>NW_027526203.1:336138374-336741703 GCF_048455015.1 Haemaphysalis longicornis | reverse complement strand
AATAAATAAATAAATAAATAATTATAAATAAATAAATAAATAAATAAATAAATAAATAATATTGCTTACTGATTTAGGAAGTCGTACGCCAAAGTTTGCATGCCATTGATGAGCGCGATTTCTTCTCATCTAGAAGCAGGTCACAGGTTTCAGGGTGCCCAACAACTATGCGTCTGAAGAAAAAACTAATCTGGGCCAGCTCGCAAATGAGTTGCATTAAAAGCAGCTGTTAGAATTCTTAAAGGAGCCATGAAGACAAAACACAAGTTTGGTTCATTCGAAAGGTTGCCTCGTTAGAATCATAATGACGCCACTTTTAATGTACTCTTCGCTCAAATAACCTATATAATTAGGGAAAAAGGGAATGGCCATGCGACCCACAACTTGATTTCCCACAACAGAACCTATGATGTCACATGAGCCCAGCTGTGCGATTGGCTGAAGCCGGCAAAAGCAAACTCAATTTAGGAAGAGCTTATAAGCTTGCCGAACGAGCTATTTGCGCTTAAATGCAATGCATATCCATTTTACAGCAGTAAGAATGGTGCGGTAAACAACAAAAGTTACGAAAATACACGTAAACATAGAAGTACCGATGCGCACTGCTGTTGGTACTGGGTGCACTATGCTTGTTTTAGCTGCACAGCAGTCGGACGCTTTGGAGTTGTCTTATACGACGCTGGCCGATTGGCGTAAGCGACGTTGCATTACGTGACCCTCTTTGTCAAGCATACCCCATGTTTCACGATGCCATTACTTTATACTGTAACAAAAACAATCCATGTGTAAATACGCTCAAAAACAAAGCAACGGCGGAGTGCTGAGTATGCTAGCGCCACCTGGGAGGTTTGACGGCGAGCAAGGCTGCAGAGCTGAATGGCGCAGTGGAAGTTCATTTGTATACGCGCCGTTATGACTTCATTGTAGACGCCACCAAAACACGATTTGGCGGGATAATCAAAATTTTAACCTAAATTGATTAATTTCTCAGTGAATACGGCATCATTTGGTGCCGCGCAAGCGCTGGGGACGCTATTAAACACGAAATATTTCGAATAAAACAAACTTATATTGTGTCTTCATGGCTCCTTTAAGGCTTGAGGCTAATGTTATGGGTTCAGCTTCCTATAAAATTTATCTATACATTGATCCTCTACAGGATCAATGCTGTAGGGATTTTTGTTCAGAATTGAACGGGGCTTTTGAATGAAAAGGTGGCTGTCTAGTTTGAGGAAGCACATGGATTTAGGATCCTTCACCTGCAAGATACATGGTACACAGCTTAACATCCAAAGTGTTGAGATTAATAGTTGCACAGTGTACACATAATTTTAAGTGTCACCATTTATGACTTGTGTAACAGACCGCATTCTTAGAAAAAAAATACAGAAAAGACCACGAAGCAGAATAACAGCACACAGGACAATACGCTGTGGGTTCTTATTCTGCGTCGTAATCTTTTCCGCACCTTTTTCCAAGACGTACTACCAACTCGCCCATCTTTCAGTCGTACTGAGACCGCATTCAATCCTGTTCCTAAAGCACTTGCATAGGACGGCTTCCTGTAGGAAAATAGTGCTTGGACCTGGCTCCTACCACGTTGATTCAGGTCCTAGAAGTCAAGCCTTGGTCTACATCCTTGCCGAGTTCCCCTGTAAAGCAGGTGAAGTTGATCCATCTACTTGCTTGGCCTCCAAAAGTGAATGTTTTAGTGGTCCGCTCTAAATTAGCCTCAGAGAGACTGCGTCCGCTTGCAGGCCACCCTGAGCCAACCTCTAACTCGCAAAACAAGACAACAGTCTTTGTTTGTAGTATGCCAACCAAATGTCTAGCTGTGATCTAGTTACTGGCAGAAAGACATGATAAAATAAATGAAGCTGAACTTATAAGAACAGTATGTGCATTAAGCTTTAATGTTGTATATGAGCCAAGCAAGTGAGAGGGAGTGTTGAACGTTAAATCCTTGTCAAGAAATTTCACAGAAGTTCAAGTTCACAAAAGTTAATCGTACTGACTTTCGTCAATTCTGAACTTGACATTTTATTGTGCCAGTAATTCATGCTCAGCTGAGAAGTGGCAGACAGGTGGGGGCAGCAACTCGCCGAAAGGGCTGTTATAATGCAGTTTATCTCTATAGGTAAAAATCTTAAGCAGAGCCTGATCATGTAGGGAAAGTTTGATAGTGGTGCTTCTCCCTAATGTATTTTTGAAGCGAACTAGTCTTGAGTTTGGACTTAAGAAAAGGCAATGTCGAGGACGCCTAACTGCACTTAGTCGAAAATAATACATTATCGTGTAAGGGTCAAGCCATCTCCTTCCCCCTTGCACTTGCCTGGCAGAGGGTCATTCTTAGCCCTCTGTACGCCCGAAATGGGTTTTGTTTCGCCGAGCCATTGCCACCTAGGACCGCTAGAAAACTTGCTGCCCCCATAGGAGTGCTCTTGTGTCGCAGGAGCGAGTGTGAGAACTTCGAGATATATAGTGTTGAAAAAAAAACACTCTAAAATATGTTTTCGGGACATGTTAAGAAGCCCAATAATCTCGTGGCGACTAGAGGATGTGAATTTATACCTTTTCGTAGAGGGTGAAAATCAGAAAAGGAGAGACGAAAAATTAAATTACGCTGCATGACAGGTTCCGCGACGCAAGAGTTGGGATGCCTGTAACTTATACAAAAACAAAATTATATTTATTTTAAATTTTTTGCAGGCTCTGTTACGGAGCATTGGGTAAGGGGGAATGCACAAAGAATAAACAATCCTAACGGGTCATACCACTGCCACATTAAATACGCTAACAAAGACTGCATAAAGGTGAAAGAAGGTTTCACCCGCCGTGGTGGCTCGGTGGCTAAGGCGTTGCGCTGCTGAGCACGAGGTCTCGGGTTCGATTCCCGACTGCGGCGGCCGCTTTTCTGATGGAGGCGAAAAAGCAAAAACGCCCGTGTGTACGAGATTTCGGCGCACGTTAAAGATCCCCGGGTGGTCAAAATTATTCCGTAACCCCCCCCCCCCCCCCCCCAACGGCGCGCCTCATCGCCTGCGTTGCGTCTGCGCGTTAAACACTACAATCAATCGATAAAAAAGGGATCGTAAACAACAATTTAACAGGAAGTTTAGTTTTATTGCCTGGTTTAATGAGACAGGTATACAAAAGTTTGAGGAAAGGTAAAGTTGACCGTGCTTTTATTTGAATTATGGCGGCGTTTGCAGAAATGTGCCATTTTATTATTTTATAAACTTTTTAAATGCTAGAGGAACGTCAATTTGTTGGTGCAGTTGGAGTATGTATTTGGTATTTGGTATTGTTTATAAGCTTCTTTATCAATTGAATTTTGGGATAAGAGGCCCAAAGAAAGCAATAGTCCAGTGCTTGGCCAGTTTTCAAAACCATTTTTTTTTTCTACTTTTCCGTGACAGAAGTCTTGGCAAGCATCTTGATGCACTTGCACTGTACTTGATGGCATACATCGGCAAAGTTGGCCCGGTTCACTCAAACTCACTTACAAATTTATTTTGGAATTACCACTCACTCAAACTCACTCATTGCTGAGCAACAGATCTGCGCTCACTCAAACTCAAACTCGCAGCAAGCGCAAAACTCAGAACTCACTCGGGCTCAGAACTCATGCAGGGTCAGAACACAAAATAAACTCAGAACTAAAATGGACTCAAAACTCAAATGCGCCCAGAACTCAAAATGAACTCAGAACTCAAATGTATACTGATAACTCAAAATGGACTCAAAACTCAAAATGTGTTCAGAACTCATTCCACTCAGAACTCAAATGTACTCAGAACTCAAAATGTACTCAGAACTCAAAATGGACTCAAAACTCAAAACGAACTCAGAACTCAAAATGCACTCAGAACTCAAAATGCACTCAGAACTCAAAATGGTCTCATAATTCAAATGGGTTCAGAACTCACTTGGGCTCAGAACTCGAAATGGACGGAAAACTCACTCGTGCTAGAATTAATTAGCATTCAGTTTTTAAAATTCACGCGTGGTAAAAAATCATGTGGGTGAGAATTCGTGTGCTCAAATTCTTGCATTCAGTACGACATGATCTCTTAACTCCTGTGAGGTCGTAAAGAATTGTCGCTGCCAATTTAATACAGCTATAATTGCTAGGCCATGATGATAAGCGCCGCTTGCAAGCAATTGTAAGTATGTATTGGATACCCAACTCTTGATATAGGCTGCGTGTTCATGGTCATGACCGAGAAGCAGCAGGCCCGATGGTGTGCTGGGGGCTTTGGGCCCTGGGTAGAAACAAACAACATTGGGCTAGGGAGCGTGTGCTCTCTGCTCAGTTCATTTACATCGAAGCTATTTAGGGTTTGGGTTCCGTGCATGCTTGTTCTGCATCCTGAAAAAAAACGACTGGTATCAAAGAGAAATGTCCCCTCGAGTCTCAGAAGCGCGAGGCGTTCATGGATATGGCTTTGTTTTTTAATGCGCAGCGTTCTTTGCCGAGTACCCCCACAGCCAGGACCCTGTAACACCATTCGTTTCCACAAAAATGCACGTATCGCGAAAGTTCAACCTGTAATCGTTATAATTTCGTAAAGGGAGATAATTGGTCAAACAAAATTTTGAAAAACTAAGAAATTAGAAAGATAAGAAAATTACGAAAAATGGCGAACCGTGTACGCGGGAGTCATGGCTAGCCACAGATTGGGTTAAACTTCAAAGTGGTGTGCCGCTTGGGCATGTGGGGTATCAAATTCAAGGTCTCGATGAGAGAAATCTTGTGGGACAAACAAAATGCTTCCTGGTCATAATCATGACATAGTCATGGTGAGTCATAAATTCATAATGATGCACCTTAGGCATGTGGGGTACCAACTTAAAGGTTTCGATTAGGGAAATAACAGTAGATAAATACGAAATGCCTCCTCGTAATAATCATGACATAGTCATGGTGAGTCATTGATTGTGTTAAAATTCAAAGTGATGTGCCGCAAGAGCATGCAGGGTATGAAATTGAAAGTCTCGATGAGGGAAATCCCACGGGGCAAATAAAAAAATGCTTCCTGATCATAATCATGACTTAGCCATGGTGAGGGATTAATATAATAGGGTTGGAATTCATAATGATGCCCCTTAGGCGTGTGGTATCTCAGATTAAAGGTTTAGATTAGGGAAATAACGTTGGCCCAAAAAGAAATACATCCTGGTTGTAATCATGACGTAACCACGGTGACTCATACAATGGTTTAAAATTCATTGGGATGCCACAAGGTGTGTGGAGTATCGAATTGAAGATCTTGGTAAGGATCATCACGTGGGACAAATAAAAAAATTGTTTCCTGGTTATCATCGTGACCCAGTCATGGTGAGTCAGAGATAGGGTTAAAATTTAAAGTGATGTGCCGCTAGGGCGTGTGGGGTGTCAAATTGAAGGTCTCTAAAGGGAAATCACGTGAGACAAATAAAAATTCCTTCTGGGCATAATTATAACATAGTCATGGTGAGTCATCTTTTGGGTTAAAAATCAAAGTGATGCCGCCGCGGGGTCAGGGGTATCAAATTGAAAGTCTTGATGAGGGGAATCACTTGGGACAAATAAAAAATGCGTCCTCGTTATCCTTATGAGATAGTCATGGTGAATCATAAATAAGTTAAAATTCAAAGAAATGTCGCCAGAGCGTGTCGGGTATAACATTACAGGTTTAGATGAATAAAATTATGTAGGGCAAACAAAAATGGCATCCCGCTGATCAGTACTAGTTAGGAGTAGATAAAATGCGCAAATTCATCGCAGATGCTAGAATGGTGCACAAAAGGAACTGTGGTGTCAAAGGGAAGGGTTTGAGGGAGCAAATTTAAACCAGGCAATGACCGCATCGTAAGATCATTATGTGCAGTCACTTCATGTGTAAAAATTCGGAGTTTTGTCATAAGCTCATGGAGGCTGTACAATTGTTGGTTTTCATGTCGGGATTCGGGTGTAGATATATAAAGCAAACACATGCTACTTAGTAATGGCGAGTTCAGCTTTGAAGGACGGCAATATTCAAAAACCCTCATCTGGTGCTTCAGAGGGATCAATCGCGCTTGTGGCATTTGACCACGCCATCGTTAAAACGTGGCTTGGTCGACATCCGGCGGCTTGCAATGTCTGGAAAAAAGCCCGAGTAGCCACCAAAACAACGCTGGTGAACAGCCACAGGAACAAGATGGAGATGGAGATCGAGAAAAATGTTCTTACATGTCGGGAAGGGTCAACATGCGCAGCCACCCACTGCTCACTCTACCGCGCTTGTGTGAATCAGTTGTCAGGGTAAACTGCACTATATATTACCGTTTTCTGAACAAAATTTCCAGCTGCCCATTGCGCATCATTTTGTGTCTGTGTTCTGTGTCAATTCTCTTCCTCCACAATTTCACACGATGAGCAACGAAACAGTTTATCAATGCAGCTGTTGATGTGTGTTGCAGTGGCGCCAGTGTCAGTTGCGCCAATAAATAAGTGGCTGTAATATGGCGGACGCCTGCATTACTCACGGAGCATCCCCATGCAAGCGCAGATTGTGTCGTTGATTTTACGCTGGGGACCCAAGGTTGATCTGGCGTCTCTGGGTACTTTCTGCCAGAACTACGTAAAATATTTAAATGGCTCAGTGCATAGATTATTCACAAGCTGTGGCATAAAATCACAACGTTAAAAGGAAAGGAAGCGCGCAGCTTTGCACACGACAGGCGGTGTTGTGTTTCTCCTCCATTTTCGATCCGGCTATCCCTCGAAAGTGGAATGTTTGGAAGGAATATATATTAAAACAACCTTACTCTTGTTTCTAGAGTTTTGTATTGCTATTTTACTTTATAATCATGAGGCGATGTCACCCGAATCAGAAATAACCTACTGCCGCATCCTAACCTGGTACGGGTACGGATATCACAATTGATTATTAATTTTCATGCAAAAAACGCCCTTTGCAAATACCAGACAGCACCAACCATACAATGTCCTGGATCTCCACCAGAATGCCTCATTGGCAAAGCTAACAAATTTATTCGTTATAATAGTGTAAATGTGAATTATTGGTGACAAAAGACAAAGTAAGGAAAAAATATTCAGACAAAAAAAACAAGCCCATGAAGTATCCTAAAGTAGTCCAAAAATATCCAAATTTGCTGCTCATCGCAACTCTCGTACGAAAAATCTAAGGAAGAAGAGGAGCGGCGTATGAGTGCGCCTGCATTAGTCGGCAATTGTGCAACATTTTATGCATTTTCTGCTCCATCAGGCAGATGTGTTCATGAATACTAAATTTGGCGCCGGGACATATAGGCAGGCTGGAAAAAATTAAACGAACGTAAGCTTTGCTTCCAGTTATTTACAGCACATTTATGGTTCTAATGGTTGCATGGTGTAGAGGAGAAATGAAATAATGCCCGGTAAATGTCTCTTGAGGAGATCATGGTGCTGCCCAGAGCCGTAAAATACCTTACGTTCCACCTGCCATTGG
Organism: Haemaphysalis longicornis; assembly: GCF_048455015.1. Lineage (NCBI taxonomy): Eukaryota > Metazoa > Arthropoda > Arachnida > Ixodida > Ixodidae > Haemaphysalis > Haemaphysalis longicornis. The sequence continues at coordinate 336,734,225 of NW_027526203.1, read as the reverse complement.
ATAATATTGTGTGCCATCGTAATTTTTTCAGACCACTTCTGAGCACTGCAGAAACAGAATTTGTGGCTTGTTGAAATATGAAAATAAGCGCGGTGCATTTGTTTTTTGTTATAGGTGGTCGATTAGGCAGTGTGGCACCGCGTACTTGTGATGCATATGCAACTCAATGGCACCATGGGCCCGTGGACCAGGGAGTGCCCGTAGGTTGCGACCAGGCAAAGCAGTGTTCTCTGGCGCATGGCTTGTCTCGCGTGCCGAGGAAAACGCGCCGCTAATGCTGAAGTTTCATCTGATGATGATTATAAAGGGCGGTTGCGGTTGACAAAGACGTGGGTGCAACAATTCTCATCTCACATGGTTGTTTCATCTACCTCTGACCAATACTTCTTGCGTAGCCTGTAGCATCTCAAAACGGCTGAAGTCCTCCGCTCCTATAAAGTTGGGCGCGTGAAACCAGCAAAGCTTGGCAACAGCTTACAAATGTGACCATAATGTTTTTGAGTCCGGGTATAGTGTTTTCGTCTCCTGAGATACATTGGTAGGAGCTCTTGTTTTACCCGTTCGTAAATGCACACAGTGGATTTGAAAAGACGTCAGTGTAGCAGATATATAGGGTTTAAATTACTTTAGATACCCTGTGACCATTAGCAATGCGAACAGTTGGTGTTCGGGCGTGGTGGCGCACTGGTTAATGCGGTGTGGTGCTGAGCCCTAGCAGGCGTGTTTCATCGCAGGCGGGGTGCAAGGCTATTTTTCTGATGGAGACAAAAAGCGAAAACGCCCGTGCGTCGAGATATCAGCGCACTTAACGATACCTATGTAGCCAAATTTATCCATATCCTTCCACTATGGAGCGCCTCATTGGCGTGAAAGTTCAATTTTATATACCTGTTTGACATACGTAGCAGTCTTAACTTTGATACATACAAGCGCTGCTATGCAAACGTGGGTAATTCCGGGACGGAACGTCTACTGTTTGCATAGCTTTCGAGCTTGCTATACGCTCCGCTTCGGTGCGTAGATAATGTGTGGTGTGCGCTTCTCGGCAGCTATTTCAAACCAGATATGGGGCTTAAAACTTGGGCCGTTCTCATCTCTAGTAAAGACATGAGCTCACCGCATTGGCTAGGAAAAAAACCGAAGTAAAAAAAAAATCAGGGAAGCTTGCACTCAAGCGCAAGCCTTGAATGGCGAAGCTGTTGTACGTGAGCATTGCCGGACACATAGTTAAAGTTTCAGTATCATTGTTTATTTTCAGAGTTGCGGTGCTAGCAATCGTCGTCATAATCATCGAAGAGGTCGTCGTCTACTTGGCGGCGAGTGGTGGATGCAAATCCTCCTCAACATTGTAGACTTCCGCCAGTTCTTCGTCATCGGCTCGAGGCAGCGGTGGCGGTATCTGCAAGTCGTCTCGGGAAGGATTGGCACATTCGTAGCCGAGTCTCCAATTGTCCATAATGGCTTCTAGAGAATGCGGCCGCGTTGACCACTCCCACGCAGGGTGTCGTTTCAGCTTTAGCATTAGCGCTGGAGGTGTTCCTTTGCATGCGCGTAGCGCTTTACGACAGCGGTGGAGTTTTCTTTTTTTGCTAAAGCCACTATGCGTGTCGAAGAAGCCCGGCGGTCGCCACGAGGCACGTGCTCACGAGCACTCGGTCTTTCGTTGGTGTTTTTTTTTTCCTGCAACTGCGAAGTGACGGTTTATAAAACCACTCCGCTGTTAAAACATGACGAAAAATCACGACGTCTGCTGTGTGGGACATACACGCTTCTTTTTCTTATCCACGTATATTTTTTCGTTCCCCAGCTGATGCATATCTGGTGTAGTGGAGCCATTTGAATTACTTTTGCGTAACGCAGCAGAAAAAGAATTGGGGTGTGGCAGACCAGTCTTGAATATAGCATGCAACATTAGCGGCACACCCTGCGCCTGCACGGGGCACACGCAGTCGAATTTGAACGCAATGCACTATCAAGCCAGCCATTCAAAGGCGTGACCGACGCCTTATCAATTGCAAAATGTATAAGCCCAATAGTTCCTAAGCTGTTTCATGGGAACGCACGCTTGTTGACGGATGTTAAGTGCTGCAATATGTCGAACCAACCACGCTTTCAAGATGTCGTGCGAACAATTCAGGAGCACAATTATATCTATGGGGCATGGAATAAAACTTCTTTGCTTAACTCGTCATTATTCAGTGCCATGATTTGCGATGTTTGCATCTAATCCACCTTCCTTCACTGAGACAAAAAAAATCCATGGCCATCTCCGCTAACGCTAAGGGGCGAAGCATACAGTGTACAAGTGTATTCTTGGCGCCTTGGTTTTGCTAACGAAAATGAAACCGTTGAGGGGTAGAGGTATACAGCTTTGCTGTAAAAGTCTGTTGTCTTTGAAGGACGAAGCTCTCTAGCGCGAGGCGTAAAAGAGTGTCCTGGTGTTTTTTTAGCACGCGTTACTTTCCAGCGCGTGGCTTGAACGAGTTTCCCGGTGTTTTAGTACCGTGACTACATGAGACGGATGACGATTTCGACGACGACGATGACGACGACAGGAGACGCCAACAGCCCCAGCCCTTAAGGGGCTTGGCCCCTAATATTTTGGTATCCTAAACACCCTATCGGCATCCCTTTGAATTTTAACCCAATCTATGACTAGCCATGACTATATCCCGATGATAAGGAGGACGCATTTTTTTATTTATTCCACGCGATTTCCCTCATCGGGATCTTTAACTTGATACCCAAGAAGCCCTAGTGGCATCATTTCGAATTTTCACTCAATCCATGACTCACCACGGCTATCTCATAATGATAATCAGGAAGCATTTTTATATTTGTCTCTCGTGATTCCCCTCAACGAGACGTTTAACTTGATATCCCACAAACCCTAGCAGGATCATTTGGAATTTTTATCCAATATGACTAACCATGACCCTCATGACTGTAACCAGGACCCATTATTTAAATGTCCAACGTGATTTCCCTAATTGAAACCTTCAATTTGATACCCCACATGCTCTAGTGACCTCCCCTTGAATTTAATTCCAAGCTATGACTCACCATGACTATCTCATGATTAGAACCACGAAGCCCTTTTTATTTGTCCCATGTGATTCCCCTTATCAAGACCGTAAATTTGATTACCCTACACGCCCTAGCGGGGTCACTTCGAATTTTAACCCAATATAAGACTCGCCATGATTATGTCATGAATTTAAGCAGGAAGCATTTTTTTTATTTGTCCTACGTTATTCACCTCGTCGAGATCTCTAATTTGACACCCGCACGTCCTAGTGCCATCAACTTAAATTTTAATCCAATCTATGACTCTCCACGACTATCTCATGACTATAACCAGGAAGCATTTTTGTATTTGTCCCACACGTTTCCCCCATCAAGATCATTAATTTGATACCCAACACATCCTAGTGGCATCAATTTGAATGTTGACCCAATCAATGACTAACTATGACTATCTCATGCTATAGCCCTACCGCATTTCTGTCCCACGTGATTTCACTCATCGCAACCTTCCATTTGATGCCCCGCACACCCTATTGACGTCATTTTGAATTTAAATCCAATATATGACCCACCTTGACTATGTCATGATAATAACCAGGAAGCATTTTTGCATTTGTCCCACATTATTCCCCTCATTGAGACCTTGAATTTCATTCCCCACACGCCCTCGCGGCATCATTTTGAATTTTAACCCAATCTATGACTCATTATTACTGTCTTATGACTACACACAGGACGCATTTCTAATTTATCCCGCGTGACCAGAAAGCTCCCGTAGGTTGCGACCAGGCAAAGCGTTGTTCTCTGGAGCTTTCACTAATCGGGACCTTTAATTTGACACCTTGCACGCCCTAGCGGCATCAGTTTGAATTTTCACCCAATCTATTACTCCCCATGCAGTACCATCTCATAATGCGTTCATTATTCTAACTAAACGGGTGCCGCTCGGTCAATTCAGTTGACACCTTATTTGAAACAGCGGAAGGGACAGCCTCTGCCCCTTCTCCCCCCAGCGCCCACCTCTTCCTTTTTGACCCCTAGCAAATCGCAGGCGATCAACCAGCAAGCAAACGCCGCCGTGTGCTTTCCCACCACCCTATCCCACCTTCTTAGAGGATCCATCAGGAGGAAAAGGTAAGACAACCCTTTTTTGTGAACTCACCAGTCGATTATCAGTCACACGCCCACCCGCTAAAACGTGGTAGAGAGCAATTGTACTGAGGGTTTTGAAAATTCTACGAGAAACTTTTCTACGAGAAAGGTTAAGATGCAACACCACAGGTTAACTTGCAGCAGTATCTTCTAGAAATTTTGCATATTTTAATACTGATTTCATATTTGTCCTAGGAGCTTGAGAGTGGGAGGCAATTAAATGCTTGCTTGCGTTGTATCAGTTACAGCGGTGCGCTAGTGTTCAGAAATGAACCAGATTGTATAACATAACAACTCATCATTTTGAAATGACGGAAACTCCTGTAGGAATCATTTGCCGTCTATGGGTATCTAATTAACAGCTCAGAAAACTCGGTTATGAAGGTGCAATCTTTTTCATCGCTCCACCTTTATAGTTCATAGGTGGCACATTGCATGTGTGAAATGTCTACTGTGGTTGCGACTGTCTTCACCAGTACGCGTACACATCTAGGAAATCTCGCAGCTTTGCCTGGATTTTTTTTTTTGCTTTTCTCATTGTTCTTTAGATAAGCGCTAACTAAAGTGCAGAGAAAACCCAATGTTAGCGAAAGGGTCAAGAAGACGTCCTTCAAGTCTGGTGATTGACCGGTGCGTCAGCAGCAAATAAGGGCCACGCGGAGGGAAAAAAATGTTGATTATACAGAAATCAGCGCATGACAAACTACGGGAAATACCGAGGATGGAGTCAGGCAGGCGCGTTCGCAAGTAAGATATCGTGAAGCAGGACACGCGTCGAAACTAAAGTAATTGCAACAAAACTCAGTCCCAGATGGTTTTTGCGTAGTCTACTGCGAGATTCTGGCAGTCAGCTGACCACCGGGAATATTGCTGACCACCGGGAATTCCGTAGGAGGCAATACGCGAGGCCACAAGTCTGCATGCTTCAGCAATAAACTCCCTACTCCCTAGATATCCCCAACTCTTGACGCCACCGATAGCGGTGACGTCACGTTTTAGGAGCCAAAGGAAACGCGGTATGTCTTTCTCCTTATAGCGTCACGAGTCCACCCAAGTGACTATTTTCCACCTTCCCGTAAGTCTTCGTTCGCTTGGTTCCAATGCCTAGGAGAAGTTGGGCTCCTGTAAATGAGCTTTTACTATTCACATCACACAGACTCACTTAATCAAACGAGAGAAACGACCACGGCTTTACGAGGTGAGTAATATGTGATTCGCGTCTCCTAGCAACCGTCAGAGATTTCTTTTAAGTTTTTTTATTGTTGGAACAACGCTGTCTATTCTGCTGAGCCATAATTTAAATTTAAGAGTCTACGTTTACTGCACGCAGTATTTTCGCGGCTACAATGAAAACCTCGGCATCGTACCACCACGTACTGCCAATGGCGCTCCGACGGCACACACCAATTGTTACAGGCACGAATTCTTTCTTTGTTAATTGTTGTTATTAATTAGCCAGTTATTTTAATCATACTAAATTTCACTTGAGTGCCTCCCTGGAGCTTTTCATGTCCATCATAATCAGAAAGCAGTGCACACGTGGCAAGAAGAGAACTTTCCTTTTAACGGCACAAATATGCTGTACGATTCCTCACACTCCACAAGCGAGCACTCCACTTAAGTGTATGATGCACTTGGTGCTGTGACATATTTGCCATCTTCACCGGAGCACTTAAGGATCCCAGATTGTCGTCTCGTCCGGGGTTATGGTACGTAGCCGCCGTAGTTACGGTGTCACGATCCCAAACAGAGCCTTCACAAATATCATCGCTTCCCCTGGTCGAGATCAAACCTGGGTCCCTCGCGTTACGAAGCTTTCGTCTATCCCATTGCGCCACAGAGGCACACGTTACCAACGTTAGTCATATGCAATGTGTTGGGGGCGATCTTTGAGGCTCACGTTGTGGCTTCCGTTTGAGGTTCCCGTTGAGCTGATCACGGAGGCTTCCGTTGCTAGGCCGCAAATAAGTACACAAATGAAGTAAGGAAGACAACATGAATTAACGCATTAATCCCCCAAATTAATGAAAACTCAATCCAGTGTTTCTTTATAGGCATGATAATGATGATAATGATGATTATTATTAGAGGCCCTCCCTTTGTATCGCGGCGTCGGTTGTGAGCAACCCCGACTTGCCTGTGTTATTCTACTTATCTGCCCTACCCTTCACTAACCTAATGGGTTAGACCCCCCCCCCTTCCCCCCCGGTTTCGAACTCCCATCGCTTCCCCCCCTTCCTGCGTCCCACTCTCTCCCCTACTTTTCTTCCACCACCACTCCAGCCGCCTCTTCGTCACCTCTATGGCCCTGAAGTTGATGCTACCCTCACGCCAAATTCCAAAGCCTCCGTCAACGTCGCTTCCCCATCGTTAGGCCGTGGTCGTATCCCTGTACAGTCTATGACAATATGCTCTGCGGTCTCCCGATCCTTGCCGCAGCATACACAAGTTTCGTCCTGTTGCCTGTAGTTAGCCGTGTATGCCCGTCTTCTCAGACACCCCGTCCGTGCTTCAAAGAGCGATGCACTGCCTCGCGTATTGTCATAGAAACCTTCCTTCCTGATTTCTAGTTTCTCTGTTCTATAAGTCTCCAGGGTTTTTTTTTACTCCCATTCTCTGTACCCAATTCGCCGTCTCTGCTGCTTTTACCTGCTTTTTAACTGTTGTGTATACACCACCTTCCCATACCGAATTTCCGTACCGTTTGGTCAGCTGTCTCGTCCTCCGTCTCCACCGCGTGCCCATATGCTCCTCATATACAAGTACCTAAACACTCCCGCGGCCCATTTTTCCTCCTCCATGTCACGTAGTCTCGCCTCAAACTTTATCTTGCTCTGCGCCTCCCTTGCCTCAAAGGACGACCAGCCCATATCCCCCTGTACCGCTTCATTCGTACTTTTGCTATGGGCCCCTGGGGCCGCCCTCCCTACCACCCTCTGATTTACCTCCAGGCCCGCTTGGGTCTCTGACCTCATGCATATAACCGAATTTCCGAAAGTCAATCATGGTACCATGACCCCCTCCCAGACTCCCCTTACCACCTCGTATTTGTAGTAGCCCCATAGTGCTCTATGCTTCAGTATATCCTCGTTCCGTCTTCCTTTCGTTTTAAGTTGGGCTTCATGCACATGCGTGTAATCTGCGCCTTCGTTAAGCCATACTCCTAATTATTTATACTCCTTTACCCCCGGTATTTCCACTTGTTGAACTGATACCAATTTGTGCTCCTTGTAGTCGTTGAAAACCATGATCCCTGATTTTTTACTGATAAAGGATAGCCCAAGGTGCGTCGCTTCCTCTCCGCATATATCCATCAGGCCCTGCATACCTATCCGGTCATCCGCCATCAACAATATGTCGTCTGCATACATTAATCCTGGAATTCGCTGTTCCACCACCTGTCCTTTTTTAATGTATGATAAAAAGAATCCCAGCCTACTGCATTCTAGCTTTCTTTCGAAACCCGCCAAGTAGATCATGAACAGCAGTGGAGAAAGAGGACATCCTTGTTTGAAACCCTTGTAGGTGTATGCCGGCCTATTGTATGCTACCCTCTCCAACACTATTTGCCCCTGGTTCTCCCGGTGTAGTTCCCTGAGCAAGTTAATAACTTCTTCCCCCCTCCCTCGTTCTCCAGGATCTTCCATAGCTGCTCCCTGTCTATGTTGTCATACGCCGCTTTAATGTCTAGAAAGGCTCACCCCAAAAGTTGATTTTGCATCTTCGCCACCTCTATGCATTGGCTTACTACAAATAGGTTGTCATCTAGCCATCTGTCCTTTTGAAACCTATTTTGAAGTTCCCCTAGCACACTATTCTCTTCTACCCATTGCTCTAGTTCAAATTTCACTGCCTGCATTCCCAACCTATATAGCACGGACGTGACGGTGACTGGCCTATACGAGCTTGGCTTAGTCTTGTCTCCTTTGCCCTTATAGATTAAGCTCATTCTGCTAGTACACGTGTCCGGTATTGCCTTCTTTTCTATCTCCGTGCTAATGGCTTGTAGTAGCCCTCCCTTGCTCTTTGGTCCTAATTGGTATACCAACTCCATTGGTATCCCATCCGTGCCCACAGTGGTATTTTTGGGGACATTTACCTCAGCTTTTCCCCACTTGAGCTTGTCCCCTCCTGTCTCCAGACCTTTCGGCCTCCCCGTCGTGACACCGCTGTGGCGCTGCGGGGCCGCTCTATCAACCTTACAGAATTTCTCAGTGATAATTTCATGAAAGTATGCCAATGCATGCTCTCCCTTGAGCATCTGCCCCGCTTCGTTTTCTGTAGTAGCACCTTCTGTATCTCCCGTGCGTTTCCCTAATGCCCACACATGGTTCCAATACTTTTTAGGCGCGTCTCTACCCTTCCCTCGTATTTGCGCCACCCATCACTCGCTATCACCCTTTATCTTCGCCTGCACCAACAGTTGCACTTCCATTTTTCTTTTCTTTGCATATTGCTCCCATTTTATGTCCACCTCTTCCTGCTGAATCCCTGCCCTCTTGGCCTGCCTGTGTTCTCTAGAGGCCTGTTTGCTCCTCTCTATAGCCTCCTTGATTTCTGCGTTCTACCAGCTTCTTAGCGTTTTCTTACCTTTCCATTTATTTGCCCTTTCTGCCTTGACTATTTTTCCTGCATAGTTTTGATGAGACTGTCATATTCCAAATTTCTCCAGGGTTTCTTTCAATGTCGGCCTCTATACTTTTGGCTATAGCCGCAATTTGTTTACTAACTTTGTGTGCTGCCCCGCTCAGTCCTGTTTCACGCCCTCCGGTTTCCCGAAATTCAGCTGCATACACTTGTGGTCACTGCCCACTCTGTGACCCCCTTCCTCATCTATGCTCATTCCATGTAACCATTCATAAAGACCCTCCGAGAGGAGGCAGTAGTCGATACTTGACTGTTTCCTACCACACTCCCACGTGATTTGACCCTCGCATTTTTGTTCCCTATTTACTATGATCAGGTTCTGTTCCTCACACATATCCAGCACTAGGTGTCCGTTGTTGTCTGTGTACTCGTCTAGATCTTCAATGTGGGCGTTCATGTCTCCTACCAATAGTACCTCCCCGGATCGTGTCAACTCCTCAATGTCGAGTTTTAGGTACGCCACCAGGTTTTCATTTTGTTCCTTGCCCTCCTTACCTGCCCACAGGTACGACACTCCTAAAGACAACTCCCTACCCCCTACTATGATGATGATGATGATTCCTATTGGTTTCCCCTTTGAAGCGGGGTGATGACATGTCATCTTACCAAAAAGGACTAATATAACCATGTTTTACACTCTTGGTTTAATACTAGCGCTGCTTAGGGCAGGCACTAAAGCTTATTAGGCCCGAAATACTTTCTTTTCCCTGTTACAGGTGGTAACTGTCCTAGGCAATATTCCCCTCTCTGCTTTTCGTCCACCAGCATTCTAATCTTCTTTTCGTCCCCTCGACAGCCTTGAAGTTAACTTCCTCTCTGATACCCTTAAATCCTAGGGCTTCTAAAAGCCCAATATTCCCTTCATGTAGATTTGGATGGATACCCTCACATTCTAACACTATGTGCCGCATAGTTTCTGTTTCTTTTCCGCAGACCACACAGACCCCATCATTTTGTGAATACTTCCCCACAAAACTCTTAGTTCGCAGGCAACCTGCTCTAGCCTCAAAAAGCAAAGCACTGCCCTGGGAATTATCGTAGAAATTTTCCTTTCTGATGTTCATCTTCTCAGCCCTGTACATCTCTAACGACGTTTTAGCTTCCATTTTTCCCTCCATTTATTCGTTTCAATCTGCCTTGCCTCTTTTTTGGTTACCTTGGCTGTTTTGGATTCCCCACTGTTCTTTCCGTATTTCATCGTTAGCCTTCTAGTCTTTCTTAACCACTGCGTGTCCACGCTTTTCAAGTATAGGTACCTAAAAACCTTAGCTGCCCACCTTCGTTGATCCATTGCCCTCAACCTCATCTCAAAGCATATTTTACTCTGAGCTTCTCTAACTTCAAACGACGCCCGGCCCATATCTCCTATTTCAAGGGCTGCAGCGCCCTCTCCTGACTATTTTCGGTATTAATGCCACGTTGATACTGAAACTAGTCAAAAGAGGGCGCCAAAGCCCATCTGTCGGCATTGGCATACCTTCATGAAATTATCTCTGAGAAATTCTGTAAGATTGATAGAGCGCCCCGCTGCGCCACAGCGATGGCACGACGGGCAGGCCGAAAGGACTGGAGACCGGAGGGGACAAGCTCAAGTGGGGAAAAGCAGAGCGAAAGGTCCCCAAAATAGCGCAGTGGGCACGGATGGGATACCGATGGAGTTTATAAACCAATTAGGGTAAAGAGCAAGGGAAAGCTACTACAAGCCATTAGCACAGGGATAGAAAAGAAGGCGATACAGGACACGTGACATACTAGCAGGATGAGCTTAATCTATAAGGGCAAAGGAGATAAGACTAAACCGAGCACGTATAGGCCAGTCACCGTCACGTCCGTGCTACACAGGTTGGGAATGCAGGCAGTGAAATTTGAACTAGAGCAGTGAGTAGAAGATAATAGAGTGCTAGGGGAACTTCAAAAGGGGTTTCAAAAGGACAGAAGGCTAGATGACAACCTATTTGTAGTAAGCCAATGCATTGAGGTAGAGAAGATGCAAAATCAACCTTTGTGGTTAGCCTTTCTAGACGTTAAAGCGGTGTATGACCACGTTGACAGGGAGCAGCTATGGAAGATCCTGGAGAACGAGGGAGTGGGGGAAGAATATATTAATTTACTCAGGGAACTACACCGGGAGAACCAGGTGCAAATAGTGTGGGAGAGGGTAGCATACAATAAAGGAAGCTAGAGGGCAGTAGGCTGGCATTCGATTTATCACACATTCAAAACGTACAGGTGGTGGAACAGCGAATTCCAGGATTGATGTATTCAGACGACATATTGTTGATGGAGGATGACCGGATAGGTATGCAGGGCTTGATGGATACATGCGGAGAGAAAGCGACGCACCTTGGGCTATCCTTTAGCAGAGAAAAATCAGGAATCATGGTTTTAAACGACGACATGGAGCACAAACCTGTATCAGTTCAACAAGTCCAAATACCACGGGTAAAGGAGTATAAATATTTAGTGGTATGGCTTAACGACGGCGCAGATTACACGCATGTGCATGATGCCCCCCTTTAAAGCAAAAGGAAGACGGAACGCGGCTATAGTGAAGCATAGAGCACTGCGGGGCTACAACATATACGAGGTGGTAAGGGGAGTCTGGGAGGGGGTCATGGTACCATGATTGACTTTCGGAAGTTCGGTTATATGCATGAGGTCAGGGACCCAAGCGGGCCTGGAGGTAAATCAGAGGGTGGTAGGGAGGGCGGCCCCAGGGGCCCATAGCAAAACTACGAATGAAGCGGTACAGGGGGATATGGGATGGTCGTCCTTTGAGGCAAGGGAAGCGCAGAGCAAGATAAAGTTTGAGGAGAGACTACGTGACATGGAGGAGGAAAAATGGGCCGCGGGAGTGTTTAGGTACCTGTATATGAGGAGCATATGGGCACGCGGTGGAGACGCAGGACGAGACAGCTGACCAAACGGTACGGAAATTCGGTATTGGACGGTGGTGTATACACAACAGTTAAAAAGCAGGTAAAAGCAGCAGAGACGGTGAATTGGGTACAGAGAATGGAAGTGAAAAAAACCATGGAGACTTATAGAACAGAGAAACTAGAAATCAGGAAGGAAGGTTTCTATGACAATACGCGAGGCAGTGCATCGCTCTTTTTAGCACGGGCGGGGTGTCTGAGAACACGGGCATAGACGGCTAACTACAGGCAACAGGACGAAACTTGTGTATGCTGCGGCAAGGATCGGGAGACCGCAGATAGACTGCACAGGGATACGACCACGGCGGGATGATGGGGAAGCGACGTTGTCGGAGGCTTTGGTATTTGGTATGAGGGGTAGCCTCAACTTCAGGGCTATAGAGGTGACGAAGAGACGCCTGGAGTGGCGGTGGAAGAAAAGTAAGAAAAGTAGGGAAGAGAGTGGGACGTAGGAAGAGTATTATACCGAATCAGACTTTAGAACAGAAAGGGGAAGTTGTAAACAGGTGTGCAAGGGCAGGAAGGGGGGGGGGAGCGATGGGAGGGGGGCTAACCCATTAGGTTACTGAAGGGTACGACAAATAAGTAGAATAACTCAGGCAAGTCGGTTGGTGACAACCGACGTCCCGATACAAAGGGAGGGCCTCTAATCATCAACATCGAATCACTACTCCGCACTTCGACAGCTTTCACGTTGAGCGGAAGTGCTTTAATTTTTTTTCCTTCAGTGCCTTGTTCACCTAACGTCCACATTGGAGTACATGAAACTAGCATCATTAAATAAAGGCTTTTCTTATTTCGTTGCTCTACATGGAACCACCGTCGAAAGAAACAGTGTTCAACCTCGATGTCTTCCTGGCTTCCTTCCTATTTGCGGCGTCGTCTATCCTCGGCTAGGGTGCGCATGGTGAGCTCGGACACCTGCTACTGTCGTAATGAAGGGGTACTGCTTGAGCGCGGGGGGAGTGGGAGCACAGGAGCGCGCCGTTAATTGTCGCCCCTGTCGCCAGGGCGTCGTTATCCAGGAGCGGCCGTAAACAAGGCGTCCAGCTGGAGGTAACTGATCCCGGAGCAGGCCCGGCTGCCCCCCGCCTCCTCCGGGAGGACGCCAACGAGACGGCCTGAAACAAAACACAGAAAGTGAGCACCAGGGGGGGTGGGGGAAGAGTGGGCGACAAGCGCGCACAAAGAAAGCGGAGATGCGCGCGCGGGACGACGATTCAGCGGAACTCGCCTGGCAGCAGCGGCACACCGAGCAGGCGCGCGCCAAGAGAGGTCCCAGGGGACGGCTGGAACACGGCCCGTCCTCTTCGAGAAACGAATGTTCGAGGAAGACGAAACACTGTAGCCAGTTAAAAAACAAGAAAAGCCGGGAGAAAGCGAACATGGAAATGATTCCCGGAGAGAGCGGAGGCTCCAAATCCGGTCTTGGAGCGAGAGGGGGAGCGCCGAACGGGGCTCGGCGGCGGCAACACACCTCCGCGATGCCCCTCTTCCTAATGACGAGCCAAGAGCCCGCTACTGGAAGGCACGAGCCACTCCGGCCCCCATGCGGCCCCCTCCCACCTGTCCCTGCAGCGCTTGTTCCTTGACTTTCACGCCTGGCCTCTTTGGCCCGATGCTTATCGAGTTCTGCCGCTGATCCGTCAGCTGCTCTGCTTCTTTTGTCTCTCGCCTTCCATCCAGGGCGCCACTCGTCCACTGCATGATGGTTGCCCTTGGACGCCGGTCCGCCTTCGCTCCACGCCGCTCTTTGCTCACTCTGGCGCGCAGTTTTTCGGGCTCCTCCCGCCATAGTGTGCGCGCGTACGGGCAGGCGGGAGCGCGTCGTCTACTTGACGCTGGGCTCATCTTTCTTCCTATTCTCAGGCGTAGGTACTTCGCCAGTGCGCCTACGAAGAAGCGAGCAGCGTTAGTAAGCGCTGCTTCATCACTTTTTGACCTCCCCGATTTGTTCTCTTTTGTTTTGGTGTTTTTTCTTTAGTGTTCTAGGTCAGTTTTTGTCTCCACTTGCCTGCTTCTTCAATGTCTCGTTTAGGCAAGGCACGAGCTTTACAAGGCTTTCGCGTCCGGTGTAATAAAAAACAATAAAAAAATAGAGTTCCCGAAATCACTGTAGTACTAAGGTCGTGGCCAGCTACCCGATGGGCCAACGAAATTCCGGCGCCTCCGCTGCCAACGACGGATCGTTTGTAGCTCGAGAGCTAAAGCACCGACCCCCGACAGGAGTGGCGAGCCGGCGCGCGAAATGCCGGCAGTGCGGAAGCGGCGAACACAAACTCGTGACGTGTTTAGATGTTGTTTATTTACTCCCCATCCAAGTAGGTGTCAATCTCGCGAGGACCTCCGCTGGCTGCTCAGTTCCTTTTACAAACACTTTAAATTTTAGATATGTTCTAGGCTACATGTATTTGCCGCTGATATTTTGCAGACGATGTATACGTGTTCACACCAATCTATCGTCCACGTTATCTCGCCTTCAAAATTTTGTGTCAGTACTCCTTCAAGCCCGGATTATGAACTGGAGGCTGCCAATTCGCAAGGCCCCCTCCTCAACTTCCTCACCACGCGGGCCCCGTCTACCACCGAAGCTACAGAAACTGTCAAACGCCACCCCTGGCTCCTAATGTGTTACCATTATTACGGACTAACAGCAAGCTTCCGCAACATTCAATATAGACGCAGCACTTCCCACCTTACGGTTATTCACGTCACCGAACCCCGTCTCCAGGGCCTCTATACCACCTGACTCCAGGACACCCGTGCCTCGAGGAAATGAGGAGGCTCACGCCGCTGCCCGCGCCCTTCCACAACGGGAATTTCCCCCAGGGCCATACGACCCAGTCTATTCCCCCTCCCGCTGTCATGAAATTTTCCACCACTATCGCAGCATTCAACTTGCCTTTCCCCTCGCCCACCTTTTACTAAACAAGGAGGAATCATTCATGTGATGTCGCTTAAAAATACCTACTGCAACGTACCTATCCATGCTATATCTCCTGTACCCCACACCCCCTGAACCCCATACCCCTTGAACACACCCCGTCGTTCTCCCCATTGGAGCCTTCTCATGAGCGGTGGGAGGGCCTGCTGACCAGCTCTGACCACGATGAGAGGATTTATCTGCTCCCCCGTGCCAGGACTTCAGCGAGGGCCCAGTTTACCTGGACGGAATCTAACCCATCCTACCGAGTGACGGCTCAACCACCCCTGTTTGGTAACTAAACTTTATATTTAAAGGTACCCAGGTGGTCTGAATTAATCTGTAGCCCTCCACTACGGCGCGCCTCATAGCAGAGCTGTAGATTAGGAGCGTGAAGCCCCAAATGGGGATTCTCCCATTTTTTGTTAGATGTGAAACTATCCATTTTGAGGATTTGGTGTGATGCTTTGTGTTGTACTCTTTCAAATGTTATCTGCGTGCGAATGATTGATTGATTGTAGGGTTTAACGCGCCGACGCAACGCAGGCGATAAGGCGCGCGGTAATGGAGGGCTCCGGATTAATTTTGACCACCTGGGGATTTTTAACGTGCGCCGAAATCTCGTACACACGGGCGTTTTTGCTTTTCGCCTCCATCAGAAAAGCGGCCGCCACGGCCGGGAATCGAACTCGCGTCCTCGTGCTCAGCAGCGCAACGCCTTAACCACTGAGCCACCGCACATGCATTAAATTATATATAAGACCAAATTTTGGGTTTCGGGGTTCCTTTTGTTATTTTTTTTCCATTGTCAGGTTGTGCCTGCTGTCAGTGATGATGCCGCCTTGAAATAGAGGGTTCCTGACCCCGGAAAACTGGCGCCTCACCCATCTTCTTACCTGGGGTCCTTCTTCTGCTAGAGAAATAAATTTTCTCATTGGAAATTTGAATGCACACTGTCTTGAAATGAAACCAAGCCACTTTCTTTTACAGCTTCCGTCGCCGGTGTTACGGGGAGATGCACAGGTGTACCGTATTTGGCGTGAGCCTTTTTTCAGCTCGCGCCCAATCTCTCTCCGCGGGCCAACGAAAGGACTGGCATGCGATGATGGCGCATTCCTCGGAGCGGCTGCAGTTTGCCAGAATGGCCCCGTGGCGCCGCGCAGGCGCGCACAAGATGCGCCTATCGCGGGGCGAAAAGAGGTCTGCCCGATATCCTGAATCGCAGGGCATCAATGGACGGCACGCTTTGCCGCCTCCGCACAATGAAGGAAGCAATGGCCGGGACGTCGTCGCCGAAAACACCGACCCAGATTGCGCATGCCGCTGCTGTCCGAAGGGGCAGGCAGCGCACCGTGACCGAGGGTGAAACGCTCAAAAGGTACCACCGCTCGCGAAGCCGCAGGGGACTGCAGCGGCTACACCCGGATCGCCTCCGCTTTCTTCTTGCATGGCTGCCTCGCTTCAGGCTTCCCGCACGATAGCCCGACGTTTGCTAGTTTGTTCTTCTTATCGCCACGCTACGCACGCTGTCGAGCATGTTGCCGGTGACTGTGTAGCATCTCTGTCAAACAAACGTTTTCTTTTCTGTTTTTACGCCACCGTACGAAGCTTCTTGGATAAATATTTTTTTGTTTATTACAAAAGCGCCCAGCTTTGGAGAGAAATTTGTCAGGGCGCACGCCACAAGTCCTCCTAAAGCGACATTACCCCGCTTGCTATGCCCACAGCGGTAAGGGCCAAAAAAGGATTTAGGACTGGTGAAATGCTGTTATTTTGTTGCACACGTTTCTTGTGGATATATTGCTCATGCCGCCAGTATACAGGTGAAAGAGACGATTTTTTCTTGCTACAAAGGAAGCAGAAGGAAGGTAGATAGGCTCAACAGCACAGCGCCCCAGCCACTGAGCAAGCACGGCGGATATGACCTCATCTTCCCTTGCACCGGGGGACACGGGCCGCTCCTCCCCCTACGTAATAAAGGGCGCGAAAGCGCGACCCCCACTCCTCGAGAAGCGGACACGCCGCTGTAGGGGAGAGGGATTGCACAGCCCATTACTCTGGACATATCTCGAGCAGAGCCGGTCCTCTAACCGCTCCATTCTAACGTGACGAGCGGATTGAGAATGTTGCGATCGGGCTCCGAGGAGTTTGACGGGCGAGCTACTTGCGGTAAAGAGTTGCCTCCGTTTGGACGACAAGAGACAGCAAGCAGGGCTGCGACAAAGGGTCCAACGCGACTACTCACTCCGGCAGCACGGCAGCTCTCGTGCTTTGCCCAGTAATCACTGGCTTACTGCTTGCTCGCAGCATGTGTAATTTTAAAGACGATAGTCTTTCTTGGGCTACATAAACCCAGAAATTTTGGTCTGTCTGTATGTCTGCCTGTCTGGCTGTATGTCTGTCTGTCCGTCTGTCTGTCTGTAACTCGATTCAGCCACCCGGCCAAAGTAAAACAATGCCTGCGCAATAGTCTTATATAGTCACAGCTAAATCTACCCGTCTAAGTCCGGTGTAATGTTCATACTTGTCAACATTGTTGAAGAAGAACAAGACATTACGCAAAAAAAATACAACACAACACATTAATACAGAAGTGATATTTGCAGTGTTCCTTTACAAAAAATCATACATGCTTGACTTTGGCGAAATTAAATACTTCATCAACTGCAGAAAAAAAATTCACTTCGCCGTCGCCTGCTGTCGCCCGCGCCACCATAGCTTCTGGCGCCATTTTAAGAAATCATCCGGCAACAGTTACGAAAGGTTCCACTAGATAGGTTCCACGTTCTGCTTGCAACGCACGTGGAGTAGGGAAACGCGGTTCTATAAACGTTCAAGTAGGGCGCCTCGATTCAAGCGCGTCTTCGCCGTGCGGCAGCGTTGGCATCGAGACACCCGGTTTGGAACAGTGGAACGCGGGAAATTTAAAATGATTTAAGCAAACCTTTGGCGTCCTTACCTTGGGAAGAGCGCGACGCAAGAGGAACAACATGATAGGTGAGTGGGAAAGCGAAGGGAGGCATTTACTTAGCAAAAGTCGATAAAGTCTATCGTCTTTTGACGACATTTGCAACGAAAGGAGCAGATACGCGGCCAATTTTTTCAGTGAAGTTGTTCACCTCTAGCCCCCCTATGCATCCTCCGCATGCGTTCCCTGGGGGGTTATCGTCGGAGGCTTACATCTGTATCGGGGGCAAAAACGTGTCTTGCGGTAAAGCCAACTTTATCGCGAATATTCTGGAGAAAACGGCTGCAAATCTTCTTTTATCAAAACTATCCCCACAAAAAAAAAATGAAGGAAGCTTACACTAACTCGTAAGACTCGAAGGTAGCGAAGCTGTACGCAACCTTCACAATCATCACGAAGGGTTAAGTCCATGATTGCAACAGATATGCTTCTTATTCACTACAGTAACGACCTTTACTCCATCAGTGTTGCTATAAGTGTGAGCTTCCTTTTTTTTTGTTTTTTTTTGAAGAGATGAACCTTGGAAGGACGTATGCTATGACGTGTCTTTTTCGTTCTGAGCAACAAGTGTTGCCCCGATTACGGCAAATGCTGGAGTATTTTTTTGGCAAATCTTGGCCGACCTCCCTAAGAGGGTAGATTGGCTTGACAAACATGCGCCGGAGACGCGGGCGTCGCAAGGCACGCACACACGAGCGCTCGACATTTTCTTGGTATAACTGCGGAAACGAAAAATGACGATTTGCCACACAGCTTCGCTGTTAAAATTACACGGTTGGCCTCTAAGACGACTATAATTACGCCGAGTTTCATTTACTTTCACTGGTTCATAGTGGAATTGTAAATGCTACAGAATTCTAGCCTGTTGTCAATACCTGGACATCTACGGGAGGAGTATGGTTACAGAAAATGTCTGTAACTTGCTTTATCCAGCCTATCCTGCTACCAATTATGTGTCAATTAGCCGCTAAGACAGCTCTATCATTAAGGCAAGTTCGCTATAATTTTCTTAATTAGGTAGCTCACAGTGAAGTTGTAAAGGTTGTGGAATCCCCGCCTGCTATCTATAAATGCGCTTCTACGGGAGGGAAACGGGCAGCCCGATGTTTGCCTACTGGAATAAAACTCTAGTCAAACAAAGTTTCATTACGCTAATTAAATAAGAGCTATTTTTTGTTACGAAGAAACAGGGTAACTATTGTGTTAGGTTGTTTACAAGGTGGGTAGGTGTAATGCTGTTACAGGCAGCTCAGTCTGAAGCCGAGCACCGTCTTTGTATTCTTTTTTTCAGGCCGGCTGAATCCCACTGCGGGGCACATACCCGGCTCCCACTTCTTCCTTTCATCGAATCCAAGTCACGTCGCCAAATAGGTTAGCCACGTACACAAACCAGCACACACATAGTTCAAATAGGTTAGCCACGTACACAAACCAGCACACACATAGTTCCAACCATTACCGCCCAACACTTCGTTACAGGAGCCCCGGCTGCAAGAGCACCATCGCGTCGCTAAGGTGTAGGTTCTGTGCAGGACTGTTTCTACGGCTTGAGGCGAGCAACGTGGATAAGGTCGGTCGAGGGTGCGCCTGCGGCAGGTCACGTCTGCGACCTGGCGAATTACGCGACAAGCGCCGGAATACTCCTAAGACAAACGTTTTAAAGCAAAGCTTTACTATTTTCGTCCAGCGGTTTCGCCGCGGAAGCGCAAGTTCACCTTTTGACCGGAGACACCCCCGCTGCGACACACCCCTCGAAGCGCACCGCGTGATTCGCCGGGCCCTCTTTCGGCGCTGTGCACAAGGCCGCGTTTTCAGTCGTTCTGCTCAACCACGAGCGCCGGCGGCCAGGGGTTGCGGGCGATCAGCTGCCAAACACCCCCGCAGCGTCCCACGCATGCGCCAATGGGTCGTCTCGGGCTACGTGACTTATCTTGCGCCGCGTTCGCCGTGAAAGAGGAACGCCGCGTTCGCTGTGAATGAAAGCTAGGCCGGGCCTCCTTCTGTAAGCGTTGCACGGGACCGAACGACTTTGAGCCGTGGTCGGCAATACAGCTACATCAAGGGTTAACCAAGTGAAACCAAGGCTCAACCAGACTAGGCCAAGCATATGCCTTGGATATGCTTTGCATATCCAAGGTTAGCTGAGCTAAGCCGCAGTCATTTTTTCAGACACCGGGGCGGCGAGGAGACCGCAGTTGGCCGAAAGATCGCGGTGTGGTGCCTCTGATCATAGCGTTGTCTCTGTGATGCTTGAGACACCAAGGAACGAGTGTGGGTGACACGACGGGCCAGGCGAGCGTGAGCTGCAGCACCGGAGGCATACTCGGTTGGATAAGTGGTAAGCAGGAAATGGGGCCAACAGGGTGTTGAGTGGCGATGTGAGCCCGCGTCAATATAGAACATAAAAGGGCGGGGAGCCAGCAGTATCAACGCATCGCATACGTCGTTTCTTCCAGGCTCTGCCCTGTGTTTCGCCCTGTTTGTGCGAAAATGTACCAACTTGCCCAACTACAAACCCTGCCGCAGTATCAAGGCGTGGCGAATTCTACGCGAAGGCGATGTATTGCAATGCGAAGTCCCAATCGCGATAGCCCTCGGACATATACAAGGCCAGTATGTCAGTAAGCCTGCGGTTAAAGCGCTCAATGGAGCCATTTGTTGAAAAGTATACTTCACGAAGCGTACTATAGTACGCTTCGTGAAGCATGAACGAAGAATGTCAGCAATGACTTTTGACAGAAGGTTTCGGCCGTAATCCGTGAAGAGCAGACGAGAAGCGCCGTATTGCAAGAGAAGATCCCGCAGGAGAAAGTCGGCGACGTCAGTGGCCCAACTAAGGGCCTTCAGGATAGCATAACGCATGGAGGAAAGAATAGCATAACGGGTAGGGTAATCAATCGCTACGGCAACCCATTTATTTATTATCTGCTCTCGAAGAGGAAAAAGACCGAAGAGGTCCTCCCCCACTTGATAAAATGGTTCATTGGGTACGTTGATCGGCTGAAGCGGATTAGTTGGGACCTTGATTATTCCTTTCCGTAGTTTACACAAGTCACTGCGTTGACGCATCGCCGCACCGATCGGTGGAAACCTGGCAAGCAGAACCACCGCCGCACGCAATCATAAGTACCTGTTCGCGCAAGGTGGCCTGCGGTGGGCACGTCTGTTGAAGGATACAGCTGTTGAAGGACGGCCACCCGGTGGCATGAGTGGCGCGGACGTACAGAGCGGACGTACAGAGCGCGGCGGAGGCATCGACGACGGAAACGGATAAGTGTTTGAAATTTCATATTCCTTTTTTAGATTGACCAGGTTTTATAGAGAGATGTAGTTTTAGACAATAGGGTTAGTAGAAGGAGCGGTAGTTGTTAGAGCAGGGAAGTGACCGAATCAGATGTGTCGCGGGGTTGTTGCACGTGGCAGTTGGAAAGCGTGTTAGTTGGTGATTCTAGTGGGTAATTAGTGAAAGAATAATTGATGCTGTAGGAAAGAATCGCACGTTGCGGCTTACTTTTAGATTGGAGGGGAGCGCGCGAGAACGCGGCAGTGAATTAAGTCACAGTTGTGCAAGACTTGGACCCGCAGTACCATGCCTCAGAAGAAGAAGCTGGGTGTGGTGTGCACGGGGTGCGAGCACGAATACCCGCTCGAGGAGACGAGGTTCGAGTCGGTCGAGGACGCGGAAGGGCAGGACTTCAGGTGCAGAGTGTGTGTGCTAGCGTCGTGCCTCGACCGGCTCGAGGAAGAAAAGGAGCAACTCAGGATTCAGGTAGGCGAGCTACAGGAGGAGCTCAAAGAGGAACAAAGGCAGAGAAAGGCAGTCGAAGCGAGGTTGGCACAAATGGAGGTCAAACTGGCGACGAAGGGTGACATCCCGAGAAAGAAGGACGTAGGTCACGAGGCAGGTGTGTCGACAGGGCTTGACCCCGAGAAGGGAAAGGAGGAGGACAAAGACGACACGCCAGAAAACGATCCTGGACTGGCGCTGACTCAGCCGGTGCGGGAGAAGGTGGCCGCGCCGGTGGGCAGCCAGGAAAAGGAAGAAAGACGCATGGTGATTGGGGCGGGGGACTCCAACATGCGCTACTCAGAGATGGAGATTAGAGGACGGGTGAAAGAGGACGAGAGAGTGCAGGTTGGCGTGTTCCCGGGGCAGACGGTCAGAGTAGTGTTAGAAAAGGCAAAGGATAAAATGTGGGAAAATATGCAGGGGCAGAACCTAGTGATTATCGCAGGAGGAACCAATGACGTTCTGCGGGGAAGGGGCGCGGGAGTTCGCAAGCAACTGGAAAAGGGGGTGAAGGAGCTTCGGACGCTGTGCCCACATGTGCAGGTCGTCGTTAGCACGGTACCAGAGATCATTGGGAGAGGGGTACATGTTGAAAGGGAATTTGTAGCGGTAAACCGAGACATACGGGAGCTGGGCAAGGAGCTGAGTTTCGCTGTCGTAGACATCAACAGGGATGTCCGATGGGTTGGCCGCACTGTAAAAACTGGCCGTCACTTTTACGGCCAAGTGACCGTGATTTTTGACAGGAAGTCGACGTAAATGGTGAAGACTGTTGTTTCGCCGTCAACTCGATGGGAGAGGGGATAGAACAAGGAGCGAAAGGAAACAAACAAACTGACTTCAGTAATACAGCACTCTGATTGGCCGCCCAAGGCGGCTCTCGCAGTCGCTGGTGGGGCCTTTTGCTTTTTCTCTTGTTCGACGCCGGATTGTCGAAGAACGCTTCCTTTGTAGGGGACCCTTCCGAGAGGCACCGCTGCCTGTTGCTGGGGGGAGTGGGGGTCCTTCCAGGGACGCTTCCTTTGTCTCCCGTCGCGGCGGCCGCCGCCGCCCGCGCGATCGGGGGAGGAGAAAGGAAGGGACATTTTCTTCTGTTTTCGGAAAGCGTCTGGGTTGCCCTCCTTTCCCATGTTGGGGGCTCACACATACTTCTTTGAAACTGCGACGGAGCAAACGTCTCTTTTCTGGTCCCCTTCAGCAAGCAGCCATGCGCGCGGAGCTGCAGCAACAGAGCAAGTGCATCTGATAGCGGTAAGTGAACGATTTACAGCATCAAGAGATTTTTCCTTGCAAAAAAAATAATAACTAAAATCTGCGAACGCAACAATTGTGAAGCAAGTTGAAGTGTGCAGAGTATATTGGCTCGAATACTATGAGGACCGTCGTGTCAGAAACTGGAACCGTGTTTCTGCATCTGTAGCTTGAACAGGGCAGCACGCTCGTCGGTGCGAGCGGTCGGCGAGGGATAACTGCGCCGTGAGAACGATGACCACCATCGCGCCGGCCGCTGCACGGCCTGGAGCTTTTACTTTTTCTAGCACTTTTAATTGCCCCCAAACAGGAAACGCGTTTGCGTTTTGATGAGTTTTGTCTCCAACTGACACAGTTTCGAAATGTCGACATGGGAAGAAATGGGCGGGAATAGACAGCGGCTGATTTCGGCACCGCAGTAGGCGGGCATTTTGTTAAGTGCACGACGAGTATGTATTGTTGTAATATAATTTTGCGCGAAACAACGCTTTTGATCGTGCCCGCGCACCCGCCGAAACTCGGTAATAAGCAATGACGTGTCGCTTGTTCACGCCGCAGCACTGTTTCCGAAAGTTGGGGTGGGGAAGGGTAGGGGGCTGTCGACTCTTTCATCGGGTCGTGCAAAGGGCAGAAAGCGAGCAGACTGACGACTGCTTAAACTTTACGGGCCAAAAGCTTCTGGACACATGTAAACTCTGCGCGTCATTTTTTCTCGTGCGTCGCCTTCTTGTGCAAAGTACGTATAACTGTTACTCGCGATCGTTGCATCGCTCCTTCAACTGCGACGGTACGTAAGTGCAGTAATTTTGTCGCCATGCAGGCTCGAAGATGGGTGGACTCCAGCGGGTCTTCATAGCAGTCGACGGCGCCACAATACTGTGAAGCAGGAAGTGTCACCCGTCATCGTGGATTCTTCATGTTCAACGTCTGTTACCGACACGGCCACCCTCACTCTGACGATTGAGTTTGCAAAGGTAAATGAGTGTGGAACAACTTCATCTCGATAACGGTTAAAGTTTTATTATCTTTCTCATCGTTGCGGCCACGTACTAAAGAAAGCTACTGTGACTTTCTGGCAGCTTCCTTTGTTCTGTGGTTACACAGCGCGACGTGGCTTATTGAAATGTGGTTGTTATTTTTTATCTTTTTACGCCAGTTTTATGCACATACTACGTATACCAAACTTTTTCCATTTTACTTTTGCACAGCTAGTATTCTTGAAAAGTTGCTGTCTTCCTAAAGCTAACGGAAAAGATGCTGTTTCGATTGGATTAGCATATTGTCATATTTGTTTGCATTGTCCACCACCTGCTTTTGTGTAGGTTGACCCGTTTTTGTTGTCTATTATATGTAATTTTGTCCAAATACCATCAATATCATGTTCCACCTAATCACAATACCAACTGTTCTATTTTTCAGGTGCTGTGGCCAATGGCTTTTCAGGAAATCAACAGGAAAGCCACAAGCCTGCTGTGCACTCCTGCATCCATTCTGCTATGTACCATTCTGCAGCAATAAATACGTGAGCACTGAAGCTAATCGTCGTAGCATGTTTTATCAGTTACTGCCCACAGAATGTGAAAATTGAGCAGTTCAGCCGGAGACTACATTTTACTTACATTTGACGTCTAAATGACGGTTTGCTGTGAAACACTCAGGCCGTCATATTGACGGGCCATTTGTATTTCATATTGACAAGGAAACGTCAAAATGACGTAATTAAAAAACGTCAGCCCGTCATTTTGACGACAAATTTGTATTTCAGGATGACAAGTAAGACGTCAAAATGACTAAAAACGCCATCATTTGGCATTGACGACCAACCGTCAATTTGACAGCCAACCGCTTGGAAATAGAGCTGCCAGAACTTTTCCGTCATTTTGACCAAATTTTTTTTACAGTGCGGAAAAGGGCGTTCCAGCGTGACGGAGTGCATTTTAGCGGGCAGGTGGGAGCAGCCATCGGAAGACGACACGCGGCGCGAACTGTGGCTTTTTTAGGGGGGCCACAGGCCTTTGCGAAGATGGTGTAGACAAATGCAAGGAGCAAAGTGAGATAGCGGGGTCGGTGCAGATTAGTGCAGGCAAACGAAAGGGACGACGACGGCATGTAAAGAAGAGAGGGAGGAAACTGAAGATCGCATACATAAACATGCAGAGTGGCAGGAAAAGAGAGAAGTGGATGGAGATTAGTGAGCAGCTAGAACAGGAAGATATTCAGGTATACGCTGTGACCGAGACGCACCTACGAGACTTGGAAGAACCTCCGGTAATCGGAGAGTATGTATGGGAAGGTTGTAATAGGACGGCTGGATTGACAAAATGTGGAGTAGTAGGTATGCTTATATGGCAGGGGGCTAATTTGAAGAGAGTGAAAGAAAACTGTAAAGAACATGTTGGGTGAAAGGGATAGTGGAGGGTAGGGAGATGGCCTTAGGGGTGGCGTACCTATGGACGGGTAAGGATAGCAAAGAACAAAACGAAAAACTGGTGGCGTGTCTAAAAAAGGATATCGAGGATTTGAAACGTGCCGGGGAGGTACTATTGGTAGGGGACATGAACGCCCACATTGAAGATCTAGACGGGTACACAGACTTCAACGGAAATCTAATGCTAGATATGTGTGAGTACCAAAAGCTGATCATAGTAAATAGGGATCAAAAATGCGAGGGTCAAATAACGTGGGAGTGTGGTAGGCGACAGTCAAGTATTGACTAATGCCTTATTTCAGAGGCACTCTATGAATGGTTGGATGGAATGACCATAGATGAGGAAGGGGGCCACAGTCTGGGCAGTGACCACAAGCGCATAAACCTGTGTTTTGGGAAACTGGGGGGCGAAAAACCGGGTCGACCGGGGCAGCGCACAAAGTTAAACAGCAAACAAATTGCAGTTATAGCCAAAAGCATAGAGGCTGACATAGAAAGAAATCCTGGAGAAGAGTGGGAATATGACAGGCTCATCAAAACTATGCAGGAAAAAATAGTCAAGGCAGAGGGGGCCAATCGATGGAGAGGAAAGAAAACACCCCAAAGCTGGTGGAACAAAGGAATCAAGGAGGCAATAAAGAGGCGTAAACAGGCGTCCAGAGATCACAGACAGGCCAAGAGGGCAGGGATACAGCAGGAAGAGGTGGACCTAAAATGGGAGCAATATAAGCAAATGAAACAGGAAGTGCAGCAATTAGTGCAGGCGAAAATAAAGGGGTACAGCGAGCGATGGGTATCGCAAATACGAGGGAGGGGTAGAGACGCGCCGAAAAGGTTTTGGAACCATGTGCAGGCATTAGGGAAACGCACGAGTCCCACAGAAGGCGGTACTATAGAAAACGAGCAGGGATAGATGCTCAAGGGAGAGGAAGCATTGTCATACCTACACAAAATCATCACGGAGAAGTTCAGTAAGATGGATGAAGAGGCCCCGCAGCGACACAGAGATGTCGCGACGGGTAGGCCGGAATGTCTGGAGATAGATGGGGACAAGCTGAAATGGAAAAGAGCTGAGGAAAAGGTCCCCAAAAATACCGCGGTAGGCACAGATGGGATACCGATGGAGTTGATTAACCAATTAGAACCAAAGAGCAAGGGAAAGCTACTACAAGCCATCAGAACAAGGATAGAAGAAAAGGCAATACCGGCCGCGTGGCAAATAAGCAGGATGAACTTGGTGTACAAGGGCAGAGGTGTCAAGACAAACCCGAGTTCGTATAGGCCAGTAACCGTCACATCAGTGCTGTACAGGTTAGCAATGCAGGCAGTGAAGTTCGAACTAGAGCAGTGGGCGGAAGAAAATAGGATATTAGGGGAACTTCAAAATGGGTTTCGAAAGGACAGAAGACTCGACGACAACTTATTTGTAGTGAGCCAATGCATAGAGGTGGCGAAGATGCAAAACCGACCTTTGTGGTTAGCCTTTCTGGACATTAAAGCGGCGTATGATAATGTAGACAGGGAGAAGCTATGGAGTATCCTGGAGAACGAGGGAATTGGGGCAGAATTCATTAGCTTACTCAGAGAGCTATACCGGGAGAACCAAGTGCAAATAGTGTGGGAGGGGATAACATACAATAGGCCTGCATACACCTACAAGGGTTTGAAACAAGGATGTCCTCTCTCTCCGCTGCTGTTCATGATCTACATGGCGGGGTTAGAAAGGAAGCTAGAAGTCAGTACGCTGGGGTTCGACTTATCATGCATGAAAAACGGGCAGGTGGTGGAACAACGGGTTCCGGGACTAACGTATGCAGACGACATATTATTGATGGCGGATAACCGGATAGGTATGCAGGGCTTGATGGATACATGCAGTGAAGAAGCGACGCACCTAGGGCTATCCTTTAGCAGAGAAAAATCGGGGATCATGGTGTTTAACGACGGAGCGGAGCACAAAACAGTGTGAGTGCAGCAAGTAGAAATACCATTGGTGAAAGAGTATAAATATTTAGGAGTATGGCTGAACGAGAGCGAAGATTACACGCAGGCGCATGAGGCGCACCTTAAGACGAAAGGAAGACGGAACGCGGCCATAATGAAGCATAGAGCCCTCTGGGGATACAGCAAATACGAGGTGGGAAGGGGAGTCTGGAAAGGAGTCATGGTGCCAGGATTAACTTTCGCAAATTCGGTTCTGTGCATGAAGCCAGAGACCCAAGCCGGCCTGGAGGTAAATCAGAGGGCGGTAGGCAGATTGACCCTCGGGGCCCACAGCAAAACTACAAATGAAGCGGTACAAGGGGATATGGGCTGGTCGTCTTTCGAGGCGAGGGAGGCGCAGAGCAAGATAAACTTTGAGGAGCGACTTCGTGACATGGAGGACGAAAAATGGGCCGCGAGGGTGTTTAAGTACCTGTATATGAGAAGCGTGGACACGCGGTCGAGACGGAGGACCAGACAGCTCACCAAGCGGTACGGAAATTCGGTAGGGGAAAGTGGTGTTTACACAACAGTTAAAAAGCAGGTAAAGGCAGCAGAGACGACGAAGTGGGCACAGAGCATGGAAGCGAAAAAAACCCTGGAGACTTATAGGGCAGAGAAACAGGAAATTAAGAAGGAGGGATTCTATGACAATGCGAGAGGCAGTACTTTGCTCTTCGAGGCACGGGCAGGGTGCCTGAGAACCCGGGCATACACGGGTAGCTACAGGCAGCAGGATGGGAATGGGAATGGGATGGGAATGGGCAGCAGGATGGGAGCTACAGGCAGGGATCGGGAAACTATAGACCATATTGTCAGTAACTGCACAGAGATACGACCACCGCGGGGCGAGGGGGAAATGACGCTGGTGAAGGCTTTGGGATTTGGGGCGAGGGTGAACCTCAACTTCAAGGCCATAGAGGTGACGAAGAGGCGACTGGAGTGGTGGTGGAGGAAAAGTAGGGAAGGGATGAGTACGCAGGCGGAGTAATCATACGGATGAGAATTTAGAACAGCGAGGGGAAAAAAACGGGGGTTGGGGCGATGAGTTTTAAAACAGGGAAGAGAGGGAGATGGGAGGGAGGATGCAAATCTATTAGGTTAGCTGGGAGTAGGGCGAGTAAGCGTAATAAAACTGGCAAGTCGGCTGCTGACAACCGACGCCCCGCTTCAAAGGGAAAGCCACTAATCATCATCATCATCATCGTCGTCGTCACATCGCACCTCGCTACGGCTGCGTCGATTACGGCGTTTTCACCTGTCCCGTAGGCCCTGGGCCCATAACTCCGGTCTCTACTGCACCATCTAAGATCATGGACCAACTCGGAGCTTCGTCCAATGACCCAGCCTCGGAGGATATGGATTGACAGCCTTCCGTACACACTGCCAGCTCGGGCGCTTCATAGGCCTACCCAGGAGTACGGCAGTCGTCGCAGGGCCGAACTCGGTGCCGGTGCGGACGCTACTGCTACCCAATAACAATCCCAAGTTCAAGTTCAAGTTTATTCAAGGCAATATTACAAAACATTGCCTTGGGGGGCATGGCTAGAGGCAAACCAGTTGCCTGACGAAGGCCACGCCACCCTCAGCCGCAAGCGGTACACCGATCCCTTCGCGCCCCTGGCGGACCTTGAACAACCAGATGTCGAAGGCAAGTGCAACTCCTTTTCTACATCTGCCGTGCGCATAATACCAACTGCCAAGCAAGGGCAGAAGCGAGCGCGGGGCGGGCGGCGCACCAAGCACAGCGTCGCCGTACGCGGGGTTAGGCCTAACTACGCCGGCGTTCGCACCAAGACTGACGCC
The DNA here is from genome assembly GCF_048455015.1 of Haemaphysalis longicornis. NCBI lineage: Eukaryota > Metazoa > Arthropoda > Arachnida > Ixodida > Ixodidae > Haemaphysalis > Haemaphysalis longicornis. The sequence goes on along the minus strand of NW_027526203.1, from coordinate 336,705,314 downwards.
AGCGGGGTCACGGATGCCGAATACAACTCATACAAGTGAGACCAGGAGATTGTGGCCCAAGAAGCAGCTTCTGACCAAACTGAATGGCAGGAAGCACGAAACAGACGCAAGAAGCGAACGGGAGCCGCTACAGAGGAGTCGAGTTCGGGCCGACCGGAATACATTCACACCGTTGTGATGAAACCATCTCAGCCTTGTAGGATCATGGACGATAACTTTATTGGCATAGACGAGGCAATAGCGCGCCATATCACAAGCTGGAAACCAGCTGATGCGAAGCGGTCCCGACCGAATATCGGCTTACGATACCTTTGCAGGAGCAACCAGATAGCCGTGGACGCAGCAGACGACGAAACGCGGGACGCTCTCCTGACGCTCAAGAAGCTCCCGATCAACGAGAAACCTTCCGCGTTTCAAGCTTACGAAGCTATTCACAAAGGTCAAATCTGCGGCATCATCCGAAACGCGGGAGGAATGACCTCTGAACAGCTGATGGAGAATCTTCACTGCAGGAAGTGCGACATAGTCAGCACCCGCCCACTTGGAAACAAGGGGACAACTGTTGTGACCGTTCAAAGCAAGAGCCTACCGTATCGAATTGGTCTCTGATCCTTCACCGTTCGGGTACTTCCGTACAAGGCTAGTGTATGTACGTGCGAGACATGTCATAAGCTCGGCCACCGGAAGGACCAATGCCCGAACCACGACAAACCAAGGTGCTCGACATGCGGGGGAGGACAACATGAAGAAGGTAGCAGCTGCCCTAAACAAGCTCTCAAGTGCAGAAATTGTGGAGGCGCACACTTAGCTACGGCGAAAGACTGTCCGAAGAGAGTAGAAATTAACGAGCAAATCAACAAGCACATGAAGCAAAGAAACTCTTCCTCAGCCCCAAGAAAGTTTGAAAATTCGACCGCCGGATCACTGCACGCCAGGCAGCATAAAAGCGTTAAGCCTTAGGTAATCACGCCCGTGCGGCGGGACCTGTGCACGGGTATTAGTGCATGTCAGCGTGCTCGTGACAACCCAACGCAGCATGGCCGGTCTACCTATGCCAACGCGGTTGCGGCCGTGAATGCACAGGCCTCACAGCCGACCGCCCCAGTACCCGAAACCGCAATCTCGAAATGCTCCACTGACTCCAGTGGGCCTGCAGCTGGAGGGGAGCACCAGGGGGTAAACTTAGAACCCAACAAGGGCAAAGCACAGCCCTCGGACTCTCCTCAGCAGCCGAACTTCGAAGTCATACTGGAAGCCCGCATGGCTCAGCTGGAGGCCAAAATCATTACACAGGTTAAGACAATGCTTGAGAGGACAATCGAGATGTGTGTTCGCTCAATACAGTCAAACCCGATTATAACGAACCCGGTTAGAGCGAATTATGCTATTATCGAACAAAGAAAGATCAGTTACGAAAATACACGCGAAACATATCCCTTATAACGAAGTTCACATCTGATGTTCCGAACTTCACATTGAACTCGGCGCGCCTAGAACTGCCGCCAAAATGCATGTCCTGGGAGCGGCGATCGAGATGTTGATTGGCTGCGATGGAGATTTTGAGCCTCCCATGGAGCGACGTGACTCCCGGCACATTCCGTAACTGTTAACGACGCGGCTGACTCACGATTAAACCCTCCCAGTCAGCGAGTCCGGACCAAGATGGAAGCATCGGCGAACTGTGGGAAGAGCCTGCCAACGTTCCCGATGTTGTGCTGAAAGGAGTGCCCTTCGAGGATTGCCTGAGTGTCGACGACGACGTTGCCCTCAGTGTGAGCCCCTCGGACGCCGACACCGCCGCCGATGTCATGGCTGCTGGCGCTGCTGGAAGCACCGAAGAGGCGGGGGATGTCGCGAGCGGAAGCCGTCCGATACTTAATGAAGTGCTTTCGGCAGTCAATGTGCTCCGCCAATATTGCTTCGATATTGAAGTACACGGTCTGCAACTGATGCAAATGATGTCTCATCTTCAGAATGCTGTGCCAGTTGACGCCGCCAAAACAAAAGTGAAATCAAGAATCACCGCTTTTTGGGAAAGTAGGTAGTTGCAGCGAAAAGTAGCTTGATTGCTTGCAATAAAGATAGTTTTCTGTATGGTAATGGGATGGTTTATTATGTTCGTTTCTGCATGCGGGGATGGCAGGAGGAGGGGGGGGGGGGGTAGGGAGGACCCGCGTACTGCGAACTCGTAACAAAAAAGTCGTTATTGATGGGTTCGGCTATTTCGAACTATTGGATATATCGAACTAATCGTGACGCATATTGCAGTTCGCTATAACCGGGTTTGACTGATGGAAAAGCTAATGTTCAGCGGTATGTTCCCTCTTGGGGCACCGCCAACTTTGGCGACGGCGCTCACAGGTGCAGTCCCTGTGGCGTCACCAAACGCGAGCTCACCGCAGCAAACACATGGCTCTGCATCCTACGTGTAATAGGTGCTCCCGGCACGGTTGGGGCGATGAGGCGAAATCCTCTACCGTGATTCAATGGAACTGTCGTTCGCTGCGGCGGAAGAAGGCAAATTTGATATTGTGTCTTGGGCTGAATCAATAAAACTCGCCTGTGGTTATAGCTCTTCAGGAGGTAATTGGTCCTATCCCTAACTTTTCAGGTTATGAAGGCTACGGTCCGGCAAACGATCCTAAAGAACGGGCACTAACAGCTGTATATGTTCGAAGAACAATGGTTCACACCTAACTGGATACGGACTCGTGGTGCTCACCCAACACCAATGTGACGGGATGCCGCGTTCAACTTTCCCCGCAAAGGACCCTCATCGTCTTCTCAGTCTACATTAAGCCAGAGAATTCCCGTACGGAACTCAAGAATCCCCTACCGGACACAAGTTTTGTGGCACATTTTCAAAAGCTGTACCCTCAGGACCTTGTCTTCGTGTGCGGAGATTTCAACTCGAAACACACGGCGTGGAGCTATGCGACATACAGCCGGAGGGGCAGAAAGGTGATGGAAGACGCCAACCACTTTGGTCTGTCCCTGCTGAATCTTCCACACGTGTACACCAGTATCGGACAAACAAGCAGACAAGCAGATACCACGCCAGATCTCACCTGGCCGTCCGAACCGGGAGCAACAAATCAGGAAAAGGGGCACAAACAAAGAGAGAATGCTGCGTCACGCACTGGGATCGCTATAGAGACATGCCCAATACGCTGCCAATGACAGCGAATGTATCGGACCTGACACAAGCGATGACGGAGGCGAAGGGCAAGGCTACCAAAACATTAAGCGTGCCAGAAGACCATCCGGATCTGGACAGGCATCTGTTGTCTCTGTGGAACCATAAGCTGAGACTTTTGGGTGCTTACCGGAAACGCGGATGACCAAAAAGCCTCAGCATGAAGCTCCGCCGCATTCAGGAATAAATCGAGAGCTACATAAACGAACTCGCATCTGAACAGTTGATGGACACATGTGAGCAAATGAATGGTCGGACAAATTCTGCTCGTTCATGGGCCATCGTTCGCGCACTCTTGGGGCCGCGTAAGCCCAACAACGCAGCCGCAAGAGTGGCTTTGAGGGAAGGCATCAGCGCCCCAGTCATGGCCGAAAAGGCAGCGAACATCATCTTCCCGCTGACGTCCACCCCGAATGCCGACACGTATGACATGGACACTGGACCTCCGGATGCTGAGGCTATGAATAGTCCATTTAGAATGAACGAACTGGAGCGTGCGATTCAGCGGGCGAACGTGGCGCAGTGCCACAGGGTCCGACGGTGTCAGTGTAGCGCACGTTAAAAACCGTCCCACCTCGTACAAAGAAGCGCTGCTCCATATGTTTAACCGACTGTGGATGTCCGGAACGCTGCCAGACGAATGGCTACATTCTATCGTGAAGCCAATTCCGAAGCCGGGAAAGCCCCCGAACAGTCTTGCAAACCTTAGGCCGGTGTCTCGCACATCATGCCTGTGCAAGATCATGGAAAGCATGGTGAATGTCCGCCTGATTTGGTGGCTAGAAGACAACCAAAAATTGGCTCCACTCAGTATGGCTTCCGACCTGGTTTAACCACTCAGGACATCATGCTTCGCTTAAAAAACGACGTTCTCGACCAAACGTCTCCATTCCCGCGCATTGTAGCAGGAGTCGATGTGAGGAAAGCTTTTGATGCCCCACCTCACACCTCCATCATGCAAGCGGTGAAAGAATTGGGAATCAGAGAGCGCATGCATAACTTCATTGCCGCCTTCCTAAAAGATCGGACCTTTCAAGTTCAAATCGGAACAAAGCTTAGCACAACCAAATACAACCGTGTGGGAGTTCCCCAAGGCTCCGTCATATCCCCCCTCTGTTTAATATTGTGATGTCAGGCCTCCCACAACAACATAGCTTGCATACCCGGTATTGAACATGCAATATACGCGGACGACGTCTTGGTAATGACAAAAACGGGATCTTTCGGTCCTCGAAGCCGCCCTAGACGCCATTTACGTCTACACAAAGTCGGCCTGTCAACAGCCCCAGAAAAGACAGAATTTGTCGTTATACATGGAGGCAGGCGTTCGCAATCGAAGACTGCACAGAAAGGGGATATCCAGCTACAACTTCGACAGAGTTCAGTACAGCGGAAAGCCGTAATCCGCATTCTCAGAATGTTTTTAGGCGAGGCATGCACATCCAACACGTGGCACGCACGCATAATGAGAACAACGAAGCAGGTCACGCACATTTTCCGCCGGATCACATATCAACATATTATCTGTACCTACGTTTGACTATCGCACTGCGATGGTGGACATTGATTTCGTCAATATTTTTCCCTCCAATGCCAAATGCTTGCCGGAGAGAACGATATCTGGCCTTCTAGCAAATTCCCTAGAAGAGTTCCCGACACATGTGGTTATAGCCACAGATGCTTCTGTTCGAGACAAAAAAGCTGGTGTAGGTATCTTTTCACCTGCACTTGACTGGGCATTTCCTCTTCGTCTTCCAAACTTCACGTCAATATATTTGGCACAATTTTTGGGAATCGCGCTCGCTCTTCGAAAGCTCAGCGAAGAGCATTCCCAGGTGATGATTGTGTCGGATTCTTTTAAAGGAAAGCTTTTTGCCTCTATCCCCCAAGGGCTCTTTCGCGACCGTTGGTGTCATCAGAAAACTCCCGCGAACAAATAAAAGAATTTACTGGCACCGCCAGAATCGAACCTGGAACTAATAAAGTAACAAAACGAGGGCCCGTTGTCTTACCGATTTAGCTACAAGCCCACGCGGAGACGGGGAAGACAGGTGGTGCACTCACCAGCACATCTTCAGGTTTACCCCATTGATTCTCGCTGAACGCCACGTGATAGAGTCACGCAATCTCTCGCGCCGCAGTGCGCTCCGCCCACGGCACGTCTAGCCGCCCTTTGCGAGCCTTGCGCGTGTGCCAGTAGTTACAAAAATTTAAGGAAGCCCACAGCAACGCATGGCATCTCACTTCTAGTATGCCAATGTGCTAAAACCTGTGGCCTCCAGTGTTCACGCAAAAAAATCCCAGCGCTTTGTCGTCCGCCCTCACGCCAACCGGAACACCAAGTAACACATTCAAATACTCCTTGATGGCCAGGCCATCATTCCAAGCCCCTGCATCAAGATCCTGGGCCTGCATTTCCAGGCCAACACCAAGAGTGATGTATCCTTGCAGCGCCTCAAACCCATAATCAATCAAATCATACACATGACCAGGCGAGTTGCCATCGAGAAGCGAGGGCTCAAGGAATCCGATACCGTTCGATTATTTGAAGGTCTTGCCCTCTCCAGAATCCCTTACGTCAACCCCCTGTCTTCTCGGCAAGAAGGACATGTGCTGTAAATGGTTAGAAAAGCGGTTGAGTACGCCATTGGTCTTCAAATGAGTGCGTCCACAGAGAGGCTGCTTAGCACGGGGCTCCACAACACGGTGGAAGAGCTGATAGAGGGCCATCTTTCTAACCAGAAGCTCCGATTGAGCAGAACTGCGGGGAGTCGCTGCCGCAGTTCTGCCGCTGCCGCTACCCTTCATCAGATTGTCTGGGCAGCACAGACTGTCACTCCGCTTGATGTACTCCCGGACTCTTGGCTAAAGATGCTCCCTTTGATAAAGATGCTCCCTTTGAAAGAACTAAAGATGCTCCCTTCGCTTAGAAATATGAACCCCTCACACGACCACGGTCACCGGCAAGCACGGAATCAAGCGCTCAGAACCACCCTTGGTGGGGATCATGCAGTAATCTACACAGACGCCTCCCAACATCGAGGGCAGCAATACGCCATCATCGTGGCTACCTCCAGAACCAACCTCTTTGCGTGTACCTCACTCAAGACCAAAGACATGACGGCCGCAGAAGAGGCAGCCATCGCCTTTGGCTCTCACTCAACCAGGGGTTCGGAGGGTAGTCAGACAGTTCGGAAGGAAGCCTAACAAGCCTACCGGAATTACCAGTCGGGTTGGGTGTCCCGACTTGCACTGCATGAGGTAAAAAACCACTCCCGAAACAGTTCAATTCAGGTCATCTGGACACCCGCTCCCGCTTCCATGGAGGGCAACGAATACGCCCACCAACAAGCCCGCGCTTTTACCCCCCGTGCTACAGAGCTGCACGAGGACAGTCATCCGTTCGTCACGTTCAGGGACATAACCCAGCATTATCGCCTTCAGAGACAGACCCTACCTTCGCCTTATCTTGACCTTTCCATAGAACAACCCTATGGCTCATAAAATCCGACTCCTTCCACACCTTACACGTCTTCACTTATAGCACCCGAATTGCTACGACGCTGAATGTAAATTTTGCTCAGAAGTAGGAGCAGTCCTCCACATAATCCGGGTGTGCTACTTTAGCCTTGAGCACCCTCCTTTCTTTCCGTCAACTACCTAACAACAGCAATTGGAGATGCTGCTGTCCAGCCCCTCTCTGCCTACCCAGCTTCAACTGATGTACAGAAGCACAGGCGGCGCGGACTCCATATGGGCTCCAGTGAAGAAGTAACCACCTCCCTGCGCCGCACTCTGGGCCGTTCGGAATAGAATTCGGAATAGAATTCGGAATAGAATTTGGAATTCGGAATAGAATTGGGCCGTTCGGAATAGCTGAATAGAAATATTTCCTCACTCTCCTGCCGCCGATCTCGTCGCCTCCGTCCGCGGCGGCAGAAACGGAGAAGTAAGATCATCTAACACCGGGTTTGATTTTCGTTTAATTTTATATAAAAAAAAGAGTTTCCACTCATGTGCTACACCAATACAGCTCAACCAACCACCGTTCATGCATCATGCATGATTTAACCTTACCAAGAATATCTCTTTCAAGTAATAAATGGCGTGGTTAAGTGCATTTCACTTCTCTCTGGTTTCACTATTTGGAGAGCGACGTGAGTGAATTTAGTGACGTCGCATGGGTAATCGTTGTGGGTGCCGTTTACCGCTTTGCTTCCAACCACATTCACAGGGTGGATTGGCGTGAATTTTTTTTTCGGTCTGCTCCGCTTTATCTTCACCAACCATTTCTCCACTTCGCCGATCGCTGTCGATTCTTATACCGTCCGTCTGGTCTAAGTCCCAGGGCACAGAGGTGTTGAACTTAACGAAACCGCTGATTACCTGGCAGGAGTAGCACTGAATGGTTCTCTCGTTGATACTGTGCCCCCGATAGCCTATGTTGTTTGAACTAGGTTTCGAAGGTACAGTTCGCTGGACAGCTTCCCACCAGACAGCATCGCTGGCTGCCCTGACATTAAGCATCTTCGGTACTCTTGAAGTGTGACTTTGCGCAGTCTCGACTGTGCGAGGTCACACTGACTTGCTTTTGATGTCGAACACCTAATTTGAATTTTTATCTACACCACGCACGCGTAGCGCCATGAGCCATCTGCAGCTTCTGTCAAGAGGAGGAAACACTTGATCACTTCCTGTTGTCTTGCCGGCGGTTCTCCTCCCCCCGAAATCGTTACCTGGAGGTTCCCCTCCGGCGCCTGGGTCTCGCCTTGTCGGTGCCTAATTTATTCTCATTTGGGGCAGTCGGGCTTGGTTGGTGCAACGGGGATGTTTTTCGAGCTCTTCCCTAATTTATTGCCGAAACAGGTCGCTTGCCTTGTTAATCAATCGCATCAACCAATTTTTAATCGTTTATTGAAATACCTGTTGGTACAGTAGTATTGAATTTTTTTTTTATCTAAAATTGTTAGCATCACGGTACCCTATTTTTCCTTCATTTGAAACTAATTACTAAGCTTTTTCAACAGTGAAATCACAATAAAACTTGGCCAATCCCCCAGAGTGGGTACGCGCCATTCTTGTTCCGGATCCAACCAACCAAATCGAGCGCGGGGAGTAAAAGAACGAGAACTGCGCCACTTCATCCAAGCATTCATCCACTCGCGCATACTGTACGGGGCACCGTATCATTCCCTAACGAAAACGCAACTACTGACCCCAGAGCGCCTCAACAACGAAGCTCGCAGGATTGCAAGCGGCCCTTCGAGATACACTCCCATAGATGCTCTCGACAGCTACAGAATGATAAATACTGTTTGGGATCTCATCGAGGTACTCATGCACACGCAAGTCGCACGCTTGCAGTCGACATCAGCGGGGAGGGACACACTGGCGAAACTTGGGCACAACGTCAGTGTACTTCCCCCCCCCCCCCTTCCCTACCTCAGCAGTCACCGCCATGGGAATGCATTTCCCTGACAGATGCAAAGCCGTTACCCCGGAACATGGGAAATGATCAAGAAGCCAGAAAACGGGCATACGCAAAACGTCACGGGAAGTGGCTTCGTTGTCTAAAAGACCGCTCCTCCGGAGGAGAAAAAAGTCACGTCTTCTACACCGATGCGGCACGTATCATGCACTGCGTGAATAGCCAACAGTCTGCCTGTCGGAGCAATTCGCGGCAATGAGCGAAAGCGAAGAAAGAAACCCGAACGCGATAAAGCAGCAAGAATATCTTGATAAGCGCTCGGCTTTCTCCTTCAAAGCAGGTAAGCAGACTTGAACGGACCATGAAAACAAAATGCAAGATTAGTTCATTCGAAAGAGTTGATTTAATTGATTGTAGGGTTTAACGCGCCGACGCAACGCAGGCGATGAGGCGCGCCGTAGTGGAGGGCTCCGGATTAATTTTGACCACCCGGGAATATCTTTAGCGTGCGCCAAAATCTCGTACACACGCGCGTTTTTGCTTTTCGCCTCAATCAGAAAAGCGGCCGCCTCATTCGAAATGTGACCTCGTTAGAATAACACTGACACCAGTTCTAACAGAGAATAGACACGGGACACCATAGCTACTTTTCCGCACTGAACTTCAGGGCAGCTCGTTGCAATTGGCTGAGGCCGACGAGATCCAACGCAAATAAAACAGGGAGTGTAATCTTGTAGAACAACGTATTCGCGCTTAAATTTAGTGCACATTATTTTTATAGCAGTAAGAATGGTGAGGTAAACAGTGCATGCAGCGCGCACAATGCCGGCCATAGCTGCACAGCGTCCGGCACGTTGGGCCTGTCTAACACGACACTGGCCAACTGGCATAAGCACAATCGTATTACGTGACCCTGTTCGTGAAGCATGCCTGATTTTTTATGAAGCAATGAATATCAACTGCCGCAAAAACAATCCAGGTACAAATCCGCTCAAAAACAAGGCGAGTGCGTACAGGGGTACCATAACGGTGTCATCGCGCCATCCAGGAGGACGGACTTACGGTAAACAAAGCAAGAAAATGAATGAATGAATGATTGATTGATTGTATATAGGGTTTAACGCGCCGACGCAACGGAAGCGATGAGGCGCGCCGTAGTGGAGGGCTCCGGATTAATTTTGACCACATGGGGACCTTTAACGTGCGCCGAAATCTCGTACACACGGGCGTTTTTTGCTTTTCGCCTCCATCAGAAAAGCGGCCGCCGCGGCCGGGAATCGAACCCGCGACCTCGTGCTTAGCAGCAGAACGCCTTAGCCACTGAGCCACCGCGGCGGGTAAGACAATGAATGAATTGATTAATTTATTGTTAGAGACCACGGAAAGGAAAGTCCACCAGCAGGCGTAGTTTGTATCCCCTAAGGGTGGACACCGCAACGCCTGCTGGTGTGGGGGTGTAGGGGTGGGGAGAACAGGCGGGCAGGAAAAGGAGAAGAAAGAGTGGGAGAGGATACATAAATACGTATATACAGGGCTATACGCTACAAATAAACAAACAAAAACAACCAAAATAAACAAACAATACACACGGCCACAGTCTAGTTTGCTACCCGGAGAGAAAGTGGAGCGCCGGGAGGAGTCCGGAGGCATCCAGGTATATATGGTGGGCCTCATGGACGACGCTTCGCCATCCGCTGCAGCCTTAGTCAACATACTAACATGTGTTTTACGTACATTCCCTTGATACGTCATCTCTGACGTCACGAAACACACGATGAAGAGGGAGGATTAAAATTTTGGCTGATATGGAGAGCCAACTCGGCATCATTGCTATGTATCATTGCCTGTCAGTTGCTTCTGAGTTTTCGGCGAGGACACGGTGATTTGGCCTGGATTTGTGGTTCACAGCTGACGCTGCAAAAAAAACTATATTCTGCCCAGCATCATTGAATTTACAAGCCAAAAATACTTGGGCCCGTATACCGGTTCGGTTCCGGTAAGGCTATGTTTTAGCGCAGACGAAAACAATATTCCCAAAACAACACGTTTCGCTGCCTCGCCACCTTTTACGCGCCACTGCACACAAAACACATGACCAGCGGAGCTGTTTGCTGGTTATTGGTCGGCCACAAACGCCGGCTCAAACCTTACCGTCGCGCCGGGGAATCGTTCGGCGGGATTGTATCCATGCCGGCATCTTGCGTTTTCCGCCTCACGGTATTCGGCGTCCAGAGAGGGCATTGCGCGTACGCTTGGAGTCCGCGGCCTGATCGTCGTCCGTAGTTTCCTCCCGCCGCGTTCGCGCCCATTCCTATTTTTTTCTCTATGAGTAGGTATTACTGCACAACACACATTGTGGGAAAGCCAGCTTACAAAGACTAAGCTTACACCGATCTTCCTAGAGTAAGCTTAACTTCTAAACACACGTGCACTGCGGAGAAGACATTTTTTCCCAGGGGTATTATATGTATATGCCCTCTTGTATCAAAATATGAAATGCCGGAGGCGTATACAGTGGCCGAAGGCAGAGGCTCTGCCGAAGTGTGGAGGAGCGGAGTGTGTTTTCTTGGTCTACGCGCGCGCAAAAACAGCCTACAACAGCGACGCTTCAAAAATTTCACATCCCTCAATTAGGTGGTGTAAGCATGTGGATCTCTGCCGCCGGCTAAGTCGCCTGTCATGAGCATTAGCGCCGGGTACCACATAGTATTCAGCGAGCTCTACCTCCGATAAGGTGGTCCAAAGAAAAAAAACGCCATCGTCTTGGTCCGCGGTGCCATTTACCCGATACGCTGCGGCTGCCACGCTGCTTTCGAAAAATAATCATGACAGGTGCATGCGGCGCGCTCAGCCTTTCTGGAGCACGAAGCGATTTTTGCGCATCAGTAATAATTTAGGGTGTTGTAAACCTCGTCACCCTATTTTACATTTGTTTAATTAACTAATTGGCTAAAGTTAGAGCAACGAACTTTGTTAACGGGTATATATATCATGACATGATTTTTCAGTTACAAAAGTGTAGAACCCGAAAAGAAACACTGAATGCTGTGAAAATCTTATTGGTGTAGAAGGCTTTTTAACGCTCTACAGGAAAGATACAGCCATTGGCGATGCAGTCATAGACAATGTAAGCATGCATTCAACGCTGACCGTCTGCTCTTCTGTTAGAAGTGTGCCCCAGGACTTGGAAAGCGCGACTGTTTGTCCGGGCCGTTGGCGACGCGGAGGGGTCGCCCAAGCTGTGCATATATATCCGGATGACACGTCCGTGAACACGTCGTCGAAGAGCTCGCCGGCCTTCTCGTGTTGGGACCTTATTGGCAGCGGCTTCCTCCCACTGGTCGGAATTTGCGTCATACGGCGTAAGTTTGGTCGGATCTCATGGGCTTCAAAGGGACCATGAACACAGAACACAAGTTTTGGTTCACTAAACAGACTTCTTTGCCCAGATAACAGTCATACCAGTTTTATTGCAAACTTAAAATTAATAACCTACCTAGCCCAGCTGTTCTCAAATGGGGGTCTGCGCACCCTAGGGGGTCCGCGAAGCCATTTCTGGGGTCCGCAAACCTTTCGCTCACAAACAACATTTTTTAAATCTCGCCTATATACTCTTCGGAGTCCATGACGGAAAGTTTGACATCCACCTGAATGCAGCCAAACAGCTATACAGAAAGCTGTACAGCTTTCCTTTGTAGCCGTTTGGCTGCATTCAGGTGGATGTCAAACTTTCCTTCATAGAAACTTACTCCACCTTGGGGATTTCCCCTAAATCTGGTCGATTACACCTGTCCTTCACTTCGAGTTGTTGATCAATACGCTCTCGCGCTGCGAACGACTAGCCTTCTGGTTAGCTCAGTTGGTAGAGCGACTGCTCCGGTTAAGCGGTGGTCCCGGGTTCGAATCCTGGACCAGGACGAATTTTTCTTCAACTGCGAAGTTTCTGAGAAAGCTGTACAGCTTTCCTTTGTAGCCGTTTGGCTGCATTCAGGTGGATGTCAAGCTTTCTTTCATAGAAACTTACTCCACCTTGGGGATTTCCCCTAAATCTGTTCGATTACATCTTCGGGGTCTAATTCGGCCGTGACACGTTGGCAGCACCGCAGCAATGGGCACGAGATCGCTCGGTGGGCCACTTTAACAGAGCTCTCCTCGCCACTTCCGCCGCAGCAAGGGCTTCCCCACCGCTTCCGGTACCGGTCCCCGGCATATCCATGGCTGACAACCACTGACCTAGCCTATTAAGGAAAACCAATAAAGACTCTCCGGCCACTTTCTCGCCGGCTCTACACGATGTCACGGGACATTGTTTGTGCTCCTGGCGGCCGCCGACTGAAGCCAACGCGTCAAGAAACCTGACTGCGATTGTTGCGGTGTTTAGAGCTTCGTTTGATCATTCCACTTGAATGCTAACGTGCAGTTAATTCCCTGATAACTGCGTTTTCAGTGGGGCTCTTTATTATCAGTCCCGGAGACTCCCCTGGAAGTAATCCGGAATTCGTTTACCACACAGTATATTCATACAGTTGGGGGAATCTTCGGACTGCACACGGACTATTTGCCGTGAGCCTGAGACTGCAACCCGAGAAACCTCTGTGTGACCTGTAGTAGGAAATTAGAAAGTTTTTCTTTATATCTTACCTTCTTTCGTTTAAAAAGCGTATTTTGGGGGCTAGAATTAGATTTAGTGAGTTTCCAAAGGCTAGTTCTTTCAAAATAAACAAACCTATCGGGACGATGTCCTCCGCCGCTTTCTGTTTCCGTGTTTTAGGTCGATAGTTGTCTTTCCGGCGCCTTGGTAGCTTACAAAAGCGGGCAGCTTGGTTACAGCGCTACAGAAACTGCGCCACGGCTCCGCAGGTCTATTCTTAGCATAAGGAGAAACCCGGGGCCACGTGACTGCAGCTCGCTCACGCTGGCGGACATTGGAACAGTGTTGCGGAGTTACCACTCCAAAATTGGAACGGATACGAAATCGTTCCACCTGTTAGAAACCCATGAACGGAATGGGGAACGCTTGGAGGAATGGAATGCGAGGAGTTAGGCCCCTTTTGACCGAAATGGAATGGGAATAGGTGGAATTTTTAGACGTGCTGTAGCGATCTTCAGCTGGGACCTATAGCCAAGCTGCAGCTCGTGAAATTGCATCCCTGCATCCAAAGTGGTCAATCGCCGCCTTTGGTTTCTTAGCGGCTGATGTGACCTTGTGGATGCAAGTGGGAGTGATCCCGGGTGAATTCACTAAAAGATAAGCACTAGACGTTCCTGGCGTTCCTGGCACATGTATACGATGCACCAAAACGGCTGCCGCCACCTCTACTACCACGGATCTCGCTTAGTCGATAGCGTAAATGAGAAATCTTTTAAATTCCAGCTGTCAGCCTAAGGTGAAACAAAACGTAATGCACGCAAATAAAATACGACTTTTCAAGGTAGTTGAGAGCGATTACGACACTGTCCAATTGCAGTGCGGTTGCGTTACTTGACAGCGTTGATACAACCGTGCCATGTTTGTATTTCATTCACCCAATCTCCCCAACGATCGGGATTTTTCATTTCCTACTGTGATAAGTTGCAGCCATGCTAGACGGCCAAGCTGACAACGTAGATCTGCGGTCTCTATTGCATGCAGACACAAAGACGGTGAGCGCCGCGGCGGCGCCTGCAGGCGCATACTTCCCACTTTTCAGACCTGGTAACCGGACCAGTGGACTGTTGCTTGTGGGTGAAGAGGGTAGAAAAGGTTATCACGGAAGCGACGTCGCATGCACGCAGCCAAGTGGTCCCGCACGTGTCGGTGCCTTAGCCGGTGTCGCCATTGCTGGCGCCTTCCGACTACTTCAGAAGCTTGTGGTTGCACTTTAAAAGTTCGTTCATGCTGTGAATGCTGAGCAGTGTTTCCCAGTGCTTTGCTTGAGTCCGTACACCCTTTTTGCCATCTATGTTAATAATCTGTACTGCACAGTCCGCAGTGTATCCCGCGTGTACACGCAGTTAGGTAGTTGCCAGAAGGAAGGGATTTTCGAAGACATTTGTCGAAGTTGGACCAGAAAAAGGTGTCCAAAGCTAGGGTTTTCTGGAGCACCAGTTATTTTCATATCTTCTCTTTGTTTTCTTCTCCTACCTTTAGCAATCTAGTACAATGGTGTCAGGGTGATTTCAGATAAGAGTATAGCTGGTGGACCTCTTCAGTTTTCTTGAAATTTTTTGTATCATTTCCTGATTATTCTAATGTCCGCATTCACCAATATTTTCCCTGGAGAAAATTTTGCCTAACAGTAAAAAATTTTGGGACCCGACAAGGCGGACCCCCGCCGCTATCTTCCCGTGCGCCTCGCCCAACTTTAGCGTCGTCTATCTATGAAAATATTTATGAGGGGAAATTAATAAATTTTGTGTTCATTTTGAGCCTGGTGCAAATTTCCCTAAAAAAGTTCTATTGCTGGCAAGAATATAAAGTTTTCGCAATAAAATATCCAATTCGGCTCAGAGCCTAATTTTTGTTGCGAACTCTGGGCCTACATATTAAAAAAAGTTGCAACCTTAAAATTTTACTCACGTGTGCTCCTTACATTTCTAAACGAACACACCGAATATTATAGTTATAAAAAAACGGTAAAGGTGCAACGGGCACTCAAGTTTGAAGAAAGGACTGAAAAACAAAGTTCCGACGCTAATATGAAAAAACACCCCTTCGATTTTTTTTTAAATTCTCTCCAGATGTCGGCCTTTACGTGTACTTGCATTATCATCAAAAATCTGTTGAATCATTTCCTTCCTGGAGCGCGTACAGCGTGAGAGAGGAGCCCTATTCTCCCGGCCCTCCACGACGTACTGTAGTGAAAGCGACTTTCCTCCGAGTTGTATAAAATATATATGTTTCGTACAAAAAGCAAATGTTCCACCTAAGGATACAATAAGTGATAATGGAACAGAAAAAATTGAGTTTTTAATATCCACGTCACCACCATAACAACCTATCTGCGCCGAATTTAGTGTATAGATTAGGGGGAAAAAACGAGGAAACTTGCTAGGTGCAGCCCCATATTTTTAAAAAAAAAAGCGCCGTTTCAGTTTTCGTGAAATTTCTTTCAAAATGTTGACCGTTAAATATTACTGGCTACATATCAAACAACCTCACCTCATACCGATACTGGAGTGGGTACAGCACGAAAATGGAGCCCTGTCAGCCATGCTCCTCGCGGGGTGGTCAGACAGGAAACAGTGATATATAGCTACATCCTTAAGATTCCCACGTATCTGAATTTTTATAGGAAAAAGAAAATATTACAGCTGAGGTGAAATTACATAAAATACAGTAGGAAAATGGCATTTTCAAAGTTAGCGTTTGACACCGCAAAATAACCATCACTCTATCGAAATTGTATGCGGCTGTGTAGCACGGAACTGTCTAGCTGAAGTTGCTGGAATTATAGGTATTTAGAGTTTCCTTAAAGGGTATACACAGGCCGTTATGCTTGTAGATCACAAGTACCTGCTGCGGATCTTTTTAATTTTGCGTGACATGTGTCAGGACTGAATGCCGGGGAACGCATGCACTGGTCATCAGACTCATCACTATTCCTTTTTTCTGCCACGGTAGTTGGAAACCATTTCGTTCTACGTACGGGAGTGTGCGCACTTGCCTTCTTAGACAACATTTAATTGCTATGTTTCCGGCCGTAGGAATTCGAATTCTTGAGATCTCCCTCGGGTTGTGAAATTTAGACTGGTATGGCATTTAAATATTCCTACAACTACATCGCGAATCATTCTTTGCAAATGCAATCCATAGTCCTCTAATAAATGCTAAAAGTTAAGGGCCTTCTATAGAAAGCCGCCTGACTCCCACGCAACAAAACCAATTCCCCGTCCCCCTCTCCCTCTTACCCTACCTTCTTCAGGAATATTCAGTCTTTCGAGCACGAGAGGCTCGCCTTTGGTACACTTTTCTTATTCCCCCCAATAGCCTTAACGCCGAAAATGGATGCACAGTTCAATTCACTAGCATCTATAGTTGAGTTACCGGTATTTTTAGTGTATGCAACATAAGCGTGCTAGTCGGCAGGAGCACATTTATTGCTGTCGATTACGTTTGACTCCTTCCGGTAGCAAAAGATTCTAAACTTGGTTAGCCCAGAGGTGTAGTAAAGATAGTTTCGCTTGTACGTGCGGAATTCTTCCCGAATTAACTTTGCCTTTAAGTGTTTCTCCAGAAGAGTTTCCTCGCTATCACGCACAACCAAGATGATGTTTTGTTTCACTTTGCGCTGAGAACTCCAGTTCATCGTATGTAAAGCATTCTCGCGCCGTCCCATTTGCAGTCCCCAGTCAGTCTGAGCGCCTCACGAGTGTGTGCGCGTGCGAATAAGCAAAACAGGGGTCGCTACGTGGAGCCAAGCACACAGTATTCCCGGTAAACTGAAACGCGAAAATGTGTGCAACTACTCGTATTATGAAATATGCGATTTTATTGAGTGAATACAGCGCATTTAGGATTGCAGTGTTGCACGGATCCAGTATGTTGGCGATATGAATAAGCTCGCTAATGCAAAACAGCTTATCAAAAGGAAGAACATCAGTGCTTTAAGAAAGCCAGAGGAAGCTCTAAAAACTAAACCCGAATAATATCGTTCCTTTTCGTTTGTAACTGTGCGTATTTCCAGAGTAAGTTCCAGCGGTGCCCCATTTGTGGGAAAAGGGCGCTGTATTTTTGCTATTTTCAATATATGATTCAACGTGTCCCTACTTCTAAGCAAAGCAAACTTAGCGGCCAACGTCTTGAAAGTGTTTCACGAAAATTGAAACATCGCTTTTTTTTTTTTTGATATGGGGCTGAACTTAAGTTTTGTCGTTTTTTCCCCTAATTTATTCACTTTAAATTCAGCGCAGATAGGTTGATATGATAGTGACGTGGACATTAAAAATTCCCTTTTTACTGTTATATTCTCACTTATTGTATGCTTGGAAGGAACATTTGCTTTTTGCACGAAAAATATATAATTAATGCAACTCTGAGGGACGTCGCTATCTCTACAGCACGCGTCGTGGAGAGCCACGCGAATAGGGCTCCTCTCTCGCGCTCTACGCGCTCCAGGAACAAAATGATGCAACATGCTTTTGATGATGCAAGTACACGTAAAGGCCAACATCTGGGGAGAATTTAAAAAAATCGAAGGTGCGTTTTTTTTTTATATTAGTGTTTGAACTTTGTTTTCCAGTTTTATCTTCAAACATGTGTGTCCGTTGCAACTTTACCGTATTTCATAAAATTATAATATTCGGTGCGTTTGTTTTACAATGTAAGCCTACATGAATAAAATTTAAAGGTTTTAACTTCAGTACGTTTTTTTTAATATTTAGGCTCAAAGTTCGAAAAAATTAGCCTCTGAGTCGAATTTGACATTTTATTGCGAAAAATGTATGCTCTTGCAGCAGCAAAAAAAATGTTAGAGGAATTTACTCCAGGCGTAAATTGAGTGTGGAATTTGTCAATTGCCCCTGATATATATTTTCGTAGATAGACGTCGCTAAAGTTGGCCGAGGCGCACGGGAAGGTTGCGGCGGGGGTCCACCTTGTCACGTTCCAAAATTTTTAGGGGCGAAGCCCCTTAGGGACGTGGGCTGTCGGCGTCTCCTGTCGTGGTCGTCGTTTCCTGTAGTCACGGTACTAAAACACCAAGACACTTGTTTTCCAACGCCTCGCGCTAGAATGCTTCGTGCTTCAAAGACACAAGACTTTTACAGCAAAGTTGTGTAGGTACCGGTGTGGTTGTGCGGCAGGGCCTACATTCATTCACAGATGAGATTCGGTGGCAACGGGAACCCGCGATCCGAAGAGAGAGAGAGAGAGAGAGAGAGAGAGAGAGAGAGAGAGAGAGAGAGAGAGAGAGAGAGAGAGAGAGAGAGAGAGAGAGAGAGAGAGAGAGAGAGAGAGAGAGAGAGAGAGACTTTATTTTTAAATTTGTGTCCAAAGGACTGCTCCGCTTCTTGGTTGGGTTACAGGGACTCGTCTAGAGTGTCCTGGCGTGTTTTTAAAGGGACACTGAAGTGATATGTAAACAATGTAAACATTGCGGGATTACTAGCGCAAATTGTAGTCCGGAGTCCCCAGGCCATGTTTCGACCACTCTGGGCGCGTTTAGGCGATTTTATTTAGTAGAAAAATTAATTCGAAAAGGCTGTCCTCCTCTCTTTACGCTCGCCCATTTTCTGTGGCGTTTTCGTGTGACGTCGGAAGGAGCCGAGCTCGCAATTGGCTGCGCTACTGCACGGCTCCCCGGCCTTCAGTCAGTCGGCCCAGCGTTTCGTTTCATCCGCCGGCCGCCGACGTGTCGTCGCAATTCGTTCGCTCAGTTGAAACGAAGCCAGGACACGTTTGTGAATGAAAGAATGTGTCTTTCTTTACTTGGTTAATTTGTACACTGTATCTAGCTACAAGTCAAGGCCGCTTCACACAAGCGCTGCACCATAGAGTTAATACTGCGCTGCACAAGCGCACATGCGACGCTTCGCTGACTGGTACGCCAGTAGGAAAATATAAGGCATCTTGAAGGCGGGAGAAGAGTCAGCGAAGTCAATATAGGTACTAAGGAAATTAAATCAACTGATATTTTTACCGTACAGCGTAAAACTAGGGCGCGGGAAGCACTTTTTTGCGCTGGGCGAACAAGCACAGCGGCCCGCAGCACGACTACGCATCTGCGAACGCTTTCCCGTCTAAGAAATCCAATTGCTAGACGTGAGATATTATGGAAATTTGGGGGATGCTTACTGCACCAGCGAAAAACAACAGATAGTCACCTAAGCTGCTTGGAATGCTACAACTAAATAAAAGTGTAAACTGGTTATACCTTATATACCTTATATTTCCAAGGTCGGCCGCGCTCGCTTGTGGCCGAGTGGTTTGGCGCGCTGGGTATGTCAGCGCAAGTGTTTTGCAAGTTACAAGTTCGAATCTCGGCGGGTACGTGGTTTTTTTTTTATTAGTTAACTTTTTCGTTTTCCGCCGATGTTTTCTATACTAAGTTCACCTTTTTTTGGGCCGCAACGTTCATTGCTCCACGAACTAGTTCACAGAACGCGCGCAGGCTGGCACTGGCGCGCTAGCGAGTTCTCGTTGGCGTGCTGTTTCCATAAGCACCGACTGCTTGCGGGCAGTGGGCACAGGCCAGAATCAACAGACCCTTGGCCTGGTGCGAACACGCTTTTTATGATACAGGCATGAGTGAGGCAAGCTAAAAATATAGGGGAAAAGCGCATGGCATTTGAGCGTCTGCTGGGATGCGGAGGGCGTTCATGCACTACGTAGGCCTCGGCTAGTGAATGCTACGATTCCAAGCCGTCCTGGGAGGTTTATCTTATGCATTTTACAGCCGACAACATGGCAGAAGCGCGGTACGATGATTACTGAGATATTGAGAATGCCCATCAAACAACGCCATTGGTTGTTTTTTACAGAACCGAAACCGAAACCGAAACTTGTTTGATTGCTAACCTTGGCATCGTCCAATCACGGTGCCCCCTCCTCCCAACGTCACAGCCTTAGTTGGTGCGGCCGTCGCAAACCGCGCATGGTAGTTTTTCTTCTTTCGCGCTTTGTAAAATAATTACCGAATTGTCAACCGGATAAACGATGAAAAGTGTGCTAATTTGAGCCAGTCTACGCAATGCAAGCAAAAACGGGAGCTTGACAAATTCACTTCAGTGTCCCTTTAATGTCGTTCGCAAGCGTGGTCCTAACCCGCCGCGGTGGCTCAGTGGCTAAGGCGTTGCGCTGCTGAGCACGAGGTCGCGGGCTCGATTCCCGGCCGTGGCGGCCGCTTTTCTGATGGAGGCGAAAAGCAAAAACGCCCGTGTGTACGAGATTTCGGCGCACGTTAAAGATCCCCAGGCGGTCAAAATTAATCCGGAGCCCTCCACTACGGCGCGCCTCATCGCCTGCGTTGCGTCGGCGCGTTAAACCCTACAATCAATCAATCAAGCGTGGTCCAATGACCCATGCCTCCCAGCAAGAAGGGCGCTTTGGTTCCGAGGAGCGCCCGCAGGTTGCGGCCGAGCAGCGCAGAAGCCTGGGTGTTTTCTCTGGCTCGTGGCTCGCCCTGCGTGCCGAGGCCACGCGCTGCTGATCATGCCAGCGGCCCATGATGATGTTGGTGGGCGCTTGCTGTCGATGGAGTGGCCGCTACAGCTGTATACATCTACCCTCCCCCCCCCCCCCCCCCCACACACACACCCAACGGTTTCATCTCCGTGGGCAGAAACGCCAAGAATACACTTATACACTGCATGCTTCGCCCTTCCCCAGGTTTCACGAGATGGCCCGTTTTTTTCCAAAGTGCCCGACCAGTCTCCAGATTATGCTTTAGTGACAACCTATGACTTGGGCGTAAGAGGACACGAGAATATACATCCGGATAGAACATACACCATATCATTGCGAGTGTGAAGTACTGAGCGCTTCCTAAGCCTGCGCTCGGTGCGTGCAGTCGGTCTGGGCGTGGTTCCGTCACCCTAGAACGCGCGGCCACCACATGTAGCTGGCGCAACTGCTCCTGTCGCTGACCAAGCTGCCCGTGCTGTACGTGGCCTGGGCGCACGCATTCTTCAACGTCACCCCGCACGTCAACTGGGCCGTCGCCTTGGTTCTCACGCCATACGTGATCTTCCAGAGGTCCACCTGGCTGGGACTTGCTGCGCACAGTAGAGCACTGGACGGGCCTGAGCCCGACCCGGGCCCGTAACACCTAGCCCGTGCCCGGCCCGGGCCCGTCGTCTCAAGCCCAGGCCCGGCCCGGCCCGGTCATTTATTTTTGAGCCTAGGGAGGGCCCCCGTGTGTGTGACCAGGCCGTTTTAGACGCTGAAGAAAATTTGTTTATATCTGGTTCAGTGTCTTCGTAGCGGGCAATAGCACGTCATGAACTGAAATGCAAAAAATAAGGGTTTAAAAGTGCACATAGTTTAGCTCACACCGTCTGCAGTTCACGCCACATCGGCTTGAAAGCTTGTATTCTTACACGAGAGACACCATCACCTTTGATGACCAGACTCTTGGGAACTTTGCGTGGTTGTCTCGGCCACAAGTTGGTTTTGCTGAATTTTTTTGCTCCGCATTTGATTCCACGAGTATGTAAGGTGCGTTGAAATATTTTGCGTGCAGTGGTTGCTAAGCGGTGGTGTTTCTCTAGCACGCGAGTTTGATTCCCGGCCACGGCAGCCGCATTTCCATTGGATGCGACATATAAAAGACACGTACATAGATATAGGTGCACAGGTCCAGGTTGTCTGAATTCCTTCTTTCCCCGCTAGGGCATTCCTTGTAATCGTGTGCTTGGTATGTTATACACCTAAATATAAAATCTTGATGCAGTACATAAAATGTCATTAAAATTACAGCATACTGACTATCACACCTAGCAAAACACGTTTTTAAAACATTTCGTACAACTAACATCAAGAAGCGCGCAAAAATAAACTCAGAATATTAATTTTAATGCTCTTAGCTACACTTCGCGTAAGAACTATTACGGGCCGGGCCTATGAATTCAAGCCCGAGCCCGGCCCGGGCCCACGGACGGCGTCGAGGCTGATAATCGACTTCGGGCGGCCCGGCCCGGCCCGGGCCCGTGTAGTGCTCTAGCGTACTGCTTTTGGTAATAACCTCATCTCGCTCTCTCCGCCTTTCCTTTCTGTCCATGTCGTGTCGATTCACTCACGCCGCGCGAACCCAGCTTTAGGTTCAGCGGAATGCTTATAGAAGTTCACATGCTGTGAGATTAATACCCACCCGCCGCGGTGGCTCAGTGCTAAGGCGTTGCGCTGCTGAGCACGAGGTCGCGGGTTCGATTCCACGGCGGCCGCTTTTCTGATGGAGGCGAAAAGCAAAAAATTGGGCCCATCTCCCCGCGAGGGGGACTCGAGTAAATGCGTCGCATAGGGGGTGGGTGTATTGCGTTAACGTTTAGTGATTGGGGAGTTGGTGGTAGTGAATGCGTTGTATCAGCAGC
Organism: Haemaphysalis longicornis; assembly: GCF_048455015.1. Classification (NCBI taxonomy): domain Eukaryota; kingdom Metazoa; phylum Arthropoda; class Arachnida; order Ixodida; family Ixodidae; genus Haemaphysalis; species Haemaphysalis longicornis. The sequence continues at coordinate 336,682,683 of NW_027526203.1, read as the reverse complement.
TTCTTGACGTAGTTTGAATGAGTCAAGGATATAAGGCGCGTTCGTAGCCTCCCATTCTGTGTAGGCTTTGTGGCGCAGTGGGTAGAGCACCATGTATATTGCGTTCCGCCCGCAGGGTCGAGGGATCGAAACCAGGCGCCGGATAGTATTTTTTTTATATAGTGTAGGGGGAGGGGTGCGGACTACGACTACGGACGTCAACGCGGGTGACATCGTGAGTTACTGAAATGCTCTGCATTTAAAACGCCCGTGTGTTCGAGATTTCGGCGCACGTTAAAGATCCCCAGGTGGTAAAAAGTAATCCGGAGCCCTCCGCTACGGCGCGCTTCATCGCCTGCGTTGCGTCGGCGCGTTAAACCATACAATCAATCAGATTAATAGCCACCATTGCGTCAGATTCAGTGAACGTAAAAACATGAAGAAACGCTGGGCCGGCAGCGTCATGACTACACTTTCTACAGTTAGGCAAACTTTTTCCCAGGGCAAATGCTGATGGATGATGATATTAGAATAATCAGGGATACAAAAAAGCTTCAATCAAATTGAGGTCGACCAGCCACACTTTGTTCGATCTTATCTGAAATCACCGGTCAGAGCCTTCATCCATCATCTCAACAACATATTTCATTGAATTATTTTTCATTCATTGATTCATTAATTCATTGAATTATCATTTCTCGCTTATTTTCTGGCGGCCCACAATGTGTAACAGCCAATTTTTACAATTCCGTTTCGGTAGGAGGAGGATTAAACATTATTAATGAGCCTTAGGTGCTGGTGTCTGGGAACCCGCTTGGTGGAGGGTTCCCTCTAGTCCGGGAAACCCTGGCCTGCGCTGGCCACCCGGGATTTCTCCACCAGGCTTCGTTGGGAGGAGAGGCTGGAGCTGGTCGGCCGTGCCACCGACTGCTCGTATGTACGTTGGGGATTAGGAGTAAGCAACGGTTTTTTTAACACCCCCATACAAGATGGTGTGGGGTGCAAGGGTGGGGGCAGTATTTGCAAGAGGCGGGGTAGAGGGTGGGGTACACTGCATGGAGCAGGATATTGGGGGGGGGGGGGGGGTAAGAGTTTGTTTGTAGTCGTCAGAATATGGTAGCTTCGGTTCTGTGGCGTGCTGTGTATTATAGCAGAGCGCAGGACCGATACCGGTATGATACCTGGGTACCATACCGGTATCGGTTCTCCAGTTTTTTCTCCTCTGCGCAGGCCGCCGACCGGTTATCGTACCGGAAGCGGTCCTCCGCTCTGCTATAACTGTCTATTGTTGGCGCCCGCGCCGGTAGTGAGTGATGTTACGATTCTGCGCGCCGCTATTCTGATGATGATGATGATGATGATGGTTTCTATTGGTTTCCCCTTTGTATCGGGGTGATGACATGTCATCTTACCAAAAAGGACTAATATACATATGTTTTACACTTTTGGTTCAATACTAGCGCTGCTTAGGGCAGGCACAAAAAGCTTATTAGGCACAAAATACTTTTTTTTCTGTTACAGGTGGTAACTGTCCTAGGCAATATTCCCCTCTCTGCTTTTCGTCCACCAGCATTCTAATCTTCTTTTCGTCCCCTCGACAGCCTTGAAGGTAAATTCTGTGCCGCATAGTTTCTGTTTCTTTTCCGCAGACCACGCATACCCCATCATTTTGTGAATACTTCCCCACAAAACTCTTAGTTCGCAGGCAACCTGCTCTAGCCTCAAAAAGCAAAGCACTGCCCTGGGAATTATCGTAGAAATTTTCCTTTCTGATGTTCATTTGCTCAGCCCTGTACATCTCTAACGACGTTTTAGCTTCCATTTTTTCCCTCCATTTATTCGTTTCAATCTGCCTTGCCTCTTTTTTGGTTACCTTGGCTGTTTTGGATTCCCCACTGTTCTTTCCGTATTTCATCGTTAGCCTTCTAGTCTTTCTTAACCACTGCGTGTCCACGCTTTTCAAGTATAGGTACCTAAAAACCTTAGCTGCCCACCTTCGTTGATCCATTGCCCTTAACCTCATCTCAAAGCATATTTTACTCTGAGCTTCTCTAACTTCAAACGACGCCCAGCCCATATCTCCCTGAACTGCTTCGTTAGTTGTTTTTCCATGCGCGCCTAAGGCCAAACGTCCTACCGTTCTCTGGTTTACTTCAAGGCCTGATAGAACGTCTGATTTTAAGCAGAGTACAGCATTCGCAAACGTGAGACCCGGAACCATTACTCCTTTCCACATTCATCTTACTACTTCATATTTGCTATACCCCCACAGAGCTCTATGCTTCATTATAGCTGCGTTTCGCTTTCCCTTAACCTTAAGTTGCTCCTCGTGAGTACTTAAGTAGTTATCCCCTTCGTTTATCCACACTCCCAAATATTTATATTCCTTCACTCTAGGTAATTCGCCTTGCTGGATAGACACTACGTCGGTGGTAGCGTCATTGAAAACCATTATTCCTGATTTTTCTGCACTGAAATTTAACCCGAGGTCAGTGGCTTCCTGGCCGCAAATATTTATTAGCCGCTGCATATCGGTTTGGTTATCAGCTAAAAGAACAATGTCGTCTAAAAGAACAATTCTCTTCGCGCGTACTGCAAGCTTTGCACCGTGCTCCTGTGCATTGTGGCAGAGCCTACCACACGTGCGCCTTCCGCGTGGGTGCCTCGCTGTCGGTGATGATGATGATGACTAGTGGCTTTACCTTTGAATCGGGACGTCGGTTGTCAGAAACCGACTTGCCTGTTTTATTCCGCTTACTTGCCCTACTCTTAGCTAACTTAATAAATTTTCCTCCCCCAGCTCTTCCCACCCCTGTTTTAAATTCCCATCACTCCCTCCCCCTTTTTTCTTCCCCCACTGTTCTAAATTCTCTTCCGTGTGATTAGTCGCCCTGCGTGCCCATCTCTTCCACACTTTTCTTCCACCACAATTCCGGCCACCCCTCCATCACCTCTATGGCCCCTGAAGTTGAGGCTTCCCCTCACGCCAAATCCCAAAGCCTCCGTCAACGTCGTTTCCCCATCGCCCCGCGGCGGTCGTATCTCTGTGCAGTCCTCGGCAATATGATCTATGGTTTCCACATCTCTGCCGCAGCATACACGTTTCTTACTGCTGCCTGTAGTTACTCGTGTAAGCCCGGGTTCTCAGGCACCCCGCCCGTGCTTCAAACAGCAATGCACTGCCTCTCGCATTGCCATAGAAACCTCCTTTCCTGATTTCTAGTTTCTCTGTTCTGTAAGTCTCCAGGGTTTTTATGGGCGAAGCCCCTTAGGGGCTGGGGCTGTTGGCGTCTCCTGTCGTCGTCGTCGTAACCGTCGTTCGTCTCATGTAGTCACGGTACTAAAACACCAGGAAACTCGCTTACGCCTCGCGCTAAAACGCAACGCGTACTAAAAAAAACACCAGGGCACTCCTTACACCTTCCGCTAGAGACCTTCGTGCTTCAAAGACAAGACACTTTTACAGCAAAGCTGTATACTTGTATGCCCCAACGGTTTCTTCTCCATTGGCGAAAACCCCAAGGCGCCAAGAATACTTATACACTGCATGCTTCGCCCCTCCCAAGGTTTCACGTCAGTTGAGATGGCCCGGGATTTTTTTTTTTTTTTTCAATTCCATTTTATGTGCCCACTTCGTCGTATCTGCTGCTTTTACCGGCTTTTTAACTGTTGTGTATACCCTACTTTCCCCTTCCGACTTTCCGTACCGCTTGGTCAGCTGTCTGGTCCTCCGTCTCCACTGCGTGTCCATGCTCCTGATATACAGGCACTTACACACTCTCGCGGCCCATTTTTCGTCCTCCATGTCACGAAGTCGCTCCTCAAAGTTTATCTTGCTTTGCACTTCCCTTGCCTCGAATTGGACGACCATCCCATATCCCCCTGTACCGCTTCATTCGTAGTTTTGCTGTGGGCCCCAAAGGCCAGTCTGTCTACTGCCCTCTGATTTATCGCCAGGCCCGCTTGGGCCTCCGGTTTAATGCAGAGAATAGAATTTCCGAAAGTAAATCCTGGTACTATGACCCCCTTCCAGTCTCCCCTTACCACCTTGTATTTGTTGCAGCCTGACATTGCTCTATAGGGCTCTTGCGCTGGAGTTTGGTAATTAGGGACCTTAGAGTTTGGCGGCATGCAGCGCCCCCTCGTGTCCGACACGTCTCCTCGCCGCCCTGCATGTGTTTTCATTTACAGGCCAGAGTGAACGTCGGTTGTACTTAGTTTAGTCGCTTTGCGTCGCGTTTAAATGACTGCATACTCTATGAAATAGCCTTTAAAGTAGTTTCAGAGGCAAAACAAAATTATATCCGCTAAAACAAGCCGATTTATAGGCTTTCTTTTGAACGAGCTGTCGCGGTCGTCGCGGCGTGGGACAGTATCACCAGGACGGGTGGTCTAACTTCCTTACGACAATTATCGTTCTTTCTTCTTGCGTACGGTCGACAAAGGAAAGCTCACGAGTAGCATAAACGCGGAACGCTGCTCATCCTATAGCCTGAGGTAACTGCAAAAGGTTGCTTCAGCAGGAGCATGCAAGCGAACGCAAGAATTGCGCAGCCGACTCAGCTGACACTACTGGCCTAGATGGCACCGCCTGGGAAACGAGTGGAAATTTTGTTTTGTATTTTCGCAAACTAAATATTTCTTTCATAACGTTTTACGCCGCACGATTCACGAACGGCAGGGTACATGGAGTAGGTGAGGCAATAGCGTCAAATAAACAAATTAAGCGCTTTTAAAGGACGCGAAACAAGCACCAAATCGCACGCCCGCTGCCTGCAGAGATGTGTACTTCTAAATTTGAATAACATAACACAGCCGCATACACGGCGCAAGGCCCCCAATATTTACATGCGATCATCACTGACTCTGTTGGTTATCTTCTGGTGCAGGGGTCGTCGCTAACAATCTGAACGCCGACACGCCAGTTTTGTCCTAAAATGTAGTTAGACTGCAACACAGATTGAAGGCGGGCCAGAACTATAACTTATAAAACAGGGCTAGAAACAGGACTACAGAAAGGGCACACAGACAGGGCGCTGTCTGTGAACCCTTTCTGTAGTCCTGTTTCTAGCGCTGTTTTATAAGTTAGTTATGTAGTTAGACAGCGAGACAAGAACAGAGAATTGATTCCAGTTGAATTGTCCCCCATCTTCACACTTCGCCGGATTATTGTCAAATATTATTGGCAATTCGCTGAATTTTTTCTCTTTGCATTCAAAGCCCCACTCCCACTCCCAACCGATTTGCCGTTCAGCCCTCCGCCGTGTCGGTTGCATGCTACTGGGCCCTACACTTCAAAACGTTGCTGACCCTTATTCTGCCCTATTAAGTGCGAACTGGGAATATATAATGCAACAGCGTAATTAAATAAGTGAGAGCAAACAAGGAAAGCGAGCGGCCTCTCAGTTCGCCCGACCACTTTGTTTTACGGCCACTAATTTCGGAATCGCATAACATTTCACGCTTCTGCCGCTCGCTGCATTTTGTCACTGAGACACGCAACAAAACAGCAATCTAACGCTGCACCATGTATTCGTAATGGCGACACAAACAAGCACTGTTTAATGAAATTACACGCATAGTGCGCAGGTATATGCAAAAGAGCGGCGCACCGCAGCTATAGCCTGCGGTCCGCCGGACTCGCTGGCTTTTAAAGGGCGATCATCGCCGATTGCGTCACTCTTCTTTTTTGATCGGCTGTTGTTGAAGCTCGTACCCATACGTTGTTGTTGAAAAGTCCTTGTCACACAGAGTATTGGTTTCAACCAGAAGTTTCACTTCGAATTTCACTTCATACGACCATCGATCGGTGAACCTGCGAGGGGCAGAGCGCCGTCACCGTCCCGGCACTTTCGTCGGCGCTTAAACGTATTTAGCGCTGCAAAGTTTTTTTCTCTAATGCCAAGTTGATCGCCGGAAGAGATCGGACACGCCGGGGATGGGTTGGTGACCATGTCGCAAAACAATCGTGAGCATCGAGCTCATTTTGCTTCTGTCAACACGGGATTCTATGGGACCTGCGCAGCTTTGTACTACCCGGAAGTACTGCCCAAAAGCCACTTGCGCAGCGCCCCCTGGGCAGCACAGGAGGCCTAATTGCTATAATCAGACTACCGACGCAACAGCCAAATTGAGAGCTATGAACGTAAAAAAACGGCGTTTCACGCAGTTCAGTTGGCTGAGGCGTCAAATGACGTCATTATTTAAAGATATTACGACAGGTGCGACAACAGTCTGAACCTTTTTCTTTCGTCTCAAAGGCCAACTGCACTCAAATTTTTCTTAATCCAAATTTGATCCAGATCAGTAGTCCAAGCCTTTAAAATCACCATGGCGAAACCCTAAGCTTCATAATTACAGAGCACGCTAGGTACCGTCGTTCAAAGTAGCTCCGAGCAGACGACGTTTGCACCTGGAAACAAGTTGCACCTTGGAAACAAGTTCCAAGCGGCCTGTGACGGAGGTTGGGGACCCTGCCCCGTGAAGCTCGCGCTTCTCTGGCGACCTGCACGGCGCTCCACCGGCCGCAGGGATGCGTTAGCCCGGGATTTCTCTGCTTATTTCGAGGAATATCACTGATATTCCTCGAAATAAAGTTTATTCTCTCTCTCTCTCTCTCTCTCTGCTACACCAGCACGCTGTATCACCGTCGCTATCGCATGTTTAAAACTAACCGCATTGGTAGCAATATCCGCCATTTTTCTCAATGCAATAAAAGAGATTAGAAGCCTACGAACTATTCACGCACTTGTGAAGGTTTTGCAGTTAGCAAAACTTTTTTTACTTGAAAACAATATTTTTACTCAAAGAAAAAATAGCGCGAAACGTGCACTTGCCTATTGAATCTACCACAGAAAACAAAAGATATAAATTCTTGACCACTTACACTTCCGCATCCAGTATTTGCCATATTGGGCGTGCCCAACGCCACCTCCATCCTTTTGACCTTTCCGAAAGTTTGACGACCTAACTAGAGTTGTAAACGCGGGCATAAACATTTGTGCGACTTTTGCCTCACTCGCTAAGTGAACCAAAATCAGCCTTTTTCGTAGTAACAAATACATCCGCACAAATATCGGCCGTCGTCTTCGCAAAGTGCGAAAGCTAACGAAACTGCTCATCTCCTAAACAATGTACTAGATTTTTGTTCAATTTCCAAGTGAATTATTCACTTTGGTAGAGCGTTAGATTTAGTTTACTTGAAAGTCGAATGTTTTCAACAGCACATATCTCTGGTGAAAGTAGTAAACAGCGGTAGATAGGTTACTTTTTCGTGTTTTAGTGCATCGTTTAGATGTGGAAGCTGGCTTATAGTTTCAGACCACTTTTATGATTCGATTCTCGATGTGCAGCAAGTCGAAAAATACTGGGTCGATATTCACTAAGCTGTTTTTACGTAATGTTATAGTAGAAATAGTGAATGATCTCCACCCGTGTACAATTGTTCCCTCCAAAGAGAGCGATGTGATAGCCGAGGCGCCGGCTAACAAAAGATGTTTTTCGATATCGTACGAGCTATAGTATCTTTGTAAATCAGGGCCCACTTTTTTACTCGCAATGCCAAGGATTGCTACTCCGGCAGTTATTCTGATGGAAAAAAATTACTGTCGGACGGTCTACTTCATCTCGACTGATAGCAACGCGGTGCCGGAATTGCGCCTCACCCCATTATCCCGGGCACACTTTAGTGGAAGTTCTTCTGTGGAAATAACAGAGCGCAACGCAACGCTATCACCCGCATTTGAAGGCGGCTCTGAGCGGCCGCCGGTTCTGGCGCGGCCGCTTCCGTTCCATCACGTACGTCACGTCCGGCCGGCGGTAATAGCCGCCTTTTCTATTCAGTTTCGGTTCCGAAAACGCCAATGTCGCGAGCCGTTTGCGTCGCGCGCGTTGATGTTTCAAACGCAGTATTTTGCATTTCGCACCCTTTTTATGTGTACTATTACGTGGCATTAATTTTACGTTGTCGAAAATTTGAGTGCAGTTGTTAAAGGGACACTGAAGTGATTTGTAAACATTGCGGGATTACGAGCGCAAATTGTAGTCCGGAGTCCCTAGGCCCTGTTTCGACCACTCTGAGCACGTTTACGCGAATTTATTTAGTAGAAAAATCAATTCGAAAATGCTGTCCTCCTCTCTGCACCCTCGCCCATTTTCTGTGGCGTTTTCGTGTGACGTCAGGAGGAGATGAGCTGGCAATTGGCTGCGCTACTGCACGGCTCGCCGACCTTCCGACAGAGTCAGTCGGCCCAGCGTTTCGTCCACCGGCCGCCGACGGGTCGTCGCAATTCGTTCGCTCAGTTTAAATGAAGCCAGGGGCCGAATTCTCTAAAAAACGGGCGTCGCTTTGAAACGACGGGGTAGCGCCATGCAAATGCGTGTGTTCTGGGGTTGGGGCCGTCGCTTTAACAAAGCTGTGCAAGCAGTGTGAGCCGCAGAAAAGCACTGTGGCAAGGGCTCGAAGCGACACCCACTGCCCCCCATCGCTTCACTTGTCGCTTCGCGCCCTTGCCACAGTGCTTTTCTGCGGCTCACACTGCTTGCACAGCTTTGTTAAAGCGACGGCCCCAACCCCACAACACATGCATTTGCATGGCGCTACCCCGTCGTTTCAAAGCGACGCCCCGTCGTTTTAGAGAATCCGGCCCCAGGACACGTTTGTGAATGGAAGAATGTGCCTTTCTTCACTTTGTTAGTTTGTACACTGTATTTAGCTCCAAGTCAAGGTTGCTTCACACAAGCGCTGCACAAGCGCACATGCGACGCTTCGCTGACTGGTACGCCAGTAGGAAAATATAAGGCCTCTTGAAGGCGGGAGAAGAGTTAGCGAAGTCAATGTAAGTACTAAGGAAATAAAATCAACAGATACTTTTACCGTACAGCGTAAAGCTAGCTTGCGGGAAGCACTTTCTTCGTAACGTATAGGGAAATCTTGGACCATTACAGAAGCTCCCGGCTCAAATACCCGCCGGCGGACAAAATACTATAGAAAGGGGGCAGGCGGTGGCATGGCGACTCCTTCAGGCGAACAGGTATCCAAATCCGGCTTTGTACAACCGGTGCTACCCCGGAATGTATGATGCACATTGTAAATGGTGTAAAGAAGCCAAGGCGGATCTCGCACATATGCTCTGGGCCTGCTCGGGCCCAACCGACAATAACAGGGTGTCAAATGACATAGCACAAGCTGATCCCCGACACTCAGGGAAAGACGACGCGAATACAATGGTAGAACAATATAAGGAGCGACAAAAGATCCTATCATCGCTAGGCATAACGGGACCGCTGAGTTGGGAGACCGCGCTGCTCAGTACGGACCCCCAGATCCAGAAGAAAATGATCCAGCTGGCCGAGGGTGCCGCTGGGGCCCACGGGCTCCTGGCCGCCACCTGAGGAAGAGGAGTTGTACATCCTCCTTTCGAAGTGGATTCAAATTAAAGTTATTCTCTCTCTCTCTCTCTGCGCTGGGCGAACAAGCACAGCGGTCATCTGCACGACCACGCATCTGCAAACGCTTTGCTAGACGTGAGATATTGTGGAAACTTGGGGGACGCTTACTGCATGAGCGCAATACAACAAATAGTCACCTAAGCTGCTTGAAATGATAAAACTAAATAAAAGTGTGAACTGGTTACACATTATATACCTTATATTTCCAAAGTTACCAGCGCTGGCCTATGGCTGGGTGGTCTGGAGCGCTAGGTACGTAATTGCAATTTTTTTGCAAGTCACGAGTTCGAATCTCCCAGGGTACATTCTTTTTTTTTTATAAGTTGACTTTTTCGTTTTCGGCCGATGTTTTCTTACTGAGTTCACCTTTTTTTTTTTGGCAGTAACGTTCACTGATCCACGAACTAATTCACAGAACGCGCGCAGGCTGACACTGGCGCGCTGGCGAGTTCTCGTTGGCGTGCTGTTGCCATAAGCACCGACTGCTTGCGGGCAGTGGGCACAGGCCAGAATCAACAGACCATTGGCCTTGTGCGAACGCGCTTTTTACGATACAGGCATGAGTGAGGCAAGCACCAAATATGGGGGAAAAGCGCATGGCATTTGAGCGTCTGCGGAGACGCGGAGGGCGTTCATCCACTGTGTAGGCCTCGGCTAGTGAATGCTACGATTCCAAGCCGTCCTGGGAGGCTTATCTTATGCCTTTTACAGACGACAACATTGCAGAAGCGCGGTTCAACGATTACTGTGATATCGAGAATACCCATCCAACGATGCTGTCGGATGTCAAGCAAGTTGCTTTACAGAACCGAAACCGAAACTTGTTTGAATGCTAACCTTCGACACCGTCCAATCGCGGCGCGTCTCCTCCCGTCGTCACAGCCTTTAGTTGGTGCGGCCGCCGCAAACCGCGCATGGTAGTTTTTATTCTTTCGCGCTTTGTAAAATAATTACCGGCTTATCAAAACGATGAAAAGTGTGCTAATTTGAGCCAGTCTACGCAGTGCAAGCAAAAACGGGAGCTTGACAATTCACCTCAGTGTCCCTTTGAGGTGAGCCTCATGGGCATGCATGTGGTCTTCGCCGTCACTAAGCCATACTCCGAAATATTTATGCTATTTTTTTTTACTCGTGGTATTTCTACTTGTTTCACTGATACTGTTTTGTGCACCGCGTCATCGTTGAAGACCATGACGCCCATTTTTTCTCTGCTAAATGCTAGCCCTAGGTGCGTCGCTTCTTCACCGCATATATCCATCAAGCCCTGCATACCTGACACATTCCTGTCCCAACCTGCTAATCAGTTCTGCCTCAATAATCTCCCATGCGATACAATCCGAGCATCTTTAACCACAGCTGCTTTATCAGAGGCCCACATCCGCTCGTGGAGAAGTGGTGCTAGGAGCATAGGTCGGCAAACTCACTCATGAGTGCACTCACACACCCCCCACTCACCACTCCCGAGTGAGTGGTGAGTGAGCCTCACCGTCGTTTTGGCCTGGTGAGTGCGAGTGAGCGCGAGCGCCACTCACGGTGAGCCCCGTTCACCACTCGCGAGTGCGAGTTCCACTCGCGGCGAGCCCCGCTCAGCACTCGCGAGTGCGAAAGCCACTCGCGGCGAACCCCACTCACCACTCGCGAGTGCGAGCTGCACTCGTGGTGAACCCCACTCACCACTCGCGAGTGCGAGTTCCACTCGCGGCGAGCTCCTCTCACCACTCATGAGTGGCGAGTGAACGCGCGCTACTTGCGCGATGTGCAGGGCTTACCGCGGTGAGCATCACTTGCTGTTGGCATTCGTCGCAGGAGCCGCTTGCTGCTCCACTCGTACGCACAGCCACTAGTAAATGGAACGACTGCCTTTAGCTTCGGGAATATGTGGCTACTCCCCTTTATAATTAAGGCACAGTGGAACCAACTCTCCAGTGACCTGTTGATTGAGGAATACGATTTGCGCTGATACTCTCACTGTCATGGCTCATTGAGGGGCTGTTGCGCGCACTCACAGAACAGGGAGCCGAATGATGTTTCTGGCTCGCAGCGTTTTGTGTTCGTCGTCGCAATAAAGCGATTGCACTTCCCTACCGCTGAGCGCTGCGATGGAGGCATTAGGAAGCACGTGGTCGACGTCTAGTGCCGTAGTACTTGGTGTACATAATTGGCCGGCTTGCTCCAGCTGTCAAATGTCCGGCTGTTCTGAAGCGCAAATTGTGAGTGCCCGTAATCGTTTGAAAAGGAATCGCAGATTTTCACAGATTCGCGTATCAGGATGGCGAAACGGTTCGGATGGGCGAGTTGCGTGTTGCGGAAGCAGTAGCTCATTTTCGAGGCCTTGGCGTATTAATAAAGGGACACTGAAGTGAATTTGTCAAGCTCCAGTTTTTGCTTGCACTGCGTAGACTGGCTCCAATTAGCACACTTTTCATCGTTTATCCGGTTGACAAATCGGTAATTATTTCACAAAGCGCGAAAGAAGAAAAACTACCATGCGCGGTTTGCGGCGGCCGCACCAACTAAGGCTGTGACGTTGGGAGGAGGGGGCACCGTGATTGGACGATGCCCAAGGTTAGCAATCAAACAAGTTTCAGTTTCGGTTTCGGTTCTGTAAAACAGAACCAATGGCGTTGTTGGATGGGCATTCTCAATATCTCAGTGATCATCGTACCGCGCTTCTGCTATATTTTCGGCTGTCAAATGCATAAGATATGCCTCCCAGGACGGCTTGGAATCGTAGCATTCACTAGCCGAGGCCTACGCAGTGCATGAACGCCCTCCGCGTCCCCGCAGACGCTCTAACGCCATGCGCTCTTATCCTATATTTGGAGCTTGCCTCACTCATGCCTGTATCGTAAAAAGCGTGTTCGCACCAGGCCAAGGGCCTGTTGATTCTGGCCTGTGCCCACTGCCCGCAAGCAGTCGGTGCTTATGGCAACAGCACGCCAACGAGAACTCGCTAGCGCGCCAGTGCCAGCCTGCGCGCGTTCTGTGAACTAGTTCGTGGAGCAATGAACGTTGCGGCCCAAAAAAAGGTGAACTCAGTATAGAAAACATCGGCGGAAAACGAAAAAGTTAACTTCTAAAAAAAAAAAGCACGTACCCGCGGGCATACGAACTTGTGTCTTGCAAAACAAAAATCCTAGCGCCTTAGACCACTCGGCCACGAGCCAGCTCCGCCGGGGATGGATATATAAGGTATACAATGTATAGCTAGTTTACACTTTTATTTAGTTTTAGCATTCCAAGCAGCTTAGGTGGCTATTTGTTGTTTTGCGCTCGTGCAGTAAGCATCCCCCCAAGTTTCCGCAATATCTCACGTCTAGCAATTGCATTTCTTAGACGGAAAAGCGTTCGCAGATGCGTAGTCGTGCTGCTGGCCGCTGTGCTTCTTCGTCCGGCGCAAAAAAGTGCTTCCCGCTCCCTAGTTTTACGCTGTACGGTACAAATGTCAGTTGATTTTATTGCCTTAGTACCTATATTGACTTCGCTGACTCTTCTCCTGCCTTCAAGAGGCCTTATATTTTCCTACTGGCGTACCAGTCAGCGAAGCGTCGCATGTGCGCTTGCGCAGCGCTGTGTGAAGCGACCTTGACTTGGAGCTAGATACAGCGTACAAGCTAACCAAGTAAAGAAAGGCACATTCTTTCATTCACAAACGTGTCCTGGCTTCGTTTTATCTGAGCGAACGAATTGCGACGACTCGTCGGCGGCCGGCGGACGAAACGCTGGGCCGACTGACTCTGTCTGAAGGCCGGGGAGCCGTGCAGTAGCGCAGCCAATTGCGAGCTCGGCTCCTTCAGACGTCACACGAAAACGCTACAGAAAATGGGCGAGCGTAAAGAGAGGAGGACAGCATACAGCATTTTCTAATTAATTTTTCTACTAAATAAAATCGCGTAAACGCGCCCAGAGTGGTCGAAACATGGCCTGGGGACTCCGGACTATAATTTGCGCTAGTAATCTCGCAATGTTTACGTATCACTTCATGTCCCTTTAAACGTACCAGTATTTGTCATTACTTGTTACGGCGGCGCTCTGTTATGATACTCGCTTCACACGGACTTCGTCGTCGTCCGCGTGCCGATAGCGTAGGGGTACTGTGACCCCTGAGTGGTGTGACGAATAGTAAGCGTTCTCGGCAGTGGGATAGCGCAATTTGTGAGTAGGTGAGTGCATGAGTGAATGAGTGAGTGCGTGCGTGCGCGTGTTCACGTGAGTGCGTCTGCATGCGTGTGCGCGTGCGTGCGAGTTCGTATGTGTGCGTGTTCAAGTGCGTTGGTGGGTGGGTGTGTGCGTGAATGCTCGTTTGCGTGCGTGTGTGTTGCGTGCGTGTGAGCGTGTGCGTCTGATGACTTATTCTCCCCGTTATTTCGTATAAACTTTCGACGTGAACTTGTCTCAGTGCCCGGTGCAAGCGCATGACGGTGTGGTTTAGGATCAAGCTGCGGTCTTGCTCTGCGGCAGGCTGGCGCCGTTTAGGGAGGGGGACGGGAGGGAGGCGGGCGCCAGGCAACTCGTCTCCAGGAGGACGCCCGCGCTAAAGTCAGGCCAGGTCAGGCGGCGCCGATTTGGCGCGACCACGCGGCGCCGCCTCTCTCCCTCGCCTTGCCTCTGCCAAGCGCTCCAGTAGCCTTCCTCCACCTTGCTTGCCGTTTTTAATCTTTTCGTGGCGGTGTTTTGCTGGACACTCTCGCTATGTGCCCTTTTCACCTGGGATCACTGTTGAAATAAACCGTTTGGAGGGTTGTCCAGAGCGAATTGACCGCGCAATTTTAGTGGCGCGGATAGCGCGCTTCGAGATAGGAATATCTGCGCGCCCTAGCCAGTATTTTGACAGATGGCAACAGCTTTTCTTCCGAACTGGACTATTTCTTTTATGTTTGCCACCGCTGTGAAAATTTTCAGTTTTTTCTTTTGTAAAATCTGAGCGAAATAGCATAGACAATAAAATGTTATGATGAATGGCTTCAGGCAAATTTGCGAGAATTTGTTCATTTCGTAAAAAAGTCCAGCGACGATTACCGCTTTGAAAGTGACATATCAAGACATGTGCTTATAATAAACGAATACATACTTAGGAAAAAGGGAGACCCTATTCCCGAGAAAGGTAAATTTTAGCTCAAATCAGTAAGTATTTCATGACCGAAAATATTTGTACGTGCGTGTGAGTGGAGGAAGCGAGTGGTGATTGCGAGTTAGTGTGAGCGCCATTGCAAGTGGTGAGTGCGAGTGCGAGGGAGTGTAAGCGGCGAATGCGAGTGGTGAGCGTGAGTGAGTGCGAGTTGTGACGACGAGTGGTGAGCGTGAGCGCGAGTGAGTAAGAGTGGTGAGGACGAGTGGCCAGCGTGAGCGGGGAGTGCAAGTGGTGAGGGCGGAGTGGCGAGCGTGAGTGCGAATGGTGACGACGAGGGGTGAGCGTGAACGGGAGTGAGTGCGAGCAGTGCGGACGAGTGGAGAGCGTGAGCGGAAGTGAGTGCGAGTGGAGGGGTGCGCGTGAGCGCGAGGTAGTGCGAGTTGAGAGCGGAGTGGTGAGCGTGAACGTGAGCGAGTGGTGGGGGCAAGTGACCAGCATGAGCGCAAGCGACTTAGTAAAGGCGCAGTGGCGAGCGTGAGTGCGCGTGGTGAGGGCGGAGTGGCGAGTGCGAGTGAGTGCGTTAGGATAAATATATTTTTTGAGTGAGTGTGAGTGGCATCCACTTTTGCTGAGCTATGGCTAGGAGCCCATGGCGCACGTTTCATGCCTTTTTTTTCTTTTAAGGAGCGAATGTTCAGAATTTCACGGCTTTCAGTTTAGATCACACGGCCTTGACTGCTATTGCTTTTATCATTCCAGCACTTAAAGGAGCCATGCAACACAAGTTTGATTCATTGAAAAAATTGCCTCGTTCGCCACTTTTAATGTAAACTTCCTTAAAATAAGCTATAAATTAGGAAAAAAGGGAATGGCCATGCGACTCACTAGGTCATTTCCTGCAGCAGAACGTATGATGTCATATGCCGAGCTTTGCGATGGGCCAAGTCCGGCAAAGGCAAACGTAAGTTAGGCAATAAGCTCATTCGGCAAGCTTGCCAAACGAGCTTATTGCGCTTAAATATAGGGCACATTCATTTTACAGCAGTACGAATTGTGCGGTGAAGAATTAAAATTACGAACACAAACACCGAAGCAGTTAGTGTGGCACTTTGCCGGCAGACACTTTCTAAAACAGCCGGCTGACACGTTGGACTTGTCCGACGCAACACTGACGAACTGATGTAAGCGGCACAGTCCTTTACATGGACATGTTCGTCGAGTCATAGCTTTAGGAAACGATTAGTATGAACCATAATAAAAATACGGCAGGTATAGAAGTCCAGCCAGAAGCAAGCCTAACGGCCATCTGTCAGATGGTAGGAGTCCTAGTCAGTGGAGCTGTAGCCGGATGGGCAGCTTCAACGTTCAAAAACCCGATCCACCACCACCCCACCCGTCTCCCCGTGTGCAGACAAGAAAGACAAGTGGCAAGTTTCTCTAAGCATGTTCCCGAAGCTAAAGGGGTGGGTGGGAGGGGCGGCCATAAGCCCCCCCCCCCCCCCTTCCCCTTTCACCCCCTCTTGAAAAAAATTTGCAAGTCCTGCTTCATGCCTATTACCTCTGCTGCCACCTCTACAACTTTGGCCTACATGTCTTGACTTGCTCTTGCCTCGTCGCTTCCCCTCTACTTGGCATCATTGGCCATTCTCGGACAAAACATTTGTGCACGCTACGTCGATTACAACCTCCTTCCTACAGTAGAAGTGCTCCCATTTTCAGGACACGGCAGATCACAACCCCAGAGCTCACTTTGCAAATTTACACAGCTGCGACACACCCCCCCAAAACACAAATCTAGCTTCTTATGAATGTCAAGTGATAGAAGTTCACACCTTAGGAATAGAGGGTGGCATGCACCCTTCCAGCACCTTTTTGAACCGCGAGAGCAAACATGTTCCACATCTTACAAGCCTAAAAATGGAGCATTGGAGGAATACTTACCAGCATTTTCAAGACTATTTCGCTGTCTTGTCTGGTCACAGCATAACTGGTTTGTTCTGCACTATGTACTGAAGGTTGAGAATAGTATCGCAGATTTCAAAGGCAGGCCGCGATAAAAAGAGAACACGAACCCCACACACAATTCCACTTCTTTCGGAAGAGTGAAATTTCACAGCTTGCTAGACATTCTCGCCAAGAAACAATAGGCCCGTCAACGAGGGATTAATGACTAAAGGGTGGCTCGCAAATGACCCCCTTCCTTCCCAATAATCCAAGTGTTTTGTGGAGCAGCCAAAGAGAGGCAGCCAGGAGGCTGATCTATGCGCAAAGGCACAGTAGTATTGCCCATTACACCTAGTCAACCCTACAGGAAGCACTGCTTGTGAAGCAGAGAGGCCATAAGTTTTGTTTTTGCCTGCAAGAGTAGAACTCTCCCTCAAGAAATCATTGGGCTATAATTTTACACAACGGCGAATGCTTCAAAAAGGGCAGCGAGGCCACAGTTTGCAGTCTTAAAGACTAGCAGAATGGTCGTGCAAGAAGCAATATGCTGCGACCCACTCACGATGAGGCCCCATCGCAAACTGCTGGCAGCCGATTCTGCTCTCAAAGTAACATTATGTACCATAAAATCGTTGCTTCTTTTATGTAAATTTTGTATTGATATTCAAATTGCTTTATCACTTGCAGAAGAAGCTATATATATATTTTAAATTCGGGCCACGATTTGTTCTCCTGGCAAGCCTACAGTCACCTTCAATTCACGGTTGCTGTTACTAGTGTCAGCTGATCCCAAGCAACTTCAGTGGGAAAATGGAGTAAAAGCAGTTGAGCTTTTTCTTTCGCTTTTTCACTAAAATTGGCCTCTCTGTCCCTTTCACACAGCAGCAAAATTTGCTTCATTTGGAAGCAGGACAAGTAAAACTACACTTACGCTAGGAAGAAAGAACAGGTGGTGATGGCCTGAAGACTTTCCTACACTGCCCAATATCGCAAGTGTAGCCTGTATGTATCTGCTGACACCATGATTGTGGGTTTGGCAAATTCATGCTACTCGTGGAACTAGAGGTACAACTATAATAGCCCAGTCATGTTTCTTCGTGGTGGCTTACATTGGCAGCTGCCAATCACACAAACAAGATTCTGTGAAGTCAGAAAAATTGCCAGAAAGTGGCTAAGGAGCCACCACTGCTTTACGTGTTTGATCATTGTTATCAGGAAGCAGCAGTCTTTTTAATGAACCAAACTCTTATTTTGTCTTCATGGCCCCTTTAAACTTTTTAACACTTAGGGCAGACCAACCATCAAAGGACACTAACCAGAGACACTGTACACAGTGGATAAACCTGCGTCGTAAATATTTATTGGTCAAAACTGTGCATGTACGCCAAATGGTTCTTACAATTTACCGTTCTCCTTGCACGAGAACAGGGCGCTTGTTTTTTGCACACAGACCAGAAAAAAAAAAAAAAAAAAAAAAGTCGAATTCTAAACACAACCACTATTTGATGCATGGCAAAATGTGTGGTGCAGATAATTTTTCTCCACCGCTCCAAAGATGAGAGCAGAGGAAGAAGAGGGTCAACAAGCGACTCCGTAAAGCGACGGCGCTAGTCAAAATTTTGCAGCCGCCGGTTTTCCTCAAGTTTCCTAAAGAGACTCCTCTATTTACAGGCAATGCGAACTCTGCAAGTCCAACAAAAGCACACTTCCTGAAACAGTGTGCGATCTCAGCGGGGTGGGAGCCATGTCTTCCGACAATGCAGTACAAAAGGATACAGGCAACTGCATCCACAGGCAGACTGAGCAGCACCGCACGTAAAGAGACTGCAGTCTGCGGTTAATGTCAATTCATTGCTACACAAAATTAGGCAGGAGAATTTCGCTCAGCAATATCTGCAGCTCTTGCTTTTATGAGAAGCAATGCTGCAGTCTTTAACCTCGCTGAAGGCCCTGCACACACGTCCCCCACACACAGTCCGCTGTTTCCCCACATGGTCGAGCCAGCACATGGCGGCAGCAGAGTTTAGCAGTCAAGCTTCACACCGTTGGGCACATCCACGCAACACCCAGGCACTGCGCTTGGCTGCACTCCACAGGCTTATACAATGAACGCGTGTGCACCTGCGCTGGCACCCAGAATGTCTGAAGCTGCGTGAAGGAGAATGTCTACGACAAATTCTGAGAACACTATTAGGACAATCCATTCAATGCACATCTTCATTTCCTGTTCTCCCCCATCATGTAATCCCCCCCCCCCCCCCCCCCCCCCCCCTCTGCAACAAAGAATGATTTGCTGGTTAAATGCTCTTTTAACACAAAACACCTCCCTAAAACACTTAACACGAAACGCCTTCTTAAAACAAAGAAAAAGAGATATTTCGCCGAAACAGCAAACAAACATGACCGTTCTGCTGCTCTAAAATCATACTTACAAGCAAAAGCTGCATAATTTGTTTAAACGTGAGATTTATTCAATGTCCAATCCAAAATACCTTGTGTTTGCCAGATAGTGCGACTATTATATAGGGTAGACCAGTATAAGGTCAGTAGACCTTGCTCTGGGCAACCGGCCTTAAGGCCATCGGCATATAACATGAAGGCTGCAGAGCACGCAACTCTAAGCACGCATCAATTGCGTGAGCATCAACGAAAAACTTTCTTCAACGCACATATACGGACTGCTTGGAGGCCGTCATGACATAGGCTACACGACAAAAAAATTTCACGCATCCGTCGATGTACAGAAGAAGCCTGCAGGCCATCATCATTGAACTCCGCTCGCCAAGGGCCACAGAATAAGCCCTTCGCTGCGAGCAAAAATCCCCTCAATTCGGCCACCAATCAGTGGCAAGAGAATCACAGAAAAAAAGACAAATATGGACATTCCCAAACTTAACATATTCACAGGAGCTCTCCAGCAGAACGCACACCATCGTCAATCCTATCACCTTATGTATAATATTGTACAGCCACAGGTCTCTCCCAAAACCCATGCACCCTTGCCACGCATCTAGCAGGGACAGGAGGCGAGGGGGCAGGAGGAAATAGCGAGGGAAAAAAGAAAAGGGAAGAGACAGTCACCGTATATACACAACCAAGTGCTCGGCGGAAAGAGGGGGCACGGGAGGAGAGGATGTGGGGCGAGGAGAGAGGGCCGGCCGCCCACACGGTCGGCCCAGGCAGTGCTGCACCCCCTGCCACGGGGTCAGGCACGCACACGCGACAGCTGGGCCAGCTTGTCACACGAAGGCATCTGGTACTCGAGCGCTCGTTCCTCCAGGCCACTGTCACGTAGGCTTTTGGCTCGCCACAGTAGGCTCTCTTCTGCAAGGCACCACAACAGACCGCTTTGCCACCTCAACACTCGCAATGCTCCCCGTGCACTTCAGAATAAACTGTGCGGCTCCTTTCTCAGTCAGTAACCCACAGCTCCTAACTATTTCAATGCACGTCTGTCGCAATATTTTTTTTACAGCTTGTTCGCGGGAAGTTCTCGGCTATCACACTATCTGTTGCAAAACAAGCGGTTCTCGCAATTGTGGACAACCCTTCGGCAACAACGAGACGCAAGTGGCCCCAGAAACGTGTGTGCAATTGATCGGAATTCGTGCAGCTGTGTGTGTGCAACTGAATAAGAGTTTTCGATTGGTACAAGGGCATCTAAAGCCAAAGTGCAATGAAACAACCTGCGTGATCAATCAACATAATACGTGCGGCTAAATTATGAACATCATCAATGAGATACTTAGTAAAAAGTTGAACAGAAGGGTGCACAGGGCCCTTACTGTAAAATATAAGAGATGAGCTTGCTAGCAATCCAGGTTCAGAAAGGCCGCCACTGAAATTAACACACTGCAACTTATAACGTTCAAACTCTATCGATCGAGAGTAGCTTAGCAATACTACTACACAGGAACTACTAAGAATAAAATGAGATATGTATAATAGGATTGAGCTCAAGTAAGAAAAGTGGGTGATAGATTTATGGTGCTCACTATTGAGCGCTATCTGTGCTACTGTGAAATTCTTCAATGCCGAAGACAAGTTGGAAGTATTGGCATCACAGGACAGGCTTCAAGTGTGACTACAGATGAGGGAGACACTTGAAGGACTGAAAAGCAGCAAAGCTCCAGGCAAGGATAGAACTACAGCCAATCATTACACCATGTCGGAGACTATGTGGTAGAAAACTCGCACAACTTCCTCAGAATTTCTCAGCACTTTAAGGGGGCAGTTGGGTCTTTGGGGCCGAAAAACGGTCAAAAAAAGCGTTTTCTCAAAAACTGAATTTTTGGCCTCCACGGCCATTTTTCTAACAGTCTGTAAATTTCCTCATCAAAAGGCATTATATTTTGTTGTTATTATATTATAATAGCATTTTAAAGTGCACTCTACAGCACAGTTAGCGCAGAATTCGATGGTGAAACGGCACTTTTCTTGCAATGCAAAGCTAGCATTTCATCCTCGGATATCTTGGCACCCAGAGCAGGTACAGCTTTAATTCTTTTTGCTTCTGATACCGAAATGTGTGGAGAATACAATATAGGAAACAAATTTTTTAAATGGAGGCTTTGGAAAATTATTATTGTGTTCAATTGGCACCACCTGCGAGCCATTTCTGGCAGAGCGCGGGAGAAGCGAAGTTCCCTGTGTTGTAAAACGACCAAAAATAGCTAAATCAAAAAAGTTCTTCCTATGTTGTATTCTTTAGTCATTTGTCTGCCTTGCCACGTGGTAATTGCCATTCTGCATGGAGGGGTTATTTTGTAACTGTGTCCCAAAATAATGGCAATTAATTATTAATTAACTCAAAATATAATCAGCTTTAAAAAAATCTAATAGGAGATTTGAAATCAGCACAAAAAACTCTATAATGCGGTGCAGTTTCATTAAAATTGGTTGGTAAATAAAAAATATAGCTCTAAGACCAGTCTGCCCCCTTAAGGCAACACAGGCATAAAAAAAATGCCAACCTAATTCTGATCCACAAAAAAGGGGATATCAAAGAGGTTAAGAGTTACAAGCCCATTAGCCTATTCCGTGTTGCATATCGTCTATTTAGCAAAGTGGTATGTATATCAAGGGGCCATGAAGACAAAATACAACATTGTTCAGTTTGAAAGAACTAGACTTTGCTAGCTCACTCGGCCGCATTCGAGCCACACAAGAAGTTTTTTAACCTAAAAAAAAAAAAACAAGAAATAGTGAAGCCCATTGGCTGGAAACACAAAAGTCCCAATAGCCTTGCGGTTTCTACCCTCCACCTTTTAACACATCACTACAGTTGGTCCCACTGGCTCAAGGTATGCAGTGTCCCCACAGAGCTTAATAGTACTTCAATTGCTTACTATTCATCTGCATCCTTACTACGAAGATTTCCTAGCGCACCTACCTCAGCATTTCTTATGGCTCTCCTCACTAGGCAAGACAATGTCACCAGCAAATCCCAGGTTGCTCAAATATTCTCCATTCATATCCCCAACTTGTCGTATTCAAGCTTCCTTCATTTCCTCTGCAGGCAGGCTGTTAACAATTTCACAGAGATGGTGTGTCACTCTTCCTGATGGGGAATTTTTCCTTTTTGTGAAATACTATCCTGCCTGTATATGCTTTGTATATGTCCTTCAAGAGTCTCATACAAGTCTCCAGTATTCCCTGGTGGTCCTTCAATACCTCTAGTGCTGAAGCGGTGGCTACAGAACGAAGTGCCTTTTCGTAGTCTACTAATGCCCCGTCAGAGAAATGCGCCGAGTGCAATAACCTTATTACCTGACCGACGATATCAATGTGATCGATTATTCAGTATTTTTTTTTAAATACAGCCTGTTCTCTTGGTTGGAAATCTGGGCTGTCGCATATGCAGCCACTACCTTTGTAAACAACTTGTACACAGCAGAGAGTAGCCTGTAGGGTCTGTAATCTTAAGCTCTTTGACATCACCCTTTTTGCAGATCAGAAATATGTCATAATTTTTCCAAGCTCGGGGACCTGGCTGAGGCATTCTGAGAATACAGTGGAATCTCGATAAACGGAAATCGGTTAAGCGGAACAACCATTTAAACGGAACAAACGCTTCACAATTGGTTGGTTTTGTATTAGGGCAATGTAAAAAACATTTCTTTAATTGGAACTCAAATTTTAGGACCACCCCCCACACGGAACTGAAAACGGACTCGAACCCGCAACTATATGGGCATGCGCAGCACAATCGCGGTAGGCATCACTGTTCCCCCCCTCTCGTCCAGGATATTTTCCGGTTTCCGTCTTCGGCGGTTTCTAACTTTCTCTGACTTTGTCTGGCTCTGTGCGGCGGTTTCTGACCTCTTGCAGTGTCGTATGCGACATTTCGTAGCGAAGCCAGCATACGATGGCAGCGCAGAAACGACCACACAATACGCTTGCGTTGTCCAGGAAGATGGAGGTAATCAATGACTTCGAGAGTGGTCGCTTCACAAAAACGGCACTTGTGACGAAGTACGCCTGAAGCACCTCTTTAAGTGCGCCGCCCCCAAGAGTAGCCTGACGAGAATAATACAAGACAAGGACAAGCTGCTTTCGAAACGTCACACTTTGGTCCTGAACAGAAAAAAACTGCGAGTGGCGGACCACAAAGATTTAGAGAAGTGCTTGGTAGTTTGGCTACGGAGAGCCTGCAGTGAGAACATCCCCATCAGTGGGCCACTCATTTGTGCGAGAGTTGAAGAATAAATCGAAGTTACCGCTGTATTTTACAGGGGGAATGAGTGAGTGGAGTACTGACAATTTTTTTTAATCCAGTAGTATGCTTTGAAAAAAAAAAAAAGTTTGCTGGTTACTTTTAAGCAATAAAGTTTGTGCCCATAATGTACCGTTCTCATTTCGCACATCGGGATCTGCTTCCGCGGAAACCAATTGCGCGCGCACCCAGCCGCTTCGGGACCAAGCGGCGTGAAGAGGATTGTACGATGCTAAATATATTCTCGCTCTAAACGAAACTCCTGATAAACAGAACATGTTTTCACGGTCCTTAGAGGTAACGAGAGTCCACTGTAGTTCTGAGGCATTCTGAGAATAGTTTCTGCAAGCTTCTCTAGGACAATGTTCCCTCCATCCTTAGAGTGATCCACAGTCATTCCATCATCTTCTGCAGCTATTCCTCCTTTCATCCCCTTAAGCACGTTTTCCTACCTCATCTTTAGTCACCATTGGGACCTTGCGAACAGCCCCGATCTCCCATAACTCTAATCAAGAAAGGAGTTGTAAAGCCTACTGTAGTTTTTTTCTCGGAAGCAGGAACTCCTCAGGTTTGCTATGTGGTCTGCCTCCACCTCCATCTCTATCCGGTAGATGTTGCTCTTGTACTCGGCCATGAAGGTGTCTTTCACATAATATGGCAGCTTCAGATTCAAGGTCTTCCGCTCATACTGGTGTTTTCTGCAAAAGTCAAAAGTTCAGGTTAAAAAAAAAAAAAAAAAAAAAAAGAGAGAGACATCAGCAGGGAGAGAAACAGCGGGGAGTACCGCAAAAGCCCGCATATAATACAAGCATACCATCCAATCTATAGCACCCCAAATTTTTACCCCGTACTATGTCCAGATCCAAACAACAATTCCAGTCAAAAACCAAGTGAAATATTTTGGCTTCATTGCAAGACAGAGATAAAGCCAAAGGAGAGGATTCTTTTGAACGCACCCGCTAGTCTTTTTTTAAGTCCTAAGCATGGACAATGTCCACCGTCGAAGTGCTAGATAGGCCAGCTCCAACAAAACAAGGATTTTCACCACAGCAAACAAGGGTGAAGATTACGTAAACCCATTGTTTTGTAGTGCTCAATTATTATACAACTTCCATCTTTTCAATCTTTTCCCCTTATTAGCTGATAAGGTTCATACTTAGGTGCAGACATGTAAACAAATATACAGTACATATACATGAAGCCTATTAAGTTTTTTTTATCTTTGGTAACGCCAATATTTAAAGTTTGGGAAGTACGACTGCATGTATTTAGTATTCTATAGAGAGTACATAGCCAAAAATTAATACCAATACATTAAAATTCGCTTTTTTCTAGTAATTGTAAGTAAAAGGTCACACAACATCTGCTTACATGTTAGCGTCACGAGTCTTGTGACGATAATGCAAGTATTGTGTTTAAAACGCAGTTCACTGCCATACAGCATGCACGGGCCCAGGTGAAAGCTACCAAGCAGCTCAGTTAAATATTCCTTTCTACTCGTTCACTAGGGGTACTGCCAAAGCCACCACACCGACTGAAACAGTTATTCCTCTCGAAATGCTGAGAACTCAAAGAATGAGACACTTAATAAAAGCGTATAAGACGCAATAAGAAATGCCGTTCCAGCAGTGCAGGCAGCTTCTTACACCAACACTGACATCCATGTACATTTGGTTATAATAACATGCAATGCTCACCCACTTAGTGCTGCATGTGAGTAGACCATTAATGGTTTAATCGCGACTGCAACGATTTCAGGCAAGGACCCAATGGCAGGGTAAACAAACTAGCACGCACATTGCGGAAACTAGCCCCTCTTGTGGGAAATACCCCAAGAGGGGCTGTCAACCAAGCACGCTTTGAAATGGACAGAGAGTGAAGGTGGGACTGACGCTGTCCTGACGAGGCTGTAAGGCGGATCCGAGACGAGGAAGCTGGACATGAGCGACATCCCCACCAGCACTATGATGGGCATCATCTGCAGCAGCACACTGTAGCTACTCTGTAAAGAGAGGAGGAGGAGGAGACGGGACTCAGCATCCCCGAGAGATGTGGCACACACTACCCGCAGCTAAATGCACTTAATATATAGCACGAGCACTCGATGCTCACCAGTCACTCACTGGCCTTTCACAGGAAAAAAAAAAAAAGAAAAGAGGCTTTACCTGCATTTTCCCATGCAGTACACTCACATACGCCTCTCAACAAATTCTGAGGAGCATAAACAATCAAAATACAAATTAAAGAAGAAAAAAAAAAGCAACAAGATAGAAAGCTGGACTTCGGTCTTATAAGGCCATATGGGTATGTTAATTAGGTGCTTTCAGCTTGGAGCGCATGAAAACATGCTTTGAAGGTACGTGAAAGACGCAAGGCAAGCTTAGCAACTTCCAAGCTTACAGTTAAATAAACCATGGCAGTGAAGGCCGCCTGTACAACTCAACAATTGAACGATCCCTGACAAAGGCAATTTCAAAGATGTTACTGATGTCTTTGCAGCAAATGCTGCAAATCGCACCATGACATTTCAACAGCTAGAAGGCTCATTCGATACAGAAACTTTGTACAAGCTTACTGCAGTGCACATTTGCAACAAGTGGAGCTCCATCCATGCAATTTTTTTTTTTTTTACCAACAATGCGGAGAGAACATTCTCATAAATCGGGAAGCATCCCGAACAATTGATTTTTTTCCTCAGCATTTCTCTGCAAAAAGGAGTACTAGTGTAAACACCCTCATAAAGTACGGGCCTAAATATAATGAAGATGAAATTTCAGGCATTAAAATGGGGAAAAGAATCATGAGCCATTCCACTCTGTGCAGGTGGATCAATTAGGTGACACAGAACTTAGGTAAAAGGTATGAGCAATTTTTTTGTCTTCAGTGTTGAAAACGGTCATCTCTAAGGTACACATATACATACACACATACACTTTTATTTTGACTCTACTGGTCTTATAACATGCACCTGTTTCAAGATTGATAATCTTTCAAAATGCATATCCAAGTGATGAGACAATAAGCTTGAAATCTAATGGTGGCGACCGTGTTTTAACAGCGCACATACTGAGATGTTCGTTTTTCAATGCCTTACTCTTCAACCCGTGAAGCCATTGGGGTTTTTGTTCTTGGAAGTAAAAAAATACTTAACCGCACAAGCTTCGTTTAAAAAATATTCATCGATGTATAATGCAAGTGAGAAAAACTTGGTCCAAACATTTCTCCGCATATGTGGCCCTCACAACATGACCATTTATTAGTACCTTTTGAGAAGCTTCGGGGCAAACCATAAATGTTGATGTAAAAGAAAAAAAAAGACGAAAGAAAGAAACAGAAGCAGAATAGAAGGAAACGAAGAAAAGAAAAAAAAAATTGACGGACGATTAGGATACTCCCTAATGCAAAATTTGTGCACAGGGCACACTGCAGTCGTCTGGGTAACGCCGCATAGCTGCTGCGTCTCACGAAGCGATCTCCACATCAGCAAACACACGCAGGCACGAGTATATTCTGGCGGTGTCTCCAGAGTATACATGCCACCCCCCCCCCCCACACGAGACATGGTCACTGCCGCAGGGGACCATGTCTCGCGCCTTCCGCCATACTTTCACACTCCACTTCCCTGCTCACTCGATCTTTGGTGGCCTCTTCGTTCTCTCGGATATCTCGTAGCGTGTCGCTGCCGGAGAGAATGTCTCGCGCTGTCCCGGCATACCGCCCTCCCCCTCTTACTTTGGCGATACTTTCCTCATCTGCTTTCCTGCTCGTTCGATCTCATTTGTATTTGGTGTCCCCTTCGTTTGCTTGTTTACAACAAGGGACAATGGCACCATGAAATCTCAGGAGTGGGCACTTAAGTGCATAATAAGTGCTGCGCGTAACATAAAGCACGACAGCTGTTGCTAGCTCTGACATCCCTATGCGAAAACACTTTCCAGCTTGCAATTTTGCCCGCCTCTGCTTGAAGCCACATGGTGTTATTGCACGAATTCGTTTTCGGATAGTTCATTACCGGATAATATTATGTACCCTATTTACGGGGGGGGGGGGGGGGGGGCAGATTTTTTGAACCCCCCCCAAATTACACTGTTGTTCCAACACATAATAGTAGCTTGTTTCTGTCCCATCTGACTATGGACGTTGCTATCACTTCGTCCAACTTTAATTGTTCGGATCTGCATATCATACAGGCGCATACTTTACACACCGAAGTTAGAGGGATTACAGGCCCATGACATTTCTAAGTCAAGCATCTGAACTCACTGCTAACGTACTATCTTTCAAAACTAATTATTTCAGAAGAAATGATCATTAGTGCGCACTCTGGCCAAAAGCTCACTTCCGCAATCCAGCTGATACCGCACAATGTTGTAAACTTGCAGCAGCCTCAGTACCTGCCTATTATCGTATAAAATTAGCAAAAATCTTCAGGATCCAAGGTGTTGCGAGTCCGTTTTCAGCTCCCAGTGAAAGCTGGGCTTCAACTGGCCAATATAACCCAGTCGGCAGTTCACAATAAAAACCTTGCTGCGAGGCTCTACATTCCTTCCTGATTGCGCTCTAGATGCGATGCAAAAAAACTTAAATGCAAACAGGTGCTGCACCCGTAATGTGCTCCTGCACCCATTTTCTTGCACAAAAAGACAAGGCCTTTACAATTCGTAGGAAAGCACAAGCCTTAGTAGGACCCCCAAATATAATACAATGACCTTTAGTAAACTGAGCACGGCAAAACTATTGGCCTCCCAATACCAGCAGCACAGACCACTCATGCAAAATAAGGACGGTGAAATCAGCAAACAAACAATACACATATAATTTGAACGAAAATTCCATCTTACATCCGCATGCACCTCTGTTGAGGCATGGCCATGATGCTGCCTTTGATGCTGAAATCGTGGGCCTCTTCGCACATGAACATTGCCTGCTGGTAGAAAGGGGAAAAATTTTTTTTTTAAGAAATGGAGGCTTTGCAGTAGACAAAACTGAGCCTTGAGAAACTATGAAGGCAAACAAGTGTTTAAAAACTGCCCTGTCAGAATGACAATCACACCAATTTTAATGCAGATTTCGAAGAATTATATGAACACTGAAGACAAAATAGAAGTTATTTATATAGATATAGGTAAAACAGATACTTAACTCTCGGGCACGGCATTTTTAATGCAAAGTAGGAAAATGGGAAGCCAGGTATACCCACCACACACCATTCCGTGCAACTTGAACCAGGAATGGCTAGCAAATAACGCTACAAATGCCAATCAATAACCCTCCACAAATTAGAAAAAGAGAGACATGTTTAAATGACAACAAACAAACAGTAACCTCGCAAAGCTGCATGCCAAATTGGTAGAGTGGTTATGCGTGCGACTTTTCTTTGTTTTTTTGCAGTGAGTGTTTTCTAAGTTTTTTCTTTTACCAGGGTATGTGAACCCAGAAGTGATGTTCACATAAAACCTCAGTAGCAAGGCAGCGCTGACATTAGCTTCCCATTTTGAACAAAAGCAGCACTTGGAACATAACTTCAAGGTAGGCCTCATTATGAACGGCGGCCATGTTGACCAAAAATAGCTTGAAGGGTATGGTAGCGAGGACAGACAAAGAACCCTAGAAGCACAGATTTAAGCAATGGCAGGCGCGTGACTTCAACGGTCTCGTTTGGTTACTCTTCTACTTGTCGGAGTGGTGCCGCTGGATGCCGTCAAGAAGTGAATAAAGGAGCTTCCCAGGTCAGACCACCAAGGGCTTAAAACTTCCTAGACGTCTCATTTTTCGCCACCCTCACTGGTTTTGCAATATGACATCACCGAGGCGAATGGTAATGCGAGCACTGGCCCTCTGGTTTTCTAGATGACGGCAGAGCTCCATTTGCTTGCATTTGTAAATTTAAAAACTGAAAAACTATTTCTTCACGGATCTTGAGATTCCTTTTGAGTCGATCTCTGCGTGATGCGAAGAACAGACAGTGTCTGGAAAGTACCTGAAAAAACAAAAGTGTTGTGGGGGGTCCTTTCAAGGAACACCGAAGTGAATTTGTCAAACTTCTGTTTTTGTTTCCATTAAATAGGCTGGCTAAAATAAACATACTTTTCAGAAAAGCATTTATCCGGCCTATAAAGCAGTATTTTAATTTACAAAGCCGGAAAGAAGAAAAAGTACCACGAGACATTTGCGGCCGCAGCAACAACTAACAGCAGTAAAGCGCATTTGAGACACGATGTGATTGGACAATGTCCAAGATTGAAATTCAAACCAGTTTCGGTTTTGTTTCTGTGAGACAATATGCTTGTCATCAGACATTATCATTGGCTGGGCATTCTCGATAACTCAGGAATCAGTGTACCGCACCTCTGCCATGTCAGCTGTAAAATGCATCAGATAGGCCTGCCAGCCACATCTCTGCCATGTCAGCTGTAAAATGCATCAGATAGGCCTGCCAGCCATACCTCGGTAAAAGTGGCCTGGCTCACTCAAACTCACTCACAAATTTATTTTGGAATCACCACTTACTCAAACTCAGACTCATTGCTCAGCAACGCATCCGCACTCACTCAAACTTACAACAAGTGCAAAACTCAGAACTCACTCTGGTTCAGAACTCAAAATGAACTCAGAACTCACTCAGGCTCAAAACTCAAAATGGACTCAGAACTCAAAATGACCTCAAAATGGACTCAGAACTCAAAATGAACTCAAAATGGACTCAAAACTCAAAATGGACTCGCAACTCAAAATGACCTCAAAATGGACTCGCAACTCAAATGAACTCAAAATGAACTCAAAACTCAAAATGAACTCAAAACTTGGCAAATAAAAGCGCAGAAAAACGCAGGACAAAGAGGAACTACACAGGACGAGCACATAGTGACTAAAAGGGCTGTTTCTGCACTTTTAGTCACTATGTCTCCATACCAACTAGCCCACTTGTCGGTGCTCCTAAGACTCAAAACTCAAAATTAACTCGGAACTCAAATGGACTCGGAACTCATTTGGGCTCAAAACTTTTGTCAAAAATGGACTCAGAAGTTTTGAGTCCATTTTGAGTACTGAGCATGGGTGAGTTTTGAGTCTGAACTCACTCCGGCTTAGATCTCAAATGGACTCAAAACTCACACGGGCTTAGGTGAACTCAGAATTCACATGGATTCAGAGTTTGGAAAATTCACGCGGGTTCATGAAACGTACGGTCGCAAACCCGTGTGCTCAAATTCTCGCATTTGGTAAGAAAGACGGGATCTTGCAACTCCAGTGCGGTCGTAAATAATTTCCGCTGCAGATTTAATGCAGCTATACTTGCAAGACTAAGAGGTCTAGCACCACTTACAAGCCAATTTAAGTTATGTATTGGATACCAAAACCCTTGATATAGGCTGCGTGTACATGACTAAGAAAATTCAGGCTCGAACGTGTGCTAGTACACAGGGGAGAAACAAAGGACATTCAGCAAGGTGATGTGTGCTCAGGTTATTTACATCGAAGCCATTTATGGTTAGTATCCCGTCTATTCATGTTCTGCATCCCCCAAAAATGCTTTGTGGCAAAGCCAACTGTTCCCACAAGTCTGCAAAGCTCGAGGCGTTCATGGGAGTGGCTTTGTTTTTGTTTGCATGCTTGCTTGACTATAAATTGTATTCACTGGTGTGGCACACATGCGGGCATGTTCTGCAAGATGACGGTACTTGTCCGTGCGAAGCACACGACGTGTGTGATGTTCCAAACTGTCCCCCACCGAGCGCAAAGTAATTCCTCGACTCCAATGTGAGTGCGATTAATAACACATCTGTTGACACCACCGGTGAGAATCGGGTTGAAACGGGGCAGACGACGCATGCCGGTGTTCTTTCTTTTATAGTGCGAGGCGCGGGCGCAGTGGCGCAAGCCGTGCCATGACAGTGCCAAAGGGGTACGAAAGGACATGGCTGTTTCTAGTGTTGCCAAGTGAAGAAATTCAGTGAACACCATCTACTTTTCAGTGAATACCATCTACAGGGGCTTGACCTGGAACAGGTGTCGCTGCTGGCGCCGGTCAACAGTGCCACACGTGCAAAAATCGCAAAAATGGACCGGATATGTCATGGTGTACACATGTGCAACACGCATGTTTCCGTGTTGTCTAAATGTGCAACAGCTTGCAACTTGTCATGATTTTAGTCATATGATACGCACATCTTGTTTTCTTCTTTTTTCCCCCCAAAAAATAAAGTCCTGGAGACGCCTGTTTAGCTTAATTGTTGACCGCATCATGAGCGTCATGGCTAGCCACAGAATGGGTTAAAATTCAAAATGATGCCTTCAGGTTGAGCAAAGTATCAAATTGAAGGTCTCAATGTGTGGATTCATGTGGGACAAATAAGAAATTACTTCCTGGTTATAATCATGACACAGTCATGGTGAGTCATAGATTGAATTAAAATTCAAAGTGATGTGCCGCTGGGGCATGTGGGGTATCAAATTGAAGGTCTTGATGAGGGAGATCCCATGGGACAAATAAAAAATGCTTCCTGGTCATAATCATGACATAGCCATGGTGAGTCCTACATTGAGTTAAAAATCAAGATTAAAGCTGGGGCACATGGGGTATCAAATTGAAAGTCCTTGACAGGAATCACGTGGAACACAAAAAAATTGCTTCCTCGTTATTCTCATGAGACAGTCATGGTGAGTCATAAAAGAAATGCCGCTAGGGTGTGTGGAGTTGATCAAATTAAAGGTCTCGATGAAGAAAATCATGTGGCGCAAATAAAAAGGGCATCCCGCTGATCAGTACTAGTTAGGAGTAGATAAACTTCACAAATTCAGTGCAGATGATAAAATGGTAGCACAAAAGGAGTTGTGGTGTCAAAGGAAAGGTTTTAAGGGTGCAAATTTAACCCAGGCAATCTAAACGGGTGTCGCCTGGACGTTTCAGTTGGCATTTGAAACAGCGGAGGGGACGGCCACCGTCCCCTCCTCCCTCCAGTGCTCACCTCTAGCATATCATTAACCGTTAACAGAAGCAGGCGAACCACCAGTGCATTGTGTGCTTTCCCACCACCCTCTCCCACCTTCTTAGAGGATCCATCAAGAGGAAAAGGCAAGATAAGCATTTTTTATCACCTCACCAGCTGATAATCAGTCACACGCCTCACCGCTAAAACATGGTAGAGAGCAAGTGCTGATTGTCATGAAAATTCAACAAAAAACTTTTTAAGATCAGACACCCCCCCCCCAACCGATCATGCAGATCGCAAATGCTGCGGCACCCGCACATAAGAATTCTGAGCCCAAAGCGACAAAACTTAACATCGAACTACCATAGCTGCCTCCTAGCGATGCAAACACTTGCGCAACATCATGCAATTGAAGCACCGCAGGTAACTGACGACATACAAACACACATGCATAATCTTTGGGGCTGCAGCCCTAGCCCAATCGTATCTCACTGGAAACGCAAAATGGACTGCTTGAAAAAAAAATCACATCACCCTAGTGCATTATACAAATTATGAACTGTATAACAACTATGATCATTAGCACACCTAGGCAAAGTTGGACCGGCTCTACTCCCTCAGCTGTATTTTTGGAATCACCTCACTTGTGCTCAAGCAGGTACATTGCTGAGAAACTCATCAATGCTCCCCTAAACTCAAATTTACAGTGACCACGAAACTCAGAGCTCAAAATGGACTCAGAACGCAAAACTCAGAACTCATTCCGGTTCAGGGTACTCAAACTCGGTCAGGCTCCAATTCACTTGGGATCACTTGGGCTCAAAACTCACAATGCCACACTAGCTTCGCGCGAGTTTGAGCCCAAATGAGTCCGAGTGAGTGGACTCATGAGTGAGTCCGCCGACCTCTGCTGCCAGCACAGCTTAGAATCGTAAGAATCACTAGCTGAGGCATACGCAGTGACTGAACGCTTTTCACGTCACCGGAAATGCTCAAATGCAAGGCACTTTACCCCCACCTTTGGAGCTTGCTGGGCTCATGCCTGAGTAGTAAGAGGCGTGTTCGCACCAGGCCAAGAGTTGGATGATTTGGCACTGTGCCCGCAAGCAGTCGGTGCTTATGTCAGCACGACGCCAACAAGAACCCGACAGCATGTCAGCGTCGGTCTCAACGCATTCTAACAACTCGCTTGTGGAGCAATGAAGGTTGCAGTGCAAAATGGGGAATTCAGCATTAAAAAATTGCCCAAAAACAAAAACAAACTTAAAAAAAAAAATGCACTATAAGGGATTCGAACTTGCGATTTGGGGGGGACTATGCATCCCCAGCAGCTTAGGTGACTACCGTATAATGCGGAATATAGGTCGAGATTTTTTACAGAAAAATTTGCCGAAAAATCACCCCTCGACCTATACAGTTGAACCTCGATATAACGAACCTCGATTTAACGAAATTCGCGATATAACGAATTTTTTCAAGTTTTCTAACAAAATTTTGCTAAATGCATGTATTTTTGTCTCGATTTTACGAAGTAATTTTGTGCGGCGCTTTCGATTTAACGAAGTCACGGCAAGAAAGGAAGAACGAAATTCCGGTCGAGGCACGTTTTATTTTGCCTCTCAGGCCCTACATTGAAAAAATTCAGTACTCAAATTGACTCTTGAAGGCTAAAATGAAAGAAAAGCGGTGAAATCTACGGTTAACAACAATTAAAAGCGAAGAACGAAGCTGCACAAACCGCTAGTGGTCATAGACGGTTTAATAGTGCAGCCACTATTTTGACGTCTCCATCGTTGCCTACGCCAGCGCCCTCTATGCTTAGGCTACCGAAGCCTACTTCAAGCTTTTTTTTTTTCTACGCGTCATTGCTCACGGTGCTGGTGCTGCTGCGCTAGGTTGTGCTCGCTGATAACCAAATTAATATTTTGTTCGTGCATCGTTAGGTGAGTCTTGTAAGCAGCATGAGCACTCCAAGAGAAAGAAAAGTGTTCCGAACAAGAGCCTGAGGAAGCTCGGTGAAACTGACAGCCACCGAAGTGTGATGGATGCCATCGATGTTCTGCGGAGGCACGCAGGTGCACACGAATGTTTAAGACATTGTTAGCGCTGTCAGCATACGAGCGTCACGTAAAGCCCGCCCTGGTCAAGAAACGCCAAGCACTGCTTACGGACTTCTTCACTACGGCTTGAACATCGAGTGCTGGTGGCAATAAATTGCTCTCTTTGAACGTGGTCATCTTCGTTTCACCAGCGTTCATTAGACAGCTGCGGTGCGGAGAAATCAGTTTCGTAAGGGCTCAGTGGGCATAAAAGTAATTGCTTAATCGAATTTGGCCGGAAGATTTTTAATGTAAGCTTTCCGCATTCCGGATCACGTAAGCGCTGCTCCACACAGTGAAGCGGTCCGCGTGTACTCCGCTCAACTCGCAATCATGGTTTTATCTCGAGTGTTGTGGTTGAATCACGCGCCCATACTGCGGAGCCCTTGTACATGAAAAGTCTTTCGAAAGTTTCATAGCAGCCTTCCACTGTTGGCCCGCCGCGCCTAAGCCTACCACTGAATGGACGAAAAGAGGCGTAACTTCGAACGAGCACCTCGGCGGGGTGAAGTTCACGGGACATGGACGCGGGTTCAATTGACTAACAGCGGCATTTAGTAGTGACCGAAATGAAAAAAGAAAAAGTGGAAACCTAGTCTGCTATCATATTTAATGAGGCGTTGCGGAAAAAGCACCGGTTTTACGATGACACATGAACTACCGTCGGCTATCCGAATTCCATTGCCCAAGTGTTGAAACTCTTAATTCACACAATTTTCGCGGCCAGTTTTAGTACAAATTTCGCTTTAATTGGAGAGGTAACTACATAGCAGTTGTTGCCTGGCGAGGGCCAAAGTGTTAAAACCCCAATAACTGGTTAAATGAACTGTAAAATCGAAACCTCGATTTTACGAAATTCTCGATTTAACGAAATTTGCGGCCCCAAGTACGACTTCGTTATATCGAGGTTTAACTGTATTGCAGTCACTGGCAGTTGTCATCTGGCGACCGGGCAGCCCATCGAGCCCATCCAAACCCCAAAGGCACCATCGCCACCACCATCAATCGGACTCGACGCCATCTTTGTTTTGTTGCTTCTCTCGCTGTCGGCGAATGTGTGCGTGCTATTTTCTTCTTGCTCAAAATGAGTTTAGGCACTTGGTGCCAGTTTACAGCAGCATTTAAAAGAAAAGCTGGGGGTTTTCCAAGGCCAATGACGTGTCCGCCTTGCGCCAGTTCAGTATCACCAAAAGAAGTGTTGCTAGTGGCGTTAGCTGAAGGGGCAGCTCTCGGTATGCAACGCTCGGAAGGCCTCATTTCATGGGCGCTGCTCTGCGCACCTGTGCTTCTGTACAAAGGGGCAAGTTTTGTCTGCTAGCGTCGTGCGATGTCTCTACGAATGGATACCCCAAGATGTTTGCTGACCGCCTGCACAGACTGGCTGTCGCTCCGGTCTGCACACGAGTGTCCCATGCTTTGCGCTCGCTTCACGATGACATGGTCTTGCGAGTGTTTAAGAAGTGCTGCATAAGCAATTCCCTGGACTGCACCGAGGACGACCTGCTGTGTGGGCGACAGCGAGCCAGAAGCAGTCGTCCGACGATACTTCAGACAGTTTAAATGAGTAATCCGAGACGAAACAAGTTATAGTCTCAATAAAACAATGGTTGGTACCTAATTATTTTTTTTTTTTGCATTTTTCGGCTACAAGGTAAGGGGGTCGACCTATATTCCGCCTCGACCTATATTCCGCATTATACGGTATTTCTTGAATAACGCTCACGTAGTAAGCGTCCCCAAAATTTTCATGAATATCTCATCTCTAGCGACTGCATTCCTTGGGCAGGTAAGCGGTCGCAAATGTGTGGTCGAACTGGTGAACGCAGTGCCAGTCCACCCAGCAAAAAGTGCTTCTCATTCCTTGGTTTTAGCCTGTATGATAAAAGTTTCGATTGACTTTAACTCCTTCCTGCCTATATTAACTTTGCTGACTCTTCTTCCAACTTTAATTGGCCTTAGATTTATTACTAGCACGCCGTTCAATGAAGCCTCGCATGTGTAGAGTTACTTGGACTTCATAGACTTTACTAAGCTTGATACAGTCTAATAACAAACTAAAGGCACGTTCTTCCAGGCACAAATTGCGTCGTGGCTTAGTTACAACTCAGCGAATGAATTGCGGCGACCCGCCGGCGGCTGGTCGACTGACTCGGTCGGAGGGTCAGCGAGCCGTGCAGTATCGCAGTCAAGCCAAGCCATCTAAGTAAGGTCATATGAAACGTCCTAGGAAATCGGCAAGGAGGATGCACAGAGGAGGACAGCACTTTCGAATCGATTTTCTAAAAAATATAAGTCGCGTTAATGCACAAAGAGTGGTCAAAACATGGCCTAGTGACTACAGACTGCAATTTACGCAAGTAATCCCACAATGTTTACAAATCATAGAAGAGTTTGGTGTTGGGGCTGTTGGTACATACTTGGAGAACGGTGAAAACCAACCTTAAAGACGCGAACACGAGAGAGAGCAGACACACACACGCTGGGACTATGCTAAAGTCAAGACAGAAGCCATCAAACTGATAACTGATCTCAACCTGGAAAAGTTAGGCAAGGAGGTGCGCAAGACAAAAAAAGACAGACTGACGGTCTTCTTTGCTGCCAAGTCTCACAAAGTTGATTGCCCGCTTCGAGCTATTGTAACAGAGAAAGGAACATGGCAACAACTGGTTGGACAGTATCTTCAACGTTGGCTGAACACGCTGGTTATTTCAGACCTTTTTTCTGTCACATCATCGGACTGTGTCGTTGACTTTCTTCGTGAAAAACAGCCAGTCGCCAATTCTGCGTTCTCTGTGAACATTGAAGAACTGTTTTATTCAGTGCCACATGCCGAATTGTTTTTAGCGGTGCGGGAGCTCATTGAAGAGAACGGCGCTGTGTCGTTCCAGAACGCCTGTGGCGTTTCTGTTGATTCGTTCCTGCAGCTTTTGTCCGTTTACCTGTCGTCAACTTTTGTTGAATTTGCAGATAAACTGTTCGTACAGAAGAACGGAATCTGTATAGGGTCGAGTGTTGCACCCGTTTTGTGCCATATTTTTCTATCGAAATTTGACAATGCTCTGAGCAGCACTTTGGTTGACGGTAGGGTTGTGAAGGTCTTTAGGTATGCTGACTTTTTGATTTTGTAAAACCTGATGAACCCTGCGGAATTAGAAGTGGTGTCACGTGATGTTCTTAGCTCTTTTAAAGCGTGTAGCAGAGCGTTAAATTTTACTAAGGAACTCGCTTCACAGGATGAAATAACGTTTTTAGACTTAAAACTAACCTTTTGTAATACTGGACACGTGTGCTGGATGTACGCCCCCTGCACTAAGAAACAGCTTTTACCTTTTGAGTCGTCTTCCCATTCCAAGTTAGTCAAGCGTGGCATAGCATCACTGTGTTTTAGCAATGCCCTTAGGAAAAGCTGTCACCATTCAATGGAACAAAGTTTTGGCGAACAAGTTCAGCGTTGAGAAAACACAAGTTTGGTTCATTCAAAAGATTGTCTCGTTAGAATCATACTGACACCACTTTTAACGTAAACTTCGCTCAAATAAGCTACATAATTAGGAAAAACGGGAATGGTCATGTGACCCACCAGCTCATTTCCCGCAACAGAACCTGTGATGTCACATGGGCTAAGCTCTGCGATTGGCGGAGGCTGGCAGAAGCAGACGCAAATTAGGTAGAGCTTACAAACTGGACGAACGAGCGATTTGCGCTTAAATTTAGGGCACATTCTTTACAAAGCAATAGGAATGATGGGGCAAACAGTGGAAGTTACGAAAGCACATGTAAACATAGAAGTACTGATGCGATCTGCTGTTCGTACTGCGCACAGCATGCTTTGGTTTAGCTGCACAGCACTATGGGGCTTGGGGTTGTCTCAGACGACACTGGCCGATTGACGCAAGCAACGGTGTCTTACGTGACCCCATTTGTCGAGCGAGCACTGTTTCAGGGAACGAATATTTTCTCCCAGAACAAAAACAAGCCAGGTTTAAATGCGGGCAAAAACAAACCAAACGCTTGCCACGGTATGGTGGCGCCATCTAGGTTACGGAACGTAAAGAAACGCGGGAACAAACCAACACCGCTTTACAGGGTGGAGACAACCTTTGAACGGTCCCGTGCCGCCGCAATTGGGCCAACGGGCTCAACGCGTTATTCTTTTTGTTTCCCACGAGACCTAGCAACGCGAAACAGACAATATGATTCAAACTTCTTCAGTAAACCGCGTTGCGGCGATAATTTTAGCGCGGTTTTGACACAATGACTTGCTTCGGCGGCGAGCGAGCAACCGAACATGGCGGCGCCAGCGTTACGTGTCTCTACCCTGTACGGCGGATGCGTGAATGAAGGTACTCTAGGCTGCAGAGCGGTCGGTTCCCGTGATGTCACTTGGGACCACGACAACGCACGATTGAGCGGGAAAATCAAAATTTTAACCTAAATTGTTTAATTTCTCAGTGAATAAAGCACCGTTTGTATCCGGACAAGCGCTGGGGGCACTATAAAACACGAACTCTTTCGAATAAAACCAACGTGCATTTTCTCTTCATGGCTCCTTTAAAAGTGGCTGGTTTCCCTGATGCTGTTTCGAAGTCGGTAGCCGAAACAAAGTTAAACAAAATGAGAAAGGAATCGGGCAGGAGGGTATAGGCACGTGCTTTTGGGGACCATAAGAAAGTGGAAGTAATTCCGTACATTCACAAGATCTCACACAATATCAAAAAAGTGGCCGCCAGACATGGAGTACACGTAGTGTTTTTGGCACCGTGTAAGCTGGCAAGCCTTTGTCCCAAAATTGAAAAGCGCAAACCAAAGGACATGTGCACAACCCGCCATGCCACAAAATTCACGAAGTGCACGGCACAAATGTTATTTACTGCATACCGCTGAAGTGCGATAAAGTGTATTGGTCAGACGGGACGATGTCTGAACATTCGTTAAAAGAACATGAAGCTTCGGTAACGTCAGGCGGAGGGGCAAATTTGCCTGCCCATTGCCGAAGTTGTGGATGCACCCCCTTCTTTGACAAAACACAAATAATTGGTAGGGGAACCACAAAGTGCGAGCGGGAGCTTATCGAAGCTTACCAAATGCGTAAGCATGGTTATGATAAGTGCGTGAGTGTCCCCTTACTAACAGTATCACATAAAAAATCTGAATATTTGAAGAAGAGCCGATTTTGAACTGCGTTATCAGCTGACCTTTTTCTTTTAGTTTTTAGGGCCCATGCCCTGACCTTGCTTTTCCTTCGGATCTTATTCATTAAACCGTTGCTAGTCCCAGCGTGTGTGTGTCTGCTCTCTCTCGTGTTCACCGTTTTACAAATCACTTCAGTGTCCCTTTAATAAACAAATGTCGGAGGTCTCATGTGCAATTTTATTTGTAAAGGTGTGCAAGGCGTGGCATTTCGAATGGCGTGAACAGCACTGACGATGAAACACTCTGGGCTATTGACAATGATGAACTTTTTGCAACTGATGGCGAGGGGCACTCTAGATAAATAAATCAGCTGAACGTTACAGTCATGAGTGCATCCAAATGGAGTTAGTAGCCCAAATAAAAAGGTACCCAAGTTTTATAGCACACAATGCTGAAGACAGAATTGAGCTCACTTGAAAAGGCATTGCCAAAGAACATGTTGAAAAGCTCCTCCGGAGATATGTCTCCTGGAAGAAGAAACAAAAAGGTGCATTAACACACATGTACAAGCATCCAAACTACAGACGGGTGAAAAAAAAAAGGCTACTGCGAGGCAAAAAACTTTTCAAAGAGGCATTGTGGACTCCTTTAATGAGAAGCCACTAAGGTGCACAAACTGACTGCTAGAAACAGCTTTTGTCAACCACAATGATTTCATACAAATGGCTTTCCACTTTCCCCTAACTAGGGCCAAAGAGCCCTGTGAGGCTTCTTCCAGCAGCAACCTGATACAAAAACTGGCTCACCATTGAAACTCCTCACACAAGTGGGCAGCCTGTTTTGGCTGCTCAGAGAGCCAGGCACAAGCCCAGGCACAGCCTTGATACCCTATGCTGGCATGCACAGCACATCCAAAACACACAGTGGTGGCATAGTGTAGACTACACATGCCATTCTAACGCTACCTATGGCTCTAAAAGGTTTAGGAGACAGAACAGTCAAGGGCACATGGCAGAACCAGCGGGCAGGATTAGAACTTGGTTGGCTGTGGTCGTAAGCTCACACTTTTAACATTGTGTTCACTGGTCAGGGGCAATCCTGAACTACTTTAAAGAGGCCATTAATCTGCCTTAGCTTAATTTTATCTGCCTGAACAACCTTTCAAAAACATCAATCCGAAATATTTTGGCAATTCATTGCTTTTTTTCTAGAGTGTACTAGGCATCTTTAAAATGCTCGTTTTGAGGCGCATCTCAAGACCAAGCGACACTGTCGGTCACCAGAGCAACTAGCAGTGACATCACGTTAGAAACATATGAGAGTTAAACGCCCTTTGTGTATATTACTTTGTGAAGCTGTAAACTATGTATCTTAAAAAAATAACACATCCCTTACTGCCATACACAGTTCTCTATCCACGCGACCGGCGGCACGACTACTTCGGCTGTTTGGCAACCATTGTAGCAGAATTCGGACCTACAAGCTGTTTTCACACAGTTTTCCTGCTTGAACTTGCATTCCTTCTATTGAATTTACTCTGGGATATTACCTTTGTTGTGATAGACAACACATAACTGACGAAAAAAAAAAAAAAGAAAGAAAGAGGAAAAAAACTTTCCTTATGTGCTATTCGAACTTGAAGTTTCTGGGCCAGCCTGCATGGGTGGCTGGTTCGTATTTGGTTCGTATTTGTAGCCAGGCACTCCCGTCTAGTTTTATAAATTCAAATTCACCCAGAGCTTTAACCACTAACTTACTGTTGAACGCTTCTGCAGTAAGCCATAGGCTGGCATATTCAACTGACTAAACAACATTAACAGCATTATTTCTTGCAGCTAAGCAATCAAACTGCGTGAAGGTAAAGCTCACAACATGCAACATCACTATTTGTAGCTTAATATTATTTAGCTTGGCATGTGAAAGATGGGTTGATTTGAACTTCTGGTAACTAGAACTTCCTTTGATAAATGTGTTCATGCAGTAAATTCCCATTTTAAGCTATTGGTAATTTATTTTGCTGGACAGTTTGTGCTTGTCTCACTCCAATTAACGCCTACATGAGTTAGAGCAAGCTTTAGCAAGAATATCTGCAAGTATAATGACAGTTCAGACCGAAATGAAACAGGGAAAACAGTTTCCAAATACCAAATTTACGTTAAACATGGTTATTTGTGCCCGCACCACTTGCCGGGGTACGACGCAGGAGTTGTTACTAGGAATCCAGCCATGTTGATCAGTCATACCAGAGGTCTGACATCGCCAATTTAGTTGCATGTGAATTTCATCATGGTGTGGTGCTGATGTTGTCGTAGTGTCCGACTCTTTGCAAGCCCGCTCAACACAGCCATGTTGTGCAGACGGGGCGGAGTTGTGATTGGCTTCTTAACATGGCGTCATTTCATGACTGGAGGAGGAAAGCCCGGAGAAACCGTGACTACATTTTTTTTAACCTATTTGCGGATACCGTGCAACAAAATGGCTGTGCATAGTTTGTATGTCAAGGGTCCACAGTTCTAAATACCCACATAACATTTCCACTGAGGTAATTGTAACCGTAAAATGATAGGAACCGGGCAAATCTTTATTCCATTGCAAAGCTAGCCTTTGTAGGCACATGCCTGCATATTAGGTAGTGGTCAAGTTTTTTCTACTGAAGCTCGTTTTACGAGTAGTTGCATTGTTTTAGCTTTGTAATGTTGGCAACAAAGCAACTTTTGTTCCCAGTAATGGGAGCAATTTTAAAAAAGTTGAAAATTTTGAATGCTCTCAGTAGCGAAATTGCTCTGCAAATTGTATAATACAGCAAACACCAGGCTTCTCTAATTTAATCGGCCTCAAGTAATCCCTCGGCAGGGGGGTTCTTTGATTTACAGTCTCGGAATGACCGTGGATAGACCGTGGGTAGTCTGAAGATTCTCTACGCCATAGAAATACGTGTGAAAAATGAATGCCTGATTGCTTCTCGGGGAGTCCGAGACTGATAATGAAAAAGCCTCAGTGCGAGGCCCCCTTTGAACAGAGGGTGTCCGGAATACTTGTGGAACACAAATGGTGGACTGCACCCCCTGAACAGGCCAAGGCTGAATGAGGAGGACGACCCACTATTAGCGAATTATTTGCAGTTCTACAGATTGGCAGGCGACTAGAAATTGGAACATACACCTCAGCAGATAACTGAGCCTGTTTTGTAGACTTCACACCGTGAATCACCAAATAGTCAAATACAAGAATTCGGATTGAACTCTAGGTTACCAAATAATTACATTAGCCAATTGCCGATCTAGCACAGAGTTGCTAAAATTTTTCGCACTTGGCAGCTATGCTTTCAGGAAAACGTTACATTTTGTTTCTGCCATTGTACATAATGTGACGCACAAGCTAGAGAATATAACTAAGGAATCAGTACCCCTGGCTTCAGACCATTCCATTTTATCTGCAGTCTTAGCAGGACCCTCTCTTCTCGCCAAGGACACCGATGGGTAGCAGAACAAACTCTCGAAGAGATAAAGTAAAACCTCCCAAGGCCAGACAGAACTGCCACCCTGACAACAATCACGAATGCTGAGAATGAGGCCAACACTGTCACTAATAGGTCAGAAACGTCCCCACAGAGCCCACACCATACCTGCCAAATTCTCCGAGATGGCATTAGGGAGCTCTGACAGGGGAAGGGGGGGAGGCTAAGGGATCGAAAAATTAGTAGCAGCAGAGTGCAATTATTTACACTGCTTCGTCCAAACAACTAATGAGGTATGCACCACTGGTCAGATGCTAAATCTTTGGCGGGGCTGACGCCACCTTTTTCAGGAAGTCCTGGTAATACTGTAGAGCGTAACAATGTTCGACCTGTGACTCCTCGCCAAAAGAACGTGGCTGAGGGTTGTGTTCGACATGATGATGATGAAAAAAACGTTCATTGCGCAGAGTGGAACGTGTTACGGCCGCTCGCCGGTAGGATGGGTGCTCGGAACTGGGGGCAATTTTTCTTTACCATACTGAACTGCCTCTCACATTTTGCGTTTCTGTGTTACTAAGCAGCTTAACTTGCACGCATGGCCGACTACGCTTTTTAACCTCCTCAGTTATCACGATGTCAATCGCTGTAGGATTGTATTAGACTGTCGGGTAGCTCTGGCGCAATGTGTCCAAACTGGGAGAAAGGTTTGGCCTGACACGGGTGTGTATTCGGGAGATTTTCATTTCAGCCGTACAATCGTACAAAACCATCAAAATTCAGGAGTCTCCCGGACAATTCGGGAAACCTGGCAGGTATGCCACACGCACCACGGCTGCGACTCGAGTGAAAATGTTCCCATGGGTTTAGGGCAACCAATTTGACCATTGGCCTTTTCAAATGGAAGCTGTTGTTGCTGGCCACACTGTGTGCAGTGTGCTGCGTCATCAGGAAACCTCAAGTCATAGTTACTCCCACCATTTACTGTTCATGTAAGCACGCACTTTACGAGGAGCGCCTGGCGTCGTCCAGGCTTGCACGTGGCGCTTGCAAAAAAATACTAAGAAAACCATTCTTGTGCGTCTGCGTTTCAAAGGGACAGCACAAGACCGCTCATGCTACAGACACCCAGTTCGCGAAGCCGGCTGCGCCAGTCCTAGTGCGTGCTGACGCATTCCACTTTAACTCTTTCGGGACCGCCGGAAAAAGTGATGAAAAAGGGAGGTCACGGTACAAATTTTTTATTACATAAAGCAAAGGCACCATCCTGCCTTAGCATATGCCAAAATGCAGCTAATTAGATGCTCTTTGACATACAATACCAAGTTTTACTTCAACACTGACGATAGAACCATGAAAAAATCTGAAAGTAAGAACTTCGTAAAAAAACTACAGAAAAAGATAGAAAAAAGCGTAAATATAAAAATATTAAAACATAATAAAATTATTCCAGGATATACAAAATCTAACACAATGCTTTGTTTCTTCATCGCAAAAGTTTGATGCGGCTAGGTGTAACTGGTTTTTTGTTTTGTGTGTGATCTTTTTGACACTAAGGCCATGGCTACGTCGTCGCCCAGGTACACGGCGGGCTCTCGTCTCGGCGAAAACTTCATCCGTTTCTGAACTCGTGGCAGGAGATTACCACCATAGGTAGTTAACACCCTAGCGAACAAATATAAACCAGCCAGAACATATTTCGAGCGCACATATTTACTCCAGAGCCAATTGAAACTGAAACCAACACCCACCTTTGAGCGCGATTTGATGTTCCAGGCTGATCGACACGCGAATCCTCACTCGAGCTGAAATCCAATCTCTAAAGCCACATTCCGACTCTTCACTGCCTCTCTCATCGTTAAAATCCACAGTAGAAGGCGAAGATATGCGAGACGAGACGAGGCGGATTTCTTATCGCGCTCGCGCGAGTATGACGCCATGTTTGTTTACATTTGAAACCACTGCCCGTCAGAATAAAATATCTGACGCGTTGCCGCCTGGCGATAAAAAAAGAAACTTCACAAAAGAGAAAACTTCAGTTTTCAAACTATCTCCTAGATGTCGCTAGGTGTTCCATCGAGCGAAAATTTGTATTCTGCAGGCTCGCGAAACCATCGATCATATGTGATCGAAGGCCTATGGAGCGGTCCCGAAAGAGTTAAGAGAAACGTGAAAGCCTGCA
Organism: Haemaphysalis longicornis; assembly: GCF_048455015.1. Classification (NCBI taxonomy): domain Eukaryota; kingdom Metazoa; phylum Arthropoda; class Arachnida; order Ixodida; family Ixodidae; genus Haemaphysalis; species Haemaphysalis longicornis. The sequence goes on along the minus strand of NW_027526203.1, from coordinate 336,637,726 downwards.
GACGAAACGATCCGGGCCCGCCAGTCATGCATGAGGAAGACGACGATATAGATGGGTATGACGATGACTACTACTACCACAGTAAAAAGTCATGACGGAACATGTAAATAAACAATTTCAAACCTAATGCAATGCGTAGTGGTGTGTCCTTCAGTGCTTACATACAAAGAAATCCTCCAGCTTCCTTACGGTTCAAGCCTTGCGTGACTTACTGCAAGCTTCACCAATTTTTTTGCCCCTTGGATTCACTCTTCAATTCAGGACCTACTACATGGTACTCGCAAATTTCCAACTCACACCCCCAAATTCAAACCACAATTTGCAGCCTGATGCTTCAAAGCCAGCGCAATCAGCCAGTGACCCACCAAGTCAGAAGGTTTGACGCCTGGACTCCCTGGATGGGGCAACCTGCCACAGCTGCTCGTCCCCTACTCCTCGAAAGCAAAGGTGCCAGGACTCACCTTCGAAGCCTCGGCTGTAGTCGTAGCTGTCTCCCGGGTAGCTGTGCTGCTGCGGGGGCCGGTTGCCATTCAGGTCGTACAGCCTGCGCTTCTCGGGGTCACTGAGGACGGCGTAGGCATTGCCGATGGCCTTGAAGGCGTCCCCCGCCCCGGGGGCCTTGTTCTTGTCGGGGTGAACCTGCAGCGCCAGCTTGCGGTACTGCTTCTTGAGGAGCTCCTCGTCCACATCCCGACTCACGCCCAGCACCTCGTAGTAGTCCTTGCACTGCTTCGTCCTGCGACAGGCAGGCGAGCCGTAGAACGAGCAATTCAGAAATTATTTGCGCTCAACCAGCAATTCTTATTCTTCCCCATCCGTTAACGTAAACAGCAAGGAAAAGTGCAAGTGCCAGATTGGATGTATGACCCCTTAAGACATTACAAAGTCCCAGCATCCCCCTCTCTGTAATGTGCAGCATTTACTGTTCAGTTCCTTCCTCCTGCATGTGTTTTTGAGAGCAGACACTTGCGAGTACTAATCGTAGCTTTCTGCAGGCCGACACGTACAAGCAGCAGTGCACACACCGGCGCATAGCAAGAACTTTTTATGTTAAATATACAGCTGTGAAACGCTGCAGCAAGTGCACTGAAAAGTGGGGGTACTACATTGAAAAATTATGCACTCGCTTGTACTCTACCACTGCTGCAACCAATTAATAGGGTATGAATTCGCTACCCAGCATTACCATCGAGGGCAAAATGTTAACTACGCATGTGCTCAAACACTTTCAGATGCCATCTATGCACACAGTGCCAAAACAAGCTTCTTAGGCAAATTTAACAAGAAATTTAGCTGCAATCAGCAAATTCTACACTTTTCACCCACAACAGGAGCGCCAGCTGTGGGATCAGAACAAAAATGCTCAGTGGGAATCACGCGGTAGGCATTTTCAGCATACCTTTTACAGCGACTGCCCTCAGTGCAACTTCTCGGGGGTTATTAACTGCCATGTGCACTAACAGTGCTGATCACATGGCCACTCCTTTGAGCAAAAGATCCCTCTGGCAATAATGTACCCTCCCCACATTGGACAACAGTGACTACCAGCAGGTGTGCTGTCCACTGTGCTATGGGAACAAGGTTTACCACCCCTTGTGAAAACAATCTTTACCAAAGGTTTGGCAAATGACATTAGCAGCAGCATAGAAAGACAGTAAGAGGGAAAAAAAATGGAAAAATTCACATTGAATGCAATACTGCGTGGGGCTACTATCTCATACAGGGCAGCATATCGCTGAGAGCAAGATTGGCACGTGCAAATGATATTGTTGTCCTCAAACTACAACACCCCCCCCTGATTCACACCTTTTAGTTAAAGGAACACCACATTGTAAAAACCGAATTGCCTTGTATAAGCAAATACAAATATACCACTCACAGCAGCAGCACTTGCTTCTGGCATTTCAAAACGTGAAAACAGGTATTGCCACCTCAGACCCTTTTCCCCACCGAGATTGGCGAGGTCGCAAATCATGAATGGTGAAACCGGATTGGCAGAGACTGTCTCAGCAACTTCCTGGAGTGGGGAACCAGTAAGATTGGGGACATGCAGATAGAAATGCGTGTGGGAACTTGAGCTAAGCACATGCTCTTGATGAGACACAAACTTCCGCTACTGCACACATAAAACAGAGCAGAGATTTGGGCGAGCTAAGAATAATAGGGGCATTGTGCTGCAGTAATACAGTACAATGCCTCACCACCCCAGGCAGAGTCAGCTTTGCTTCAGTGTCTATTTCATTCAAGTGTGGTGTAAAAAGATGGACATTTATAAGCACGGAAGCCACCGTCCCTTTTCCATGCCAGCTTATATACACACGGCAACCAGCAGCCAAAGTCAGCGACTGTCAGTACAATTGGCTACATGGCCCGTCTGGCCACCATCTGCTTCAGCCTGGATTCACTTGTCCTCAGCAGAAATGACAAAAAGGTGGCACTTTAGCTGCCATAAAGGTGCACACTTCATTTGAGCAGCTTTAGCGAGCAACAGCTCATTAATTTTTTGCGACCCATTTTGTTACTTTGGGAGCAGTTTGTGCATAACTTAAAATTACCCCAGACATTTTTTTATGCATGTTTTCATGTGGACAGTATAAATGCTGGTTTCACCAAAGCCAGTCACCTACCAGCAACTAATTCTAAATGACAAGTTGCCGAGATGAATGTGGCAAAGAATTAAGCACAATCGGAGTAAAGGGCACGTCTTTCATTCAATCCAACTGAGCAGAATATAATACCCACTATTGGACCCCATAGTTACTTGAAACCCATATGTGCAGTGTTTATTGCTTGCTTTGTAAAAAGCCCAGTTATTGGAGCTCAAACATATTTTCAGTTTACCTCCATCGAACCCGTACATGCTACTGTCATGTTCAATTGTGTTGCACTGTGTTTGAATGGTAAAAAACAGTGTGCATTTTACATTGCTTGCTTTTGGGCAGCTTGTCCTCCTTGCATTCCCCAACACCTGCCTCAGTGCATTGCAAGTGAAAGAAAAAAAAAAAAAGCTGTAACTGAGCAACTCAGTTCCTCAAAATCAGCTTTCCACATGACTTTTGATAATTCGAAGTTGCTTAATTGGAGTTTTCAGTTAACTGGAAGTGATGTGGTGGTCCCGGCAATTTTACATGCAATCCATGGAAGGAATCGCTCAATAATGCAAAGCTAAAAGCCAGTTAATCAGTTAATTGGAAGTTATTTCAAGTAAAAAGTATCGAGGTGACTATCCTTTCTAAAATTCAATCTTGCACTTGAAAGCACAAGAACAGCGCTGTGTTCTGCACTGATGTTTGTGCCATAACAACTAAGGCAGCACACAGCTGATAATGCGGCAGGCCAGTTCAGACTCTCTACAGCGTATACATCGCTTTTTTTTTTTGAGGTTCCAAGCCTTTCTTCTTTTTTTTTTTTTGTGCACAGTGCCATGTGAAGAATTTGTGTGGTGGACGCTTCAGGCTTTGATTTTGGAGATAAGTCTCAACTACCATGGCAACCTGTGCCGCATGCTCACCTTGGGGACGGAAGTAGTGATTCTGAACGGAATTTAGGGGGGAGACACGTTGCAATCTAATAACAATGCTGTTAGTATGCTTTTGTTTAATTGGAAGTTTGGTTAATTAGAAGTTTAGTTAATTCGAAGTGTCATTTGGTGTAGAAAAAGTTAAACTTTTAGGGGCTTAGATCCAAAAGGGACCAGTTTGCCTATTTTTGGTCTTCTCTGGATTGTTTCTTATGGCTCTGATGGTGTTGTAATACCACGAACATTTATTTTGTTTGAAGTATAGTAAAATGTAGCTATTCAAAACATCGCTTATCTGTAGTTTTTCTTAGTTATAGCTCAGTCAGCTGTAATCATGGGCATCGGCGTGGGGGTGCCAAAGGCCCCCCCCTTCCCCCCTTAAACCACAGCAGCACTTGCTCCCTTTCCCCTCTCGATGCAATGCATTTGTCCTCCTAAAGATAAATCCTGCCGATGCCCATGGCTGTAATGCTTTCTCATTGGAAAAGTGGTCAGCTCAGTATTTAAACTTTTATTTATTTATTTTTGGTTATACACAAATACTGCCACCTCACAGTTTGAGACATTACAGAAGTGGGTCCATAACAGTGAATACAGACTAAACTAACAGAACACATGGTTAAGTAGGTCATTCAAAAAAATATTGGTAGAAAGTTTTTGAAGAGAAACATCCAGGTTGTTCCACAATCCCACGGTGAAAGGAAAAAATGAACTTAAAAAACAGTCTATAAAAATGGTGTAAAGGGCGTGCTGTTCACGGGGTTTGACCTGCGAGTGCTTGCCCCCAGAGTTCACTATTTTGTGTAAAGTGCCGATATGTTCACATACGTTTGTGTTCGAGCAATTTGAGTGATAGACAAATAGCGTGGGACAAAGGCGAAAAATGCTGGTCATAACGGTGATATCTTACTGCTTTTTTGTGAACATGTTCCAGTTGTGCTAGGTCACATGCGCAATGAGGTGGCCAGACCACGGAGGCGTATGCAACTACAGGCCCTATCAGGGATTTGTATGTGGTTAGCTTGCATTCACGAGTTGCAGCTTTTAACACTGCTTCAAGTAGCCCAGTTTCCGAAGCGCTTTCAAGCAGACTAGTTTATGCTAATTTAGGTTCCGTGAGAATGTGACACTAAGGTACTTGATTTCGTTAACATGCTTCATGTTCTGGCCATACGAAAAACGTAGGGGGCGCTTCTTGTTTGCGAATGTCATGCATACTGTTTTGTCAAGGTTAAGTGCCATTTGCCACGTTGAGCTCCAGGTACAAAAAGAAGCAGAAACATTTAACTCTATTTGATCCCTGGGGTTACTGATACAAAAATATAGATGAACAGTCGTCAGTGTACAGACTGAGTTTGACTGGTGTGTTTTTGCAATATCAACATCACCGTTGTTCACATAAATTAAGAATCGAGCCCTGCGGCACACCCTACATGACAGGGAGTGATGACGACTGCGAACTGCTAAATGCGACAAACTGCCGCCTTAAATTTAGGCAATCTGAGGGCCAAGATAACTGATCATTGCGAGTGCCATGCAAAAAGGCTTCCAGCTTGAGGAAAAGTATTTTGTGGCAAACAGTATCAAAAGCCTTCAAGTAGCCAATAAAAATGGCATCCACCTACCACGGTCGCTTGAAAGTCGAAGCAAAATGTCATGCATAAACTCAAGTAACTGCGTGGCTGTCGAAAAGCCTGCACGAAAGCATGCCGACTACTTCAGGAGAGGAGGTTGTTTTCAGTTAAATATGCGGCATGTTTGTGAATAATGTGCTCTAGAATTTTACAGCATGGGCAGATTAACGAAATAGGTTGATAGCTTGAAATCACTCGCTTGTCCCCAGACTTAAATACCAGAACAACTTTCGCATTTTTCCAAATCTGGGTTACAATTCCTGTTTCGAGGAATTTCTAGAAAATGGTAGCTAACTCTGTAGCATTCCAATCAGCATAGCGTTTTAAAAACGTGTTGGGGATGTTATCAGTGCCAGAACTTTTAATTGTGTCGATATTCAGTAGTAGATTAGCAACGCCGGCATAACTAATCTGTAATTCTGGGAATGCAAGCAATGCACTGCCAAGGCCGAAAGCAGGACTGGTACCATCATCAATACTGAAGACCGATTTGAAATAACCATTGAAGGCTTCTGAGATAGTTAAGGAATCCGAAGAGGGCTGTCCGTTCACAATAAGCAAGGACGATGCCATGCCTGCAGAAGTTAGCGTTTTGCAGAATTTAGATTGGCCATTTTTCATACAGGTCGTTAACAAAGTTCCATAGTAGAATTTACGAGCACCATGCATTTTTTTTCCTTTCGCTCCATTTTTAGAGAGTTTGGTAAATTTTGGTTGTTTGCAAACGTTTTTCGATGCCTTTGAAATCGCTTTATGCGCCGAGTAAGCTGAATAATTTCTCTGTTTAGCCAAGGATGCCGAGGGTTTCGTTTTGGGCACTTGTTTAAAGGGACACTGAAGTGAATTTGTCAACCTCCCGTTTTTGCTTGCACTGCGTAGACTGGCTCAAATTACCACACTTTTCATCGTTTATCCGGTTGTCAAATCGGTAATTATTTTACAAAGCGCGAAAGAAGAAAAACTACCATGCGCGGTTTGCGGCGGCCGCACCAACTAAGGCTGTGACGTTGGGAGGAGGGGGCACCGTGATTGGACGATGCCCAAGGTTAGCAATCAAACAAGTTTCGGTTTCGGTTCTGTAAAACACAACCAAGGGCGTTGCTGGATGGTCATTCTCAATATCTCAGTAATCATCGTACCGCGCTTCTGCCATGTTGTCGGCTGTAAAATGAATAAGATAAGCCTTCCAGGACGGCTCGGAATCATTCACTAGCCGAGGCCTACACAGTGCATGAACGCCCTCCGCGTCCCCGCAGACGCTCAAATGCCATGCGCTTTTCCCCTATATTTGGAGTTTGCCTCACTCATGCCTGTATCGTAAAAAGCGTGTTCGCACCAGGCCAAGGGTCTGTTGATTCTGGCCTGTGCCCACTGCCCGCAAGCAGTCGGTGCTTATGGCAACAGCACGCCAACGAGAACTCACTAGCGCGCCAGGGCCAGCCTGCGCGCGTTCTGTGAACTAGCTCGTGGAGCAATGAACGTTGCGGCCCAAAAAAATGTGAACTCAGTATAGAAAACATCAGTGGAAAACGAAAAAGTTAACTTATAAAAAAAAAACACGTCCCGGCAGGGATTCGAACTCGTGACTTGCAAAACACATGCACTGACATACCTAGCACTCCGAACCACTAGGCCACGGGCGCACGCAGTCGACCTTGGAATAATAGGTATATAATATACAACCAGTTTACACATTTATTTAGTTTTAGCCTTCCAAGCAGCTTTGGGTGACTGTTTGTTGTTTTGCGCTCGTGCAGTAGGCATCCCCCAAGTTTCCACAATATCTCATGTCTAGCAATTGCATTTCTTAGACGGAAAAGCGTTCAGAGATGCGTAGTCGTGCTGCTGGCCGCTGTGCTTGTTCGCCCAGCGCAAGAAAGTGCTTCCCGCACCCTAGTTTTACGCTGTACGGTAAAAATATCAGTTGATTTTATTTCCTTAGTACTTATATTGACTTCGCTGACTCTTCTCCCGCCTTCAAGAGGCCTTATATTTTCCTACTGGCGTACCAGTCAGCGAAGCATCGCATGTGCGCTTGTGCAGTGCTTGTGTGAAGCGACCTTGACTTGGAGCTAGATACAGTGTACAAACTAACCAAGTAAAGAAAGGCACATTCTTCCATTCACAAACGTGTCCTGGCTTCGTTTCAACTGAGCGAACGAATTGCGACGACCCGTCGGCGGCCGGCGGACGAAACGCTGGGCCGACTGACTGTCTGAAGGCCGGGGAGCCGTGCAGTAGCGCAGCCAATTGCGAGCTCGGCTCCTCCCGACGTCACACGAAAACGCCACAGAAAATGGGCGAGCGTAAAGAGAGGAGGACAGCATTTTCGAATTAATTTTTCTACTAAATAAAATCGCGTAAACGCGCCCAGAGTGGTCGAAACATGGCCTGGGGACTCCGGACTACAATTTGCGCTAGTAATCCCGCAATGTTGACATATCACTTCAGTGTCCCTTTAAGACGTATTTCTGTATGCAGCGTTCAACAATCTTACAAAAGTTCTCAACTAATAAGTCCACATGACATGGGTTGCTATTTAACAAGAAATCATCAAAAGAAGATGCTAGAGCTGCAAGAATTGAATTGTCTGCCTGGGTAAAATCTAAACCTTTTATCGTTTGTCGGGAATTTAGGCTCACACACAACATTCAAGCTAAGAAGAACTGCCTTGAGGTCAGACACACCTACAGTTTCACATTAAAATCCATTCTGCTGTACGGCCTCATTTAAGAATAAAAGGTCTAAAATGGCATTTCCACACACACACACACACACACACACACACACGCACACGTGCACGCGCACACACACACACACGCACACACACACACCCTTCAATGAGCATTATACTGAACACAGCTGATGCTGGAAAATGAATGAGCGTACATAAATTATGACCTACAATGCTATGCGCGGTGCAGCCAACAACAATTGCTCCTTGGAAACACTGTAATAGCTTGCCTCCGCTACACATTGTTTGTAACAAAGATTAGGCAAGTATGTTTGTCCCCCTGTTTATGCATGGCCCTTGTGCCACATTAGCTTCTAGTCCCTGAAAGACTGCTGCCAACCAAAGGCACAATTTTTTTTTTTTGCAGATGAATATCTGTAGAAGCTAAGTTCGAGCGGGTCTAACATCACTTTTAGGAGCTTATGAAGTGACTAACCTGCACCATCCCTAGATTTCAAAGCTGGAACCAAATTCAGGGGGCCCCCACGTACTAAAGGTCAAGTTCTTTACCTGTGAAGTGAAGCGGAATTTTAGGAGCAAATGAACTTGGACATGCACAATGCCAGGAATCACTTAACCGTTCATTTGGGCTCATGGTGTAGAGGGGGTTGCAACATTGCTGCCAACATAATAAAGGACTGTTCCGAGCAAACCACCTGCTCATTGTGTGCGTCAAATCGGCATTTTACGTTCAATTTTGTTTTAATCACAAAATCCGATACCACTCCAGGACTGCTGTTTGCACTGTACTTCTGACCGGACTTGTATACCTACTGCATTTTTATTATAGTTGATAATAGTAATCGTTTCATGAAACATTGGCTATGAATCGACAAACAGGGTAACCCAAGTGTCAGTGTCGCTTGTGCCAGTTGGCCAGTGTCGCGTCAGACAAGCCCAACGTGCACGATGGGGGCACAGAGCCACACATGTTCGTAACTTCCACTGTTTACCCCAGCATTCTTACTGCTATAAAAAGAATATGCACTAACTTTAAGCACGAATAGCACATTTTACAAGTTTATAATCCCTATTTAATTTGCGGTGAATTTTGTTGGCCTCAGCCAATTGCACAAGCATTCCGTAAGCATCATAATTCTCGTGCGGGAAAGTAGCTAGTGAGCTGCCCGCCTATTTTGTTTTCCTCATTCTATAGATAATTTAAGCAAAGCTTACATTAAAAGTGGTGTCAGTGTTATTCTAGCAAGGCAATCTTTCAAATGAACCAAAGCTACATTTTGTCTTCTTGGCCCCTTTAAGACAAGCATATTTCCCACTGTAGTGTAGTGCTTTTGCAAACCACACCAAGTATGGGGAGAAAACAAAAAGGGAGGAGGACCCGCTGCGGTGGCTCAGTGGCTAAGGCGTTGCGCTGCTGAGCACGAGGTCGCGGGTTCGATTCCCGGCCGCGGCGGTCGCTTTTCTGATGGAGGCGAAAAGCAAAAACGCCCGTGTGTACGAGATTTCGGCGCACGATAAAGATCCCAGGTGGTCAAAATTAATCCGGAGCCCTCCACTACGGCGCGCCTCATCGCCTGCGTTGCGTCGGTGCGTTAAACCTTACAATCCAATCATCAATCAAAAAGGGAGGAGGGGGGGGGGATGTCTTTGTGGTTATCTGTCAGCCTGCTATCAACAATAATCCGACAAGGCATTTCTCCCCTTTTGTTCATTACAAATGGACGTCATCTTACAAAAAGTGCTGCAACATATTGGAGTGGTGTACGTTTTCCCCAGGTATGAGTACAAATTAGTTTTCACCACACGACTTCACTTGCAGCGATAATGTGAGAAAAAAATGTTGCAGTATGTTAGTCTGGATTCAGACCAGAAAGAGACGTCAAATGGGAAGCCACACTTCATCTGCTAACTGGAAGGCCACACCAACGAGAGCTGCACTGTCCACAGTCACGGTATACCAAAACAGGCAGGAAGGAGCCAATTCATTAGTGCAATACGAGTGCTATCTATTATCGGTCATCATCTAAGGGGGCCACCGCAAAGCCAAATGGGCCACACCCATGACTCCATGGATCTAAACAGCACCAGCACCACATTTTTTTTTCTGCAAAAAACATGCTTACAAGGCACCACGCAACCAAGCTACATGCAGGAATTAGCATCTTCAGATATTGCAGCAGCCTTCTAGAGATAATTTATGCAAGATACCTTGACAGACACCTGTATGTCACCACGGAGACAATCACAATGACTATGAGCACTACTGCCGCTGATGTAAAGCCCTCCATTATCCAGCTCCTCACCCCGCCACCCCCCCTTTATTGGCAACTAGCCTACTAACTTGAATGGTGCATATGCAAATCCACTTTTGTTTAGGAACAAAACAAAGCCAGTGACATTTTAAATGTGTGCTAAATTAAATTGGCAAGCTATCAGTTGCTGCTTAAAAAAAGCCAAGTTGAATATAGCAAGTCTCCTGTCTGTGCGAGTTGGTACATTTCTTGGGGGAAGCAGCTAAATCTTTTACCAAAACGGGGGATAAGAAAAGCAGGACGCACTACTGTCCTTTTCTATATTCGATTTTTGTCATTTTGAGCTGCTTTGACAAAACACAAGCCCATTATTTAATCTGAGGATTGAATCTAGAGCTTTGCCCGAAATTTGACGCCCAGTAACTGAAAGTACTTGCAATGTTTCAGTAAAAAAAACTGCAGAACATTAAGTTTTAAGGTATCACCATTATGTGCGCAAGATGTCAAGTTAAGATGTTCAATAGTATTTGAGCTACAAACCTGTAGCCAAAGTAACAGACTTACCTCAAAGGCCAACGGCACTCCTATTTCACCTCTGCCAAATTATTTTGAACATACAGTACATACCAGCAAATCAACTGCGACATGACTGATGGCCCCGTAAAATGCCTTGTTAATCAAGGAGCAGCGTTTAAAACAGCTCTTTCACAGACAAGAATGCAGCTGACAGCAGATCGTGCAAAGAGCTATGAAGTGGAAGTGGCATGCCGGCCGGTTGGGTGCTTGGTCCTCCGGCTAGCCAGCATGGCTGGGCGCACTTCCCCGAGGTCTGTTGCACACGCAAAGCCAATGCATGCAACCACTGGCCAGCCGCTCGCCCACCGGCTGCAACGCCACTTAAAGGAGCACTGACACCAATTTTCGGCGTTAATATTATTGCAAAGTTCACTTCCTTCACTCAACAGAATACCCTGGCTGAAATATGAGCGGCCTGCGACGCAAAGAACATAGTTCAATTGGATCTAATTTATCACGCCGATGACGCAGCGTGCGGAGCGGCACTCAGCAAATGGACATCAGCGTGACATCACCCCTTGAAGCCAAAAGAAGTGACGCGACAGCGCTCGTCAAAAACTCGTGACGTCACTTCACGCGCGCGGCCCCACGAGCGGCGAGCAGGCGCAACACCCTCTCAAGCGGGCGCCGGTGACGTCCGCACAAAGCGGCGAGGTCAGGCCGGGATTCTGTCATATGCGCCGTTCGGGATGAAAGCACGGGAATTTGAAACAAATGACTTTCAGGCCGTTCAATGTACCGTAATTACCCGTTTCTAACGCGCACTTTTTTCCGGAAAAATAGGTAGAAAAATCGCATGCGCGTTAGAATCGGATACGAAAACGAAACTGCCGAAACAGCGGAAATTTCGTCCCACCCATCACCATCACCATCTCAAGATGGCGCAAAGCTTTTAGCAATGATTTTTCGGATGCAGAAAGCAGAGGTGCCTAGGCCTTTCTATCGGCGTTCACACAAATCGTCAAGTCGTTCCACTTGCGCTCTTAATTACAGCAATGGCAGAAGCGGCTCTCACGCGTTCAAAACGAGCGGTCGGCTGAAGCGTGCGCCTCTGGAGAAGCTCGCAGGATGGGCGTGCGAGGCGTGGGCCACGATCCCATCGACCATGGTTGAACTTTCGTTCAGTAGTGTGGCATCGCGAACGCGCTTGACGGCACCGAGGACGAGATGTTGTGGTCAGCGGAGAGCGACGAGGAGTGAGATGAATGAGATTACTTCAGAAAATAAATCGCCCGTTTCTCTCGCATTCGTTTTTCTTGCTCACGAAGTTCCGTGCGCGTTACAATTGGAGGTGCAAAGTTTTTTCGTTTTTTTTTTGCCAGGAAAATCGGGTGCGCGTTAGAATCGGGTAATTACTGTAACTATCGCGCGCTGAAGTATTTGAAGTGCTGTTTCAGGTTCGCCAGACCATTAAGCATCGAGAAATGCAATAAAAGTGTAACAAAATTTTCGTGTCAGTGCTCCTTTAAGCCTGACCATAATGGCCGCGCTCTTCTCAATTCGCTTTCAAAATTGCCGATTTTTGCTGGTCATTTGAGCCGTGCATGCGCATACTGCAGGTGTCATACTTCGTATCTCGCAGTATTTTTAGGCAGACTATGCAGAAATAGGGTTTTCAAGAGGTCGAAATTTTCAAAGCAGTTGACCTTTAAAGGGAGACAAAAGACCGAATGACTGTTAACTGAAAGACCACACTACTGAAAGTTGTTCCGGCTTTTGTTAACTACAAAGGTACGATGCTTTGCTTGCTCAGAATTAAATAATTAAAGAAGTCATTTTACTTTTCCTCCTTCCATTTTTAGGTGATGCAAAATGTCCCATCATATATCATCAGCAGGGGTATTTACAATACAATGCTACTTGAGGCATTTTAATCGAGGGAGGTGCTGCTGCCTAGACAAAGCAGTAGAAGCTACTTGAGCGATATCCCAGACCAGTGGCTCACGGACAGTCATGTTGTTTAGCCGATTGTGCTGGTAATCAAAGAGTTGTGCGACTAGTTTGCCTTACGTAAACATGGACAAGGAAAAAGGGCAATAGCTCTCATATTCACTTGCATAAACCTTCTCATGATACAACTATTCAAAGCATTGGAGCAAAATTGAACCCCCCTCTCACCCAAGCAGTACTGACAAAAGGCTGTGTCTTTTTTAAAACTAGCGTGCTCAGCAAATGTTCATTTCACATCAACATGTTTCTCCTGCCTCAATGTTTATTTCAGAAGAATGCTTGGATGAGCTCCACCAGTCCTATGCTTCACCATTCAAAATTGCTACATCACGAAATGTTGTGTGGTGAACTAAATGGAGCAGCAATGCCTGTTCTTATGCGTTTGGAATTTTATGTGTTAGTAAGGGACTGCTGTTGCCGCAAGTGGTATATCTGCATTAATGGCACTGTAATTTACCTATAGAGGACAACTTGTTTCTACACTCAAGTGTCCCGTTAACAACCCCCTTAAAAAGTAGACAGGAAGAAGTGCCATCAATAGTAGAGCCCAATGTGAATAGCAGTTGAGGCCCTTCCTGCCTACTTCACAGCAAGACACAACAAAGATGCAGTGCCTCTGGCATCAATAGCAACTGGAGTTAAAAAAAAATGCGCGGACACACGCGCACAAAACCAATGCGGTGCACACGACAGCCCCCACCTCAGTGGCTCCAAAACTGCAGGCTTTCTGGCAGTGAATGCCTGCAGTTTCACCCACTCTGCTCCACAAACACAGATCTGCAACACACAGCGTGTGGGGCACTCACTCATAAGACATGTTCAGGCCATTAGATTAAAATGCGTTCCGAGACAAATTTCTGCATGGCAGTACAACAGGGCCGTCCCGAGGGCTATCCCTGCAAGTTTTGTTTCAGGCTCCAGAGGAGGAAACCCCGGCGGCACTTGTAGGTGGGTAAAAAGGTGGCGAGCACGGCGACAACCGACCTCTGCACGGCCTCCAACTGCTCCTTGGTGTAGTCGGATGCCCGCCGTTCTTCCGAGCCGTCCCGCGCCGTGGCTCGCGCTCGATGCCGCGCCGTCCCCGGCGAGGCAGGCTGTCCCTGGGGTGACGCACTGCGCGAGTGGTGGTTGTGGTGGTGGTTGCTGCTGGCTGCCGAGCCGCCCTCACAGCCCGTTGTGCCGTTCAGCTTCTGCAGCTGCTCTATCAGGTCTGTGGCATATGGGGGCAGAGGAAGCAGAAACAGTCGCTGCTTTATGGGACTCCAAATCACACGCTGAAGCAGGGTGCCAATTAGAGTGTGAAGCAGAGAGGTAAACACTGACTCCAGCTTGTTACAAGCAGCCCTTTGTGGGATATTTAATCAACCCCGAAAATTGCAACATTACAAATGCACATTCAGCGCAAAAACTGCGTACTATTTTTTCCCTACCCAATGGCAAACGACGGGTACAGATATAAATCGCAAGCTGGCTCAAGGGGCCGAGTTTGCCAGCACACAACAACCAGAACTTGCAAACAACAAGGGTTACTTAGGTGCATCAAAAGATATTTGGCACTGATATGTCGGAAAGCTCAAGAGCAAAGTGGGGGAAAAAAAAAAATCGAGGGTTTTAATCACATGTCGCATGGTTAAAGTGCCCAGACAGAAAACACAATTCTCTTCAAACTATTACCTAGGATAGGGCAACAAAGGTGTTTAGTGCAGAAGTTTTTTGACAGTGAGATCTTTCCTGCCCCGACTGCTTAGTTCGCCATGGTGGCTGCTAGGACCGGTACTGGAAAAAGGTTTGTTGTCTTTACGACAGGCAACAGTGCAGTTGACAAGTTGAAACTCCCTCACTCTAGGCCACTTCCATGATATGGCCACTGCAATAGCTGCCAAGTGACAAAAAGCACACCGTTGTTCCACAAAAAACCCCTGCAAAACAACCTTTACTTCTCCATCAGCACGTGTCAATAACTATTCAGTGCCTCACACTAAATGAAGCAGCTGCCTTTGGGTAAACAGCCCAGACCACAAGAAACCATTCATAAAGCATACAAAGGCTTCTTCGCGTACAATAAGCACGAAGAAAACAGCAACTAAAAAGAAAGAGTCGCCCTGCCATAACGTCCTTGGGAGCAATGTGGCTCCATGTGCTGGAAGCATTAAACAGTGTTGCTGTGTGTAAGGAACCACGTCCTGTGCTGTAGGAATCATCCTGCTCCACGTCTTCAGGCTAGCAAGAAGTGGGACAATCCCTGTCAGGATGAGGAAAATGGGGAGTGGGAAACACGGCATCCCTCCTTACCACGGACAGTAATGGTCCACAGTGCCATCATCACACGAGGAGCAAAGCGAGAAGAGTAAGAGCACAACTCCACCCCTCACTTCAAGCAGGGTAACGAACCCCACAACCCATCCAGGGAAGACACATGCACACTCTTCACTACAGTGACTAGCACTGAGTAATG
This sequence comes from Haemaphysalis longicornis, assembly GCF_048455015.1. Classification (NCBI taxonomy): domain Eukaryota; kingdom Metazoa; phylum Arthropoda; class Arachnida; order Ixodida; family Ixodidae; genus Haemaphysalis; species Haemaphysalis longicornis. Next base: position 336,622,644 of record NW_027526203.1, on the reverse strand, counting down.
CGCGCAACATTTTAGCAAGAAAAATTTGCATTGTTCCTTTCCTCAAAACCATGCCTTGTACTTCACACACAACGACAAATATAAATCTGTACAGTTTTCATCATAGATCAGCCGAATGTTCAGGATGATGAAAAATATCACCGGGTGGTGACCTCGTTACCAAGGTAACCAACAAGCTTGGTTGCATGGAATAGCCAGCTCACAGCGAGCCAGTCAGTCCAATCATTTATTTCTGTTATTAAACACCAACAAGCTTCGGTTCGCTGCTGTGTACAACCGTTTTGAAAAACTGACGCAACGAAGTTATGAACTTGTTTTAACCGAGTTACCAGAGTTGGGTCGCCATTCATTGACGACATGCATACACAAATAAGCAGCGCTGCGTCTAGCTTGCATTATAGAGAGTTAACGGTGCAATGGCTGCACTTTTCGGGCCGTAAGTCTGGACAGTGTCCTTGACACAAGGAAGCACTGCATAACGGGGAAATACCTGCCGGCGGTGACGTCAGTGTTCCAAGTTATTTCGCAGGCAATGTACTACAATAGCAAGGATCCTGCTATCCGATATTAAAGCTCATCTTGTTATTTTTATTTGAAACAGCACAAGAAAAACAACATTCTGAAGTAATGAAAGTAACAAAATCGTTCGTGCCTCATCTTAACCATATCAACCTTGTGTCGAGAACTATATATCTCGCCGAATGTTTTGCCTTTCGTTTGGCAAGACGGCAGTGCAAGTTTTTACATGCAATAAATCATCTCAAAAAAAGAGAAATCTACAGCGCTTAAATGTCAACGATCTTACAAGGGCACACAAGACGTTCGAATACATTGAGACCTCACCAGACTCCGCGAGAACCTCTTGCTGCTACACCACGGCACTTCTACCGGCTAAACTGCACCCAATTCACAGATCTAAATTGAATTACCCACGCCATATTCAATTAACGCGTGTAACTGAAACCTCTGATCCTGATACTGCAGCAAGCAAACGAAAGTACCGCTGACTTCGGACGGAATCTGGGTGCGAAGGCTGCAATAGGCCTATTTCCTTGGCCACCCGCGACACTTAGGTGTGCCGCTTGACTCAAAATAAAAACTTTGTAGACGTGGTCATAATGGCCACAACTTTACGCTGGGAAATACTTGGCACAACGCGATTAGCCGACCCAAAGTCCTGTTCGGCTGCCTGGAGCAATGACGAGACCGTAGGCTTACGTGGATCTTCGAGGCTTGTTTACAACGGGTTTAACATACCTTTCGCAAGTTTCGATGGATACAGATGTTCGGCTTTTCGAAGAAACTTGAGCGCCTTTTCCTTGTGTCCCTGTGCAATGTAGCTTTGTGCCAGTTGAATGCAACGCTTGCTTTCTTCTTTATTGCCTTCCATCACGGAGCCGAACCCCCCCTACATACTTCGCCTCATCGGCACAGATATGGCCTAAGTGATCTCATTGGCCGACACAAATACGCACGTACGTACCAGTCAAGTTCAAAAGTTATAAGTGTTGATTAAACCACCTCTAAAATTCTTAAGTTATTCTAAAACTTTAAATATAAAACATTACAACGTTTAGTTTAGAATTTTTTTTTCTTCTGGTCAAAAAACAATAATAACTAATTTTATAAATATTTAGGCCTATTAAGTCTACAAATAGTTATGACAAACTGCTATAATATTTTTGTAGAAACTTTTTGAGTATTACGTTAAAAACGTATTTTCGAAACTTCTAGACACAAAGCCCATTCACTTCGAGTACTCTCATTGGTAGAGTACAGTCACGAGACTGAAATTTTGTATTTGCCGTTTCCGCATCGCTTTTGGCGGGTCACAACAGCATTCGCAGGGTTGACGTCGTGCGGGCCGAGTCGGTTGGAGTCGTTCTTTGCGTTTGAATCTGCTTTGTGAAGAATGGTGAGAAATCCAAGCGATCCTTTGCTATGGAAAGAAATTATGGCCTGTGAAATGAACATGGATTTTCTCTAGTCTCTTATGCTTTCTTTGTGTGCATATTTTAAGGTTAAAGTCAAATTTCGATGGTGTTCGTCCATTTGTAGGCTGGCGGCAAAGCCGGGAAGGACTCTGGCAAGGCGAAAGCTAAAGCCGTTTCCAGGTCTGCGCGAGCAGGGTTGCAGGCAAGTTGGTTTGCGATATATTTCTCCAGACTGCTTCTTTCTTACTCTGCGTCTAGTTATGCATATTTGAAGGTTCAAATATTTGCTCGTTCGAACTGAACATAAAATGAGTTAGGCCTATCTGCAGAAATTGGTGCTGTCGCAGACGCCGCACATATTTGTGTTGTTTGCGCGTACCTTTTTTGAGCAATACGCGCAGCCAACACAAGTGCTTTAAACAGACTGTTGGTGCTTTGTTGTGTGTACGCAGCGGTGCGGTTGTTTTTTTACAAAACTTGTAAGCCGGATGGACTGTTTGCGAGCGCGGGGAAGAGGGTGCATTGTTGATTACTCGTAATAGCGTTTAGGGATGCCTGACAACAGTCAATTTAAATGCTCGCATTTACAACCTTTACTTTGTGTTAAATGTCTTACTGTCGTACTATGTGAATTGGCGTCGCCGTTTTGCTTTCAGGCACTGGCGATCTTAAAAATTCGTGTTTGCAATTGTTTTGGCGCGCTTTTTTCCGCCCTTTGCGGCGTTTGCATTTCATTGGGCACGATATTTTTCCACTGTTGCTGTACGTCAAAGTCATCGAGGTTGTTTCATATTAAATTAGTTTCGAGGAGCATCTGGAAGAAATTCGTCTCCTGTATTTAGGAGCGTTGACCTGTTACAAATTCCTGTTTCGAATTTAAACCACGTCGTTGTGTATATATTGTAGGATGACTCGCATTTAATTTTGTTCTGGAAGTACCTGTTCAACCCCGGGCGGCAATTATTTTGAACGACGCGTAGGCAGTGCGCTCGATGCTAGTGACCACCTGACAAATAGCGTCCCTGGCGCCTCTTTGTTGAGCGCTTTAGTTCGTAGTTGAAATATACTTTTGAAGTAGTTCTAGTATGTATGCGGGAGCACTGACCGAACTTAACCTGCAGATGACGCTTTCTTTATTGTTAGAAGCCCATTTATTGGTGTTGTCGGAACCCCTGTACTCCGGTGCTTCGCGTCGGCTGCAAGTCTGCAGATGTTAAGTACTTTACTGCATTGCATCAACATTTTTTCCGTGCCCCGCGCAACGCAAATGCGCGAAGACACTGCAGATGGTTTGTTTCACTAGTACAGCGGGTTTTCCGAGTTAGGCGTCATGGAGAACTTTGCCAGATTTAATATGAGTGCGTTGTGGGCGTTTGCTAGAGTTTGCCTATTTGCGTTTCTAGTCGCATTTCCCCAGTTTGTGCTTGATTTCTCATGCGGTGTCACTGCTGGTTGCAGTTCCCTGTGGGACGTATCCATCGGCACTTGAAGAACCGTACCACCAGCCATGGGCGTGTTGGGGCCACTGCTGCTGTCTACAGTGCTGCCATTCTGGAGTACCTGACTGCCGAGGCAAGCCCTTGTTGCTACCCTTAGCTGTGCATCCCTGTGCATTTCATATTGCGGGCATCTAACCATTCCGGGGGGGGCCTTGCTTCTGGTGTGAATGGCACTTTCTGGCATTGTTTCTTTGCAGCATTTTGCGGTAGGCTTACGCCCTTTGGCGCCAGTACTCGTTGCAGGCTTTCTCTGCAGTTACCAACACTCGACTGATGTGTGCTCCTCTGTTTAACTCCAGGTCTTGGAGTTGGCTGGCAATGCTAGCAAGGACCTGAAAGTGAAGCGTATCACTCCCCGCCATCTGCAGCTGGCCATCCGTGGGGACGAGGAGCTTGATTCCTTGATCAAGGCAACCATCGCAGGCGGCGGTGTGATTCCCCACATCCACAAGTCTCTGATTGGCAAGAAGGGGTCTCAGAAGACCCCCTGAATACCGTAACTCGTGAAGCGTGCACTGAAGACGAGTATGGCTGCATGCTGGTGTGCGCTTCAATTTTTTTTTTCCCCCACATGCCAGGGGTGTCCACATTTCGCCATTGTCAGATTATTTTAATACGACATTCACATACCCTGTGTGCAGTTGGAATTTGTTTCGCTGATTGAATTGTGTTTCAAAAAGTATTTGTCATCAGTCATGACTCCACCATCATATTGTGTATAAGTTCTGCGTTGTTGTGAATAAAACTGCCTGCAAAATAACTGCCCCCCCAGTATTTTCGTTTATATCAGTGGTCATTGGAATTGTCTGTGAGCCAGGGCTGTTGTGTCCATGCTACCCAGGCACTTTAAATTTTGACATCAGAAATTTTTGCATGCATGTTTATCTGGTGTTTGTCACTTGTGAAGTGATGCTGTCCAAATCAAATAGCCGAACTTTAAGCCTTTACTAATGAGTAAACAATCCTGCTGTGGTGCGAGCCGGTCAGGTAATTATATTTCTATGTTGACACGGTACACCTGTATGCGACCATGCTAACTTGCAATTAATTTGCATAGTTTTGCCTGTTGTACTTGCGAGAGCCTCGCAAAAGTGGCATAAAGAACCATGCAAGTCTTGTGAATGGCGAGTATGCTTGATGCCTTCACGAAGTTCATAAAATAGCGCCGCTGCTTGAAATTAAGCTGTGAGATGCATTGGAGGGGGGTTCACAAAAATTCACTGCATCAATCGGGTAATGCATTTGTGAGTGGTGTGCTTGCAGCATACCTCAATATTAGAGTTCCTCTATATAGCTCCCTGCGGGAGCTCTATAGAGGAGCTCTACTCAATGTTGCTCAGCGTGCTGAATGGTCGGCAATTTACTTATAAGCGCCGTTGTCCTGTGCTACTGGTAGAAAAGTACAGTTGCTTGATTTGCTAGCGGGGCCTTTGCCGACAATTTTTTGAAGCATGTACAGCGAGCACATTAACAGAACGGAAGGTGCAATTCCGTCGGTTTTTGAAATTTCCGCGTAGGTCTGCTTTGCAGATTTTGTTTTTATCAGCATGGCGCCGGTTAGAACACAATCTCCGGCCTAGGCGAGCGCCACGCTGTGGCGACCGTAAACTATGGCTGTGTGGACGCAGCGCCGATTGCAAAGCGTGGTTTATGAAGTGCACGGCCATCTGGAAGGCTGGTGTCGCCTGCAGTATGAACAACGTTAATCGGGCCCGACAACGTACTGGGATGTTGCTAAAGTAGCGTATGCTACGAGCCCACATCCCAAGACGCCATCGGGCCCCAGATGTGTCGTCTGTACTGTGGGCGACGTCAGCTTCCTGGATTGCTTGCAGCGAGTGTTGAACCATGGACTGAAGTGCTCTGCTTGCGCAGTGACCGAATTTTCTTTGTTTTCTGGCAAGCGCGCTGTGCTTCAGGCTGTGCATGGTTCTGCGCGAATACGAGTACTTGCAGGATTCTCCACGCAGTGACCGGGTGCAAATCTTCCCTTAAAAAGTTTTCTGTGCCGGGCACGGAAAGCGTATCCATGGGCTACTGCTGCGTCGCGGGATGGTATTCTTGACATTTTGCAGTAATTGAATTTCCCAAATGCTCCACATTGTGTATTAATTCGTCGACGTCAATCACTATGCTCAAGTGATAATCGGGTCTTGTATTCTTGCGCCTGTAGGCGCATCCATCCATCAAGGATTCCATGACTACTCGCTACAGAACAAACGAATGAGTACAGGCTGCGCGCGGCAAGCCGGGGACTGAAAGCGGCTCGGTTTTGGGGATCGCCATATTTTCACAGCGGATTTTGAATTCCTTCTGGTGGGTAGCCTCCACGCCTCCATCCTAAAAACTGCTGCACAGACGCTGGCGACGCTGGCAGCAGTTTCTGCCCTCCATTCTGGCAACCAATCACAAAACGGCTTTTTGTCAATGGCGGCTGCCAGATAATGTTGGCGTCTGCAGCGCTGCCGCATCATGGGCAGTTATTGCTAAAGTGCTTAGCAGACTATTTCGCAGTAAAAAAATTACTTTAGGTATATCGCACGCAATCGTACAATTCGATATTAGTATGATGCGCCTTAAGTGCGTTTTTCAGACTCAACTCTGAGCGGCATACCTGTGACGCAATTCCTTTTCCGTCGCCCGTTGTCCCCACGCGGTTCTGCGCCATTCATCGTCTCGGGATGATTTTAGTGCACTAAGAATAAATTAAGCGTAACAGGCACTTCGCAGCACTCTTAGAGAAGCACGTAAACTTTACCTATGGACCGCCAAAGCGCTGGGTATTTTGGGGCGGCGTATCCGGCTATCGATCCAAGCTTCCAGATACCAGGTACGTGAAATCGCGTAACCATGTCTTGCGGGTTAGCGACCTTGCGCCCGCAGCTGTAGTTGTGCGGGCAAAGTGGCAGCCTTGGTCGTCTTGGCGGCTTCTTGCATCACTCTCTTATGCCAGAAATCTTTAGACGTGAGTTATAGTTCTAACCTACTCGTAACACTAAAGAGGTCATGCCCACTCAGATCAGGCCCGAAATAAACTGCTGTAACTTCGCATCCTATAACGCGCAGCGAGGACCCCCTTAAACTGCGTATTGTCGATACTGACGGCAATAAACCTGATACTACGCACTGGGAGTTTATGTGGAGCTTAATTTCTCAACTCTCGATAGCAAGAGGTGAAATCCTGAAAGACCGCTGGGCGTTGGGCGGGCTTTCAGAGGGTGCCCGCTAATGAACGGTGCACACATACGTAGCACACTAGCTGAGTGCATGCTTCTGGCTAGGTGGAGTACTTGAGGCTTAATTTTTTTTCATGACAAAGCCGCCGAGATTGCTACAGCTAAAAGCCGCGTTACTTGGTTTCGTGTTTGCTGCCGCTTGTGTTGAAGACAAAACACGTTTACTCCTGTCAGCATTTAAGGGGCCCTGTGGGCCCCATCAAGGTGATATCAAATTATTTTTGAAACTTGGCTTTCAGTAGCCAGCTACATTGGTAAGTTGCGGTTGTCACCCACTAATCGCCGCTTCCGCAAAATCCTAGTGACTAAGAGTATTCGTACGAGAAAAAGAGCGAGGCAGATAGCTTCTCCCTGATATTCGTGCTATTTTCTGTAGTCTCGTAATGAGGGCCCACAAATGGGCGCAAATTCGGGTAAGCTGCGGGCTTATTGCGATTTCAATTGAAGAATTCACGCCGTGTGCTGGCATCGAGTGCACGTCGATTTTTCATAGGAAGCTCCCATTGACATGACGAACTTTCTTTTTGCTGTAAGTGCTGCGTTCGAATGTGTGAACGTTGTGTGTGGACAGGGCAGCGTTTTGTGGCTTTAAGTGGTGCTAACAAAACCTGAATGTCTCGCATGCAAAGCTTACCAGCCGTTGTCAATCATTTAAGAGACATCCAAGAGATGTGTTAAGGTGATCTTTTGAATGGAGTTGGCCTCCCCATGTTCTTCCCATTGCAGGTGGGCAGAACGCACCGGTGTCACCTTACCTAAACTTCGACCCAGCCTACATCAATGCGGTAAGCCTTAGCACACAAAACTATGCGCTGTGGGTTCGTTTTCAGCGATGCTGTTAGGGAAAAACTGCCACACAGAGTTCACGAATCAAGTCATTCACGGGATGTACTACGCACACTCATTTTTCCGTTCCTACACACACCTATCAGTGACCGGGCATACTATGCTGAGTATGGGCATCTTCACAGCACTCCTTGTACCCTTTTGAGTCTAAAGGAAGCGGTGCACTACTGGGTGATATGAGATTGCATATTTATGGGCCTTAAGCAAGACCTAAAATGTACTTCCACATTGGTCGCTGATCACTTGATATATCGCAAGGGTCTTATAATTTCTTCGAAGTTGACATGCTGGTTTTAGAACCTGCATATCATGAATATGCGTGCAAAGCTACCAAACACAGTGAGACACACAAACAAGAAGGCTGTTCCTGAGGTGATCATTTTCTTTCCTAGTTGTGGTGCCATGTGTCATTAGGTTCCTGCGTTGGTTTGTGCATGCTTGTTGGCAATGCTTAAAAGCGACTGCCGACAGCAGCTTTTGTTCTTACAAGACTGTTTACATAATTCAGTTCTTTTACACTGTTGGGAAGCACAATTAGAAAGCAGTAAAGAGTCAGTTTCACTGAGCGCTTCGGTACGTGCACCACGTGATGAGGTGTTTGTGCATGTGGTCCTGCAACTTCCAGAGGAGCTACACACTCGTGCTGCCGACACAATTCCTTTTCACCATCTGGGTGCATATCTTGCAAGAAGGTTCACCTAAGATACCTTAACAAAAAAGAATAGGCCTAGATTAACATAATAGCGTGTAAACGCTGTGTGGGAAACACTAATGAACAGAAAGTGTTGGTGTTGTTGGAGAGAAGACTATGCTAGGACTTTGCTTGGCATAATCTAAAGTGCACACAAAAAAAAAGCTGACCAATAGCAGGGATCTCTGTTTCAGGGTGCACAAAAGCATTGCAATGGATGGCAGGTGTTGGAAATAAGCACAAGGGAGTGGTGGTAAACCTTTTGGTGTAGTTAATTTCGAGCTGTTTGTGAAAAAAAAGTCGCAAAACCTCACAACTTAGTGAGTTTATTAACCATGTTCAAAATGTTCCCGTGGAACCCTTTTGCACTTATTCACAGCATACTCACAGACGCATGGTGAGAGCAGATTTACTGAATTGGTACCTATAGCTTTTTCACCTAGCGCGTTTCTTTTTTTAATTATTATTGACAACATATGCTAGGCACACATTGCATCTGGTGCACCTCCTCTTTGAGTGAGCTACGTCAAGGAGACGGTTTGCTTAAATGCCGTCGTCTCAATTGTCTGTGCAAAACCAACTTGTCTCTTGCAGGGTGGACCGGAGTGGATTTTCCCGGAGGGTGCGTCAAGGCAACGGGGACGGTTTGAATTGGCCTTTTCTCAAATTGGTGGTTCGGTAATGGTTGGTGAGTAAATTTTCATGCTAGTAGAAACCTGCATTGACCACTTCGCCAGGGAAAAGCATAAAAGAGGAATGTGAAGCTACATAAATGTAGGGCTGCAGTTTATAACAAGTCTCAGCATCTTTGGACTTCAGTCTTGCGAAACTTTCAGTCTCCTTGCACTAACGTGTGTGCATGTTTTTTGTTTGATTTTCTATTGTAGCTGCTGGCATTGTCATTAAGTCTGGTTTAGACGGTATTGATTTACGAGTACTGAAGTTTAATTGAAAGTACAAGGAAGTCTAACGGGTTTATTTCATATTTACGAGTAATCCTAACGTTACACAAAAAAGGCAGTGGCAGCGTGTATGTGCTTGTCACAGCAGCATTTTTGTTTGCTATGCTAGAAAGATGCTTATCTTGCAGACAAGAAATGTTCATGGTCATGTGCTAGTTTTACTTGCCAACAAATGCCTCCATAGTCGCACAAAATGTAGATTATGCTGTAAGGCCTGTCTTTTAAGTCTGTGCTTGTTTTAATAGGTATCAAAAACACTCATGGGCATTAAAAAGACATTCATGTGCATTAGGTAGATGGCAAGTTTTAGTTAACGATGGGATTTGTGTTTTGTAATGGTAACAATGTTATGGCAGCAATGTATCGGCCATTGGGTTGTTTCCTGTCAGACTATACAGCTAGTGAAGGTTTAAGTGCAGAGACATGAATACGGTGATGTCATTATTCTAGCCCAAGCTTATTTGATAAGCATCGAGCGTGTATTTTTTGTTAATGCCCAAACTTAAGAATATTGTTATTCGTACGCTGCAACAGGCTCGCATTTTTCTCTAAAGTTTTGGGGCATAAATGAAATAGAGTAAGATTAGAGAGGATTAACATAATGGCCAAGGCTTTCCAAATTGTGGTTATACCCAAGCTGGAAAGCGTCGGCAATTATGGGAATGGTAGGTGAAACAACTTCTTTCGCAGCACCTTATGCTTTGCTTTCCCATTCAGCTGACGTGGAACATGGTGTACGAGGTGACATTGCACAGTCTGTCTGTTTTTAGATGCAGAGCATCTGATTCACTCGCCTTGTCCCTCCGGCGTCGGCGTCGTCCACCCCTCGCCCATTCTCCTCGCCGCGCCAGCTGCGCTCTCCGCCGCTCACCCCCTCTCCTCTCCGATAGCGAACACTCTCTCGCGAGGGGAATTGGATTGGATTGGCTTGGATTGGATTAAAGTGGATTGTGTTGGATTGTGTTGCGTCATACCCGCGGCACGTTGCGTCATAGCCGCGGCAGACGCACTGGGGCCGGCACATGTGCAGTACTCTCTCTTCCGCGGTTTCCTCTCCTTCGGGTGCGCTGCGCATATAACCGGTGTGCCGTTCTCTGGCGAAGCAACATCCACGCTTGGCTCAAACACCTACAGTCCACGCCGCTTTACAAGTACGCCAACGTCGTCATCGACTGGGACCGGCTTACGCAGTCCCCTCAACGTTATGCGTGCTATAAAACGTGGTCTCTTCGCCGCTCCGCCTATGCGTCGCATCTACACAGGGGTTCCCGCGAGGGGAGGTGGGAGTTTTTTTCGCAAAATTCTAGGTGTCTGTGCAGGCATGTTGTGCTCGCTCTTTGTGTGGCATCTTACCGCAACACTTTCCTGTGCGCAGTTCCACCTAGGTCCAGTTGCACTTTGGTCAAACAGGTCGTCTGTCTCCTTTGAGTAGTTTAGAAGGAACAGTGTTGACTCTCTGCCTTGTCTTGCAGGGGCTGCCTTTGGAGGAGTGACAGGCTTTTACAGGGGCCTCCGAGAGACAAGCCTTGCCGGACATACAGGCAGCGTGCGGCGCACTCAGTGGGTGGCCTTCCTTTTTTTCTTTTTTTTCCTGCTGAACGCCCTGGCTAACCGTCACATAGTGTCTTCTTATGCCCTTCTGCTGAACAAACTGATTTTGTCTTGTGTTCTGATAGGACTTTTCACTGTTCCACGCTGTGGGAACATTGGTGCTTGGGCAAGAGTTAGGTAGTTTTCCACATTTTTGAATTCCAGTGCAACAAAGGTGGGAGAGAGAGCAAGATACAGTTTTGTCCACCTCTCCCTCTTGTCCTTGTTTATTGCACTGTGAATTCAAGAATATGCTCTGAGAGTAGCCACTTTTGGAGCATTTTTTGCACTCAGATAGAAAGTAGTAAATATTTAGGATGATGCCACCTTTAACTTGTTCTAAGCAAAAATAACTAGCATAGCTAAACAGGGGGACAGCCTCGTTTATGATTCAAGAGGAGAACATTGTGTTATGGGGTTAGATTTTGCTCAAACAAGTCCTGAAACAGGGTTTGCCAATGCTTGGCAGTTGCTTTGGTAGTAATGTGTGCTGTCTCAGATATACCTTCCAGCAGTAATTTCTTTTAATGTGTTCAGTGTCTCTGGAGCTATGAAAGATGAGATTGCCACCGATAGTCTGCGTGCCTTTTTTCTTTCTTTTTTCTTTTTTTGGCTTAATCCGGGGCAAGAAGGTAATGTGGCCACACAGAGAAGCTCATTTCTTGTGCCTTCTGCTTCCGGGAACATCTCCGGCTCTTGATGCTTATCAGCCATCTGACCAATGCGCAAAACCCACACAAGCCCTGTGTCGACGACTTCATTTCAGTAGATGCCCCCCCCCCCTCTCCCTTTTTTTTTTTTGCCTGTTTAGGTGCTGGGGTTTTCGTAGAGGGGAATAAGAAAAAAATAAAAAAAATGGAAGCAGCGAACACAACAGCACTCACAACTGATGAGGAGTACAAACCGCAGCAGGTGCAAAGGCCTGCATGGTGCCCTATGGCTGAAGTTTTGATTTGCTACAGTCAAGTAGGGAGCAGAATATTGTGGGTGCTGAAGACAACAGGGAGGAGGCAGGGCTTGCTAAGCAGTGTGAGAAGTACAAAATCTTTCCCCCACATAGGCAGAATGTGAGCTACCAAAGCAATGAAAATGCAGACTTCGCCTAGTATCACATGGTTTTGCTAGTGGGAGACACACAAGTGAGAGGGTGAAATTCTTTGCCTTGCCTTCCATCCAGCTAAAAACAGGGCATAAAAACAAACATCACGACAGTAGAGTCAGGAAACAGGACAAGCTGGGTGTTATTTTTGTTTGCTTCTTTTATTGTCTTTTGTTTATTTTTTTATATGGCGTAGCAGCATTAGTCACCTAAGGGCTTTCGGTGAAAACTGCATTGTCAGCAATACCCATTGGACAGCTTTGTGTGCTTTTTTTTTTATGGGTCAGCTTTGAACTTTAGTCGTGCACTCGCATACCCTAGGCATATTCGCTTGATTTAGATTTTAAGCATCATTGTCGATATTTTTAGCTTTTCTTAGGTGCACTGAATCTTCCACACGGCTTGTTTACAAAGCGTATTTACATGTTGCAAATCTGTGGGATTTTTAACACTACTGACATGGCACAGCATCATTGGTAGCCCTTCCCACTCTCTCAAGCACACACCCACAGACAGACATACAGACGGACAGAGGCTGTGGCGGAACATTATTTTGACTCGGAACATTGCTGGCGCTAGGTGGGACAAGGACGACAAATTACACACAAATGAAGCGCATTTCAAGCTCTGGTTAATTATTTTGACTCATGTATTGTGTGCACAGTCCAGCGGTTTGTTGATAAAGTACCCAGCTCTGTGCACTGAGTGCCAGTATCAAGCTTGTTTACATGGTAGTGTAGCATGTTCTTAACCCACAGTATCGTATTTCTGACACCGCTTTGTTCAAAGGAGAGGTGAACTTAAAACTAACAGCTGATGTTTTACAAATAGTAGTACGCATAGAAATTCTTAGAAAATGTATACTTGGCAGGTGTGCTGTGATGCAAATAAGCCTTGTGAAGCTTTTCTCATACACTCGTCTGGGCGCGAAGCTGCTTAGTCCTCAATCAATTCATTGCTGCTGGTAGCGGAATTTTGGCAAATGTATTGACGAATGTGCAGGGAGTGGGTAAGTCGTTACAGAGCCACTCTTAAAAGGGGCTCAAAATAAAGTTTGTTTTTATGAGCTGCTACACTGACATTTAAGCAAGGTGATGCAGGATGGCCTTGCAGATAATGTTGCAGTGGTAAAAAAAAAAGGTCTTTGTGTAAGGATACTTAGTGAGCTTATCCCAAACTATAGCTGCATCACGAGTTGCTGCAGTCTGAGAAGGGCGTCTGGCCACACTGTACTATCAAGTGCACACAATGAATGTGCTGTTTTCTTTTTTCTTTTAGAATGCTCAACTTCATTACCAAAGGAGGTGCTGGGTCTGCAAACGTCCTTGGAGTCATAGGTAAGTCATGTCTCCTAAAAAGTGTACTGGTTCCAAGTGTAATATTACTATGACAGTTGTGTGCGGCAGCTGTCTAGAGGGCAGGGTTACACCATCGCAAACCATGACCAGCTGCATTAATAAGACCAACTGGATTTCATCGGGTCAGCTGCTCAGGATTTTTTTATCGGGTGTAATGAAAAAAAACTGTTAAGCTTTGGAAAAGCAAGCACGTTTTTGGTATATATGTAAGATGGGCAGTGACGCACAAAACTCTACAGTGAAAGGTCAGAGCATCCGTCAGACCATTGTGAACAGGTTGTCGTACACTGTTACAGTTCAGGTTTGTAGGTAAGTGCTGCCTATTTTTTAAAGGGTCCTTTAAGACAATATACAAGTTTGTTTCATTCAAAAGGTTGCTTTGTTCCAATAGCACTTACAACACTTTTAACGCAAACTTCAGTCAAATTAGCTCTGGAATTAGGAAAAAAAGAGTATGGCCATGCGACCCACTAGCTCAATTCACACACTAGAACCTGGGACGTCTTATGGGCAGCTGTGTGATTGGCTAGGGCCGGCAAAAGCAAATGCGAGTTAGGAAGGACTGATCAGCTTGCAGAATGAGCTATTTATGCTTAAATTTAATGCATATTCTTTTTATACCAGTAAGAATGGTTGGGTAAACAATGGAAGTTACGTGCGCACATGGGAACATAGAAGCACTAGTGCATACTGCACGCAGTATGCTGGTTACAGCTGCACAGCAGTCCAACGCTTTGAGGTTGTCTCACACTACACTGGCCGATTGGCATAAGTGACATGGTCTTGCAATGTCAAGCATACTCAATGGTTCACTGAACGATTACTACCATATTTACTCGATTCTAGGCTGACCCCTGAAATTCAGGAGGTCAGAAAATAAAAAAGCTTACCTCGAATGTAAGCCGAATGAAAATGGCACGGGACTGAGACCAGAACATGCACTTTATTACGCTTGCTGCGCTTGTCGTAGCATGTCATCGTCGTCGTCACCATCGCTGTCCTCTTTGTTACTGTCCTAAGAGTCTTCCTCTGAAAAATAATGTACGGCGGCATGAAACGCAACATCACGATGGTGTGCTGCTTCTCGTAGCCTGCAGTTTTGACTTTCACTTCTTTCGCGCCCTTGTCATTCACGGTGTAGGCCACAGGCATGTCAAAATATACCGGGATCTGATCGGCGTTACCGATCTGACCCAGTGTGTACTCCTTTTCCAGGCGCTTCTTGATGTCAAAGCGCTGGAATGTGACTAGCTTCTTCTCGAAGTCACGGGGTAGCTTTTGGCACACAGACGTCCGCCGTCACAGGTGGAACCTGAACTGCTTCATAAAGCGAGTGACCCAGCCCCTGCTGGCCTTGAACTAAGTCCGCGCGGCGCCTCGTACATTTGCGATCTCTCTCGCCTTCGCCTGTATCATCTCCATCGTCACAGGCATTCCGCCCTCTCTTTGGTGCTGGATAAAGTCAGCGACTTTCTTCTCCACCTTGTGGTGTCGACCTTTCTTGGGTCCTGTGACCCAAGAAGGAACTTTTCAATGAACGAACAGCGGAACAAACTTTTCCATTGCGCTTGGCAGCGCATTTGAAAAGCTTGTTCTACTGCTTCCGCCATCGGCGAAGTTGCACTGTGCTTGGAGGTTTGAAGTTCTTTCGGTCTCCAAGGCTGCCTTCCGCTTGAAAGCCGTAGTGTAGTGGCACCGCTTCGTGGGCGCCATTGTGCCGCAAACACGGGCGCTTCTCGAGGTCACGCGGCGATGAACGCAAGCAAGCACGGAACGCTGAGAGCTGGGTTTGCAATGTTCAAACAAGCAAAATGGAGCCTGCAAACATGCAAGCTGCAAGCCTGTAGCCGCAAGATGGCGTTGAGTGTCTAGCGGTGGCAGGAAAGCCGCATCCTCAAATCTAAGCCGACCCCCGACTTTCGTAAACGACTTATTCGAAGAAGAAGAAGCGAGTGTAAATTACTCTTTTTTTATAGTGCCGATGAAACCACATGGTAGCCGGTGAAGACGATAAGTATATACAGTGTTCACTTCGTTGGTGGTAAACCCATTTGCAGATTGAAGACCCCCGTCGTACGCTCCAACGATTTTACCTACAGCAAAAGGTCTGTGGTAACTGAAGACAGGTACTACAGTTATAAACTGTCAGTCTGTGTCCTGTATTTACTGTTTATCTGGGTCGTTCTTTTCGGGGATTGTAATCTGAGGATCGAGCCATCGAGAGCAGGGGAAATGAGACCATTTTGTTTACTACAAATGTCAATGTCACCTTCTTTTCTTGCGCACTGCGAATATTTTTTCGATCCATCACGGCTTCCTAGTTGTCACTCAATGTTGATGAGCACACATTTTGTTGACTATTGCGAACTGCTACCTCGCCTTTTTCTTTCTGTTTTGTGGTCTAATTGTAACAGCTCTGGATCAGCACCGCGGAGATTATTTGGACCTGTCGCACTTTTTTTATCACTCACTGCTGCTACTGAACTTGTTAATTGGATGAATGGCTTGTTGATCAGTATCTACATATCGCTCCAAGGAGTTCAGTGCCGAAAGGGATTTATGTAAAAGAGGAAAAGGCCATTCGGTCACGGCACTTGTCACTTGTCCTGGCGTCTGTTGATCGCATTTTGTTTTGCCCATGGGCAATGTACCGTACTTACCCGATTCTGACACGTCTCAGATTCCAACGTGCACCTGATTTTCCAGGCAAAAAAACGAAAAAACTTGCACCTCCGATTCTATAACGCGCACCTGATTTTCCAGGCAAAAAAAAAAACGAAAAAACTTGCACCTCCGATTGTAACGCGCACGGAACTTTGTGAGCAAGAAAAACGAATGTGAGAGAAACGGACTATTTATTTCCCGAAGTAATCTCACTCATCTCACTCCTTGCCACTCTTCGAGAGCTCCTTGCCACTTTCCGCTGACCACAACATTTCGTCCTCAGTGCTGTCAAGCGCGTTAGCGATGCCACACTTCTGAATGAACGTTCAACCATGGTCGATGGGATTGTGGCCCACACCTCGCACGTCCATCCAGAGGCGCACGCTTCAGCCAAGCGCTCGTTATGAATGCGTGGGAACCGGTCGTAAGCCGTGGAAGCGGCGCACCTTCGTTGCCGCTGCTGCCATTGCTGTTATCAAGCGCACAAGTGGAACAATTTGATTATTTGTGTGAACGCCGATAGAAAAGCCTAGGCACCTAGGCTTCCTGCGTCTGAAAAATCGTTGCTAAAAGCTTTGGCGCCATCTTGAGATGGCGATAGTGATGGGTTGGACGAAATTTCAGCTGTTTCGGCAGTTTCGGTTTCGTATCCGATTATAACGCGCATGTGATTTTCTGGCCTATTTTTCTGGGAAAAAAGTGCGCGTTAGAATCGGGTAAGTACGGTACTAAGAACAAAAAGCACAGCTCTTGTGCACACACCTGAGCAAATACAGGAGCAGCGATATAGAAGTACTGATTTCATTTTTAACGCACAGTGCATGTGGCGTATGCAGTAGCACAAAAAATGCAGTAGCCACATCTTTCAAGGTTACTTCCTCGCATAGTGAAGAACTTTCTCGCTGAGAATGTTGATCTTGACTGTCAATTTGTTAAACCAGTTTTATCAAAACACAAGCACATTCTTTTTTCTGCATTAAACATCCATTGATTCGTAAGTGAGAAGGATGCAAGAATGAACCATTATGCATTAACGCTTCTTTTTTGCCTGGTGTTTGATGTCATACAGGTTCTTGCTTCAAAGTTGATTTAACATTTGCAAGTACACGGCACTAAAGTTAAACAAAAATGGTTAAAAACCTGAATTGTAAAATAGTGTAAGACCTCTTATTTACCAGTTTTTTTCATTTGCTTGATGGATGCCACGACTTTTGACAGTGCAGCTCTCCTGGGCAGCTCTTCAGCTCTTTGCCGCATTACATAGATGCGTCGAAAACATGCTTGTCTTAGAAGGTTCATGTCTTCGTCCTCATTTGCGGCAATAAAGAAATCCAAAGCTGCCAATGTTTCAAAATCCAGCTCGCTGGGTTATATTGTTTGCCATAGTGAACAGCTATGTAGTAGGTGGCTGTAGCACACCTTTCCTGCCACATGACGACGGTGCAGCCAATGGTGGTGCTGCCATGGCAGAGGAGCGCATCCTTTGTAGGTGTTGCAAGCTCCTATACACATCTGATGCTGCCACCGTCGTCTGCTATTCTTTCGTTCCGAGAGTATACACGGAACGGTGCCGCTGTCTTGCCTCACAATTTGTATAGGCCAGATGTCAGCACAGTTTGTGGAGTGATGTTAGCATGCTAAACCCATTTCAATGTTTGCTGCATCACGCTTTCACTTCTGGTGACAGGGCACTCTGTGTTCCATCATTGATTGTCACATGACCCGGTCTTTCCTGGATCTCACAAGTGCTTTAGACTGAAGTTAGAGTGCCCTAAAGCACTCTGAGTGGGAGTTGCACTGAACGAACTGACAAGTGATACTTGGGGGGGGGGCTTTGCTTTGATTGTGTCGTGCCTTTCTGGAGCTCTCCAGAGCACTCAAAAGTGACCAGCCTATGGTACCATAACACCCCTGTCACAGGGCACTTTCAATCTGGATTGAAGCAAAGCAGGATTGACCTTTCGAGCACACTTGACGCATCGCCGCTGCTACACAGCATGTTTCAGTCCCGATTGAGAAATTGCACTCGCATACGCCCACTGGCACCAACAAACGTATTTTGCAGCTGGTGTTGGGTAACCCTGCGTAACTGCAGCTAGTGTCAGCTGAATTCGCAGCCATGCTAAGGCTATCTGTTGGGGCATGGTTGTTTGTAGCAGCAGGTGCAACGCATTGTGTTGCAGTTTGTGAGCACTTCTTTTGGGACGGCGTCTGGCTTTCACCATGTTCTTTCCTTACATTAGTACTTATAGCAATAGTACCGCAAGAACTAAAAAAAAAAATGCTGTACTCGATATAGCCACCGGCAGCTGTGCAACGCCATTTTTGTTCTCTTTTTGGATTGGCCCGTGGGGTTGAGAGTGTACAAATACAATTTTGTAGAAGTGAGTATACCTAACTACATAAATGTCATCGCACGCTTGTTTGAGTCAAGTTATTTGATACTATTTGCGGCGCTATATAAAGTTGTTGCTTTCTATGGCATTACTCAGTGGGGACGAGAGTATCACCGCTCTCTTCCGATCGTGCTTTGGGAACTAGGATTGAGTTCGAGCAGGATCAGGCTTGATTGCAATTTAAACTGACTGTAGCAGCATCCGATCTGGATCGACTCAATCGTGATTGAAAATGCCATGTGATGGGTATTAGAGGGGCTGCTTGACAGATGCCATCGTGCCTACGGAGATAGGGGCTCACCATTCACATTACTGTGCAATGCAGTCTGCTGCTGCGACCTGTCTGTGCCTTACATTAGTCGCATGTGGCAAACGCAGGCAAAGTTACCTATGCCATCGCATGCATCCTCATCTGACACAGTCTGAGAGGGGCCAGTGTGCTTATTCGAACTTGAAAAGCCTAGAAATCTCGTGTTGGGGCATCGGTTTAATGCTGCAAAGGAAGTAGGTTGTGAGGAAGTCTGTGGCGTTGTGGCGTGCCTGTTTGCAGTTTTTTTTTTTTTTTTGAGAAACTAGATGAGCCACACAGAAGAAAGCCTTATTGTGCAAACATTGCGAAGACGATTCTTTTAGAAAAAGGGGAGACGGGAGGCTCACTGGTCCCCCCCCCCCCTTTTCTAAGTTTGCACAATATGTACCAGTACCAGCTTGCCCAATTGACTGTCCTTCTACATGGAAATCCTTCTCTTGATGGCGAGTGAATGCAGTGGAAAAGGCAGCAGAGAATGCAGTAAACTTTTGCTGTAGCTTGATTCAGATTCTGTGTAGGTTTGCCTGAGCAGTTAAAGTGGCCATGAAGACAAAATACAACTTTGTTTAGTTTGAAAGAACTAGACTTTGGAAGCTCGATCAGCTTCATTCCAGCCATGAAAGATGCTTTTTAACAGCAGAGCTGTGTAAGCTTGAGCTTGTTTCATTGGCATTAACGGAAAAAAAATACTAAGAAAAAAAGAGAAAAGAGGCGCCCGGCACGACCCTCGCACAGTGCAAAAAAAAAAAAAAATACCGAGTGCACGTGAGTGTGCACCTTGGGAGGAGTGCCACGTGAGGAGCTCCCACCTTCTTCGTCATCTTTGGCGTGGCAGACCATGGTACGCTCGTCGCTACAGGGTTCTCTTCCGTAGAGCCGGAGGCCATTGTGTTGTCCATGCGACGTTTTTGGTTGGTTGAGCGTGGGAATTCTGGGGCGGGGGTCATTGAGATGGGGAAGCCCTGGGTGGGTCGGAGGGAGGTGACGTAAGTGGGCTTGGCTAGTTCGGCGGCTGTTAATGTCGTGGGTGATAGTCTTGGGTTGGCGCTCGCCGTACGAACATGCGTAGACTTGGTTTTTCTGCTTCCTCTCTCCTGGGGTCTGCTGTTAGTGGGGGGAGAAGCTAGGTCGACCCCCAGCTCTGCTGTTTCTCCAGCCTTGCACCACTAGTGCAAGCTGTGCCAATCTTTTTTAATGGAAACAATGCAACAAACGTTGAAAAACTTTGAAATTTTGCACTACAGTGACGTAATATGAGCAGGAAGGACGCAATATGGGCTGGGACTAAAAGCCTTGCATTCAAGTGATATCATCAAATGGAACTAGATGCCCTATTGCAGTTGCCCTGTCACGTTGCGTGGCAGGAGCTTAGGTCGGCGTTTGCCAGTCACACAAACAGGATTCTGTGATGCTTAGAGAAATCGCCGTAAAGTGGCTATGGAGTCGATTCTGTTGAATATGTTTTCTTTGATATCTTGGTTATTTTTTGGAGTTTGTGATAAAATTGGTAGTGTTATGTATCAGGACAAGGGTCCTTTTAATAAACCAAACTTGTATATTACCTTCATGGCCCCTCGAAGGTTTCTTGGGGCTAATTTTGGGGAGATGTGTGGAAAATGTCGGGGGACAGTTTAGTAGCAGTGGTATTGGCTTCTGACTGAATGAGCCCAATTACTGCCTGAAAAGGGCAACCTGTGTGAAGTGTCCTTCGCACAGGTTAACTTACAGTTCTGTTCTGTTGTGTTTCAGCGGTGATGTACAGTGGATTTGGAGTGCTGCTATCATTTGCGCGTGGTGCAGACGATGAGCTCAACACCCTGGCTGCAGGCACCCTTACGGGACTTCTTTACAAGTCAAGCAGTGAGTACTCTAGCCTGTGTTTGTGTGTGATTTCTTTCTTGTGCGGGGGAGTCTAAAGTCACAAGCACATTAATTTGGTTTGGTAGTTAGGAAAAAGGAAGGTAAGGTGGCAGCTTGTCGATACATTTCCCACACTAGCTGAGCCAAGTCATCAGGCGACATCGTTAACTGACCTGTACGGATTGTCTGAGGCTGTGAAAAATGAACACAAAATTGAGACTTCAAGTTGTAGACGTGAAGGCATCTCTGTGTAATAGAGCCACATGAAAGCGCCGCTCATTCTGGCCTGGCTGTTGCCAAAATCATAGGTATAAAAAGAATTGTGAGCCATTCCACTCTGTGAAGGTGGATGACCAGTGAAGCTCTTTAAAAAAGCACATGGCATAGAGGTGACACAGAATTTGGGCGAAAGGTGTGCACAAATTTTATCTCTTGAGCGTGGGTGGCAGCGATCTGCAAGAAAGAGTTTCACTTCTCGGACATGATGCATACATACAACCGTAGCCATGAATTTTGCAGTGGTTGAGCGCTGTTAAGCCAAGTTTTCAGAATAGAGTGCACAGGGAACATGCTCACAATTGCATAGCAAGACAATACACAGATGCTGCTCAGCGCAGTGCTGCTGTACGGGCAAACACACAGGGTACTTTGATCCAGCCAGCGCTTCTATCATTTTCCGATGGCAGGCGCCCTTACCCTAGACTTTTCTTTGCACCCGTCCAGGCAATAGCTGCCTTCTTTTGGTGCAAAATATAGCAGCCTTTTGTGCATTTCTTGGGTGTTTCCACAATCTGGTGTTTCCACAATCATTGAAGGTGTGGGCAGCACTGGTATACCAGTCTGCAGCTGGTGCACAGGTACAACAGCGGCTTGTCGGTATATGGTGGCACACGAGTCCAATGAGCAGCAAACTGCCATATGCAAGCCCAGTTCCTGATTTTAACTGAAATGGTCATACAAAAAAAGGGGGGGAGGGGTTTCAAATATTTTTTCTAAGCTGGGGTGATAAGTTGTTGTAACTGAAAGTAAACTTGTGTCGTTTGTGCATACTAGGTATGAATTTTTGGTTGAGTGAAATTCGAATAAAATCGAGAAAGTGGCGATTGTAACGGCTTAGTTATATTGAGGTTTAGCCATAAATGCCAATTGCTAGGAGGGCTTTGGTACCTGTTATGTGCATTTTTTCCCCTTCACTCCCTGTCGGGTGGCTGACATTGGCGTGTCCGTGGCAGGTGGCCTGCGGAGATGCGCCATGGGTGGAGGAGTGGGCCTCGGCCTAGCCGCCCTGTGTTGCCTCTGGACGAGCAAAGACCGCATGAAGCAGATGTTTCTCACACATCCAGCTTGACTGCTGGCCCCCCTTTTAGGTGAGCAGGAGTTCCTGTGGGAATGCATGACCCCCGTAGCTGCACTGAAATAGGCCCCACTGAAACAGTGGAATGGCAGGAGGCATGTGTACTTTAAAAGGATGCCTGCTTCATTGTCGAGCTCGCTGAATTCTTTGCCATGGAGTGGAAACTTCCTCTGTGGGGGTGCAATTGCATAAACAGGAAATGTCTGCTGCCGCAGAGCAGGGATCGAGGCGTACTGTCTGAAGTTGGCTCTTTTTATAGCCCTTTATAAAATATATATATTTTAGCCTTTTGTGTCCCCGATTGCATACAGAATTTTATGGGGAATAAACGCAAGTAACGTGTTCCCATGTGTAGGCATGGGATCAAGCAGGTTGTCTGCATCAGCTTAGAGCCTACTCTTACGTACCAGTCATAGTAACTGAGAAATATGCTGATTGAGACTGCTACCAGTTACAGGGAGGGGTGCTAATGGCTGCCGTTTCTCGACTTCTGGCTGGGCAGCAAGTGGGTGCTTTGCAGTGTCAGCTGAATGGTGCTTACGTAATGTGTGGCCATCACATGTGTCCAGTTGTGTGGTCAAGATGGTTGTGTCTGAGCTACACTCGTGTATACATTACCATGTACAAACTGAGTGGGATTGCCCAGGCCTCTTAAATTAACCAGTTAGTTCAACTGTTAGTTATTAAAACAGTAGTTCAATAATTTTAATCGATTGATTACAATCAACAAAAATTTTGATCCATCATTCAGTCAGTCAATTTAATGAGCCAGTAATTTCCGTCAATAAAAGCCTCTCCTGGAATTAAAATTCGCATCACCCCCGTGCGGTCAGTCAGAGACTTTCCACCAGCAAGAAAGTTCGGCACTCTTCCACTTTGTGAAGAAGGATGACCAGCAAAGCTGTGGTGCTGAGCCTCAACGTGGGCAACAATACGTGTTGACCGGGGTGTAGTCCAAGGAGCGCGTGAAACAAGGCACGTTAGTTTGTAATTTGCGATTGAGCACACTTCCTAGTTAATAACTTGGATGAAACTTGGACAGACCGAGTTTTATTCCAGTGGACAAACATGGAGCTGCCTGTTTCCCTCGTGTGGAAGGATGCCCATGTATTCACAGCAGGTGGGAATTCCACAGTAGTTACAACCCGGCCTTTCTGGTGGAGGCTAAAGCAAAAACGCCTGTGCGGTCGAGATTTTGGTGGACGTTAAAAGATCCCCAGGTGGTCAAAATTAATCCAGAGCCCTCCACTGCGGTGCGCCTCACTGCCTGCATAGCGTCAGCACGTTAAACCTCATAATCAATCAATCACAGTATTTACAACTTCATTGTGAACTAACTAATTTTGAAAAGTAAATGAATCTCGGCGTAATGCTAGAGTCATCTTAGTGGCTAGTTTTCATAAAATTAGCTTCGGCGATAGTTTTGATAAAAAAAGAGTTAGTCATTTTCTGTAATCATACTGCCTCCATAGATGGACATGCTTCATTATGCAGCACTCAATGTGGGAAAGCCATCTTACAAAAACCAAGCTTACACCGATCCCCTTAAAGTTGGCTTCGCCACTAAACACAAATGGATTGCTGGGAATGCCTTTTCCCAGGGGAAATATAGGCCGCCATATCAAAATATGAAGGCCTTGTGAAGGCCCTAGGACGTTCCCCCCTCCCCCGAGTTTTTCCATACACTGAAGGTGTGGCGCACATTTTTACGATCCTAAAGCGGGATTCACACGACGGAGAAACCCTCTTACGGACGGATGTGTGACGTCAGCAGCACCGGACCGGATTATCCGGCCTGGCGGCGCATCCACACGTGCGGAGCTACGCGGAGTGACTAGCAGACGACAGCGCCGAGGAACAGGTTCCATTCCCCGCCGAGGGCCACCGCCGTCGAGCGAAAACATGCGGAGGCATTTTCTTTCGCGGAGCCACCGCGGGCTATCCTCACCGAGGGGCGGAGCCTAAAACAGGTCACGTGAGCGGGTCCCGCGGGCCGAAAAGAGAGGGTTTCTCCGTCGTGTGAATCCCGCTTAAGTGGGCGCTGCAAGGTGGCACTGCGTTCGTGTGCGATTCTTGTCTACATTGCTCTGTAGTCGGAGATCCTAGTCATAGACAGCATCACTGTAAAGATTCAACCACTCAATCATTTGCAACCGATACCATTGAATGAAAGCGACAGTGCATCAGATGGGACGGCAAGAGGAGTAGACAAACACTTGCACTTCCCGTCCAATCTGACACGTGACACGCTGTCGCTTTCTTTCAATGGTATGTGCCGACAGCCCAAGTTTTTTACTCTTCTGAGGAACGAATAACAACTCAGCTGATGCAGAGGTTTGCAGCACCACTGTGTGGTTATCTGTCGTGGATTCTTTTTCCTAGCTGGATTCATTCATTCATTCATTCATTTGTGTTTTTTCTGGTGGCAATCTTGCTGTGCCAGAAGACAAGTATTAATTTACGTCAAGCGGCTTTGAAGTTCAGCAAAAACTTAGTGGGCCAAGGAAACTTTATGGACAGGTGTGAATGCAGCTTGAAATGGCCTTAGCTTACTATGTGTACCTGCAATCCCGTTCAGAAGTATGCTGTTTACGTAGTGTTCACTGGGGCTGAGGTAATTC
This sequence comes from Haemaphysalis longicornis, assembly GCF_048455015.1. Lineage (NCBI taxonomy): Eukaryota > Metazoa > Arthropoda > Arachnida > Ixodida > Ixodidae > Haemaphysalis > Haemaphysalis longicornis. The sequence goes on along the minus strand of NW_027526203.1, from coordinate 336,598,224 downwards.
AATACAGTGGCATAAGTATGAAATTAAACTGTCCAAACGAGAAAAGTATTGCTACAGATGCTTATCTACATGGTTGCTGGCACTTTTTGTAACAGATAAATCTCACAATAGGAGTCCTGCGACGTTTTTAAGTGGTGACTTACCTCTCGGCATTACAGACAGAAAAGAACTTGTATTAGAACACAATGCAAAAAAGAAACCATTCTAGCAGTTGTCTAATGTAAGCATAATTGCGGGAAGATTTTCTACTGGTTTTACAGCCATTGTGTTGAGCAGGACACAGCTTTGCTTGTATCATGTAAATGAGATTTTGTTCCTCTGAGGAGTTGGCAGGGGCCACGTTAATCTGCCATAATATCTAACATATGTAATCAGGGTCTTAGTGTGGGAACTGGGCACATGCAGAACCTGAATCATTGGACAATTTAGATGTTTATCGGCACCTCTCCGTAGGAACTGGGCCGGAACTTGGTGAGAGTTGGTTTACGTGGAATTCGAACAACACTGTTTTCGAACTTGTTGCGGCACTGCCAGCTGCAGGTCTCAATAGTTCATATTATAAAAAAATATATATATGTTCGGTATCATGGGTAAACACTGGGTGTGTGTGTGCATAAATAAATTTACTGTTTCATTCTTGGCATTGGCTGTGAAGCAATGGCAATGAACTGTTGCCATAAAGTGGTGATGGTGGTGACGACAGTGCCGGATTGGTGGTGACAACGATACTGCCGGATTGGTTTTGGTTTCACATACGATTTTAATGCTGGTTACGGTCGACTGAAAGCTGAGCACCTTGGTTGATTGATTGATTGATTGTAGGGTTTAACGCACCGACGCAACGCAGGCGATGAGGCGCGCCATAGTGGAGGGCTACGGATTAATTTTGACCACCTGGGGACCTTTAACTTGCGCCGAAATCTTGAACACACAGGCGTTTTTGCTTTTCGCCTCCATCAGAAAAGCGGCCGCCGCGGCCAGGAATTGAACCCGCGACCTCGTGCTCAGCGGGACAACGCCTTAAGCCACTGAGCCACCGCGGCGGGTAGCTGAGCACCTTGTGGCTGAAGGCAAAAGTAAATGTAATAGCCCAGAAATATTTGCAAATATACCACTCTTACATTTTTTCTTTTCCTCCTCCGCCTTCTTTCTTCTTGCCTTTTCTACTCCATTTTCACTCATATTACTAGTGATGTCTTTACGGGTGGGAAATGCCACAGCACTGGTTACTTTTTCGTCGGCCTTTGGTGCCAAATGTCACTCCAAAAAAATGGTAAGAAATGAACTCCCCGCCAGTTGTAAAAGACCAAAGTTGGTACCCGTTGGTTGTGGGGCACGTTAAATGCACATCATAAATTTTCGAATAACAGCACTGGAAAAAAATTGTGTGGTTTAAATTGATTTGAAACCGCTCAGTCATAAATTTAAAGCAAATGCAGTTTTATGATGCTACAACGTTACATACAAGCTCGAAAAGGGAAATTGCATTTGCAGCAGTTAATACCATATCATTGCAGTCTGACATGATACTGTTGCCGTTTTAACTCTACTTTCTGCTTCCCTTTCAGCGTTGCAGGTGCACTACCAGTGTGTGACGGACTTGTTTTTTTTTTTTCCTGGGATTGAAGCAAGGCTGAGCAATCACTTAGTTCTGGAAGTGGAAACAAGACGTTAATAAATGAGGCCCATAGTTGTACATAGCAACACATTCCCCGTCGCATACCTCACTTAGCAGCTTAACCATGAAAGGTTCTGTGGCTTAATCTTTTAAGGGACACTGAAAACAACCAGCAAGTTTTTTAAGTGGTAGTCTGGCCTTCCCGTAACCCTCCTAGCGTTTACTCGGCGTCAGAAGATGCCTGAAAAGATGCCCATGTGGTCTAAGTTAATCTGTAGCCCTCCACTACAGTGCACTTCGTAGCACAGGTGTAGCTTCAGCGCATTAAACCACCAAAATTTGAAAGAAGCCTTAATTGCTGAGAAATTAATAATCATGCAACACATTTCCCTTCCTCATTACCCACACAGCGGTTCGATGATGCAAACACCTGGCCGCTGTTTGTGTCACCGTAAACCGGAAGCAAGTGGTGCAGTGTTGACGTATAGCAGCAACTGAATATGAGGCTACCACGTACCAAGTGATTTTGTCAGTTTAGGTCAGTTTAGGACGCAGAGCTCCAAATCACTAAACAAAAGGTTTCTTCATAGGACCCGTGATCAGGTTTGATGTTTCGTTGAAGAAAGGCCCATGGCCATTTTTAGGTAACGTGACGATCAGCTACTGCGTATACAGTAGCTGGATACAACGAACCTGGATATAACCTGAATATAACCAAGTTGACAAAAATTAGCAATTTTTCGTTACATGCAGGTTTTCGTTACATGGAGGTTTCGGGTTAATACTGTTCAACAATACACAAAACAACACACCATAAAAGCTTCCAGTTACGTTTCTACAAACTTGTGGAGGCGTATTGTAATATCTGTTGCGGGAGTTTAACCGCTTTTAGTTTGTTGTGCATACTGGCCAGTAGTGGCAGTACTTGTCCTTGCACCTTATTTTAGAAAAGCTGCATGTATGAGTGTGCTATACTTGTGTTGTCAGCAAGCTAATTTGTCAATCTAGACCAACTTGTACTTTGTCTTCAGTGTCCCTTTAATTATGTGGAGATCGATATTTTATGTTTAGAAATGTTGAGTGAGTCATGGAGGAACCAATAAAAGAAGATACAGCTCTCCTGGGGGGAATTTTGAAGCCTTTCATTGCAGCTTAGTCAGCGAAGTTCTTCCAACCATGTTGTGGATGAATGTGGGAAAGGACGTACCAGTCTCCTGTCTCTTTTTTGTGAGCGTTACCTTCACGCCTCAACCTTTCCAAAGTGCATTCAAACAAAGTAGCCCAGCAATGCACCCAAGAGACCTAATGTTCATGCAATAATCTGTTTTTCACTCCGGACCTGCTGAGCACAGCAAAAGAAACATTTTCGTTACCTAGTGACCAACTATATTCACTATTCAGCTATTCAACTGCAAATTTGGAGTCTTCTATACCTTGTAGCATGACAAAAAAAAACAAACACCCCCCGCTTTCTCACTAATTGTGTGGCTGGCACATATTTACCGCCACTGCAAACCCTTAACGGCAAGAATTTTTAAAAATGCACAAGATAGATGGTGCCACCACATTTTTTGCCTTGCGATTCCGACAGTGGCAGTTAAAATGTGTGTGGAAGTTTCAATGCACATCCTTATGCGTTTACAAATTTGTACACAATGAACTGGCAACAGCAGATAGCATTGTACACAATGCTGTCATGCCATTTAGCAGTCGATGACCTTGTGCTGCAGCCTTTTCTTAACTGCTGGAAGCATTATGAAGTGACCAAGAAATATACACTTTGGTGCACCCATGCTGCGTAATGTTTGTTTTTGGCCATTCACAATTGTGAAATTACGTAACCAGTCAAATATAGCATATCCTGAAAACAAAAGCTGTTGTAATAAGCTTCAGAGTACCATTAAAGTACGCAAATTGTGTTGTACATTGCACGATGTTTTAACGCTTAAGCTTTGCTGTTTTAATGACCTTGCAAAGGCATTGGACAGCTTCAGATCAAACAAAACATGAACAGAAACTGCAGCCGATACCAGTCAGAACACTGCTCAAATGAGCTTTCTGTGAAATTTTTCGTGACTGAGTAAGTAATCTCGGAAGGCTGACACACTATTTCTTGTCCTCTGCAAATCCCCCATTTACAGTGGGAAAAAAAAAATTCCCGCGAGGGGAACACGAGTAAATGCAGAGCATTGGGGCCTCAGTACTGATTGAAGGCAGTGTTGCTTCCATCGCTTCTTCCGTGATGCTGGAGTAGCAGTCACGAGTAAACGTGGGCACGAGCGTCAACCAAGGAAGGAAGGAGCAATGCGGTGACTGAAACACGAGCGACCGCTAGCCGCTATATTTGCAGCGCGCGCAGTAGAGGGAGAGCAGTACGGGGGGGAGAGCGCGCATGCGCAAGCAGCGCGCGCCCTTCCACGCCACACCGCGCTATCACGCACCTGTTAGGCCAAGACCGCGACGGAGCGAACGGGCTGACTACGACGCATGCGCGCGCCAGCTGCTGTTGAGAGAGAGGAGGGAAGGAGAGGCGCACCTGCTGCGGACGCGGAACTGTTGACACCGACGCAGGAACAGGCGAGGCTAAGAAATGCTCTGCATTTAAAAAGAAAGTAAAAGCCGTGCAGCAATGCTCCGGTGTTTTCAACGCGCACCATCACCAGCGAATGCAACAGTGACATACGCCTCGGCCTAGTAAGAAACTGCAAATAAGGCATGTTGCCCACTGTTACAGGCCATTGTGCTCTGGTGAAATGCGGAGCCAAGCAAGTGAAAGTTTTGAGGCTGTGGGCTTTCAATATTTGACTAAGGGCTTGCCCTAGGGTCCTGCCATCTGTACCTTTTTTGAAGGAGCAGCTATTCAGAAGCTCATCTGCTGGAGCATTGCCTCTTCTTTTGTTGTGCCTGCGTATCATAGGTTGAGCACTGGCTAGAGTGAAGGGTATCTCATTGCTTACGATATAGCTGGGTTTGCCCGTACCCCATTCTATAAAATGTGTTGCGTAACCCTGTGTGGGCTATTCAAAAGGCATGCTGAGCTTTGGGATGGTGTGCACAAATAAGCTCTGAAGACCCACCGCAGTGGCTAAGGCGTTGCGCTGCTGAGCATGAGGTTGCGGGTTCGATTCTCGGCCGCGGCGGCCGCTTTCTTGATGGAGGTGGAAAGCAAAAATGCCCATGTGTTCGAGATTTTGGCAGATGTTAAAGATCCCCAGGTGGTCAAAATTAATCCGGAGCCCTTCACTACAGCGCGCCTCATCGCCTGCGTTGTGTAGGCGCGTAAAACCCTGCAATCAGAAACAAGCTCTGAAGATAGAGCTTGTTGTTTTTGAGTGTTCCAGGAAATATTTTTTTTCCTGCCACAGAATTGATTAATGCTGAAGTGTAAGATATGATTTATGGAGAAAGAATAGGGCGTTCTAACAGTAATAATTTCAAACATTTATTAAACATTAAAAAAAGTAAAGAAAAAAATGAAAGCAATGTTACTTGCACAAGGTGCACACAAAAAAGTATAAACCCTAGTGCCTACCTGTTGTTTTTGGGTAGTCCAGCAAATTTGTTTTCTTGAAGTTGCGAAATGATACAGGAAAAATGGCGCTTTCCAACATTAATGATTTCAAATAACAGATGTACTACGAGTTCTATCAAAAATTGTGAAAAAAAAAGAGTAACTAAAAGAAAGAAAATTGATAACCTCAATTCTACTTTGGACACGTTAAACATGAAAGCAATTTGAAATATACACTTCGAACTCAAGATTCTTGTAGAATTACTCTGCGAAAATGAGTGCTGTTAGTACAAAATTTATTTACATACAATTATATACAGTAGTGCCGCCGGTTGTTCTTGGGTAGTCCAGGAAACGTTTTTTTCTTGCCACAGAAAATGATGGATGCTAAAGTGTACGTTATGAAATGATAGAGAAAGAATGGGGCTTTCCAAAAGTAATAATTTCAATTAACAGATGCATTAGGAATGTTATCAAATTGTGAAAACAAGAAAAGTAAAAAGAAAAAAATTGATAACCCCATTGCTATTTTGCACATGGTAGACATAAAAACAATTTGAAATATGCAGTTCGAACATAAAACGCTTATAGAATAACACCGTAAATATGAGCGGTGTAAGCACAAAGGTTATTTGCATACAAAAATATAAACACGAACAGCCGCGCGCTGCTCCGGAGCGGTACGCCAAGGTCAACCCCGGGCCGTCTTCGTGGAGAAAATTTATGCCTCCATGAGAAAACTCGACTCTGTGGCTCGACTCGACTCGAGCTGTGGCCTTTGGAACAAGGCCGGATCTGTTTACAACAACGCGCGCCCGCAATGAATGAATGAAACGTCATTAACGATTCGGGGGGCTTGGTAGCCTAGTTAGGGATGAGTGAACAAGGGAAAGGGAGTGGGATGGCCGTTAGAGTCGCCCGGTCAGGTCTGAAACTGAGGGGGGCGGGGTTGTGGGCTCGTGACGCATAGACGGCTTCCCCGACCCGGCCGAGGCGCTTGTAGGAGCGAGCAATGTCCGCCACTCGGCCATTCTCCTTCGGCATGGCGTCGTTGGCCCCGCACTCGTCATCCGAGACGTCCCGCGGACGCTTGAGGAGCGCCGGCTCGTCCATTGGCATCCTCCATGGTTGCGGGGGGGAAGGGGGGGGGGAGGGTTTGCGAATAGTTCACAGCACCAACACACATGGGGGGTGGTGTGGCAGCGCAAACATCGGCCGTAACCTGGGTCGGCTAGGCGTGGTGCGCGACGAACAGAGATGCAGGCTTGGCTTGAAGCATCCGCACTAGCTGCTGGGAACGCTACTTGTAGGAGGCCATGAGCCTCGCGAGGCTGCGGGAACACCCGAAACTGTTCGAGCGACGATGTAACATCTGCTCCCGCGCGGCCGATGCGCTGGTCGAAGGCGGCGGCAGGCTGCCGCCCGTAGACATCTTCGCGCACTCTATCTAAACTAGTTCCTAAAAAAACCGCCGCATAGTGACGCGAAACACTAGACACGGGCACGAAACACGCAGTTCGAGTCGCCGAAATCACGGAGCGAAGAAGAACACGTACTCACTACGTGTTCTTCTTCACACGTACTCACGACTACTCGGCGGCACGTGCGAGCCGCCACGACGAACCGCCCTCCCCTATGTATGTATGTATGTATGTATTTATTGCACAAAAACAAGAAAGGAAGGTCCACCAACAGGCGTAAATTGTCTCGCCTAGGGGCGGACACCGGAACGCCTGCTGGTGTGGGGGAGGTGGGATAGGGAGGAAAGAGTACATAGGAATAGGGGGATAGGGTAGAGGGCTAACATAAATATATAAAACATGGGCAAAGGTGAAAGAAAAAAAAACAAAAAAAAACGAAACACTAGACAAATAAATAAATATCAAAATACAGGACACGAAGGAGTAGGACACCTGCACACACACGCACGCACGCACGCACGCACGCACCCACGCACACACGCACGCACGCACGCACGCACGCACGCACGCACGCACGCACGCACGCGCGCGCGCACACACACACACACACACACACACACACACACACACACACACACACACACACACACACACACACACACACACACACACACACACACACACACACACACACACACACACACACACACACACACACACACACACACACACACACACACACACACACACACACACACACACACACACACACACACACACACACACACACACACACACACACACACACACACACACACACACACACACACACACACACACACACACACACACACACACACACACACACACACACACACACACACACACACACACACACACACACACACACACACACACACACACACACACACACACACACACACACACACACACACACACACACACACACACACACACACACACACACACACACACACACACACACACACACACACACACACACACACACACACACACACACACACACACACACACACACACACACACACACACACACACACACACACACACACACACACACACACACACACACACACACACACACACACACACACACACACACACACACACACACACACACACACACACACACACACACACACACACACACACACACACACACACACACACACACACACACACACACACACACACACACACACACACACACACACACACACACACACACACACACACACACACACACACACACACACACACACACACACACACACACACACACACACACACACACACACACACACACACACACACACACACACACACACACACACACACACACACACACACACACACACACACACACACACACACACACACACACACACACACACACACACACACACACACACACACACACACACACACACACACACACACACACACACACACACACACACACACACACACACACACACACACACACACACACACACACACACACACACACACACACACACACACACACACACACACACACACACACACACACACACACACACACACACACACACACACACACACACACACACACACACACACACACACACACACACACACACACACACACACACACACACACACACACACACACACACACACACACACACACACACACACACACACACACACACACACACACACACACACACACACACACACACACACACACACACACACACACACACACACACACACACACACACACACACACACACACACACACACACACACACACACACACACACACAGGAATTCTACCCTAACAGCTACACTCCACTGCGACCCGGGCAGTTACGTAGAGTTGTAGCTTAGTGCATTGTGGAGCCCCGAGGCCCCCAGGTATGCTCCCAGGGCCTCGAGCACTTTGTCCGGCTCCCTGGCATTTCCTGGGGGCCAAAGCAGTTCCTCGAGCGGCCGCACCCCTCGGAGCACGGCCAGAAGCTCCGCCCGCCCTGCCGCAAACTTGGGGCACTCGTACAGTACATGCGGCAGGGACTGCACGGGCGCTCGGCAGTGAGTGCAGGCGGGACTGGCCACCCGCCCCAGTCGGTGCTTCCGCTCTGACGTCCACGCGGCCCCCACGCGGAGGCGCAGGACGGCCGAACGCAGTCGACGAGGCAGGCGTGATGCCCGCACAGGCGGCAGACCCCCTCCGACACGCAGCCGCTGGTCTGGATGCCCGGTGCGGAGGTGTCGCTGGATGAGCAGGCGGGCGTCGTCCGCTGCCGCCTGGGCCAACATGTCCGAGGGAGGCAGCGCGTGAGCCCCGGCGGCCAGCTCGTCTGCCCGCTCGTTTCCGTCCAGGCCGATGTGGGCGGGGACCCACTGAAGGCACAGCCGAGTGCCCCGGTCCGCCAGCTGCGCCGCTTTCTCCCGGATGCCCCGCACCAACAGGGAGTGCGAGTCGCCGTCCCGTAGACGCGCCAGGGCCACCCGGGAGTCGCACAGCAGGGCACAGCGCTCGGGCAAGGGCTCCACCTCCAGCAGCAGGTCCAGGCCCAGTCCGACACCCACCAGCTCGGCTGTGGCCGACGATGAGGCATAGGGCAGCCGCGCCTGCCGGGTGGCCTCTCCCAGCACGGCGGCTGCTGCGGCCGACCCCTGCTGCTGCCGCACCGAGCCGTCCGTGTAGACAAGGGTGTGGCTTTCGAGGTCGCCCCAGACGACGCCCCGTGTCAGCTGCAGTTGTCCGCGTGGGGGCGTCCGCCGCTTGCTGCGCAGACCTGGGATGTCCAGCCTCACTTCAGCTGTCAGAGCAGGAGCCGGGCCACCAGGTTGCGCATCCACGGGGGTCACCACCTCTTCGTAGAGCGCGAGCATGCGCCCCATGGGCGAGCGGTGGTGGCCCCTCAGTCGCTGCAGCAGCGGGCCGCCCCCCTCGGCGCGCCGCAGCCGGTCAATTTGGCCAAGCGCCCGCCAGACAGCCGTCATCTCGAGGGTCCACGCCCCCGCCTCGGCGACAATCCTTCTTTGCTTTCTTTCATTGTTCGCGTTTTATTTCACTCGCCAGTCTTGCCTTCGTTCGCTCGGTTACGCCGACAACACTGCTCAGCCCATAGCCGGTTGCCAAAGGGCTGCGCCCTCAAACTACGCACGGACTCTATGCACGGAGCTCAGGACGCATGAAAGCCCTGTGGCCAAAGAACCAAAGCCCACCGTCCCAGTCCTACGCCACACCACTACCCAGACTAGTATACCTGCCAAGGGTCGCACCCTTACACCGTTCAAGACGGCGCTTTGTCCGCGCCACACGGCGCATGTTTACTGAACCGTATTCTTCGAAACGTAGAGCAACACGCAGCGGAGTGTTGCCTTCACTGTCTTTGCTGCCCGGTCCAGGCCGATGCACACTGAAGGAACACATGTTCCACAGTTTCCTCCTCATATACACACGAGCGACACAGCACATTCTCCATCGAACGGTTCAGCCTGTTTTGCCGCATCATTTTGTGAAGTGCCCCTGCCCGAGCCTCGAAAACGAGCGTCCTGCCAAGGCTGTTTTTGACCAATGCTTATTTTATGAGTTGCCTCGCGGCCCAATTTCTGCTTTATACATGCCACTATACAGGAATTTTTTGAACGAGTGCGCATTATTTCTTTAATGCGCACTCGTTAAATAATTTCCCTTACAATGGCATGTATAAAACAGAAATGGGACCGCGAGGCACAATAAGCAAACTGCATCAACTTTGCGAAGCAATTATACATACGTGACTTGCCAAAAACAATTGAGCAACACAACACACCGGGTCTCTCTGTGTAGCTTTTTTATTTTATTCTTTTTTTTCGTATCTTTCGTCTCCTACTCTTCTTCTACCACCTTCTTCCTTTGTTTCCTTCTCCCCCCTTCCCCGCAGAGTAGCATGTCAGCGATTTCATGCTGGCTAACCTCTCTGCTTTCTCTGTAATAAAGAGTCTCTCTCTCTCTCTCTGCACATCAAATATTCGAGAAACCTGGCTTAACAGTGGCAAGAATACGAACACAAACATGAAAGCAAACACAAACACAACAGTCGAGAAAAAAATTTAAAAAGCGCTGCTCATGAAGCGCGAACCGATTATCATTCGTTTAACTGCTTGAGGTGCCTACAAAACAGAAGCATTCAGGTAAATGAAAACAGGACCCTCATTCCCGGTAATTCGCCGACCGGGAATCGTGATGCCTTCTGCCAAAGCCGACAGCCCTGATGGCCTAGAATTTGTTTTGGTCTTCCATTTTCGCTGTTGCCGGTTGTTAGCAGCTGACTGTTCCTTTTGTTCGAATGCTTACATGAGAAGCTGACGCCTATCTCCGACTCTTCGCGCTCCGCACAGGACCGACTTCGCAAGGAATGGGGGGGGGGGGGGGCGCCGGCAATGTTTCTCCCGTAGCGGTATCCAAAAACTATACTTTAATTGACACCATGAGCTAGTGTATGCGATTTTAAGCCTATTATTATAATAAAAAGTTTCCCACACGCCAATTCTGGTGCGGACAAGCATCAGACGTTGACCGAGCGCAAAGAAACAGCAGGGAGAGTGATCCTGAGTGAAGCAGACGACAAATGCGAGAATCCCTAAGCTGACGCCACGGAGGCGCGCTTCGCAGCGCCGCCTGATACGCCTCGAGCGCGGCCTGTAGGGGCTAAGGTCCTTAGTAGGGGCATTTTAGGGACCTTAGTAGGGGCGCCACTGAAATCCCCCTAGCGGCCCGTTTCGAAAGCAGGCGCGGGAGTCTCCGTCCCGCTCCCCACTACCGCCGCTGCTTTTGCGCCATGTTCACGACTGAGATTTAGCGTTTGCAGGCGTTGGAAATCCATGGTTATGTGGAGCAGTCACTCTGTTCGCAAATGGGGTGTGTTTACGAGAGTGTACATGTTTCTGACGCGAGCTTAGTGTGGTATATTCGGCCTGGTGTGTATCACAGGCCAGCGTCGCGGAACCGGCGTATGCATGAACCTGATTGTAGTTACACTGCCCTGAATTTACTATCAGTGTCTCTGTAACCACCGGTTCCTCAGATGTTCATGCTACGGGTATACACTACGATGTAAATCAGTTTTGTGCACTAACATATTCAGCGGAACACTCATACCTGACAGCACGCCAGTTACTTTTGCCAATAATATACGTCAGATATTGATGACCACCATTTACAAGCCAGTGTGTGTTAATTTCGGGAATATTCAACGTAAGTACGATGGATAATGCAGAATGATACTCGGGGATCAGCACACGACAAAGTTGTCTTGTCGTGAGGTGAGCGCCGGCAAACATTCATCCGCTACATATATCCTCTGCATGCAAGCATCGCGCAGATGGGCTTAGAATATAATCGGCATCCGCGACGAAACTCTTCTTCGAAATATCGTCACATGGCACAGGGAGCCTGAAGAAAAAAGCACAAACTAAAATCGGAGGGCCTTATTTAATACCACACTCTTCTAACGGCACCTTTCATCGCTTGTGAACTGCCTACCCTATATACTCCCCAAAATGCGTCCGCTGAACGATCAGCTGTTCGTTGAAGTCGAAAAAAAACGCCCACCTCCCCTCGCGGGAACCCCTTTGTAGATGCGACGCATAGGGGGTTCCGTTGTTGTTTCCGGTAGGTTGATTTTCCCATCGCGTAAAACGTGCCGTGAACCCCCTGCCGCGGCTATGACGCAACGTGCCGCGGCTATGACGCAACACAATCCAACACAATCCACTTTAATCCAATCAAATCCAAGTCAAGCCAATCCAATCGAATCCAATCCAATGCCCCTCGCGAGAGAGTGTTCGCTATCGGAGAGGAGCCGCGGCTATGACGCAACGTGCCGCGGCTATGACGCAACACAATCCACTTTAATCCAAATCCAAGCCAATCCAATCCAAGCCAATCCAATCGAATCCAATCCGATGCCCCTCGCGAGAGAGAGTTCGCTATCGGAGAGGAGAGATGGTGAGCGGCGGAGAGCGCAGCTGGCGCGGCGAGGAGAATGGGGGAGGGGCGGACAACGCCGACGACGACGACGCTGGAGGGACAAGGCGAGTGAATCAGATGCTCTGCATCTAAAAACGAAACGACAGTGAACGCGAGATTTGTGTGTGTGATTACTAAAACGTTCATTGCTTGATTCTGCTCTGCATTTGTACACAGCGTCCCCCTCCTTTACCCCCCACCTATGTCTCGCGAAATGGCAGTGCATTTCGCATATAGTACGTTGGTCTGGTGAACCCTACCTGGCTTAAGTCACGACGAACGTCTTTAGCATGCCAGAACCTGCACTGTATTTTTTTTTTCATTTCCGTTAGAGCTATTATGTTTCTTCCGCACTTGCACAGCATGTATTTTTCCGTGGTTTCATATTAGATTGCCTTGGTTCTTGCTATAAGGCGTGTGTGGGCACATATTTAACGAATATACTTAACATTTCCGCATGGTTTATATTCTTATAAAAGGCATACGTTATTGTCCGGGATTGGCTAATCACATCCCCGAAACACATTTTTCTGCGACGTATATATTCGAAACGAAGCCGCATTCGTTGTCCACGCTGCAAAATGAAGCCAACCTCTCACTGTGCCAGTATCAGGTCTAAACGAGGCGACAGTAGAATTCATTTGTGCCTGACGTATTTGTACGTGACAGGGGTGATATGCTGCTACCGTCGCCGACGCCCGGAAGAGCGGTTACGATGCGCGCAGAACCGCGTCCCCGGGTAGCTCTTGAAGGCGATCGCGTGGTCTACGAAGACGCGGCTGCTTTTTAAGTGACTTAAACGTACTCTTTGCTTATAGACGTCACCGTAACAAGTTTTTGTAGGGCGCGGAAAGGCAAAAAGAAGCGAAACAGAACCAAAACACTGCACGAGCCCCTATCAGCCACGCAGCGCACATCCCGTCAACGCCGCGGAGAAGCGGCGGCAGGCGGCGCAGCGATCGCGAAGCTCGAGGCGTAATTTTCGCCACATCTCGGGCGCAGTAAGTGTTTGACACAAAGGCCAACAGGAAAACAAACACCCACAAACGCCGCACAACGCACTGAAACCTTTGTACTTTCGCAGAAGCCTGGAAGACTCCGGTCAGGGCGTCGCTTTCTCATTAGCGACGTGCAGCCCCGTTTGTGGGGTAATAAAACGCCGCGGGGAGTCTCTCGGCGGCCTCGCGCTCGTCCAGCCCTGTGCGCACTGTAGAGTGTTCGATTCACAAGTCGCAGTTGCTTGCGACCATTGTGCTCTTTAGAGACCCCTGGCCGTATTTGGGACCACGCGTTTGGGACCCCTGGTATAGAGGCTTCATCGAGCTGTCAACAGTGCTCGAACGTGGTCGAGGAAGTAATAAATTTCACGCCCCTCCACACATACGACGACCCCAACGATGGTGGCCCCCGAGTGCCCTCACACCATCCAGCATCTTGGCCGGCAGACGTCTGACCACACTTCCACTGCACGAAGAAATGTTCTTGGAAAGCCTCGCGACTTCGTTTCGAGGGCTGTGGCCGAAACGAAAACAGTAGCTACATCTGATTCTGAATGTTGGATGCAAGGAATACTTGGGCGAGCTTCGTTCTGCGTACGCCTCAAAGCAAACGAAGGGAGGGGTTCCTGGGATCGGCGACGTGATTGCTGTGGAAGGCTGGGATTGTGAGAGCAGTGTTTCCCGGTCGAGACGGGAAAATCCGCCTTTGTGAAGACAGGGGGGAGTAGGGGGAGGTGGGGGGTGGGGGAACAGTAAAGCGCTCATTTCAGTTTCTATTCCCTTTCGAAATGTGTTATTCCGGGGACAGGGGTGGCTGGGGATTGGGGCGGGAGAACAACTATGAGGGCCCACGGACAAACGTTGCTTCGGCGATGGCTCAAATTGGTCGCCGTCTCCGAACACAAGTACGAAATAAAAAGTTAACGAAGCGCTTTTTTGAGTATCTTTCAAAAACACCTCGAGAACCGATGTACTCCCACGTCCGTTTCCCCTTTCCTACAAGGGCCTACCGTCGATCCGCCACCTCCGCCCCCCTTTTCCCATTCTCTCTCACTACGCGGGGCGGTCAAGCGACGGCATTGTAGGCGAAAATAAATTAAGTTGACATTGAAAGATTGTTTCGTCTGTGTTGTCCTCCAGCTCGGTATAGTATAAGTTCGGCCTCCGTATTCGTCGTTTTTGTAGACGTTTGGCAGCCATGTCTGTCGACACAGAGCAAGTGCAACCGTTGCCTTGGCCTTCCTACCGCGAATATTTTTCGGTGTTGAAGACGACAGCCGCAAACATTACGGTGTTGTGCTGCATTTGCAAGAAAGAGTAGCAAGACGTCATCGTCAAATCTGCGGAAGCATCTAGAGGTAAGTTTCATCTTTATAGGGATTCGGGTTTCGGGATTCGGGTTTCGCATGTCTATTTGATTGGGTATATTGAACTATGCAGATCCAGTTGAAATGCGTGTACTTAATTTAAACTTTCGTTGCGCGCAGAAAAAAACACCGGACGGCCCTGAAGGGATTCGACTCAAAGAAGAGGAAAGCCGAGTATGGTCCCACCGAGGGGGAGAAGAAGAGGCACGCGGGAGGAAGCTCGACGCAGACACTGGAGTCCTGTCTTGCAGTGCGAGTCGACCTAAGGCTCTGTCACCAATGCATAGACAGGCTAATAGTGAACTTTGTGGTCGCAGATATGCAGTGTTTTTCGGTCGTGTAAAATGAACAGTTCCGGTGTTTGATTAACGCACTGCAACCATCGGCAGCGGTGATGAACAGGAAGTCGCTGGTCAATCAGATTGACATCTTCTGCAAAGAGCGCAAAGCGTCCCTCATCGCTACATTGGAGAAAGCATCAATGGTCTGCTGCACAGCTGACTGCTGGACAGCCTCAAACAGGTGAGGCCTGCGAAATATTAGCAGAACTGTATCTCTTCGCGCAATTTTCAGAACGTAGAGCCTGAAGAAACGAAGTCGTTAATAGTAGATTTTGTTGGCCACTTCAGCAATATATGTAAGAAGGATTAACAAAAAGCAATAAATGTTGTTTTAACGGTAAACAGGCGAGTAAGCATAAAATGTGATGTGTTGCACGTCACTTTTAGGTTTTGTCGAAAAACAAGAAGAAAAGACGCACAGGAATCTGAATAAATGAAGACTCGCCGCATATCTGGCCTGAACGTTGTTCATTAATGAAAACGTAAGATACCATGGCATTGTTCACCCTCCTACCTAACCATGGTGGATTATAAGTTATTTCGCAATGACTTTTAAAATTGCTAAATAACACCACACCTCAAGGCAATGCGGCTGGGATATTTTCGTCCGCGCAATTTGCGCGACAATTGTGAACTTTTGGAGACCCCTTTCTTACTTATAATTGACTAGATTTGCGTAGTTTGTAATAATATTACTTATTCTCTGTTTCGTGCTCATTTTCCATAGAAGCTTTCTGGGTGTGACGGTTCACTTCATAGATGAACAGTCTCTGGAAAGAAGATCCGCACCGCTCGTGTGCCAACGGCTCCCAGGTCGCCACACCTATCGCGACAGCGCTGCACGCAGTACTTGTGGAGTACAAGATCCTGCACAAGACATGCGTCGTCATCACAGACAACGGTTCAAACTTTGTGAAAGCCTTCAGGTAAGTTACAGGGCTGCCCCTGTTTTAATCTAAAATTGTAATATTTCGGTTCTTCTCAACAGGAACTAAATTAAGCTGCACTATAAACGGTAAACGTCACTTCAGAAATGATTCTTTATGATCGCAATAAACCATTAAGTTTCGCATGCATCACTTACGAGCCTCGCTGCCTGTAGAAAGTTTCACGCGAAACTTTGGGTCGCACTGAATTTTTGCATACTTAGGTTTATTTTCTAACTGTACTATTAACGACGAAACCTAAATTGCTTTTTTATTATTTTGTAGAGTCCCAAAGTAAAACACAGATAGGTTCTAGAGGTATTTATTTGTTTTTTTTAGACAAAGACCCGAGATTAGATGAGGCGAGACGCGATGCAGGCACGTACAATACGCAAACTTCACGCATTGTGTCGCCCAGGATCCTTTAGAGACTCGGAGTTCTGTTTTATTAGGATATTTTGCATTTTAAAGCCTATTATTGTGTTATATTATATATTTGTTTCTGTTAAAAGCGCACCACAGATGGATGTCTGCAAGGGTAGTCGTCGAGGTTATCGTCCCTTTTAAAACGAAGCTTTAGCGTTCGCACTCATGGCGTCTGTAGCGCAAAATCGCCGGGTGAAATGAAAGGGAAAAAAAATGCTCCCCGGGTCCAGAATCGAACCTGGGTCCCACGCGTTATGAAGCCGGCTTCTATCCAATTTCTCATTTTCGACATGGTTTAAGCGGTTTGGAAAACTCAGACGACCACCAAAGAATCCGCCACAGAAAGCTTTGCGTTCAACCATCGTCGTCGTTAGACGGAAGGGTGCAGGATTTTCTAAATCGATATTAACGTTCGCTCCCTCCTGGTCTGTCACCAACAGCTTTCTGAAAATGTCATTATTAAGCGCTAGCTCTGTCGTTATCGATATTTGTTCCCTAGTGGTTCGCGCTTTTATTTCATATGCTTTATTCATCTAGCCCACTAGATGGTATTCATGCTGTATAAAAAAGTTCAACCACACGTTCTTGTTTTCGTGCTAAGTTTTTTGTTCGTAATTTCCCCTTTTCACGACGCAGGATCTTTGGAGAAACGGGAACATGGTGAAGACGTTGTCGCAAATAGCATCACGGAGGGGCTAGACAGCGGTTCGAATAACTCATCTCACGAGATCCACCTGCCACGGCACAGGAGGTGTGCCGCACATACTTTGAACCTCGTCGCTTCGGTCGATGCCGAAAATAACGCGAAGTACGGCGAAATGGCGAGGACGGTTTTTGGAAAATTAAAGATTGTTTGGAAAAAACAAGCTCGGTCCGTGCAGGCAGCCGAAGCCATAAAGACTGCTTTGGGAAGACAGCTCCCAGTGCCAACCGCAACACGATGGAATTCTCTCTTCAGCGCTGTGAAGTTCATCAATGAAGTCCCGAAAGGGAGGGTGGACGCTACATTCGACGCACTTTCGTTGCCACGATTGCATCAAGAGGAATACCGCTTCATTGACGAATACTGCAAGGTATATTTCGATTATTTCTTTACGACTAAGCAGTGCGTTTATTGTATTTCTTTATTTTTACAGGCGACGCACGCTGTGGCGAAGGCGCTGGACATCTTGCAAGGAGAACAATACATGTACAGCCGCCCGCAAAAGTTTGCGGGATGTGCAGAGCGTGGCTGAGTGGCGTAAAACTGCATTGCTGCGCCATCTGCGGCCAGCGGGCGCCGGCTCGAGGCTCAAGGAACTGACGTGCTACCTAGGTGCGCTTTGCGCATGCCTGTCCTTTATTAGTTACGGGGCATCTCCGATCCCTCGCGTGCCCGCGACATGATTTCGATATTCGCGGCAGCCGCTGTGGCGCCGCGTAACCATCGCCGTCGTTCTGCTATCACTGCTGCAACAAAACACGTCGGCAGCGGCCGCCGTTTGCGCGGTGCACAGCTTTGAATAAATCTTATTTTCCAACTGATGCATTGGTCGACGACTAAATTTATTTTACAGGAGTTATTTAGGCTACCTGTTGAAAACTGCGCCTGGTGGCGGGGTTGCATAGGAAAAAGTCGCGTCTCCAAATTATTATTGTGGCAAAGCAAACTTTCCGGTGAATATTGCGGCAAAGCAAACTTTCTTGTTTAATGTAGGTATAATGTAAAAACATCATACTGAAATTGACCGCGAAGATGGCGTTAGCATTACGCCGAAGCACATTTACTTGCCACAGTTAGTTTATAGAGAAGCTGTAAACGATAGGGAATTCCCGTATGCTGTCAATACATGACATTCAAAGGAGGAGGTATGGTTACAGAAAAATGGCTTTAACTCTCGTTTTGTCGGAACTAACCCAGACCAAACTCTATGATAATTAGCCGCGCAGACGACTACAACGTTTTGCGAGCCAGTTTCAGCCCCGTCCTTGTCCTATGGAATAAAACATTAGCCCGTATTGCTTCCATTCACCTGAATATCTAAGCAGTAAGCGGAACTCTTACCTACAACCTGTTTCTTTTGTGCCTTTCTTGGATTCCGCCTAGCTCGGCTTGTCATCCTTGATCACAGACTGGAAGGGCTGGAAATTTTTTCCCATTTCTTTTCACTTAAACTTGGGTGTGTGGACCGCCTTTTGCAACTGGTGCACCCCCTAGTCCTCATAGCAAATAGCAAAAACTTTGCGTACGAACTGGAGTATTCGCTCTGCACTCAACAGTTATGAGTTTGTTTTCTGTTATAGCGGAGGCCCGTAAAAGTGCTTCGCACTGATCTGAGTCTGTAATTTATTGGCACTTGCCCTCACCACTTGCCATTTGCCACTTGCACTCGCCACTTGCACTCGCGTCACTGCCTACTTAGAGCTGCCCGTAAGGCGGGCGATATGTCTTCTGTGGTCCTCCAGAACGCGGAGTGGAGTGGTCCCTGAGCCCGCGCCAACATCAATTGTTGTAGCGAGATGAGCAGCGAACGGCAATTCTGGGTCAGCTGACAGTTCTTCGGTGCTTAGATTAAAAATTAGTATATAATTCGTGCTCAACCAGCAGTGGCTCGTGAAAGATAAGCTTTATTCAACGTTGCGCGCACCGTAAACGGCGGCCGTGGCCGACGTGTTTTGTTGCAGCAGTGATAGCAGAACGACGGCGATGGTCACGCGGCGCCACAGCGGCTGCCGCAAATATAGAAAGCATGTCGCGGGCGCGCGAGGGAGCAGAGATGCCCCTTAACTCTAGCCACCTTACCTTAACTAATAAAGGACAGGCATGCGCACAGCGCGCCTAGCACGCCAGTCCCTTGAGCCTCCACCCGGCGCCCGCTGGCTGCAGATGGCGCAGCAATGCAGTTTTGCGCCGCTCGGTCACGTGCTGCACATCCCGCAAACTTTTGCTGGCGACTGTACATGGGCGTCCTACAGCCAACACTTCACTCCCTGCTGCGCTACAAGCGGTCCCTCCCGCCGCTAAAGTACTGCAAACGCCTTGCCTTCAGGAGGCAGTCACGAAGCGGTGAGCGAAATCTTGTTCCATCTCATCGCGTGATCCCGCTGGGACGCACATGCGTGCATACCAAAGATAGTCCGTTTTTTTATATAACTTGTGCCTCGAAGCTAAACCTCCACATCAGTACCGTACATTGTTCCTGTAACCTCTGTCAACACAGGTTTTCTCAAGTCCTGGACGATGCCAGTCTTGCCCTGGCAGCGGCAGTCCATCCCAAGTTCAAACTCTCCTGGATGGTAGAAGAGCGGAGAGCGGCAACATTTTACCTTCTCGAGGAAGAGTGCCGAGCGCTGGAAGCATGTTCCAGTGAAAATCCAGCAACTGTTGACGGAAGCGACGAAGACGACGAATTCTTCCGGCTTCACCAAGCCTCTCCCTCATCCACCGAGGTGGAACAGTGGGTAAACGATCCAGGAACAAGTCTGAGCGAGCTGTCGAAGTTCCCCAAGATAAAGAAGATCTTCATACAGCGGAATACGGGGATTCCATCCAGCGCACCCGCTGAACGTCTCTTTAGCAGAGGACGTGACGTATTCGCCATCAAGAGGGGGAAGCTCTCCGATTCCAATTTTGAAAAACAACTAATTCTATGCTCCAATGATGTTTGCAAATAAATGCCTTACAGCGAGAGTGTAGCAACAAAAAAATAAAGTTCCTTATGATGGATAGAAAACTTCCGTAATAAAAAAATGAGGCGTACACAACAATTATTGGTTTGGGCATCAGTGTGCATGATTTTAGGTTCCCCTCGTGTAGGCTTTACTACGTGCAATTTTTACTACCTGCATGCCTTCGTATGTTTCTATTAAATGAGCTAGATCTTGTTAGCTATTACTTAGTTTTATACAGTAACGGAAAAGTAACGACGTTACTTTTTTGCAGTAACTGTGACTGCAATTAGTTACTTTATGAAAATTCTAACTGTAACTGTAACAAAGTTACTTTTTAAAGACGATAGTCTTTCTTGGGCTGCTTAACACAGAAATTTTGGTTTGTCTGTCTGTCTGTGACTCGATTCAGCTACGGCCAAGGTGAAACCAACGCTGCGCAATTGTCTTATATGCCCACAGCCAAATCTAAACGTCTAAGTCCGGTGTCAATGTTCATACTTGTCAACGTTGTTGAACAAGAACAAGACATTACGCAAACATAAGGCAGGAAATCAATGCATAAGTAATATTTGCAGCGTTCCTTTATTAGAAAATTCACGGATGCTTGGGTTTTGCGATAGCAAATAAAATACTACATCAACTGCAGAAAACCGTCGCCTGCTGTTGCCCGCGCTACCTGGTGGCATTTAAAGAAAATAAAACGACAACAGCACGGCCTCCGCGATCGGCTGCCGGCGGCGCGCCGTTGCTCCGGCCGTCCCATTCGGCCGGAGAGAGCGTAATTTCGAAGGGGCCGTTTCGGCGCTTTCCGCCGTACCGCGGCGCGCGGAGCCGATGGTTGATAGGGTGCCTGGATGTTCCTCCTCGCCGCCCCTCCGTGACGGGTGGAGACAACTGCGTCGTCTGCTACGGAAGCCGCCATGTCGATCCCCGCCGCTGGGGCAGCGCGCTGCAAGCACGGGGATGTCCTATCGGATTCTTATATGCACACGCATTCCGTGGCCACAAACCGCTTCCAGAGGGAAGGATAACTTATTTGTGGGCTTGTTTGTACGTCTTAACAGTGAAAACACTGCGCTAGCTAAGTCGACAAGACGAAATAGCGGGAGAAACACGGCACACAGAGGCGCATCCGTGCCTACCGCCTATACGTGCGTCTCCTACTTTTTTGTTTTGTGAACTTAAGTCAGCGCAATGTCTCTACACTTTTAAATGTAACACGCATAATAATGCATCAATGAGGCTCGCTTCTTGATCGTTAGTTTTGGTGTTAAATCTCATCTGCGAAAAAGTTGCGTCTTATATAAGTGCGTTCGACCGGCAATGTATTGTGAAAAGACTTCGCGGGAGAGGTATGTTACATGAATCGCCCTGTTCTTCCACTAAGTCTGTCTGATTTCGCAGTTAACTGATATTAATCATGAGCCTTCTTTGCCGAAAATCATAGCTGCAAAAAGCATACCTTCTATATGCAAGATAATGCGCAAATGGCGAAGCGAGGACTCAGTTGTTGTAGTAGTGTATGTAGTTGTTTCTCCAAGGGGAAAACAAAAGCTAAAAGTGAATGGACGAAATAGCATAGGCTTATCTAAAGCACCGCGGTTAACACATAAAGAAAAAAAAAAGAAAAATCTGCCAAGAAGCACCAAATGTAAACGCTTTGTAAATGAACAAAAATGCCTAATCGGCGAAGCCATTTAATAGGTACATTAAATAGTGGCGCAGCATGGAGAAGTTAATTTTGGGTGAGGGGGTGGACCTTAGAGCTGTGCACGGGCCGAAATTTCTAGGCCCGGCCCGACCCGCCCCGATAAAGACACGGCCCGGGCCCGGTCCGGGCCCGAGAAATTTATAAAAATTGAGCCCGGCCCGAGCCCGACGAATATTTAAAATCTGAGCGCGAGCCCGGCCCGAGCCCGCCAGAGTGTTGTTAAATATCATCCCTAGTCCGACAAGATATTAACATGAACTTGAAGATGTTTGTTGTTAACCTAAGCACAAAGCGAATACGACTGTCTAAGATTTAAATTTCCTTTAAACTTGGACCGAACTTTGTACAACTTATCCTCATTTAGAAGCTTTTTTTTTTCGGTAGCCGTGTAACTTCATTTGCTAGCCTTCGAAATCAAGGCACACCCGAGGATACCTTAAATGATTCCGAGTAAGGTGATTTTTTTATTATTATTGTAATTCTTCAACAGATATTGCACCTTGCGTTCTTCCATTCCTTGCTGAAATTTGATCAGACGATGCATCCGGTTTCACAGTTTAATTTTTGTCTTTCCCTCTAGTTACGTTGGCAGCATGATTTTATCTGCGCTTCAGTTCTTTTTTGCCTTTAGTCATGGCTCTAAAGAAATTCTTGCGCGAAATAATTATGGGCTCTGCTTAGAAAATTGGTTCTTCAAACTCTGCACACACTGCGAAATCCAGGCCACGTTTGTTCTAGTTTGAAAAGGAGAGAGCAAATACAATCATGTTGTAGTCGGTGGCTGGAGTGTCCTCGTTTCCTGGCCCGCTCTCTCCCACTAAGCTGATGGTTTGATTGATTGTAGGGTTTAACGCGCCGACGCAACGCAGGCGATGAAGTGCGCCGTAGTGGAGGGCTCCGGATTAATTTTGATCACCTGGGGATTTAACGCGCGCCGAAATCTCGTACACACGGGCGTTTCTGCTTTTCGCTTCCATCAGAAAAGCGGCCGCCGCGGCCGGGAATCGAACCCGCGACCTCGTGCTCAGCAGCACGAACTAAGCTGGTGGGACCCAGACGTTTCTTTTATTGATGTGAAGGCTTTCTAAGTGCAATCGTTTTTTTATCATATCTTTTAACGGCGCGGTAGTGAATCAGCACTTTTTTTTTCACTTTACCGGAAATATCAACAAAAAACTTTCTCTTGCCAACAATTTAGAATTTGCTGCACAGGATAGCCGTGCCTCAGGAACTGCCCGGGCCGGATCGGACCGGCCCGGCCCGACAAAATTTTTGATTCAAGCCCGAGTCCGGCCCGGGCCCGAAATATTGCATGCTACCCGGCCCGAGCCGGGCCCGCGGGTCGGGCCGAGCTCGGGCTTTCGGGCCGTCCCGGGCCCGTGCACAGCCCTACTGGACCTACCTCCAAAAATGGAGGAGGGGAACTTGTAAGAAAACTATGAGAAAAAAGAAAAATCGAATAACAATCGATTCATAATTAAAAGTAAAAGAATTGGGATCATTTGGTAAAAAGTTAAAAACAAACAAACACAACCAAAGAAAGCGAGAAGGCATGAAATATAATTCAAGGGGTACTGATTACAACAGAAAGTCTCCCAGTTTGCTACACACAGCCACATCTCGTTATAATACTCAAAATGATGCAATGAAATCCCAAAAGTACGTGTCTGGTTCAGCACCTTCACTTGATCAATTAAAAATATTGCACAAGATACCACCACAGAAACATTCGCCAACCATTCCTGCAGTGGTTTGTGCACAGAGGCACGCAGCAACCAGGCATTTTGAGCCGCTAATCGCGGCCAGACAGTTACAGCACGTCGGCCGCTGCACAATTCAGAGGTTCCGCCGCAGTAGCGGGGATCGTAATGGCGGCCGGTGGCTCCGAAAACCGGTCGAGGCGGCGAGGGACCCTGCAAAGAATGTCTCCACCCTTCACGGAGGGGCGGGCGAGGAGGAACATCCAGGCACCCTAATGGTTGAAAGCAACAGCCGTCCGTGCTGCGCCGGTCCGCGAAATGGCTTTTGACAGATTTTGCGCTCCGTATGGCAAAAATAAACGGCCATAGCTACTTTTAGGAACGGAAAGTAATATTAAAGCACCTAGTGATGCCTTTATGTCAGCTACGGTGGCGACAAGACGGGGTTATTTCACATGCGCTGTCCCGCACTACGCTCCGCAGAACCGACTATGCCTTTCCGATAATACCGCGGTAGCGAAAATTCCCGCGTTTAAATGATGTTCACATCAGAAACAGGTATTGTTATTTCTTATGCTGGCGTACGGTCTTAATTCAATTCTGTACAGCCAAGGCTATTAACTTGAGACAACGGGTGGCCGCAGGTTTTTCTGGCATTCGAATCAATCTTTATAGGTCGTAATACCGGTTGAGACAGAAAAACGCTGGAAGTGAATTATGTTGAAGGATTCCTGAGCGACGTCGTAATCTCCGTGGCACATCTGCGTTATGCTATTACGTTTTCGTTTTCAGCGGCAGCAAACGGAGTTTAACTTCGATGTACTCCGTTTTTATTTCGTTCTTAAAGGTATCTCGGTGCCTACTGGGAACCGCAATAAGCACTGCGAGTGGTATGAATACCTAAAATACATGAACTTTTCGTTACTTATTTCAGGTCCCATCTGAGAAGTAACTTAGCTTTTATAGGTTTGGTTTGAATGTAAGCAATTTCTGTTCACCCTAAACAGTTACCTACCACAGCGCACAAGTGAGTCCAGGGGCCGCGTGGCTTTTTTTACATCATCACTGCGGAAGCATTAAATACTCAATTACGCAAAAATATGGAGTTGGGGGTCAGTGCGAGCGAGATATGGTTCCAAAAATTGCACGCCTCGCAAAAAAAATAAAATGGAAGAAAACACGGTGTATTTGGATCAGGACATGAAATTCGGAGCCTACGGAGTGCCAGCTGTCAAACACGCTATACGCCTGCAAAATGGCCAGTGAGTGCGCTGTGGCCTTATAGACCGGTACTCAGGTCCACAGTTCTCAGCGGGAGCTGTGAAACGTGGGCGACCACGGGAGAGAGGGGGGGGCTCATAAGAAGATGCAAACGAACAAAAAATTAGGCAAGGCGTACAAAGACGCAAGTTCTCGCTGCCGCTAGAACGAATCCTAATCGACGCCTCCTCAACCGTTACGACACGTAGATTATTCGCCAGATGTATCCCTGTGATGACTAAGACATTGTCGAAATAGGTGACACAACCGCGACGGACCTACATTGAGGATCGCACAGCTTAAAATAAAATGCATTCGCATTCCTGCAAGTAAGCAAAGTGTCTCTGTGAACGTTTTTAAGGGGAAGTGTTACAGGCTAGGTTCCGATCAGTAGCTGCGAACGTCGACAGGGTGCGTAGAAAAAGTCGCGTTGACAGCATGTGTCTTGCGGCAAAGCCAGCTTTCTGGCGTTTGCTCTGTATATGTCGATCTCATCTCGTCCTAAAAAAAATCACAAAGAAATTGGTCGCCAGGGTGGTTGCATCATTACGCTGTGCTTCATTTAATTGTCATAATTAGTATACAGTAACGTTATAAACGTTACAAAATTCCCGACTGCTCTACATGGCCCTGTGGAGAGTGTATGGATACAAAAAACGGCTGTAACTTTTGTTTTATCAAAACTATCGCGAAACAAATATGACAATTATTAGCGGAAACGACTCGAACATTACGCCAGGTTTTATCTGCTTTTCTCCACTAAATAGTTCACAGCTGAAGTTGGAATTCCCGTCTGCAGTTAATACATTTACGTAAGGGAAACGAACAGCTTCATATGGTTGTCCAGTTTCATTAAACAAATTAACTAAGGAGTATACCGTATAAGTTCAATCACAAGTTACAAACAATGTTTGTTTCATGCCCTTCTTCTATTGCACCCTGCTGGTCGACATGGTCTGGCCGCTGGTCAGATTTCACACAGAACGGCAGTAAATTTTTTTTATATATATACGCAGTATTTTTATTCACAAATGTAGGATCTCAAAGCGTGTGCCTGACACAAGCAGAAAATATTTCAGTGCGGTAAAAAATTTCATATATATGCTTATAATTTCAAATCACGTTGCAGTGCCCTGGACGTTAGTTTCTTGCGCGATGGGTCCTGGTAGGTGACCGTTGCAACAACATGGCACGCCAACTGCAAACTTGTTCTCATCACCCCAAATAACTATTTATAATAACTCTATAAATGACCTCCGAGAAAGTACTGCGTACCACTCCGTATGCTCGCTCCACGCTTGAAACATGGTCAACCTTTCGTTGATCGCTGGCACACCTTAGCTTTGTCAGCTAGGTCGTGGCTCGAATGAAGATCGAATGGAAGAAACTAGGGTTTGAGAATTTAAAAGGTTTAATAATAGAGAAAAACTGAGGTTACACTAGATCAGGACAGAGGAGCACGGGGAGAAAACGTCTGACGCGGTGCACAGGCGTGGGGCGACCCCCTGCGCACGAAGTTCAGTTTACTCTCGCAAGCGAGAGTCCGAAATCCGAACCACACGCACACAGCACGTATAAACGCGGGCGCCGCTCGGGGCCGCGTGATGGTACGTATAAACATTGGCGGCGACTCGGGGAGGCGTTGGCGGCGTAAGCTGTGGCGGTGTCGTATACGCTGCAGGGCCGTCTTCTCCGCTTTCCGTTCGTACTTCTATTTTCTTTCGTTCGTCGGCCCCCAGCGAATTCTTCGTAGCCCCTGACAGCTTCCCTTAAATAAGTTTCTCTAAGCTGCTGAGACAAGCCGACTTCATAAAATCATTGTCAAGTCTTATTTCATCTAAACAAAACGCCCGCAGGGGAGGCAAGAGGAATAACGACAGCGAAGACACCCCGCCGCGCAATCTCCGCCAAGCCATTCAGAGGAGCCGGTGCGAGCGGCCGAACCATCGGCTAACACCGCCACCTCGCGGCACGTTGCGGAGTGAGCCGCATTACATTTTTTTGCTGGGGGACGCGCCGAATGGGACGGCCGGAGCAACGGCGCGCCGCCGGCAGCCGATCGCGGAGGCCGTGACAACAGCAATGAAAGGTTCCACTAAATAGGCTCCACGTTCCGCTTCTAACGCTCGTGGAGCAGGGAAACGTGGTTCCATAAACGTTGTAGTAGGGTGCCTCGATTCACGCGCGTCTCCGCCGTACGGCAGCGCTGGCATCGAGACATCTGGCTTGGAGCTGTGGAACACGGTAAATTTAAATTGACTTGAGCAAACCTCTATGTTACCTTAGGAGGTACGGGACGGGGGAGGAACAGCATGAGAGGTGAGCGGGAAATAGAAGGGGGACATTTACTTGCCAGGGGCGCCAGTCAACTATCGCTTTCCGGCGCCATTTGCAACGACAGGAGCAGATACGCTGCCATTTTTTTCGGTTAGGTAACTGTAACTCTAAGCCCTCATTCCCACAGTCGTTTTTCACCCCGTTACGTCACCCTCACGTTACCGTCTTCCGTCATGGGCACCGTTTTTCGGCCGATTTCTCGCCGAAAACGGTGCGACGGTAACGGGAGGCCGAGCTCCACGTTTCCGTCACGTCAACGTGACGGGACCATGCCCCGCGCTAAACCAGCTAATCAGAAAACAAATTTTTACGGCTACATTTAGCGAAAAGTGAGTACAAACAATTTTCTTTACTTTTCAGATTAAAAACGCTCAATTCTAGGCTAAACTGATCACTAGGCAGGCGACCCTGTAATCTGACGGAGAGCTTCAGTACGAACGCTGCTTGTTTACGTCTCCGTCGCGGTTTCTTGACGTGACGGTGCCGTGACGGGGAAGGTGACGGCTGTGTGAATGAGGGCTAACACTGTTACTTTTTTTTCGGTAACGTGCCCATGACTGGCTGGAAAACACCACCGACTTTCATTAAGAGTAATCACGACTGGGAGGCAGCTTTGCACACCAACGACCCGGAGATGCAACTGCGGCTGGTCCGCCTGGCTCTAGACGCGACGGCACCGGTGGCCCGCCCTCACGAGGGCGCCGGGGGTCTGGGCGTGCGAGACCGGGGGGACTTGGCCGTTCTCACACGGGTCGCTGAGGTGAGGGAGGTTGGCAACATAGGCACCGGCTGAGGCCCATCGCTGAGACTCCAACGCCTTGGCTGCTGGGCCTCCCGCAAGAGGCTCAACAGAAAAAAAGTTTTTTTTCTCTCTCTCCCTCTCTCTCTCTCTCCCTGCCGGAGTCCCTTGGCCACTCGGATCTGTGCAGATCGCGCGCTACCAAACTTCACCACAACCGAATTTCCCTCATACAGGTGTTGTATGGTGTCCATACAACGCCTACCAATATACGACGACGGCGACGACGAAGCTGATGATGATTGCTAGTGGTATCCCCTTTGGAACGGGGTAATGGCGAGTCATCTTACCAAAAAAACTAATACTATATGTTTTATACTCTTCGTTTAATACTAGCGCTGCTCTTAGGGGGGGGGGGCGCAAAATACTTAATTTTTCAGTTAAAAATATTCCCCTCTCTGCTTTTCGTCCACCAGCATTCTAATCTTTTCGTCGTCTCGAAAGCCTTCAAGTTAACTCCTTCTGTGCTACCCTTACATCCTAGGGCTTCTGGAAGGCGAATATTTCCCTCATGTAGGTTTGGATAGATACACTCGCATTCTTAGACTATTTGCCGCATAGTTTCTCTTTCTTTTCCGCAAACCACACCTACCCCATCATTCTGTGTATACTTCTCCACAAAGCTCTGACTTCTCAAGCAACCTGCTTTAACATCAAAAAGCAAAGCACTGCCCTTGGAATTACCGTAGAAATTTTCTTTTCTGATTTCCAATTTCTCAGCCCTGTACACCCAGGCGGCACAGAAAGTGTGTCCCAACACCGGCCCGTCTATGGCCGTTTTCTGGCATGTCCGGCCAGCATCCAGGTTCTGGCAGCCACTGATCATACGATGAACGGCCAACATTCGGCAACCAGCGCTTCGGTATTTCTCCGGCCGCCTGTGTTCATACGCACAACGGCAGCTGCCCGGCTGCCAGATATTCAGTTGCCTTTCGGCTGCCGATGTTGAGAAGGAAATCGGCCGGAGTACGGCTTTAGGGCATCCGTTTTTCCTTCGGGGAGCGGTGTTCAGCCGAAGCACGGCAAGCGACCGGCCACAGGATATCCGTATTCTTGCGGCAGTTGGTGTTCGAAAGGAGACCGGCCGTAGCGCGGCTGCCGCGAATCCGCTCGTTCAACGGTGAACCGCGCGTCCGGCGGCAGAATATTTGGTTTCTTCGGGCAGCCGGTTTTATAAAGGAGACCGGCCGACTTACGGCGTCCGAATGTACGTTTTTCATTTGGTTAGCGGTCCTCGGCCGAATTACGGCAAGCGAACGGCTGCAGAATTTTCGGCAACCGGTGTTCAAGAGGAGACCGGCCTTCGTAAGGTATCAGGTTATACGTCATTATGCGAACAACGGCGCGCGCGTCTGGGCGCCGATAATTCATGCACAGACGTGCTTGGAAGAAGACCCGCCGATGTAGGACCGGTTTTTCCCTGGGTGAAGAAAGAGCCGTTAGGGAGTCGAATGGCACAGACACGTTTTTCATCCGCTCGGTGTTTCTACGTTTAAATGAACGAACTACGTTTGTCAAGCAGTAATGAGTGTTCTAGGTGAACGGGCAAGGTGCAAGGACTCACTGGACATTACCAGGGAAACGTTTAGGCCATCGAAATGTCATTTATTGCCACAAGAAGACTGTGCCACACCGACGGGTGAGCTAAGCCTTGCCAGTCATAGCCGCTACAACGCCTCGCCCGTCGGCTTCGTCGACGCATCAGCTCGCGGCTATTCGCCCCCTCAAGAAATGGAGACCATTGGAGACATCGACCCGGCAGCGATGTCCGACCCGAGATGGCGGTGGTTCACCAAAATAAATGGCCTTAAAGGGTGTCGAGCAAGCGGCCACCACGCAGGAGCTCAACCGGCGCCATGTCCAGGACTCCCCACCAAAGAAAGGCAAGGGCGCGCAAAAGCGCAAGTTTCCGGCTATTCTTCTCACAATTATACTGCGAAAAACAATGTGCACTATATTGTTTGTGATAAACGTAGAAGAGGCTAAGCTCGTGCATTGGTAGGCTCAACTTCGTGCCCTGCACTATGTTACTTCATGGAATTTTATGACTGCCTATGTAGAAACAAGTGTTATTTTGAATTTGCCATAACAACAGAGCCTTGTGAATGACGAAGCCTGGATGTTAATTTAGTTGCGGTGTTTGAAATTGAGATTAGCTACACGTGGGATATGACTCATTTGGTTAAACATAATCGCCAGCATCCTAGCGAACACGGATTTCGTCGGGTTTTTCTTCCTCAACGCATCTTGTTTAGTTCACGCACGATTTGGCTCTAGCAATAGATAAGCTTAAACTAGCTGACTATTTTCTTGCGCGGCAAAAAAGCATTTGACGGTGTTTCATATCACCTTCTTGTTAGTACATTGCGGGAAATAAACTGAATGAATCGGTTATTGCATGGATAGCCGAGTATATCTCTCTAAGACAGCAGTTAGTCGCTCTAATTTTTTGTTCGTCCGGATATGTTCCCGCGACCTCAGGAAATCCCCAAGGCTCAGTTTCGGGCCCTCTTTTGTTTGTGTGGCCTCAAATCTTTGTTAAAACTGTTCGCGAATGACTGTGTAATTCACAGGACTATAGCGAATGAACGTGATTCCGAATACTTGCAGCATGATTCAAATTAATAACATCCTGGTGTGCTGATTCAGAAAAGCGTTGAATCTTAAAAAGTGTGTTAATGTCAACTTTACAAGAAAACCTTCATTCCAATTGAATGCGTATACAGTAAATTACACTGCTGTAAGAACGGCCGGGGAATATAAATAACGAGGAGTTTATTTAACGAGTTGTTGGAGAAATAGGCACGTTTACAACATAAAAGTTACGGCTGCACGTGTTTTTGGCTTTCCGAGATAAAATTTCAGCGAACCTCGATGTAAGTTAAAAGAACAACCGTACTTCACTCATGTGCGCTCAATGTAGGAGTACGCATGTGTTTTCTGGGATCCCTACAGCAAAGAGCTGGTTGATACGCTCGAAAACATACAGAATAGGGCAGTGCGATTCGTATTAGGTATTGGCACTGTCAACTTAGGATGAGGGAAAGTAAAAGTAAACTTAAATGGTAAGACGGGAAAGATCATTGACGAAACCTGAGTCTGAAATTTTTTCGTAATATCTATCATTAGAAAACTGGTATAGAAGGGGAGAAGTATATCCAAGCGCCATTCTAAATATCCCACAGTGGAATCGCTAGCTTGAGGCAAATTATTAACTTTCCTTTAAGGTGACGCCTTGCGCGATTCATTTTATTTTAGATCAATATGAGAGTGTAATTATCTTCAACGTATTATTTTATCCACTGTTTATAATGACATTTTTCAGCGCGCTTTGTAGAATTATTTTGTTATTTGGTCTCATATTTGATGCTTTGTGTTATGTATCTCCCTGCTGTAATGCATGCAAGGGCAAGCAGGCATCAAATAAATAAATAAATAAAAAACTGAACAAATAAATAAATAAACAAATAAAAATAAAACAATTAAACAATAAATAAATAAATAAATAAATAAATAAATAAATAAATAAATAAATAAATAAATAAATAAATAAATAAACTTGCCGAGCCGCAAGTTCGCCTCCGATGGGTTGAGAACCCTGAGCATTCGAACTTGACCAATGATATATTTATTGCTTTATTCGTGGCAGCATGCAAGGTTTGCTGTATGAATACTACAATTGCTAAGTTATTTGTTTGAAAGAAAATATGAAACTCTTGTCTTACGCCTTTCCTTGCGTGAACACAGAGGGATACAACTGCAGCCATCTGAAGAAGGGCGTCATTCGCAACACGTCTAGAATTCTCTTAACGTAGTAAATTAACTTCTTTTGGACTATTAAGGAGTGTGCACGTAACTCATGAAAACAACATAAAAAATATATTGAAACTGAAAGTACTTCTTTGACCTCTTCTAGGATCAGCCCTGTGAAAGATCATCAGAAAAGTTGATCTAGTAGAAAATTTTTTTGCAAGAAAAATGGGCAAATACTGGTCAGACTTTTTGTGTGAAGTAAATTATATTGAATGCTGCTGAGTGTTTGGTGGAGTACCGAACCGCTTCGTAAAGGCATTCACACCGGTGTTATATACAAAAAAACTGGTCAAGCAGCTGGTGTAAAAATAGTTGATTTAGTCAGAGCATGAAAGTATTGTCTTAAAAGCAATTGCCTAAAAGCGGCACTTTCATCTTTGTGAAATTCAACCCACTAAAGTACGCGCCTTCCGCCCCCCCCCCCAATTCTTCCTTGTTTATTACAGGTAAGCCGCCCCACAGAAGATATCAGGACCTAGACAATACATCTATTCCAGCTCTGCAAAGAAATGTATATTTGCTGTATTCGACAGTAAAAGAGGCACAGCAAATAAAAGAACGACCATTTGTGAGCACTGTTGAATAAATTAATTTTGGTGTAAATTGACGCTGATAATTAAGCCAGGATGCGCTGAAGGCTGGGCGGCTGGTGGTTGCGCGCGGGGTCACTTTGATGTGGGTGTAGTTGACCCAAAATGGTGGGTTCCCAGGCAGCACAGGACTGTTCGGCCTTACTCAAGCCGGTGAACTTTGGCCGGTGATTTTCTGACCGGCCTTTCTCCGGCAACCATGTTCGGCCCGTGTCCAAATGTGGGCCTTTTGGCCGTATACGGCCGTACTCCCATCACTGTCCAACGGCCAGTGTCCGTCGGCCAGTCGACCGGCTTACGTTCATAGGCCAGATTCCAGCCGTAGGGCTCCGGCCATCCCAAAGCTACCCGTGTGCGGCCGAAGTACGGCCACCAGAGGACAGACGAGATGCGGTCGTCGGACTCCAGCCGGACTAAAGCTGCCGGAAATTCGGCCGTGCTACGGGCATCGTAGTTCAGCCACAGTACGTTAACTGTACTGAGGCCGGTGGACGACCACTGCATGCAGCGCAAGCAGATGACTCAATCGCGCTGTCCAGCAGCACATCTCTAACGAAGTTTGAGCTTATTCCATTTTGTCTCGCCATTTATTCGTTTCTATCTGCCTTGCCTCTTTTTTGGTTGGCTTGGCTGTCTTGGATTCTCCACTGTTCTTTCCGTATTTCATCGTTCGCCTTCTAGTCTTCCCTAGCCACTTCGTATCCACGATTTTCATGCATAGGTACCTAAAAACGTTAGCTGTCCACCTACGTTGATCCGTTGCTCTCAACCTCCTCT
Source organism: Haemaphysalis longicornis (assembly GCF_048455015.1). NCBI lineage: Eukaryota > Metazoa > Arthropoda > Arachnida > Ixodida > Ixodidae > Haemaphysalis > Haemaphysalis longicornis. The sequence continues at coordinate 336,564,929 of NW_027526203.1, read as the reverse complement.
CAAAGCCTATTTTATTCTGCGCTCCTCGCACCCGAAAAATCGGCTTTGTTGACACTCCACTCTCGGCCTTCTCACAAATCTGCTCGAGGTATACCTGAACCTCAGGTCACCATTGCAGGACAGCCAATCTCCAGCGTCCCGCACCTGCGAGTGTTGGGTCTCACTATACCCCAAAACGGCTCTGGACCTCATAACATTTCCCCGCTACATAAAACCCTGTCACAATTGATGCCCCTTCTGCAACGCATCTCCCACCGCCGTGGAGGCCTTAAAGAGCAAGATGCACTAAGAATACTGCAAGCTTTGCTTATTAGCCGCATTCCGTACGGAACCCGGTACCTCGCTCTCAAAACAACAGAAAAGGCTCGGCTCAACACAACGATTCGCCAAGCGTACAAAACTGCGCTTGGCCTCCCCACTGCTACTGCGACCCGCAAACTACTCGCCTTGGGAGTAGTTCCTACAACACGTGGGAAGAGCTGCAAGAAGCCCACCATTCAGCTCAACTACGGCGTCTGCAAGTGACTCCCACAGGTCAACAGGTCCTTAGCGTTGGGACTCCGTCCGATACCCCCGAGGGAAAAAAAACAGCGCATTCCTCTAACCCTGCAAGATGGAATCCGGGTGGCCCCAATCCCTCGCAATATGCACGCCAACCACCAGCTTGGCCGCCGGGCTGCCCGTGCTCGAGCCCTGACTGCGCGATGCGGGACAGACCCCACCGCCCTATATACAGATGCTACCCCGTACCCTGGGCGCGCCGGCCACGTAGCCTGTGTAGTTACACATACTGGCCAATGCATCAATGCCGCAACTACTACCACAAGCTCAATCGATGTCGCCGAAAAAGTAGCCATTGCCCTGGCCGCCATTTCCCGCCCTGACCAAGTAACCATCCTCACGCAGACAGCCTGCCGAAACTACCAAATTGGCCGAATTTCTTCATCAAGACTTCACATCCTCAAAAACTGCTCAGCGACCCCTGACATCTGCATCGTCTGGGCTCCTGGACACGCCGCCATCCCCGGCAATGAAGCGGCTCACGCCGCGGCTCGCGATCTGATACACCGAGCCATTGCCGACGGTGGCCAATGTTTACCCCCTCAAGATAAACCCCACCCACTGACTGGCTACACGGAGATTCTCGCGCATTACAGGCAAACTCTCCGTCGTCTGCAACCACCACACTGGCGCCTCTCCAGAGAGGACGCTACAACTTGACGGCGGCTCCAAACGAATACCTACCCACATCCCACCCGCCTCCACTTCATCTTCCCCACCCAACACCCTTTCATCTGGGCTCACTGTCCCCAGCCTGGCACCCTTTACAATATACTATGGGAGTGCCAACGTACTCCGGACTTGCCCCAATTCCCAATCCCGCTTACGAGCAGTGGAGGGCTTCCCTGGCCAGCCCAGACCCGGATACCCAGCTCAGCCTGGTGACCCCAGCAAAGACAGCCAGCCAAAGTCAAGGCATCCCGTACTAGTGATGCCTTCCACGGGGCGAGGCCCATTCATCAGCCTCTGACAAATAAAATATTTATTCTCTCTCTCTCCCTCGAACTTGAAGCGCCATCTATGAGGCGCTGTCAGAAAATGTTCTTTTCTTACACGTTGTCACTTGCCACGAGCTTGGTGGCGGGCTGACGCGACCTTTGTACGAACTGCATCGTACTTAGTTTCCGCCAGGACTAAGTTTGCACTGTAGACTTGGGGGTGACATGCGTTATGGCTGTCCACAGGGCCATTTACGACGCCTCTGAGCTTCCAATCGAGGCAGGAACAAATTACGCGGGCGGCCAGGGCACGGTATACGGTGCTGATCTGCCCGCGTATTCTTTTTTTTTTTTTGACTTCCGAGTTTTGTGTAAGCAATTATGCATCTAGTACCCCCACACTCTATATAATATTCCACCGCGGCTTTATTCGCTGTAGGACGCTTCTCAGGCGCCAGGCTACAAAGCGAGCTCTCTCATGGTCTCTCATGGTTGCAAGGACGTGCATTGTCTCGGGTTCGATTACTGGCAGCCTAGGGTGCGTTGAATTTATGAAGGTGAGAAAACACTTTGTGTACGCGATGTTTCGGTTCGAAAATTTCAAATATTTGAAACAGTGATGCAAATGGAATACAAAAAGTGGCCGCGTATCTGCTCCTTTCGCAGCAAATGTCGTCAAAAGACGATAGTTTTTGTAGACATTTGCCAAGGAAATGCCCTTTGCCTTTACTTTCCCCCTCACCTCTCATGCTGTTTCTGCACCGTCGCGCTCATCCCAAGGTAAACACACTAAAGGTTTGCTCAAGGCGATTTGAATTTACCGCGTTCCACTGCTACAGGCCGAGTTCCTCGATGCTATCGCTGCAGTACGGCGGAGACGCGCGTGAATGGAGGCGGCCGACTACATGGTTTATAGAACCGCATGGCCGTGCTCCACGTGCGTTCAGATAGTTCCAAGCAGAACGTGGAACCTAGATAGTGGAACCTTTCGTTGCTATTGCCGCGTGATTTTTCATATGCCGCCAGGAGGCGGCGGTTTTCTGCAGTAGATGTAGAATATCATTTGCTATCGAAAAAACAAGCATCCATGAGTTTTTTTAATAAAGGAACACTGTAAATATCCCTTCTGTACTAATTTCCTGTCTTATATTTGCGTAATGTCTTGTACTTGTTCAACAAAGTTGACAAGTATGAACATATAAACCGGGCTTAGATGTTTACGTTTGGCTGTGAGTATATAAGACTACTGCGCAATAACAATTTTACTTTTGCAAGGTGGCTGGATCGACTCACAGACGAACAGACCAAAATTTCTGGGTTTAAGTAGCCCAAGAAAGACAATCGTCTTTAAAAAGAACGATTCGCGAAGTATTCAAGGTTTCGAACGCTCGCACACCCTCAAATATACTGACTGGTCCAGCTACACAAGCGTGTACTAAATTTTGGGATCTCAGTTGTTGACCGTGAGCTATTGTGTAACCCGTCAAACAAATGAAAAACCAGGATTCGACACAGTTGGATATTTTCAAACTCTTTATTGCAAATATTTGCGATTTCTGCAGTAGGGAGAGAGTAAAGTGGCCAGAGACATGAAAGTTGCGAAGTTCCGAGATTATTGGTGACGAAAAGCACCCAGCACTGAAAGATCGCTTTTTAGATAAAAACTAGATAAAAGATAAAAACTAAAAGACCCTCAAGCCACTAAAGAAGCGTAGCTTAGGGCCCGTCATACTCAGCACTCAACGCACGTTCCTTCGTACCCTGTCCAGTTCGTGCTTAACCTCGCGCTTCGCTCTGTCGAGTTGAGTCACGCGCACCTCGTACAGCTTGCGGGCTCTGTTTTTGGCGCGCTCGCACTGCAGCTTGATGTAGTCGAGGCGCGTCATTTCGCGCTCCTTCTTGCCCAGTTGAACGAAGGCACAGTCGGTGGAACGCGAGTGCTCCCCGAACGGGTCGTCGTCGGGCTCCCAGCCATCCAGCTCCTTGAAGCACACGTAGCAGCGCACGAGGTCCGGCGCGTTCTCAGTCGGGCAGTGGTAGAATCCGGCTTCCGCCATTCTTTCCGGCGTGCATTTGCAGTTGCCCGTCAGCGGCCACTGCGCGAAAGACGCCAGTCGGTTTTCCTCCAGGTCCATGTCGAGGTCTGTTCGGCGCCGCAGCACGGTGTTCAGGGTCAGGTCGACGGCCATGGCGCAGGATGTTCAGGGTGGACGAACTTCTCGTGGCCAGCCGCAGAGCAGGAATATCGTTGCAAAGCGACGCGGACGCGTCCGATGAGAGGTGGTGAGTAGCAACCGGCTTACCGAACCGCACCCCGAGCGTTTTGCTTCGTCTTCGTTCACGAGCGATCACCGTACGCGCTCTAAGGTTCCTTGTCCTCGTCGTCTGCGATGCCAGCTACATTCAGGAGGGGCGGTTGTAACAATGCTGCTGCTGATGATGATGATGATTAGTGGCTTTCCCTTTGAATCGGGGTAGTAGTAGTAGTATGAAACTTTAATGAGCCTTATAAAGTAGGAGTGGTTCCCTAGTCCGGGAATCCAAGTGACGACCGGGCGACCGACGCCCTAGATGCCAGTAGTTGCTGGACGTCCAGGTGGTCGCTGGTGATCAGGTTCTTCCACAGCTCATGGAGGGGGAGGGGGGAAGGAAAGGGTGGGAGGTCAGGGTTGTGCGTACACTCTAATAAAATGTGGACGGGCGTCGGTTGTCAGCAACCGACTTGCCAGTTTTATTACGCTTACTCGCCCTACTCCCAGCTAACCTAATAGATTTGCATCCTCCCTCCCATCTCCCTCTCTTCCCTGTTTTAAAACTCATCGCCCCACCCCGTTTTTTTTTCTCCCCTCGCTGTTCTAAATTCTCATCCGTATGATTACTCCGCCTGCGTACTCATCCCTTCCCTACTTTTCCTCCACCACCACTCCAGTCGCCTCTTCGTCAGCTCTATGGCCTTGAAGTTGAGGTTCACCCTCACCCCAAATCCCAAAGCCTCCACCAGCGTCAATATATAGGAGGGGAAACGCCCCCTTGCGGCAACCGCGGACGAGCGACCAGATAACGTCACAATGATAACCAAGACGGACTGCAAAGCGTCGTAGCTGCGACGGCGAGGGAGAGGGTAGCGGCACCTGACGGACGATATGATAGCGGGCGCATTTCATACCGTGGCTGCGTAGTGAAATTGGTTAAATGGTGATCGCGGCGGCCGCGCAGTTTGTTCACCTGCTAGCTTAACCTATGACGAGCGCCGGGAGGCCTCGTTTTCCCTCCCGTCTTGTTATTGCTCCGTGGCAACGCGAGGTCCTCAAGAGCGATGCCTACTACGCTGCCCCGTGCCTCAAAGCGCGAAGTGGCTTCGGCGGCGCACCAAACACGGAATTACTTGAATATGCAGCAATTTACCGCTGCATGCTCTACGGGAACTCTTGCGTACAGGTGCCGTCGGAGCACGGGAGCGGTGTCCGCACACTACCGAAGCGCCATGTAGCAGCGCCGGGCTTAAAGGAGTACTGACACCAAATTTTGACGCCTAAAAATGATATAATTGGCTTCAGTAGTTTGTACAGATACCTCACAGAAATTTTTGCAGCGATCCGAGGCCGGAATAACATCTAAAATCGATTTTGATTGTCCCGGCCGCGAGCTTCTACAAGTCGGCAGCACTAGCGAAATCGCTTTCGGCGTGACGAAACATCGGCCTGCGTGTCTGGCCGGTTCAGGGTGACGTCATATAGTCGTTTTCGGAACCGGAAACGAAATCCTGCGCTGCGCGCTGCTGTTGTCGGTGGTATTCGTTTGGGAAGGAGACGTACGGGTGTAGCTGTGTGAGCAATGCTTGTAAACTTTGCGCACTTTGCGTGTTCGACGTCTTTGCTCTTCAGTTTGTGGCCGGCGCATGGTGTTCCCTTGCACTGGTGCTGAAAACTGCGCGGTGCCGGCACCGCGCGGTGCGCGATGTCGACGCGCACCGCGGCGACGCGGCGGTGCGCGTCGCCGAGCTCGACCAAGTTGTCATATGGCAAGCTCGCGGAATGCGATGTACTGCTCGTGGAAGCCTGTCCGAGCAAATCGACGACGACGCCAAGATGCATTATTTTACACGCGACGACATGCAGCGCTAAACGTGGACTGAGTTCATGCGCGGCGGCGGCCGCAAGAACTGTCGCCCAAGCCAGCGGGCTCGGCATTGCTCGCGTCAGCTTGGGTGTTCGGAACTTCAGGCTTAGTATCGTGGCGAATATTTGATCGCCGGTATCTGTACAACTGCGAATGACCATCCCTTACACAACTTTTCACCACACTATCATCCCCTTTTTCGCATACTGAGCTTTATTTTGGCGATAATTTCCGTTTCAGCGATCGGTGACCAAGACATCTGCCGTGGTCTGTTTTGATTCTTGCGCGCAGGTGGCGCCATCTTTCGGCCGCTCGCCGCACCGCGGTGCCGGCAGTGCTGGGTCGGAGCGGAGCGCCGATCCTCCGCTGCTGGTCAGCGTAGGCTTACCATCGCGGCAAATATCTGAACCCCGCTTTTAAAGGGGCACTGACACAAAAATTTAGCATCTTGTTTTTTTCGTTGCGATAAGTAGCTAGTGACCTACTTATAACCTGTAGAAACCTCATTTGCTTCAGCGTGCGACGGTTGTTTAATTAGAGGGATTTTAAATGCGGCCAGTCGCAGTTTCGGTTTCAGCGAGTGCCGCGAAACGATGGATTTTGTGGATTTTGTGTGAACAAAGCTGACCACGTGACCGTCGGAGGGATATCACAGAGCAGAGCCGCCGTAGCACTGTCGAATCCGCATCGACGGCAGTTTCTGCGAATGCCCCCACGTACTGATCTCGTGAGGCGCTTAATTAAAAAGCGACCGTGGATGTGACGCAGGCGCTGCGAGTGCAAATGCTACCGCGGCTAAAGAACGACGCGCGACGCTCGAGGCGGTGGGTGGCAAGACGCGCGTTGGGAGCAGCCGGCCGGTCTGCCTACAGGTCCGCCTACAGATGTGTTGGGCTCAGCACTGCGGCGGATATTCGAGTGCCGCTCTCGTAAGCGGTGCAGATGACAATTTTTAATGCAACCCGCCATCGCATCATTAACTCCTTTCTCATTTAAGCCACTATGGTCGGGACTTGGGGACAATTTCGTGCAGCGGTAACAAGCTATCACTCGAGCTACCTGCGCCGGCCTGGGCCACTTCGCGGCCGTGGCCGCCGCCTGCACAGCGACCGTGCGGCTAGCTCAGTGGGCTTTTCGTGCCTCCGGCGCGTTTTCGCATCCAATGGTAATTTACAGTAATAGAAACAGAGTGCCTGGAATCGCTGTAGAACTTTGGTCGCGGCCAGCTGCCCGATTAGCTGACGAAATCACGGCGCCTCCGCCGCCAACGATCGGGTCGTTCGTTCTCGAGAGCAGAAGCTCCGCCCTCCGGCCCTCCGATTGGAGCGGCGAGCCGGGCGAGCCCGCGTAAAACGCCGGTAGTGCGGAAGCGGCAAACACAAACTCGTGACGTGTTTGGATGTTGTTTATTTACAATTGCGCGTGGTCCTCTGCTAGCTGCTCGGTTGCGTTTCGCACACTTCAAAATTGATTTTAAATATGTTCTAGGCTGTATTCGCCGCTGATATTTTGCAGATGATGTATATGTGTTCCCACCAATCTATCTCCGACGTTATCTCGCCTTCAAAATTTTGTGTCAGTGCCCCTTTAAATTCAGCGCTGATAACAACCCCTAGCACAATTTTTCAACCCACTAACATCTACTTTCTCGCATGTGGAACTTCTTTTTCGCGATCAGATTGATCTTTCGCGATCAGATCTTTTTCGCGATCAGATCGCGATCAGAGTGGCGACAAGCTGTTGCTGTCACGGTCTGCGCCGGTTCGAGCCACAGTGATATTAAAAAACGGACGACGGCGAAGACATCGCCGGCCTAATCGCCTGGCCAAATAAAGTTGTTCTGTCTGTCGGGTGGCAGCGACTCATCCGAGTCTGACGATTCAGACGACATGTCGACTGCGCGGGCGAGTGCGGACTATGTGCAATCGTAGCAGACGATGCGGTGAACGTCCCTTACGTCACGGGTGATATCGTGACGTAAGATTGGCCTGCTTGCAGGCTGGCCTTCGAACGGCCATTTTCTCGCGCGGCGACCAAATTTGAAAATGGTTGCAATAAACGTGCTATAATTAATTCTGTGTTGGCGGCTGACGGCTTTCGATTCGATTTTCGTAATTACTGGGCCATAGGTATTCTTTACAGCATAAAAACTGAAAACGAGAAATTTCGTGTCAGTACTCCTTTAACGAAAAGGACCCGACAGTGCATGCACGCGTGACGTACAGTAGACCCTACAACAGTTCGGAGTGTCTTTCTTTACCTCTGGTCCGATAATTTGCAATGAACTTCATCGAGCACACTGGCCGCAGTGATGGCGCTGATAGAAGACCGCGATGGGTCTGTAACTCGCGCATGTGAACTGCCAAAAAAGCGGCGGTATCAGCGCTACCTGAAGCAGCGTATTTTTGAGCGCTGTTTTTTTTTTAATCAATGAGCAAGGGCAATAATGATGTAGCTTGTGTCGTGAACAACGCACAGTCGTGTGTTCGAATGGGTCCTAGAGCATCAATAAAAGAACAAACCATGAAAACAGTCGCCTTAGATTTACTGCTCATCAGATAAGGCCTGCAAACGCATGAGAACCACATGCTGAAGGGGCGGTATTTTTCGACGAAAGTTAAAAGCAGCGAGTATTCACTTCTTTTTCGCGGTCACTAAGTTTCGATTTAAAACGCAATACCATCGGCCAAGAAGTTTCCTGCTTAGTCTGTGCCGACATGCCTTCAACAGTGCCACGCGCTGAGCGGCAGTACATCATTAGACTTGCATTAGAAGGCCGATCTCAGCGTGAGATATGTGGCATAACAAGACGGTCATTTGGTGCTGTGAACCGCATTATCCAGGCTTACAGAGATGATGGTGGGCGCATCAATGTCGATTACAGGGCAGGACGGCCCCGGTCAAGTACGCAAGACGTGGGCCAGCTTATTCTTGCCGCTGTCATTGATGACCCTTTTTTGAGGTCCCGAGAGATCAGGGACATGTTTCAGCTCGATATCAGTGAGAGCACCATCAGGAGGCGACTACATGAGTCTGGGCTCAATTCATGTATTACTGCCCAAAAGCCGTATCTCACTGATTGACAAAAGCGCCAACGCTTGGAGTTCTCTCGTGCGCACGAGCAATGGAGCGTGACCGACTGGGGTGAGGTGGTCTTCACCGATAAAAGTACCTTTTCCTCAAAGTGGGACCAACAGCGGAAAGTCTGGCGGCCCTACAACTGCAGGTAACATCACCCTACGCTTGCGGACTTACGTTCATTCACGATGGGCAGCCTAAAGCATATTGTCATGAGAAGATGAAGAAGCGGGCAGTACAGCAGACTGCTGTGGATGCAAGCATTAACGACGAAGCTATGTGAACGCACGCACGCAGCTACATTAGCTGTATATAAGCCCTTCGCCCGTGCATGGACTCAACTCTTAACTCTTAAAAAAGTTGCACTAAACCTTCATTGTCACTTTTAGAAAAATCCGCGGCTGATCACTCGGTGTGTTGAACTCTCGATAGGAGATTTTTGCCTGATTCTCCATTTATTGTAAGAAATTTCGTTACTGCATGCGTTTGCCTACAGCCCTATTTGAAGGTTGCACATTTTATGCTAGTAAGCGATTGTGCGTGTGCTGACTACATTTGTCTCGTTATTTTCTTTGTCAGATACTTGCCCAGCTTCGTGCGCGACGTCCTGGCGAGTGGCCGATGCTCTGTCAACGTTTGGGGAGCTGTCAGCGCTCAAGGCGTGGGTCCGCTAGTGAGGCTGCCCGGGCGTTCAATGCAGCTGCCTACCGCGGCCTGCTAGACGAGCATCTTCTACCTTACATCTGCAGAGGGCCATTCCCGGACGGATTTTTTTTATTCCAGGAGGACCTGAGCCCTATACACACTGCAAGGACGGTGAAAACGTTCTTGGAAGAGCGCGCTGTGCGAGTGCTGGACTGGCCGCCAAGAGGAGCGGACTTCAACATTATTCAAAATGTTTGGGGGACAAGAAAGCATCGCATGTCAAGGCTTGACCTCCGTACCGCAACCTCGGACGACCTGTGGCAGGCTGTGGAAGCTGAGTGGAACAAGCTCCGCGAGGCAAACGGCTTCGTGGAATCCCTGTACGAGTCTTTGCCACAACGCATGGCTGAAGCAGTAAACGTGCAGGGAGCCTTCACTAGGTACTAGGCAGGCACTTGGCACCATGAAAAAAGCCACAAAGCAATTTGTTGGATGAATTTATTTTCCCTAGTAGTGAGAAGCTTCATATCTTCATTTCGTAGAGCCGCACTAATATAAATTGTTATTTCGGAACAAACAGAAAAAAGCATTGCCTGTATATACATGACCATCAATAAATATAATTTGGTGAAGCAAGAAGGTGTGCTCCTTTGCCTGCTACGAAACAAAATTTGCAAGGAGTTGTGCTGCTGAGCCCTAGGACGTGGGTCCAGAAACTTGCTCCACGTGACACGATACCAGCCGAGACTATCGTCAGGCCCGGGACTAGAACAGTTCCGATGTTATGAAGTGCCCTCCATCCTCAAATGTAATTTATTGGGAGGCCCTCTCTTTCCGGGATGTGTTCGCAATATCCTCACATTTGTATAGTATACAGAAAGCTATCAACACAAAGGCCGCATCAGCATCGCCCTGACCCACTGATTAAAAAAACCTAAAATCTCCCCGCGAGGGGGACTCGAGTAAAGGCGTCGCATAGGGGGTGGGTGTATTGCGTTAACGTTTAGTGTTTGGGGAGTTGGTGGTAGTGAATGCGTTGTATCAGCAGCTTCTTGACGTAGTTTGGATGAGTCAAGGATATAAGGCGCGTTCGTAGCCTTCCATTCTGTGTCGGTTTTGTGGCGCAGTGGGAAGAGCACCATGTACCTCGCGTTCCGCCCACAGGTAGTGAATGCGTTGTATCAGCAGCTTCTTGACGTAGTTTGAATGAGTCAAGGATATAAGGCGCGTTCGTAGCCTTCCATTCTGTGTCGGCTTTGTGGCGCAGTGGGTAGAGCACCATGTACCTTGCGTTCCGCCCGCAGGGTCGTGGGATCGAAACCAGGCGCCGGTAAGTATTATTTTTTTATATAGTGTAGGGGGAGGGGTGAGGACCTGTTGTTGAGAGCGAGGAGGGTAGCGTGATGCGGGAGAGGAGGAGTGGGGGAGAGGGCGCACCTGGAACGGCTGTTGCGGACGCCGAGGCACGCCAACGCCGGGTGACATCGTGAGTTAAAGAAATGCTCTGCATTTAAAATGCAGTGCTCCAAAATGCCCTCCTTCAGATAGCGCTGATACGGCCGCTGCATCGGCAGCTCGCTAGCGCGACATCGACCCATGCGGGTCTGCTATCAGCGCCATCACCACTGCCGGCGTGCTCGCTCAGCTGCAGAGGAATATGCTCGCGGCAGAGGCAAACAGGCACTCCGAGCTGTTTGGGGCAATCGGTTTTTAACGCGCGCATGCGCTGTCAAATCCCTTTCGTTCCACCCGGAGCTGCTACATGGCGCTCCGGCATTGTGAGGACACCGCTCCCGTGCTCCAATTACTTTTGACGGCACCTGTACAAATGGAAAGAATGGCTACGGCTTAGCTCTGCTAACCTTGAATATGCAAAGCAAAAGCTTGGCTTAGTCTGGTTTAGTCTTGGTTTCGATTTGTCACCCTTTGATTGAGCTGTATTGCCGACCACGTCTCAATGCCGTTAGATTCCGTGCAACGCTCACAGAAGAAGGCCAGGCGAACGCACTGTTACTCTTCGCAGGGCGCTAGACTCTCGGGGACAACTTTCTGTGGCAATGCAGTCAAGGCTACGAAGCCGGACCACGCCTTTTCACTGCGCACCGGAAAGTAGTTCAACAAAAATAGTTGGCTGGCGGTAACCTCAGCAATTCAAGAATATTTAGTTCTTATGTTTTAGACTTGCAGTGATAATGCTACTAAATTGCTAGCCAGAGAATATGAAACAGATAGCATTTTTTTACATTTTCGGATATTTTTGGTTGCGGCTGTCGCCGCTGGCGTTGCGATGGTTCCCTCCCGAAAAAAAACAAACAAAAAAACATGGCATTCTTGTAGACCATTTGTAGACGGCTTTCGGCAGCTCGCTACTTCATTCTCCGCATAGGATTTGTAAAGCTTCGCTGTAAACAGACGAAGCGAGTGGTTTGCAAAGTATACGGCCAAGTGAGGCTGATGAAACCATAGATATGCAACCGGGGCTCTCCGCTGTTTTCGCAATCCGTTCAGTTAGCCAGTTTCCCGTCGTAAGCGAGCGTGTGCGTAAGCATGTGTGCACGCTGCTCTTTCGGTATACCGCGACCGCGCTAGGTAAGTACACCGCACATGCCGGTGCTGCTGCCCAGTAGAAGAGTTTACAGATCGGTGGATTCCGTCAAAACTGCAGCGCTTACAAAATTCACTTCTTTTCTGAACGATACAGAGTCCACAGTTGGTCTGAGTTCTCCGGTTCACGGCCGCTCGGGCCGTGTCCAGTCAAAACAGGCCGTGTCCAGTTGGCCTGTGTTTACAAACAAATGAAGCGTGTGGAAGGAGACGCCAATATGCCTGCATGCTCGGTGATCGTGGTTCAGCGCACTCAACTACGGAGCTTATGCGAAGAAATGAACTGTATCAAATGCGTATCGGTCACGCCGAAACTGAAACCGAAACCAGTTTATAGAGAACTATTTCGCGCAGTAACACAGAGCAGTTAGCTTCCCCCTCTCCCTCCCCGGTCCGTAGCTTTCGCTCCATTGCTACAGAAAGTTGTCCCATGCCGGCCGTGCCGCCGGCTGTGCTTTTCATTGTCTACGATGTAGTATTTATTCGAATATAAGGCGGTCACGATTATAAGGCGAGGGGGGAGTTGAAGGACCCAAGAAAAAGAAAAAAGTTTGGACACTAATATAAGGCGAAATAACGAAAGAAAAAAGGCAACTAAATTCCTTACCTTTCAGCAAAGCCTACACCAAGTATTCATGAACTATCTGCACACAATGGGATTTATTCGAAGCGAGACGAAAGTGCAACTAAAAACTGTCTTCAGAGGTGGTAGTATCCGAATCTTCCTTGTCACTTGCGCACTCAAAGAGGTCATCGTCCTCGGCACCGTCAAGAGCATTTGAAATGCAGCACTTGCGGAACGATGCCGCAACCATGGCTTCGGGGATCGCTGCCCAAGCGTCGACCACCCATTGGGCGAGCATAGACGGAGACGCCCGCTTCAGACGTCCCGACGGCGTCAGGGCCACAGTGTCAGACGCCATCCATTCGTTGTACAGCCGTCTGACGTGTGCCTTAAAGGGCTTGTTAAGGCAAACGTCAAGCGGCTGTAGTTGACTCGTCATGCCCCCCGGAATGACGACCAGCTCCCTCTGGTTGTCCATGAGCTTCACACCTTCCGTGAGGTGCCCGCGGAAGGCGTCGAGCACCAGCATTGACCTCCGGGCGAGAAGTGCCCCTGGTCTCCGGCTCCACACCGACTTTATCCAGTCAAGAAAAAGCTCTTCCGTCATCCACCCTATCTCCTGGCAACGAATGTGGACGTTCTGCGGGAACACCTCGTTCTGTGGCATAGTCTTTCTGTTCAGGATGATGAAGGGGGGCAACTTCCGCCCATCGGCGGTGCAGGCTAACATCACGGTTATCCGAGCCTTCTCGTTACCTGTAGTGCGCAGGCTCACTTGGCGATCACCTTTTTGGTGAATGGTCTGGGGCCGACGGCATGTCAAAAAAAAAAAAAAAATCGGAGTTTCGTCGGCATTGCCAATCTGCCCAAGTAGGAAGACGTGTCGCGTCGCAGGCCGATAACATATCTTTGAAAGGAAATTAGTTTTTCTTCATAGTCTCCTGGCAACTAATGCATCACGGAGGTCCGCCTTCGCTACGAAAGCCCGGCCCTCTTCATGTACTTCTGCACCCAGCCCGGGTTGGCTTTGAACTTGAGAGCGGGAATGCCATGCTCTCTCTCGATTTCGCGCGCCTTCATCTGCACGATGTCTGTAGTAACGGCCAAACCGCGGCCTCTTTAATTACGCTTCATAAGGTAACAAACTCTGCATCATTAGAATCTGATGCATAGTTTGTGGTAGCATTAGCAATACTCCATTATCGGGACTTTTTCTGACAAACGAACGTTTTTATTTGATATATAATTCTTGGGTAGTCATGTAGGTAGCAAATTCTCTATTGACAATATAATGGTACCAGACATGAAGGAAGAAAGGTCTCTATAAATATCTCTGGATAGATTTGCACCCAGTATCCAAAAAGTTATTCTGATTATATTTCTTCGAATTTGCATACAAGGGTTCATTTGACTGCTTATGCATATTGATACTAACATATGTTCTTACAGTCTGCAGGAGGTGTACTAATGGAGGATCCAGGCCACCGTGCTAACGACATGTTGCTCTGAAGCATTCCTTCTTATTTGTTTTCTTGTGCGTTTTCTGTTCAGCGTCTGGCCATGCCCGGCTGTGTTATCTGTGTTCAAAGTGGAGCGTGTGTTACCATCCTTTTTGTATGCTGCGCAAGCTATTTTATTTGATAGAAAGAGTCAGCACTAGGCTAGAATGTTCTTCATTGATCACCAGTATTCTCAACCTCACCGGACAGTCCCAGAATGAATTGCATGGAAAAATAAATGCTCGCATGGAAAATGCCATGGCATTCGATTTGCCAACACTCCCCTGTGAATGTCACTTTGTTGACTGCTCCTTCACTGCTTGTGTGTTCTTCGAGTTGTTTGCTCCAATAAACTTTGTTTTTTGAAGAAACATGTATCGCCTTAGGCTACATGACAATATTCACCCAGCACTGCGCGCAGTACTGTAAGGTGGCTATAATAAAAATGAAATCTGAAGTAATTGCAATCAGTTTCTGTCGGCACTTTTGGCTTGTGCAAGGTAAGACAATGTCTCAATGATTGTTAATTCATCCGATAAAGCTCTTGGATCAAAGCTGTTTTGTGGTACCCTAAATTTACTAATGTTTCACCGTATAATGTTTCTTTCTGGATCATCAATGTTTAGATCTAATAATTTTGCTCAGCAGTAATTTCTTTTCGCATGTAAGTTTTATGATCCCGAAATGACAATGATAGTTTGAATGTTTGGAGATAGCAGATATCAATAGACTTGCTTTGAAATGGTGGGGAGTATTCATTGATATGTCGAGTTTAAATTGAAAATTTGGTTTGTGCTATGACCTCAGAAAGTTTTATATGCAATTGAGGTTTTAGAAAGCTTCTGCTTAAATTAGCTTGGTCTATGCTAGTGAATTATAAAAAATGCCCCTAAATTTTAGCTACATAGGAACAGATCTTTCTTGCAATGAGTACTGGCTTTATGTATACCTTGCATTGAAATTTTCATAATACGGTCTTGTATTATGAAAATTTCTGGTCTGAGAACCACAACTGCGGTCTGCGAGCCACAAGCCCATTTCGGGACAGTACAAAAAAATGTCATTTTAGGGTGGGTGCACAACGGTATAAGCGACTAAATCCAGGTAATTGAGTTTGCTTAGCAACTTGAGCACACATGTTGCAGTTGAAATTTAGAACAGAATTGTTTTGGCTGGGGCGTGAGAAATGTACACCTGCATTGCCACAAATCTTCAAATGTATTTCTTCCACATGGTACACTAAAAACTACTGAGTCAGTCGCAGTTTTGCTTGTTTACCTGTCAGTATGAAGTAAGGAAGACAAATCACTTGTACAAATCTTAGCACGTAGAGACAAAACTATAAGCACTTGAAGCCTGCTGTAAAGGAAAAGGTGAGACATAGGCGAACGTCGACAATAAGCTGTTTTGAAATGCCACTTTGTTACCCCAGTGGGAATAGAGTGGCTACTGAGAAGTGGTTTTAAAGGGGGAGAAGACCAATGGCTAGATGAGGGTGAGAAATAATTTGGTGGCAGAGAATGGACTCTGACAATGCAGAATAGGAGCAGTTGGAAATCGACGGAAGAGGACATCATTCTGCAATGGACATGAAGTGGTCTAATGGACAATGGTGAAATGTGATAGCACTCCCAATATGAAGGGGGCTGTTTTCATACAAAGAATGTGAGGTGCCTGGTGAGGATGTAAACTTGCATTAAATGCGATACTGGCCTTCCTCGATTATCATATTTAAACTTGATCCCCATGGACTCTCTGAGATGTTGTTCGGTATGATACGCACCTGTATTAGGCCTATGGGGCTCCCTGCCCAAAAAGTGCCAGCAGACGATCGGACATCTAAATTGAGTAGGCCCAGAATGGGCAAAACTGGTAGCTCTCAAATGTTATAGAATGTAATTCGTATCA
The DNA here is from genome assembly GCF_048455015.1 of Haemaphysalis longicornis. Lineage (NCBI taxonomy): Eukaryota > Metazoa > Arthropoda > Arachnida > Ixodida > Ixodidae > Haemaphysalis > Haemaphysalis longicornis. Next base: position 336,549,012 of record NW_027526203.1, on the reverse strand, counting down.
GAAGAGGGTAGTAATTATTCTATGTATAGACGCAGTAATATTCACAGCTGGGGCATGCGTAACCGCTCTCAACGTTGTGGAAAATTGGGTGTGTGAGGAAGTACACAAGAATGAGTATTCACTGTGATAGTATTTACAATTTACAACATTAGTGAACTGCTTCATAACTACAGATGTGCTAATATCAAATTTAGGACTGATAATGAAATACAAATATTAAAAACTAATTGCGAATCAAATATTTTCAACCACAAATATCTTTGCTTTGTGAGTATAGAGCTAAAACAAAACTAAAAAAAATATCTTAAGCAGTCAGTACTGAACACATTTGAGTATCGAGTTGAATGGTAGGACTACAAGATGGCAACGCAGTTGAACAAAAATCTGGTATGCATTGCAATGAAAAGATGCGGGTTTGTTCCGAAACTGGCTGTGAATACAGGCTGCAGTACCTCCAGTCATTGAAAAAGGGACCCTTGTTATGCATGTTAGTGGCTGGTGTCACCGGACTGCGAGCCAACGAGTAATTCTTGATTCTTCAGTTCTCCTACCACATCAACAGTGAAATTCTTCGTATAAATTTTACCCAACTACCGTTACACCTCGGCAAACATACAGCAGCGTTAGCATGCTCATTTTTTTGCAGGGCTAACCATGTTCAGCCTTTTTGCTCAGCTTCAACGTCGCGAAAACAAGCCAACCCACGGGGGCAGGTCGTGCAGTGAAGCTTTAAAGTTTGTAAGTCGTGCGGCAGTGCCAACTTTACCTGCTCTTATATTTATTCATCTTTGTGGAAAGTAAGATGATCACGCATTTGTTACCTGCGGTAAGGAAACAGAAACATTCAGAACATTCTGTTGGAATATAATTGAATCTATGTAAATCCGAAAAATAAAATATTCGCCTTCCCGGAGCGCTGTAGTTGTACACACAGAAGGCAAAAAGAAAGGAAGGAACAGTATGAGAAAGGCAGGGAGATTTAGCAGGGAACAGTCCGGTCGATTATCCTACATGTACACCGCCAAATTGCACGTGGAAACCGGCTGGCAAGACACAGCCATTTCGTGCACTTTTTTGGACTGCGCCGTGGTCAATCGTGTCTTCTTTCGTGAATGTGTGCTGAAGCTGAAACAGATTAACTACAGCTGATCCACCTATATGTAAATGATGCAGCCTACCAATTTTAACGGTGATGTTGCTTAAGTTGGTGGTTAATTAGGCTGCTGAACGTGTGCAGCAAAACACCGCCGAGCAATAACGTTATCGCGCGTGCCGGTGCCGCCCTTTGTAAACTACGTCCAATGGTAACAAGTGATGAGCGATCCACCCTGCGACGCATTATTTACCGGTGAAGGCTCGATGGACGAAGATTTGCCCTGCGAAATTGTGCTATCAGATGACGATGACGAAATGACTCGATCGTACTGAAAATAAAACAACATGTTACAGTCAAAACGAAACCCGCTTTTACAATTTTTTCGATCTACCGAACAAATTCAGGTTCCCGCGCAGGTGCCCATACGGCTCAATGCTTTTATAAACTCGGGGTAACGAAAAAGATTCCGCACCATTCCAGATTTAGAGAAGTATTTCCAGAAACAGACACATAAAAAATGCAATTTCGAATGCATTTCGTCCCAATGCCACGAATACTATTGCAGCACGCCAGGAAAAGAAAAAAAAAAACGAGGCATAGCTATATATATATATATATATATATATATATATATATATATATATATATATATATATATATATAATTTCGTTTTAACGGAGCTCTACGAGATAAGCTAGCTCAACGCAGTCGCTGCAATGACGATGTCATCGTAGCTTCTGTGATGCGCCTCCTTTCAGACGTGTATAGAATCAACTGCTTGTAAAACCACAGTCCTGATATTACAAAGTTCTCTATTTAACGAAATACTTCCCGGGGAATTCGTTACATCGGGTTTTAACTGGATGGTAATGGCCGAGTGCTAAGTGCCCTTCGTTGGTCTAACAACGACACCACACAGAAAACTCAGCCGAGCTAGTCCCCAGGCATAACCACGCGTGAACCTAGCCGAACCAAGAATTAGCTAGGTGGGGCCTCCAGTTACGCTGGTTGCCCAGTCTTGGCGACACTAGTGAGAAGCTGTCCCCCTAGTGCAAAGCTTCCCCCGGCAACTTGCTGTGCTTTGTATTTTGGTGGCAGCACAATGACGAAATATGCGAAGCAGTATTTCTATTGCGTCGTTGCCTGGCCGTCGAAGTTTCCATATACAAATCAAGCTCTTGCTGTCAAACTTACTGGACTTCTGGCGTGACATTTTCGTGTTATATATATATATATTTCGCTGATATGGGTGCCTACCAGCCCACTAACCATGGATTGGCATATTAGATGGTCGATCGCAGCGTAAATAATTGTTTGCAACCTCATTGGAAAGCATTGAACACAGTTCTGGGTAGTCGCCGCTATGACAATGTTCCTAAAACGCTTATTGTCAAGTCCCAACAATTAGAAGCGCAAGAGCTTGCTGAATATTTCAATATATTATTTGGTAAATAGCAGCTCCCCGTGCAATACCTCCCTAGAAACAACGAGTACTGGGTTATGTTGCTATCCAAATGGCATTTTCTTTAATCCGACTGATGAACGAGAGGTGTACAGCATAATTATGCCATTGAAAAATAGCCGAGCGTTAGACATTGTAAAAATAGCCGAGCGTTAGACATTGATAATTTGCAAATAAAACCTGTAAAATATGTATTGCCTTTCATTGTTCCGGCATTGAATCACATCTACAATTTGGCAATGGTGTCCGGTGTGTTTCCTAATTGTATGAAAACTGCAAGGGTATCATTAATTTATAAAAGCGGAGATCGGAACGTGCCTTCAAATTATAGACATATATCCATCCTTTCTGTGTTGTGTAAGGGCATGGAGAAAATAATTTCCGCTTGAATAACAAAATCTTATCAGAAATACAAACTTATTAGCGACTCGCAATTTCGATTCACTGCTTGTCGGTCAACTGAAACAGCTCTTCTCACCTTAACAAAGCATTCTGCAGAAAATTGAAAAAACAATTATACACGGTAGGCATATTTCTCGATTTCTCGAAGGCCTTCGATTACCTCAATTATGATATTCTTTCGAATAAGCTACAGTGGTACGGTATACGTGGGAAGCCATTGAATTTGCTCGAATCTTATTTAAATGGCAGAGAACAGTCCGTATATATTAATAATCACAGATCCACCAGACTGTCAATTAGGTGTAGTGTACCTCAATGTAGTGAATTAGGGCTGTTTTATTTATTACATATATTAACGACATTGTGCAGGTTGACTCTTCTCTTACATTTATAATATATGCTGACGATAGCACACTGCTTTTGGCTGGTGCTGATTCAGATGAGCTAATAACAAGATCCAATACAGTGCTAGCTAAGCTGTCACAATGGTCAAAATTAAATAGTATTAAAGTTAATCCCAATAAAACCAAAGCAATTTTATTCTGCGCCAAAAATAAAAATTCATTCCCCATCCATGCTACGTTTCGAACATGAGCAAATAGATTTTGTTCCAGAGCACAAGATTTTAGGGGTGTACTTTTCGTTTAACTTGAGCTGGGATGCTCATGTTGAATACCTCTGTCAAAAGCTATGTGCAGTTACAGCTATCTGATCGCGTTGTAGTTCCATACTCCCAGTATCAGCTAAACTACAAGTGCATTACGCTTATTCCTGTCACAACTAAATTATTGTCACCTTGTGTGGGCGACAACTAAAATAAACACGAATAGACTCCTAGTAAGCCAAAAACAAATGTTACGGAGCATTGGGTATCTCAAATGCATGTCCACCACAAAAAATTCAAAAAAAAAATATTGTTCGTGTTGACCGTATGTATGAATCCCGTTTGTTGAGCACGGTTTTTTCTTCTGTTGCTGAAGTAAATTTTGTAAAATCTCTTGCATGCTTAGAGCACAAACCACCTGATGCACGCACCCGAAACACTGACGTACGCACGGTACCGCATTTCCGCACAAATTATAAACTGCTGTCTTTAAGACATAACCTCCCAGTAACATTTAACAAATACAAGAAAACCACAAGTTTGTCCAAGAAACAATTAACTTCATTCTTTGTGAGATTGTAAGTGTAAGATTTCATTGCGTTTGTATTTTTCCCCATTTTTGTTGTATTGTTTCAGGCATTATGAGGTATTACGTTGTATATTTTGTACCTACCCTTGAAATGCATGCTGCTGTACTTTTGCCATTTTTGTGCTTCAGCTATTGACTTTGTTTTAAACATTGTGCTGTCTAATAACTTGTATTTTTTTCAAGAGTATGTGTTGTTTTTCATGCGCTGTTCGCTGCGCTTTGTCACGGTTCCCTGGCCTATGTCAAGCTACTGCAGTAGCTTATAGCTAGGGAACCGTCTAGTGTTTCTGGAAATAAAAATTTGATTTGATTTATTTGTATCAGTTCCGGTTCCGGTCAGTTTCGATTCCGGTCTTGATGCGCGCGCATTGTACCTGTCCCGCGAACCTTCAAATGCTGATTAGTCTCATGGCCAACACATGAGCCATACATGCCCTACTGTTCCCAAAAGGGCTAAGCAAACACATAACCTCCAAGAAAACACATCAGGCATTGGGAAGAAACATTTAAAATTGACTCACTTTACTTGATCGACAACCAGTACATTTTGACTTCATAGCCCACAAAAGACCATCGCCAGCACTGCATTAGGGCTTAAGAACTTTTCTGCAGTTGGCTTTGGCAACAAGCAGAATGCACCATTATGTACTGGAAACACATATGACAAGCCGCAGCTTTGACCAGCCCATTGGTTGCACTGGGTGTCAAGAGATAAAAAGGAAGAACCAGCACGAATGCTTTAATGCATGCACATTGATCAAACATTAATTCAGAGTGTAGAAAAACATCCCTTCCAGCATGTTCGGTTGATTAACCCATTTGTGGTCACACATGTTCACAAGATCAACCTATTTGCGATGGCCTTATCTAAGTGAAGGCAAGAACGAGTGTATGGCAAGATTTCAATGTGGGCTTTAAAAACTGTAGGTTGTCTGTAGGCTGTCTGCAGCCATAGTTACTATTGTTCGTCAAACACTCTCAAAAGTAGTCACAAGAAGTAGTCACAAGAAATTTCTATCGTGTGTTGACCGTTGCGAATCCTAGTAAACCGTTACAAGCACCTGGCATGTTGGCAAAAGAGAGGGAGAGAGATTAAAAAATTTTTGAAAGGAGAAGAGGTCAGCCTGAGAAACTGAACTTGGGCCGGCTACTTAAATCCCACTGGGACAAGGAAGGTACTGAATACTGAGGGTATGAGAAATGCTAGTGAAATCAACCAATGAACTTTGTATACTTAAAGCACGTATACCATGCAATGGGGCGCAGAAACAGACTAATCACTGTACAAATCGCATCACATATTTACCGTCCATAAAAAAATTGTTCCGCAGTTTGGGAAATTTCACCACCTAGAGCCGAGCCCAGACAGGACAAGCAGCGATTTGACAGCTCGATCTTGCTTCTTCGTGTCAGCCCACGTGCCCAAAATCTTTTGTTTGGACAGAGGGTAAGCATTCAAGCGTAGTAGGGCTGCTTCAAGGTCTTTTCACTCACTAGTATATATTTTGGCCAAACACTATGCAAATGATCAATTGTCTCTGTACAACCGCAGAAGGCAGTGTGGGCTGTCGTCGCGTCCTATAGTAATTTGGTTTGTTGGGTAAAAATCAGTACAGACAGCTTTCTCCTTGTGTTGTGAAGTGGGCGTGACAGTGACCCTGGCTCGTCAGTGAGCAGAAGTGGTTTTGCCGGTTGGATAAAAATCAAGCAGACTGCGTTGAGGGGCAGACGAAGAGTCTTGAGCATGACAGACATACTTTTAGCCTGTGCGATCAGTGTACGTGCTTTGTGCCATTAAAAAATTTAGCAGGTATATCCCGTGTATTACGTTTTTTGCAAGTTTGTCCAGCATACCTTTAGACGCAGCGTTAAATAATCCATTTCTTTTAAAAGCAACACGAAGAGAACAGGTGAGAAAGAAAAAGGTATGTTAGTAATGCTAAAGGAAATTCAGGCAGTTAGCAATGGTTCAGAACGGCATGTAAACAATCTTTGCTAACATGCACAGTAGTTGACGAAATACTGCAGTGTTACAATAGCACATGCAAACGTGGTTGAAAATAGGGTTACGGCACATACAGGTAAGTGTGTAAGGTTGATTTAGTGCTAATATGCGGCATGCACACGTAAATAACAATACCCTGCAAAAAAGATGAACAAGGCAACTGAGGTTAGTAGCAAATAGAAACAGCAATTACGCAGAGTCACCTAGATGGTATGTTTAGAATGTAGTTCAACACAGGTCGTAGCACCTGTTTGCTGAAGCCACTGACGGATCAGATAGCCTGTCATAAATGGGCACGATCACGTAAGTTTGGCGACATCGTAAATTTTGGAGCACACGAACACAACACACACGGAAAATGCCACAGTAACTCACGACAGATATCCGGCGCATTTTTGAAAACTCGCTGTCACTGCGACGCACCATTGCTAGCTGATGAGACTCTAGATTACCCACGTATACACTCCTGCTGCGACGCGGATCTGGACACTTTTCTACCCATCGTATACGGAGCAGTATCAAAATATCTGCCTCGCGTGGTGATACCGACGCAACACCGTGTAGCATCGATGAATGCGGCGCCAGCAGCTTCACACAAACAATAAACCTCTGGAAAACTACGACGCAACACAAAAACCGGTCGCGTTTTGAAGGCAACACGGTGCTTCCTACCTTACGACACAATTTGGGGCAACATTTGGTTCTGATCCGACGGCAATTCCAGCGTACGTATTTGATATGAAAACACTGCGCTCTGCGCAAGCGCTGACCAACACTTTGCGTTGCTGCCACGAATAGTTATCGGACTTCGAAGACTGTGAATTACTGCAGAATATACAAACGAGGAGACACAGGTCTTGATAGCGGTACCACGGAACAGACAAGCCCGTACGGATGCCAGTACGATGCAACATTCGCTCTTCGATCGAATTCGGCCTTTGCTCCATGCCTCTCGTCCGCAGGTCATCCGTAAAACCCGTTGTAAATCTATAAAAAGTGCTTTGTTTACACTTCTTCTACCTGAGTGTCTAAACCAAAAACAAACTCGAGTTTCGCCGAGGAAAATATAATGCAAACAGCTAAAAAGCATGTCTATGACGTCATGGTGATTAAGTGACGTACTATTACCAGACATTAAACTCGAACTAAAATAAATCTTAAATTTTGTAATAATGACTTGTCGCATCCAAAAATATATCCAATACTATTGCAATAAGTTCAGTTTCATGCAATTAAGCAATTTTTTTGTTAACGAACGTCACTTCCGCAGGGCGCAGCAGCTAGTTCGGGGGGAATCGGCTCGGAAGCCCCGGGTTGCAGCAGACGCAGCCCATTTAAAAATCCCCCCTGCGGAGGAAAAACGAAACTCGAAAGCGAAACTGATGAACTTGCTCCTTTACCATTTGAATGGCGTTAGAGGTCCAGAAGGGCTCGGAGAGCGCCAGAATTTGAATTTTTATTCATCGATAACATACTATCGATGGGAATAGGCGCGGTCACGAATGTGTTAAATTAAGCATATTGACATGAGACGCATTCTAGCAGCTCGAGTAACACAACAGGTGTGCCCTGGCCGAGCTTCACAGCTTTATTTTATCACTGCACTGTACTCTTCTCTCCATTTTCATGACAAGTGATGTCACGTATATGTAGGATAAAAATAATGCCACGCTCCTCGAGAATATCTCGCCTAGAGATAGATTGAAAAGTGACCATCTCATAGGAATTTATCTCGCTTATCAAAACCTTTGTAGAGTTGTGGGTTGTAAAAAGTTCGCGAAGCTTGCACTAGCGGTGCAGGGGTGGTGAGAGAGGGAGAGAGAGACAAAACATTTATTGCCCAAGGGCTAATTCAGGGGAGGGGTGGTGACCGGGGGAGGAAGGTCCCCGGTGACTTGAGCTGCCCGCGCGACGATGGCTTCTTGCAGCGCCACATCCGAGCTGACCAATGCCATCGCCCTGTGCTTACCGTCTCGATATGGGGGGGAGTGGGTTGTGGGGGCATTGCCAGAGGAGCTGAGCAATGGTTTCGGCATGGTTTGGACCGCCCCACAAGCGGGGCAGTGGAATGAAGAGTACAGAGAGGGGTACATGCGGTGGAGGCGGGAGAGGCTGGAGAAACAGCAGAGATGGCGGCTCCTCTCCCTTCGTCGGAGACCCGGCTGTTGCACGTCACATGGATTTAGGAACTTGCCGCTGAAAGTTCTCCATGACTGGCAGGCCAAGACCGTTTTGTCCACAGCCTTTCACATTTCTCACAAAGTGGACCGCGCGCTCGCACGCGCTGGAACCCGACGCAACCAGCTACGCGAACTCGGCGTCTGTAGCGCAAGCTGTCACATCCACACACTTCAGGCGCGAACGCACGAACTGACGAGGCGAACAGCACATGAGAGATAACGCCACGAACGCTGGACAGAGTGTTTTTGAAGGTCGAGCGGGCTGAAGCCGGGCGCTCCTCACGAGGCGTACGCTCACGTGAGCTCGGTATTTTTTTTCGGTATTTTTTGCTGGTAACGCTGGAAGGCGGAACCAAAAGCTTAAACAGCTCTGCTGTTAAAATCCTTGCAGATATGACTGCAGTGTCGCGAAGTCAAAGGCAGCGATAAGCTTTTTATTCGAGCTCATGCGAAAGACATTCCCACAGCTCTTCGGGTAGCGTGCACGTCCTCCCACACGGCCCACAAACGCTTTTTATTCAACAGTGTATAAAATGCCGTCCGCGGTACTGCTCCTGGCCAGGTCTCAAATACTCCCCACCCTGGGGTGCAGCGCGCCTTGATCGCTGGGACCCTGGTAGGCTAGCGATGAATCGGTAAACAGTGCAGTGTTGCAGCGGGTCGAAGCGCCGACGAAGGCACACTCTCATACGAGTCACGAAACAGCAATGTCGCTGTCTGTATAGTCAAGACTACACCAACTTCATGAGCGTCTCCAAGTTCGCGGCAAACTGAGTTGCCTTGGTTGCGAGTTTTCTAGGAGGGAGCGAGGCGGATTGTTCCAAGGCTTTTTATGGTGGCATGTTTATGGAGGCAAGTTATGGTGAATAAAGTTGTACCTTCGATAAGCTTGAGGAGGGTCTTTTATAGGGGACCTAGAGGTGCCCAGTATAGGTCATTCTGCCAATAGGCACGACACGGGCCATGTTCAAACGTGCCTGCTGCTGTGCGCTCCACCGTATTCGTTGGACGTTCGGGTGATCAGCTAGGTGCAGTGTAGATTTCCATTGTTTGAGCTGGGTGATCCATATTTTTGCGCTATTATACGCCGTGAGCATCCGAAATCGGGCTGGTCTGAGCTAAAGCAGTGCAATATGTATGTCCGGGGTGAGAATTGACGCAGAACTAGTGCCGTGAACGTTGAGTAGCTCATGTCAGTTTGGATAGAACCACTGCTCGTGGCCTCCGCGATCGGCTACCGGCGGCGCGCCGTTAGCCGTTAGCCGGCGGCAGCCGATCGCGGAGGCCGTGCACTGCTTATCTGAGTTACTTCCATCCTTCAAATATGACGCCAGTGGTGCGAAAAATAAACGACAGCGCCCTTTTACAGCGAAGCTGTTAGCTCTTGTTGATTGCCTGGGTTTTCCAGGCAGGACCAAGCAATCATCGCCCAAGACACCGCGCGCATTCTTCAGGCTAGCAGGACCCAGCATTTGCTGCCAGAGAAGCCCAGCACGATGTTTCTTTGCAATCAGGCAGACAGCACAGAGCTCAGTATTCGTTTAGAAAAAAAAAACTACAAAACAACTTTTGTGGTTTTTATGCGGTTTTTATGCTGCATAAAAACCGCATGATGAATGATAAGGCGCCTTTGAACAATGGGATCACCCCCCCCCCCTCCCATGCGTTTCTGGAGAATACTAGGTTTGTAGTTGCTCTCGAAAAGGGAAGTTGATGTCATTCGAGGGCGTCCCTCCCCACGCGCTTTTAAATACGCCACTTGCCCTCGAGGCTGACGTCAGTGCGATATTGCTTGTTATAAGATATAATTCGTAACTGAGATCATTTTGGGAAGTGTCGCGTAGTTTTGGCAACAAGTTATCGCGCATCGTGCATCCTCGCATCCACACATAGAAAGAGAGGGAGCACCGTAAGCCCTCATTTTTTGCGCTGAGTAATTTCAAGAGACATGCAGGCAGCTGAGTGGTTCAGTGCTATACCTGCGCAATTTCAGGTGGGTTGTAAGGAAAGAGTGGAGAGACAGCTAGTGGCCACTTCGCTTCTCTCCTTCCATTTTCCCCACAAACTCCCCCCCCCCCCCCCCACAAACACACACAATAAAGACTAGAGCAACACTGTAGGGTGCGCGGCATCAGCGCCTTTCAAAGAGCCACCGTTTATTGCGGCAGGGGCAGGTGGATCAGGCCGAACGCGTCGCTGAGTGCGCCCTGCTGGGCCTGAGTCTCGACGAAGCGCTGCAGGATAGCCGACGCTGCCAGCTTGAGCTTGTCCTCGAAGACGGTCTGCAGGTGGGCAGGCACGTTCAGGCGGCTCACCAGAACGCGCTCCATCGTCAGTCGCCCCACCGACAGCTTCGGGTACACCGTGTGTCCTGCCAGCGCACGCCACACAGGATGAGTGATGAACACGTTCTACAGTAGTGCGGGACAATGCAATACTGCGAGAAGCTGTGCGAATGAAGAAAGCATCCCTATGTATTGCGACAACTGCAGCCTGCTCGGGCCAGATATATGTCCATAGTTTACAATATTCTTATTACGCTGCTTGTGTCGCTTTTGCGTGGTGCGTGCACTACTACTTTTACGGAAGCATATCACAAGTACGCTGCGTATTGAAAGAAATCAAAACACTACGATTTACAACTGCAAGCACTCCCATTGAAGTTTGGTGCCTGGTGTTGTTCTGTGCTTGCTGGCTATAAATGGGTCGTAATGCTCAGCACGCACATCACCGGTCGCCTGTCTTTCGCACTTATAGCTATCATACCTTACACGTACACTTCGGAGTCTCACTTCGCACGCGGTTTCCTTAGTGTAAAACTGATTCTTCGGTGACCCGTCCTCACTGGGACGGGTCACCTGGGACGGGAGCTCTGGGAGGGGGCGCTGCGCAGCTCGGACTTCGAGACTCTGAAGAGCCTTACGGAATGAGCTGCCATGTTCACCGGCAAGCTGCGGCTGCCGGGCACTCCGCCTACCAAACCAGACATTTGAAATAAAGTTTTTTCTTCCCTCTTTCACGCACATAGTTATTACGCACGTTTAACTTTTTTCTATGTTCAACGTGTAAGTGGCTTTAGTGCCCTGGCTATAAATTATCAACACTGACATATTTACGATGAATCGGTTAAATTGAAATTCCTATGGTGATTTATGAATTGAGCGTTAGGAATGAGGAACTCCACCTTCAACGTCCACCTTCAACGTCGAAGCTATTTTAACTCCTCATGTTTGGCTGATGGAGAAACATTCATCATTTAGTCCGGGTTTCTAAGCATGTACTATCATTTGAAGCTGTGTAAACGGTATTGGGACTTTTACCTTGCGAGCACTGTCTAAAAAATATGAGAATGTATTTTTTCCCTGCTGAAACAATGCCAACTAAGCTTTAAGCTATTAAAGAGAAAAAGGAATAAAAGATTGAAATCAGAATTTCAGTTGGGTTCATAATTCGGGCGAGGTTTTGCAAAAGTTCTGGTCGTCCTGAACAGGACTGCAGCAAACACAAAAAATAGCATAAGCATTTCTAAAAATATTATATTTAGGTAAAACTTGCACGAGCTCGACCTCGTGACCATTAATTAGAACGTGTGCGAGCTATTGTCAGACTCAAAGCGCAAGAGGGAGACGATGCCTACACTTCGGCAGGTCTTGACCGTCTTGTCTGCGAAGACCGTAGTTTGCATGCAGGCAAATTTATTCATTTTATTTATTTGGGTACCCCTAAAGGCCCTCCTTAGGAATGTATTACATAGGGGGGAGCATGCGCATACATCAAACAAACAAAACATAAATGGGTGCGAACAAAATCACAAATTACAAATGCAGAAAACACAAGCAATAAGAACTCATCAAAAGAACAAGACAATAGTAGAAACAAGGCAAGTAAGAACAACAACAAAGAAGAAAGAAACGCAAGCAAGAACAGAATTAGGTCGTTACGGGGCAGAAACTTGGAGGCAAACTAAGAGGGAACTTAAATTGAGGACGACTCAACGAGCAATGGAACGGAAGATGATAGCTGTAATATTAAGGGGCAAGAGAGGGCGGAGTGCATGTCAGGGAGCAAACGCGAGTTAAGGGCATATTAGTAGAAATTAAGAAGAAGAAATGGACGTGGGCAGGGCATATAATGCGAAGACAAGATAACCGTTGGTCATTAAGGGCAACACAGTGGATCCCTAGAGAAGGCAAGCGTTGCAGGGGGCGGCAGAAAGTTAGATGGGCAGATGAGATCAAGAAGTTTGCGGGGATAAATTGGTCGCAGTTAGCACAGGACCGGGATGATTGGAGATTAATGAGATAGGTCTTTGCCCTGCAGTGGACGTAGATGGGATTATTATTATTATTATTATTATTATTATGATGATGATGATTCCTTAACAAGTCTTAAAATTTGGTTATGTTAGATTCTATGGCAGTGTGCTGTGGTAGGTTATTCCATTCTATTATCGTGCGTCGAATGAATGAGTGTGCGAACATAAACGAATGGCAAGTGATACGCTCAACTTTAAAAGAATGATCGCGCCGTAGAAATGAAACAGTGGGTGAGTGAAAGAAGTCGTTGCGAAGACGCTCATGGTGATACAATTTATAAAAAGTGTTAGGCGAGCATGTTGGCGGCGAAGTGATGAGGAAACCAACTCGGCACGCTTTTTCTTTTAAAATAGAACACATGAAAAAAAAAAGGAAGGGTGGGGGGGGGGGGGGGGCTACGAAGGCGCTGAATGCATTAGCAGACAAAGCTCGCAGAATTGTATACCTTTCCTCCTTTCAGTCAGCGAAATTCGAACAGAGGAGTTCCGCGCCACCAGGATAACTTTGACGTCTTCTTCGAAGCTCGGGTTGCCGCCCTTTGCCGTGCCCAGAAACGCCACCTGCATGCCATCCAGGGTCGCGTAGCAGGTGGTGGTGATGTTGTCGCCGTGCCACTGGGTTGCTTGGCAGTCTCCGTGCCGTTTCCAGGTCTTGCCTTTGGTGAGGGCACCGAAAAAAGTTTACAAGATTGTAAACGCAAGTCAACGAGCGAAAATTGAGTTTTCCCTCGAGAAGCAAACAGTGTCTGACGCCTCCCTGCATATACGCTGGTGGTTTCAGATAGCGGACCGAAAATAGTCGCTGGCGTTATGCTAAATGACAAACTAAAGCTGCTTTCTTTCAGGCGTAAATGCCTGCAGAAACTGCGAACACGAAAGCGTAGTTCTCGTTCTTCTACCGGCTTTTAGCATGCACATTACATGTAGTGAAGGTTTTTTTTTTTTGCATCTCGAGAGGTAGTGTTGTCGCTTTTATTCGTTTCTTACTAATAAAAATAAACTCGAATTCCTGAAATATGGTAATAAAGAATCATGAACCATTGCACTCTGTGGAGGTAAATGACCAGTAAAGCTTTTTAGCGCACGACATAGGTGACAAGAAATTTAGGTGAAAGGTATGGGCAAATTTTATCTCTTTTGAGCGTTACGGCAGTCATTCCTAAGGAAGACATGTACAGCTGCTTTCTGCTGAACATTCGCGATAAAGTTGCCGCAAGGCGCTTTTGCACACGCAGAATAAAACTGCATAGAACTATAACCTATGTCCTCCCCTCACTCGAGCCGTGCAATCCTGTAAGGTATGCAGCAACAATTAAAGAGATGCTTTCTCGATGCATTCGGCCTGTGTGCCGCTCTCGAGCTCAAGACTCGACCTCCTTTTGGAAGGAAGACGAACATCCCAACGCGTTCTTTAACTGCGCGGTCACCGTCGAAAGCCGCTTGAAATGTGAGGCTACACACACCGGGACGTTCGTGTTTTAATATCTCGCGCTATTATAGAACTCCTCGTGCATAAAACGGCTCGCATTTCGAAGACACGTGGATACTCGGGAGGTTTTGTTGGCGGACGTGTAAAAGCTGGTGCCGCTTCGGTGTTTAACTATCTAAAAGCGCCCAATTTTTACTCCTGACAAAAAAAAAAAAAAATTCACAGGCGCTCACCCGGAGGGGATACGACTTACAGCAACAGCTGTTGACGTGTACCTATTGGATCATGATGAATCTTCAAGGACACTATTTCATCGCTCTAAAACAAGAGAAAAAAAAAAAGGAAGCGTGAGCTTGTGCCTTGTGCACGTAGGTACAGGACTGGGACAGATGGGCACCTAGGTGTGCTACTAACGTATTTGCGGTGCCGTTTTTGGCCAATCCCCATTGCGGGCAGGTTTGTGTGTGTGTAAGGGGGGGGGGAACATACGTATGTAGCAACAATGGCCTGTATTTCTGGTGTATTTTCTGCAACTGCAGCGATACTACACAATTAAGTGATGATGAAACCTTCTTCCATGTACAGGGCCTTGTTAAAACAGGCCGCAAAACTCTAAATTAAAACGCCTTATTACAAAGCTTGTCACTAGGAAGTATAGCCAGCAAGATCCAAGGTATTCTGGACTAAGGGCGCCTCCAACTGCGCGAGCTCTCTAATACCAGCGCCTCGACTGAAAGCAATCAATTTTATTCAGCATCATCATCTCGGCGTTTCATTTTACGCGAGAAAAAGTACGCCACGTTTTTGTTACGATTCAGCAAACTGTGTGCTCGTTTAATGTTCTAATTTAGCATTCCTTTCATTAGTTGAATTTTATACATCGCGGGATGCTGGTAAGTTTTTCATGCGGTGTGTTCGGGTATAATTTTCATGCTGAAGGCATTTACTGGGCCAGCTACCCAGAACCTGTGACACGTTCCAGGCTGCATCTCCATCCCTTATGATCTAATTCAGTTCTCAGGCTTGCTAAAATATGCGAAATGAATGAGAACTTCACCAAAGTGTCTGTTGGTATGTCTCCGCAGGGATCAGCCTTGCCAATCCAAGTCGTCGTACCCTGTTTCTGTACGTGTACATCATGCCTGGACACACACACACATATGATATCCCGTGCCGGGTTTGCCTACCAAGACCGAAGAGCAACCCGTCGTCGAAGCGCACGCTGAAGCTGTTCGATTCGCCGCGATGGTTCACCGCGAATCCCGGCAGAGAAGCCACGCTCAGGTTGGCGCTGGCCACTTGCTGTGGCATTACAAGGCCCAGAACCGTGTCCAGGTAGTTGTTGGCCTCGTACACGGCACTGCTCATGCACTGCGCCTGGCCTGCGACGATGGGGGCCGAAAAGAGAGCGAGCGTCGAGAATCGCCGTGGCCGGTCTCTTTCCAGCAGTCGGCCATTATGACCAGCCACTGGCAACACCGCATGGCGCACCCAAAGCAGCCTGCCAAGCACTGCGACACTGATGCATCCAGAGAAAGAGCAGGAAAGAACCTCCATCTCTCTCTCGACACCCTGGAGGACAGGTAGGAGAAAGTGGCAGCTGGCTGCCATTTCCCTTCCATTTTTACGCCCCGCTCCCCAACAACGAGATGATTAAGTGAATCTGCCGCTTATTTGAAAGGGGTAGTGTATAGTCAAGGACAAATGAAATGATAACACCAAAATATGAACCAGAATACGCAAAATCAAAGAATGTGGATTGTGGAGATAAAATAAAAACCCGCTAGTGGTATATTTGGAAAGACGGATTTTAAATCCTTGTTACTGAAATAAAGACACGCGACAATTGCACGCAAAGAAGCGCCATTTGTGTGTTCTGGTTCATATTTTCATGCTCGCGTTTTATTTGTCCATGATTGTACATATATGAACAGGTATGGAAAAAATATTTTCCCATCGAGGAATTCCATTTAAATTTGTAACGTAATTATCAATTAACATTTGAAAACACGTATTGCATTGATATATTTATATATTGAATAGGTCCATCCAAGTTTTGTTCAGAGAATTCGAAGAATATAATCGATCAGTCGCATTAATACATGTTACGAGAGCGATCATTGATGCCGTTCGGCAAAACAAGTCTGCCTTATATCACTGGTATAAGCTTATTTTGACGAGCTTCACTTCACGTCGATGCTTCGTTGTTCCGAGGGAATGAGGACGCATAGGCAAGGAGAAAAGTATGATACTGTCAGAGAAAAACGCCAGCAGCAGTCACCAACACACGCACACACACGCACACACGCTCGCACGCATAGAGAGGTTTTGTGTACATCGCGGCTCGCTCGCCCGCAAGTGCATAGTTATGCGTTCTGAGACGAGGCTATCAACAACGAAAATGGCTAAGGGAGCTTGAAAATGTGAATGTAATGAAGTACTACAAGAAGGTGCTGGCCATCTAGCGAGCACTGTCAGTTGCAAGTGCGTTTAGCTACCGCATTTTGTCCAACTAGTGTAACTATATGGTAGAATTTCGCGCGAAATAAATGCGTCTTATATTAGGAGTACAATAAGTTTACGCGCCAACAAATGCACGGACATGACTAATGACAAAAAGAAGTTTCCAGTTATAAAAAAAATCATAACCGAACGACAGGCTTCACTTGACAATGCGGATTTTATTTGCCGCACCAACCCAAATCAATTCAATCCGCAGATGGCGCGGAACGTGTGAGTTTAAAGCCTCTTCGCGCGTGTCATATTCCATATGCAGTCAGTCCAGTTGCGCGAAATTTGAAACGTGGACATATTTCCCGCACCCTCGATGGGACATCGCCGTTTGCCTGTCGCACTTTGGAAATCTCAGCGAGCGCCGGAAACAAGACGTTAGCAACTGGAACTTTATACACGCTGTGTGTATTAATTTTAGCCGTAATTCACATGCTTCAGCGAACGCTGCGTCGGGGTGTCAGTGGCTTCGCGATACATTGTACGCCCAAACTGCGTTTTTCTTATTCGCCCTTATTTTTTACCCCTGCAATTTGACACGCCCGGGCGGTGCACTAAGCTGCTTCACGGTTTGAAAGCCCGATCTTCGGTTTAGTAGTTTTTTTTTTATTACACGAAGCTTATAAACATAATAACCACTGACTTTATTTTGTTTTTTCAACCTCAATGCCCTCCCATCAATCTTCTGGGGATAAGAGAAAAAGAAAGTGTATCTATTTGGTAGAGTGAACAAGAAAACAAATGCGCAAGAGCAAATAAACTAGTCACAAAATCAGGGGACAAGTAAAAGAAAACCTACTGGATATATACTGAGCATGTCATTAAAAGGACTGAAGGTAAAAGTGCTCTACTTCGGCTTTTCGAATCCGAGGCTGGTTGAGTGTGTTTATTAATAACTGCTGAATACCTCGTTATTTATTACGTGAATGCTAAACCCTTGCTTTTTCTTACCACCACGGAAATAACTTTCGCGGACACTGCAGTCTGTGGGGATGCGCCATGTATCGACGTGAATAAGAAAAGTGGTGCAATTTCTTACCCTGAGATTTGCCAATGGCCTTACTGAACATGTGCCGGTCACCAAGAAACACCATTATCACTATCGACATATCAGAAAATTCGCCACCTAATGAACGAATTTTTCGCCCCATCTGGCGTTTCGTCATGAAAGCTTCGCGGTGTACGATTGCAAGGTTGCAATGTCTAGCTATTATTTTGTGCATCACATCAGCAGTACGTTTACACAAGACGTTTATGTCTCGATGTGGCGTTCAGAGATACATTAGTTAAGGCAGGGCTCGTCAAACTTTTGAGGCGGAGGGCTGAGTGGCACGAAGCCGACACGGTAGGGGCCGGATGGCAAATTGAGGGGGGGGGGAGGCGGAGGCTTTGCAGGCAATGAGGAAAAATTTGGTTAATTGACAAAAACGTACAAAACTTGAATAGAAATAATGTTTATATTCAACACGTATGTAACAAGGTTGCGATTTACAAACATAATTTGCAAAAAAAAAAGGGGGGATTTACCTGGCTTCGGTAGCAATATCTGTATCCCGTAAAATTTGCCGTGTGGATAGTGGTGCACTTGCTACATCGGGAAATTCAGCGCGTTGTGCCTGAATGCTTATTTCACCACTTCGTCACAAAATTATTTTTTTCACATCATCCCGGAAAAGCGGGAACGAATTGTTTTATCACCTGTAGAGCGCCAGTCCACGGCGGCGGTCAGCACAGCGATACAGCAGAGAGTGCAAAAAATCTCTGGGTCCGGACAGGCCGGCTTTGGAACTTGACCCTGGCAACATTCAATGCACGCGCCTTGTCTAGCAGGGAAGCTTAGCTGCACTACTAGAGGAGCTCTCGGACATTAAGTGGGATATTATAGGGTTAAGCGAAGTTATAGAAGGACAGGAGAAGGCACCATGGGGCTCACAAGCGGGCATATTCTGTGCTGCAGTGGACGCCAAGAGAAGGAAGAACACGAAGGGGGGGGGGGATTTTTAATCCACAGAGAAATAGCGGAGAATCGGAGGAGTTTTTAGCACTAGCGAGAGAGTCACGGCTGTTGCGATAAAGCTAAACAAGCGATACAGGTCGAAGATAGTGCAGGCCTATGTGTCAGCAACCAGCTATGATGATGAAGCCGTAGACAGCTTCCACGAGGACGTTGAATCAGCAATGATGAAGAAAACGACGCTGTTCGCGAATGTGATGGGCGACTTTAACGCAAGGGTCGCTAAGAAGCAAATGGGAGAAAGGTCAGCGGGAAACTTTGGAATTGACAGTCGCATCGGTCGAGGAGATACACTGGTGGGATTTGCAGAGAGAAATAACGTGAAGTTGATTAACACATCCTTCTACAAACGAAAGAATAGAAAATGAACATGGGAAAGCCCCGATTGTACAACAAAAAACGAAATTGACTTCATTTTAAGTGACAACTCAGGTAGTGTGCAAGATTTAGAGGTGCTGAGTAAGATTAGGAGCAGCGATCATGAACGGTTAGATGCAAGCCAAGGCTGAATCTCAAAAGAGAAAGAAGGAAACTCGTGAAAACTAAGAAGCCCCGCATAGATGCAGTCAGAGCCAGATCGCAGGAGTTTAAAATAACTCCTCAAAACAAATTCCCGCTTCTAAACGAACAGAACGAAGTCAGTGTAAATATTCTAAGTGACAACCTAACATCGCCACTCGGTGAATCATCAGCAGGGAGAAGCGAAATGTAGGGAACAAACTGGAAAACTAAGAAAACGAAGGAACTAATTGCCAAGCGTAAGGACAGTCCCGTTGGACCAGTGGGATGGTAGCAACAAAACAAAACAGCGCTTAGGATAGAACGAAGAAAGAGGCTACACACACAGCGCTGCGTGTGCGTAGCCTCTTCCTTCGTCCCGTCCCGAGCGCTGTTGTGTTTTGGTGATATATGGACCAACAAGCCCAAAGATTCCATGCTTTGGACTTCGTCTTGCGTTTTCCGCCTCGCGGTATTCGGAGCCCCTGGGCATCTTGCTTACGCTTGGCGTCTGCGGCCCGAACACCGTCGGTGAACTCCTTCCGCCACGTTCGCTATTTTTTTTCCTTTTGTGAGTTGGCTTCACTGTGCAAACGCAATGTGGGAAAGCAAGCTTACAAAAACAAAGCTTGCCGCAATCTTTTTAAAGTCGGCCTCACATCTAAACACTGATGCATTGCTGGGAATACATCTTCCTAGACAAATACACGCCGTCTTATGTGAAACTATGAAGCGCCGGAGGGGAACCGAAAGGAGATGCTCCCCCGGAGTGAGGAGTAGGCAGTTTCCGTGTTTCCCGTTGTCTGATGTCTCTGGTAGCTGGTTTTATATCTCCTACAGAAACAAATGGAAGTGCACAATTTGTCTGCTATCGTGGCCTTTATCATTCTTCGCGGCGACCTTTTTATGTAATCGGTGCTGGAGAAACGGTGCGAGTGTAAGATACTGCACGCAGGGCATGTTGGAGGACAAATTATGAAACTAAACTTTGCGTTCCCGCCTGCTCGTTACCTCCAAGGGTAAACCTTATCGGAGCTTTGCAGCAAGGGCCAGTTGGCTGTGATCTTAAAGGAACCATGAAGAGAAAATGCAAGTTGGTTTTATTCGAAAGATTTCGTGTTTTATAGTGCCCCCAGCGCTTGTCCGGATACAAACGGTGCTTTATTCACTGAGAAATTAAACAGTTTAGGTTAAAATTTTGATTTTCCCGCTCAATCGTGCGTTTTCGTGGTCCCAAGTGATATCACAGGAACCGACCGCTCTGCAGCCTAGAATACCTTCATTCACGCATCCGCCGTACAGGGTAGAGACACGTAACGCTGGCGCCGCCATGTTCGGTTGCTCGCTCGCCGCCGAAGCAAGTCATTGTGTCAAAACCGCGCTAAAATTATCGCCGCAACGTGGTTTACTGAAGAAGTTTGAATCATATTGTCTGTTTCGCGTTGCTAGGTCTCGTGGGAAACGAAAAGAATAACGCGTTGAGCCCGTTGGCCCAATTGCGGCGGCACGGGACCGTTCAAAAATTGTCTCCACCCTGTACAGCGGTGTTGGTTTGTTCCCTCGTTTCTTTACGTTCCGTAACCTAGATGGCGCCACCATACCGTGGCAAGCGTTTGGTTTGTTTTTGCCCGCATTTAAACCTGGCTTGTTTTTGTTCTGGGAGAAAATATTCGTTCCCTGAAACAGTGCTCGCTCGACAAATGGGGTCACGTAAGACACCGTTGCTTGCGTCAATCGGCCAGTGTCGTCTGCGACAACCCCAAGCCCCGTAGTGCTGTGCAGCTAAACCAAAGCATGCTGTGCGCAGTACGAACAGCAGAACGCATCAGTACTTCTATGTTTACATGTGCTTTCGTAACTTCCACTGTTTGTCCCATCATTCTTATTGCTTTGTAAAGAATGTGCCCTAAATTTAAGCGCAAATCGCTCGTTCGTCTAGTTTGTAAGCTCTACCTAATTTGCGTCTGCTTCTGCCAGCCTCCGCCAATCGCAGAGCTTAGCCCATGTGACATCACAGGTTCTGTTGCGGGAAATGAGCTGGTGGGTCGCATGACCATTCCCGTTTTTCCTAATTATGTAGCTTATTTGAGCGAAGTTTACGTTAAAAGTGGTGTCAGTATGATTCTAACGAGACAATCTTTTGAATGAACCAAACTTGTGTTTTCTCTTCATGGCTCCTTTAATGCCAACTGTCCACTATTGCTCCCCTCCCCTTTATTCCTGAGCTGTATAGGACACGCGTAGTGCTCCACAAGAGGGTAAATATTCCTGCAATTTATTTGAAAGGAAGGCCTGCAGCTTCGGGAAGTAACGTTAACGCTTTGTCGCGCTCTGTTTGAAACTATAATGCACGGATCACGTGTCGCCACGTTCACTGCACTGGATGATATAAACTGCAGCAGGTGAGCTAAATCTTGTTTCTACTGCGACTAAAGTCCCTTCATCGGCTTAAAAGCCGATGAAGGAACTTCAACCGTGACGTCCCGGCGACAGCGACAGCCCCTCGTCAGCGTGCTAATAATCGCTTCTGAGGCAGAAATACGTAGGAACTGGGGAAGCCAGCTCTTGCCTTCTTTCTCAGACGGCCACATGTTTTGCGGGCACAGTAGCAGATATGCACACGCAACAGTTCCAGATGTAAATGCTTTTCATTACAAGTATGCAGACAATGTGCTTACCAAAAACGGATGCAGCGAAGACGCAGAATAGGACGATCGGACTCATTCTAAGGCAGGAGCGGGAACACCGTGTTTGACGCCGGTCTCCAATCAACTTCTTGGTGCTTTCGGGGGAGCAGCACGGCTTAATATATATGTCAGCGTCGGTGACGACAGGTGCGTGTTATCTACTGGGAAGTGCATCACATTTCCCGGTTTTCTTATCACAAAGAAGGCGCAATTCTAGGAGTGAGAGGCGGATGCTATTATTTCTCGGAAAGGGAAAAAAAGACTGGCACAGCAGTAGGTAATGAGAAAAAAAAAAGCAACGCAATTATACATATAAAAAACGTGCGACCCTATAGGTAACCGCGCACGAGTCGCGTAGTGATAGTTTTTCGGCTGCGTTATCACATCGGACACGCAACGTGTACCTTCACGTCTCTCGAGACCCGAATTACATCACTTTGGACTTATTCCACCAAGAAAGGTTCATCGCCAAGCCGAACCAACGTCAGGCGTGGCCATAGAAATTGATAACGCGAACGCACGCGGTGCTTCACCACACGTCCCTACGAGGCATATGCACTACCAATCGTGCGTTAGGCCTAGGGCCGGATAAGCACTGCTGAGGGCCCGGTTAAAAAAAAAAAACAAGCGGGGCCCCTCCCTCCCCCCTCCCGCCTTACCATCTCGTCATTCTTGAGACTAGACGCTTTTTAGAATTCGCTACAAGGAACACACGCCATATTTACCCGAAGAATATCCGGACTGTTTGTGATAATCGCCTGGTCGTATACTTTCTCGCAGAACACGCGGAGAAATTGTGATCGTAATTGAACTGTATACCAGGAGACGAAGAGACGTAGGCACCACTAAGATTTGTCGGGCTAGTTTGTTCGTACTGAAAGAAGGGTAAATTGCGCGAGAAGTTAAGACTAAAGGACGAAATACATAGGACGCTTAGAAGGGCGGTATAAGTGTCGTATGTGTTTCTTCCATTCGTCTTAACCTTTAGCGCAGTATACCCCTGTTTACAAAAACATCTTCCCTCGAAAATCAGGAAGCGCATTCGTGAAAAATGCCTTCCTCCATCTGATTCACTAATTAAGCAGTGCACGCTTTCGTTGCTTGCTTGTGAGCACAGCCGAAAAATCAGGTAGGCCTTTTTCAGAAACTGTTCGCACATCGTCGCAGTAAATAGGCTACCAATAATCTGGCTGTTTGTGATTTTATCCAGCAACACAAATTTGATTGTAGGGTTTAACGCGCCGACGCACCGCAGGCGATGAGGCGCGCCGTAGTGGAGGGCTCCGGATTAATTTTGACCACATGGGGATCTTTAACGTGCGCCGAAATCTCGAACACACGGGCGTTTTTGCTTCTCGCCTCCATCAGAAAAGCGGCCGCCGCGGTAGGGAATCGAACCCGCGACCTCGTGCTCAGCAGCCTTAGCCACTGAGCCACGGCGGCGGGTAGCAACACAAATATAAGCTCTACTAAGGCAGCAGTTTCATACAAACAGTGACATTATTTATATTGTATATGCCAACGGAGCACAACAAATAATTTACATGGTTCATTATTGGTTCACGTTTTCATCATGCGCGGAGCTAGCTGTTTTAAAAAATGGGACGCTAATAGAAAACGAGATCGATACCGAACTTTTACAATTTTTAATAATACTGGAATAACCCATCATACATATTTTCATTTTTGCACAGATGGTTCACTTTTAAACGGATAATATGTTTACATTTTTGCAGGGAATATCCACTTTTATAAGAGCAGGAAATAAATTCATACTGCACACGCCTTTTCTGATGTTGAATTGCTGAATAAGTTTACGTTTCCGGAAAAAGTTTCTACTGCAACACAGTGTATAAAATAGGCAATGCGTTTCACAGAAATTAAACCTTGAAAATGGGGCGTGAATGCGTGTAAACATATTTTCTTTTTTTAATTAAAGTTTCAAGAAAAGAAAGCAAGGTATGTACATTTCAACAAGGGTTTTCCTTCCTTTTGCTGGGAACGTTTGTTGATGAGATCCTAACATCGATCCTTCAACAAATACCAGAGCTGCCCCTGCGTCCACCAGCTGGATCAGCTCCTTCGCTATACGTAATGCATGGGTTTGGGCTAGTGCAACGTTTTTACCTCATTGAAGAACTGTGAGCCGACTTCACGATTATGTACATTATGGAACGAACGGCCTTTTGAAACTTTCATATTTAATAGTGTGTCCAGCCGAAAAAAATACCGGTTCGGCTACGGTTCAGGTTCGGGTGAATTTATTTCGTTCCGGTTCAGTTCTCGTTCGACCAAATCACAACCGGAACCGGTTCGCGAACCGGTTCGCAAGCTTGAACCGCTTCGCGAACCGGTTCGGACAGTTAAATTATTAGCGAAATGCCAAAAGATGTTTCGTAGTTTAAACCCATCAAAAAATCGAAATACAATGCTGGTGCATTCAAAATACTGCTTTTTACCCGCAAAAGATTTTCAATTTTAAATGCAGAGTAACCAATTAGGTCAGATTTAAAAAAACAAACAGATGAAGTGATGACGATTTACCAGCTAGTTTCCGGTCCAGCCCTTATGTTGTCCTTGGGACGACATAACCAAGGGTCATGACTGTCTGGGGGATATGCTATCTCCCGCTTACTTTTGTTTTTGTTGTTAAAATCGCAATCCTCTCACTGGAATCGCCCATCACCTTGAACGTTAAACCCCTGGAGTTAGGCCTGCGTACAGGCGGACTACCTCCGTACATTAGCAGAGGACATGTTTAAATACCACCGGGGTAATTTTTTTTCATCAGTTGTAGCATAAAAAAAATCCTACAGCAGCCTCATAAATGCTGCCTCTGAATTCGATTGTTTAGTCACCCGAGATAGTTTGTTAGCAGTCACTTTCTCAAGAACGTGAGCCAAACTTTTGTTAAAAGTGAGCTTTAATTAACGCTCAGTCAGTCATTATTGCTCTGATCACTGGAATGAGTTTTCAGATAGCTGCCTCTGAATTCGATTGTTTAGTCACCCGAGATAGTTTGTTAGCAGTCACTTTCTCGAGAACGTGAGCCAAAATTTTGTTAAAAGTGAGCTTTAATTAACGCTCAGTCAGTCATTATTGCTCTGATCACTGGAATGAGTTTTCAGATAGGTTTTATGAACGTGTGCGTCACCATGAATACGTCTCCATCCCGGCTGACTACCAATCTCGGCGGTGCACCCAGCTACCAACAGTGTTGGTAGGCGGTGACTACCAACACTGCGGTGCACCCAGCCCTATTGATAGCCCGTGACCCTTCGAATGACCTCACAGCGAGTGCAACTCCCCCGACCTCAACGCACCGGCGCCTCGCGCGCACTATTGCGGTAGTTACCCCTGGCAATATACAGATACGGTGGTTTCACATGGGACCTGCAGCGCCACTCGGACTTAGACAACCTTTCCTGGCCTCTCCAGACAAACTATGAATGGCACGAAGCATTCTCGCGGCTGTGCTATTCACCCGTCGAACGCCGCGCAAGCTTAACCGGCATGAAAGCAAGCAAAATATGCGGCCCGTTTTGTGGTTATTCTCATGCCTTTGTCTTTCGACGAAGCACGTTCTGCTGAATGGCGCGGGCAAATTGGACAGCTTGTAGGAAGTTAAAAACACAGTACCGACTTGTGTATTTTTGTACTCGAGCACTGGCAACAAAAACGGCCAAATCCTAGCAATTAATGTAACGTTTGCAGGAGTAACGCCGTTCCTTTATAAACCTAACGAGTTACCGTTACAGTTCCACCGACCCTTATTGCAACGGTGGCGTACCTCCGTTCCTCGAAAAAGGAACTAGTTCCAGGAACGCCGTTCCGTACAACACTGATACCGTCTCACCAAAACTATTCCCAGCATGTCTGGAGGCAGTATTTGGAAAGCTTGACTGGGAAAACACAAGATCAAGGATAAACTGGGAATACTTGAGCCAGTTGAGGTTCGCGAACGACATAGTTTTGCTGAGTGAGACTGCAGAACACCTGCAAACAACAATGCTTGAGGGGCTACAATCAGAAAGCAGTACTGCGGGGCTAAAAATAAATATGAATAAATCTAAGGTAGTGAAGAATAAGCGTGCCAAAAGCCTTCTCTTCAGCTTCGGAAGCGAAACGCTTGAATAAGTAAAAGAATATAACTACCTCGGACAGACGGTTAGTGCTGACCCCAACCACGAGAGAGAAATTCGGCGCAGAATAGGTATGGGTTGGGGAGCACACGGCAAGCCCTTCCAAATAATGAAAAGTAAGGTACCTCTGTCACTCAAAATAAAAATCTACAACAGGTGCATACTTCCGATGATGACATACGGAGCTGAAACTTGGCGCCTTACTAAATAGCTCGAAAGCAAACTTAGGTCGGCTCAACGGGCCATGGAACTAATAATGTTAGGAATAACACTCAGGGACAGGAAACGAGCTAATTGTATCAGAGAACAAACTAGAGTAGAAGATATCATAGTTCAAGTAAATAAAAAGAAATGGACTTGGGCTGGCCATGTAATGAGACGAACCGTCAACGGGTGGGCAATTAGGGTATCAGTCTTTCGTTGTGCAGCGAACCTGAGTAGCCTGATGATCATTATGATGATGATCATTTAATGTTTGAAAAGTTTGAGGTGATTTAAATACAAGTCCACCAGAAACACTGCTGTACATTTTAATAGTGCTTTGGTCACAGCACAATGTATCAAGTATCAATGTACCAACGTACGGTACCAAGGGTGGCTGTGATGACGTTAACGCACACAGTGGCAAAACACCCGCTCCTATCCTTCGAGAAACACCAGCTGTTTCGCAGCTGCGGGGCATGACACAGCCTCCACGAATGCTATCTACATACAGTAAGATTTCGCACACCTAAAAAAGAAGCAAGCACTCGTCGTGAACTGGGTTATCATCGATAGTGCTGGGACTAGTATCAACGTGGCTAGAAGCCAGAGGTAAGCGAAGCGATATAGGAAGATAGAATGGGAATGATTTTATTAAAATGCCGGCAACCGACGGTTTAACGCGTCGTGACGTTGTCCTACTCTGCACTACCCCAGTTCGGCCCGTTTTTGGCGGGTCCTGGGACTTCTATATTACAATGAATTATACATTGAGCGAAGTGGCGTAGGCGCCTACCGGTACCAGCTGAGCATAACTGGGTAATAGTTTATACAGTGCGATGCATTGTTCGATAGTTCTACTGGGGAGGTTGTTTCAACAGTGCGTGTTTCTGTATAGGAAAACTTGAACAGTTACCCCGCCCCCTGTTTTTTGGAGTGATCTTGTGTATCAGTGTACGAACAACAAAAATTGAATTTATGAAAAAAAAGTTTGGATTTTAGATACGTAGAACGATAAATATATACCAACAAATCCGGAGCTTTCGGATCCACCAGAGGAAGGACGAGAACGCTGTCTGGATTCGACGTTTTTTTTTTTTTTTATGCCGATGGTTATGCCAGGCGGCATGCGTCAACACCGCCGCGCTGTTTTCAAAATACAAGGTGCAGGCTGAAGAGCGCCCTCGCCTCGTGGTAGCGATTGTTATCGAATATCAAGGCAATGCTACCGACGTTCCCGCATCGGCGCCGTCTTGCACGTGAAAGCAATCCGGAACGTTTCGGCTGTTGCCATCGCCTAGTGACGTTGGACGTTCTGAATATCCAGCCTGTGCCGCTATCGCCGCAGCGATAGCTGATGGACAGAGCTTAATCTGTATACGTCTGGCTCGGCCGTACGGCGTACCCAGAGGCTTGCTGGTACGCCGGTACGGCGTATGGGAAAAAAAATTATATTACTAAGGGTCTCAAAAATAGCAATCTAGAACATCGCAAAGTGCTTTACCTTATCCGGGGCGCAGCGTATAGTCATTCAAGGGATAGAGGGATTCAACTCATATTTATCGGCCCTCCCGGGCATACTGGGAAGCAAAAAGTCTCATGAGGCAGCTCGAGGTCTCAGCCTCCGGACTGTCCGCACATCTCTGAGCCACCGTTTCGCGCGGGGGGTAGGGTGACCTGCAGATATTAAAGCGAAGCTTTGCATGTCTCACTGATGGCGTACGTCGCGTTAAGAACGCACTGCAGGAACGCCAACTTTCTCTGACGATGATGATGATCGTGGGTGAAGGAAAAAAAGAACGCTCCCCGTGGTCTGAATACAACCTGGGTCCCTCGCGTTATGAAGCCGACGTCTATGCGATTGCGCCATTTCGACACGGTAGAAGCAGTTTGGATTTGGAGAGGGGTGCTGGACGTGCAAAATTAGACAGAAAAAATATGCACCCCTCCGTCTAACGAGAACGACAGTTGCAAGGGAAGCTTTCTTCGTGTGAAATCAAATGGCTGGCGAAGGGTCAAAGTCCAAACCGCCTGCGAGTCAAACTCCAAACTGAAACGACAACCAGGCAATCCCTCGCGAGAAAGCTTCGCGTTCAACCATCGTTGTCGTTAGACGGTGGGGTGCATGATTTTATAACAGCCCACTACAGTCTGGGCCACGCTAAAAATTGCACTTTATAGGTGGAACTCTGTGGCAGGTCGACTCCTATACAGACAAACGCCTTCCTTAACCGCTTAAAACCAATCCCCGCATATACCCAGACGTCTATGATGACAACTGCAAATGGTGCTCTGCTAGGACCAACGCTCATCTCAAAAGGACCCCACTTCTCACGACTTACATATTAGAACTTTAGAGCATTGGGAGACCGCTAGCTCTGCTCCGCTCTTCATCGCACCGAACCGGGAACACAAATACGGATAACCCTAATGGCCCAAAATGTCGCCAGTGCGCAAGGGCTCATACCTACCCGCCATCTAGAGGAGAAAAAACAGACTCTCCTCCCTCTTCTTTTTACTCCATTCTGGTGGATTAAAGTTTATTCATCATCATCTACATTTAGGCGCTCCGTATCGAACGCCAAGGCGCGGCTGCCACCTGTCTGCATTGCAGCGGAACCGCGCAATTCCAAGGCAGCGGTGAATTGGGTCCGAGTATCGCCTCCGATATTACGCATCAGATTGTGGCCACCATCGCCTCCTGTATTTTGTCAATGGCAATCGCATCGCCCGCTTCACAATGGGAGTGAGTGGGACGCCTGTATCGCCCACATATAAGGTGGGGCCCCGAGCTTAACCGGGATCACCCGACCGTAACTGAGTTCGACAGCGGCTTGTAAGAGTGGACACTTCCATAGAGCCTTGCGGCCGAATGACTGTACTGTAGTGTAGCGCGCCGAGCGGACGGAGAGCCAAACTACTAACCACACTTTCGTACGTTCACTTTCGGTTTCGGTTTCGCGGACACCGATTTTGGCGGGTAGTTTGAAGGACTGGAAAGCGCGGCTCACAGCGACGGGCATCGGTACGGTATTCGGACGCTTTCATGCAATAATTAGTGTTTATTTGAATATATCATTCTCAGGCTTAGTGCCCGTATGCTTTTACAAAAAAAAAAAACCTTTTTCTGCAAACGTGAAATTGCAATTTACAGTACCACTCACACTTGGTTAAGAATTCTGTCGCGTGTTCACATGTTGCCGAGCCACATAAAAGAGACACACCATAAATGAAGAAATATTTATTGCATGGCACTAAACGGAACAAGTTCAAATTGTCATCATTCTTTGCAACACACATATAATAATTAACAGTGAGTAATACACAACAGAGACAATACACAGTAGTGAGAGGAAAATACGTTTCCAGGAATGAAAAAAAAATGCACAAGTAAAGGTATCAAAACCACACAAAGGATTTTTTCTCCACGGTAATTGAAAATGCAGAAAACCCAGAAATTCAGCCATCCACAGGTTTATTTGTATCTACGACACCCTCAGACTCTGTGCGCTGTTGCAGTCATACAAAAATATCAACCATAACATAATCTAGACACTCCGATACTTGCAACGGTTTACAACCACTATCTCCGCAGATAATTTTCTTAGTCTGGCAATTTCTCCAGTTAGGATGTGAAAGAAGGGAAAAACTTTGGCTTTGATGGCCTCGCTTATTTGATGAACGCTAATGAGATCTATTGCATCGGGGCAACTTCAAATCAGTAGCAGTAATTGAACAGAAATCCCATTTATGTGGAGATGCACACGCAAAAGGTTAAGAGGGAAAAAATCAACTTCCTATTGTTCCTTGCAAGGGTGCATTTTCCCAAGAAGCCGGGTTACCTTCCGAAAGCGTTGCCTTCCCAGTAAAGGCAAAGGGCCAGGCGGGGATATTTTAGGTACGTGCACGTAGTCAACCGACAGGTTCCAGGCTCGATTAAGGCACACAAATTCATGCCTTCCGCTGTCAATACGAACAGTCTAATATAAGAAACAGGGAAGCAGTATATGCTTCTCGTGTATGAGACAATGGTGGCACATTACAGAATCCCACAAGCATTTCACAACGTAGGTCCCAACATGGTTCTCTTCATCTAGGCCAGTCCGACAACAGGCAGCACGTATGGTGACAAACGACATTTAGCATGACCTCTTACCCTGGCAGTTTTCATAATGTAAAAGGGTTTTTGTGAATGTACTGTTTTCACAATATTACAACTAGCAGCAACAATAACTTGCGAGTGGAGTTTGGAGACTGTATACGCTGTTTGTGGTTTTAATGATATGAGGCATGTCAGTGATAAAAAACCGTTTGTTCCTTGAGTCAACGATAGTCTTTTCTGTGGTCACACCTCATTGAGTGCCGAGACTTGCGTTAGATTTTAGGTGCTAATGGCAAGGTTCAATAGATGGAATACAGTTGCGGTATCCATCAGAAGCATCAATAAGGTAGCAAGAAGCATTGCAGGCAGTCATCAATACAACTGAATAACTCTGGGAGAACAGTTGGCACGGCCACTTTTGTGAGTCCTGTGAGGGCACGATTCATGAAGTGCTTGCACCATGTTTGGTATGACGAATGCAGCTGGCTGGTTGGCTCTGTCTTGAGGGCACCTGTAGACCTGCACAGGTGATAGGTGATATAGTACACAAACTGCTTGCAATGACAGATGATATGCGAATAGTCTGTAAATTTCACTGCAACTAGTATTCAAGTATTGCCTCCAGTGCATGCCACCTAATTAAAACACAAGTTCTCTTATTCTATTCAGCAATCATGCGGTCAAGCTATTAGCAACACTTAAAATATGGGTCTTTGTAATTTCGCAACACTGGTTAGGCACATTCTTAATGCAATTCACCTATTGTTTGGGTTAACAAGAATGATAACGCTGCTCATAGCCTGAATCCCTTTGTCTTTTTTTTTGTAAAATCAGGACGAAGAGCGAGAGCGAGCTGAACGTTAAATAAACCTGTTGCCCCACGGGCTCGCGAAAGAAACGCATCCCGAGAACGGGCACCTGGCGAAAGTATATTTGGGCGCTGTGTGGGCACCATGGCAAGCAGCAGTGAGCGTCGTACTGCGTACTACTGACCGCCAAAGGCCATGCCTTAAAAAGATATGACAAGAAACACACAGTTCCGACTGAATAGGTGCAATCTGCGCAATACGTGTTTAATGAAACTAGCCAAAATATGACTAGAGAAAAAAGAGCAAACGCTTGAAAAAACCGCAAGTGTGGAACAGTTGTATGCAATGCCTGCGACGCCGGAATTGATATACGATGTAGAACGAAGACCAAATTCGAAGGTTTCAATGCACTGCGCACTCACCCCGCCTCAAGCAAAGCTGTTATCTGCCGACGAAAGACGCGTTTTTACCGTACCTGGCGCGCCAAAGCGAAGCGACGAGCGCGCGTTATCGGCGTCGGCGAGCGGGTTCGCTTTGTACGCAGGCAGCTTGGTATGCACCCATGCGTAAAACTTACGATGAGTGTACGGCTGCTTGTTATGCCCAGATAAGCCAAATTAATGCAGATACGGCTACTTCGCCGTGTACGTTAGCCCGGACGGCTTTGCAGCGCATCACGGCCATAATAGCAGTAACAGTTGGCCAAGCTAGCAATGGCTAGCTAGTATAATACAACGCAGCCTGCAGCTCACGTATTTCAGTGCAGCGACAGCGCACAACGCCTGTTTCGCCTACGGACCGCCGGCCGGCCGGCCACTTCCGCAACTCACAGCCGTCGTTTGCGGCACGTAAACGCTACGTGCGAGGACGGGCGCATACCGCTCGCATCCCTCAGCGCTAGATAAAACGGCACAACCAGCCTAAAATACCATTACGTCCAGCTAAAAAATGGTGTCTTACGCCTTTCCAGGGAGTTTCCAAAGCGCTTATCTTAAAGACGCAGCACTAGCTATGCCTGATTCCCTGAGGTTACGCAGTGCTCGCAGCGTTTGCAGTACAAGGAAACGTAAATATGATACGCCACACCAGCACTTTAAAAAAGAAAGTCTCACCTTTCGTTCAGGATGCAAAACCGATGTCGCAAATAAAGCGCTAGGCGTTTCCTTCTCAACAACAGAGGTTAGCACGAGGCTGCAGAAACGCACGTGCAAACGCTGCCGAAAGAGTCAAATGGCGGCTTGCGCTTGCGGCTTGGCCAGGCTTGGCGCAAAGAAGCCACACAAATTTACATCGACAGCCATTCAACTTATTACACAAATAAAAATGTGTAGTCTAATGTGTAACAAAATTTTAAAAGTATAATATTGTGTGTTAGCTTAATTTTAAATATATAGTTTTTTACCACTTGCGCCGACTGCCGGACGGCGCGCGAGTCAGGCCACTCGGCCGCGATAAGCCCGTGTGTCCACTCTTCTAATTTTTTATTTCTCTATGGGCTTGTGCCTGGTCGCCAAGGCAACCAGGGTTTGATATTGCCGAATTAGCGGCGCTCTGGCCAGCGAAAACTCAGCGCCACTGCGGAGCACGTTTTTCCAACGCTGTCGCTATCCAGAACGCATCGTCCCTGGATTTACCGGTGACGTGACTAAAGCGCTGGGAAGGCTAGCAATTGGGGGAGGGTGGCCGGAGTAGAAGGAAAGGGCTTGGTTGGCCGTTCGGGGCTGATGCGTTTGGCATTGAAAAAATACAGGATGCAGTGGTGGCCACAATCGGCGGGAGCATAATCGAAACCTTGCAGCTGCCTGGGGTGCTAGATAAAAAAGTCTCACCGCCTCGACAAGATAACCTTCTTGCGGGGACGTGTAACGGCATTTTCCCGCTCAGGCAAAGCCGCCTCTCTCCCGTGTGGTGTTCAAACGATGCCACGTGCAAAACTCCGACGGTACAATTTGAGGCATTGGTCGTTTTGGCGGAAAAATCAAGGTTACATTTTTTTAATTTCCAGTTTATTAGTGTGTAAATGATAACTCAGTCATCGGGAGTCAAAATGCAAGAAAAATGCTAGATCTGAAGGTTTGAAGAGGAACATTTAATACGTAGCACCTTTTAGCATCTACCTACAGTTTTTTTTGTCTGTATGGCCTCTAATGCGAGCGCATCGCGTCACAGTATAGTTGGACACGGGCGCCGTTGCGGTTTCCTATATAACCATCGTGTGCGCTAAAATATCGAATTTCGAGGGGTTTTACGCTCAGAAGCCGCAACTGGGCTCCGAGGGTAATCACCGTGAGCGTAATCCCCGCACTGGGCACCTTGAGCAATCTTGGTGACGGTACTGGCGATACCGCGGACCCCGAGCCCCCAAACATAAGCTGGATCCAACCGTGGCGATGTGTTTATATGTGGAGGGTTAGAAACCACGAACGGTGGCCGTCGGAGCCCAGGTCAAGCTCCGGCGGATGGGCTCCCTGTCTGTTTACCAGGCAGGGAGCTTCGGGACCTCTTTGGCTACCAGGGTAAGGTCAAAGAAGAAAGTACCCCCGTCTCCCTGCTTTTATACTATGCTATATGGCATTTTCAACCCCCCCCCCCCCATACGTGATCGGCCCCCGAAAAGGGGCCGCACCGAAGTATCTTTTCCTTCTTTGCCTTCTATCTCACTCCCAAAGCCAGATAACTACCCTCGGCTTCGATTTGTCCACAGTGTGGACAAATCGAAGCCGGTTTCCTCTCAATCTGTATTTCTTGTTTCTAAATACCTTGAAGGTATCATCGGCAAAACATATGACGCCAAAAAGCTCAGAACTGGTGAAGTGCTAGTTGAAGTTAAAACTCAGCAGCAATCCACAATCCTCCTGAAACAAACCCGCATGGCAGATCTGGAGATCAGGGTCACACCCCACCGCAGCCTCAACAGTTGTCAAGGTGTGATCTCTGAGGCAGATCTCCTAACCGAGACAGAGACTGATCTGCTCGAAGGCCTAAAAGACCAAGGCGTGACAGCAGTAAGGCGCATAGTCATTAGGAGAGACAATAAAGAAATAGCCAAAAAACATCTGATCCTGACTTTCGACCGCTGCACACTGCCCGAGCATGTCAACGCAGGTTTCATCCGTTGTTCTGCCCGGCCGTACATCCCGAACCCGCGGCGCTGTTTCAAGTGCCAGAGGTTCGGGCATGGTACCAACTCCTGTCGAGGCAGAACAACATGTGCCAAATGCGCCCAGCACGATCATCTCTCCGACAACTGCACTGCAACCAACTTCACCTGCCCGAATTGCCAGGGTCCACACGCAGCATACTCTCGCGCTTGTGAAAAGTTTCATCTTGAAAAAAAAATCATTAACCTTAAGATAACCGAAAACATCACCTTCCCAGAGGCGCGAAAGAGGTTCGTCTCCTTCCCTCTGGGCAGGTACGCCGACGCAGCTCGCCGGGGGGCGGAGCGGCGTTTGGTTTCGGCGGGGACCCAGTACCGCGAGTCAGACTTGGTCCCGCCCCCGCCCCCCCTGGGTTGCCTATGGCAGCCCAACCCGCCTCCGCACCGCTCGCTCACCCAGCAGCCTCTGTGGTGGCAACAATGTCTGTTGGGGATGCCGCTGCATTCACTGCTTCCTCTCCACCGGCCCAAAGCACACGCAAGGGCACGGAGATGGAGACGGAGGCAGTCGCAGCGACCCCCTCCCCCACCTCACTGCCTGTGCCACCTGTGGTGCTCCCCACGCCTTCGGCACTGGCAGCGCAGGCAAAGAACACCCGAAAGGGTACCACGTCAAGGGGGCCCAGTCCGCTGGGCACCCCCTTGCCATCAGATGACGACATGGACGTCGAGCCCTTCCGGCTTTCATCGCAGCGGAAGGAACGGGCTGCGACGTCCAGGTCAGTAGAGAAGGCCAGAAAACCCCTTCCAAGAGTGCAAGCCCCGAAAGACCCTACATAAATAATCACACTCCAGTAGCTCTAACACATCATAATGGGAAGAGAAAACATAGTTCAATGGAACTGCAGAGGCCTTCTGAATAATCTTGACGACGTGCATGAGATTCTGCATGACAATCAGCCAAGTTTAATGTGTGTCCAGGAAACACATCTGAATTCCAAACACACAAATTTCTTGAATAGTTACCTGGTATACAGGAAAGACAGGGATGGCTGCACACACTCATCTGGCGGTGTGGCCATAATTGCCCGCAAATCCTTAGCATGCCACCCTGTCACCTTGAACACCGTCCTTGAGGCTGTAGCCGTCCGCACAATATTATTTAATAGGTTGATAACGGTATGCTCCATCTACATTCCTCCTGATGTAGCACTTACGAGCTCTGACTTTGAGGCGCTGGTTGACCAGCTGCCCGAACCATACATCCTAACAGGCGACCTTAATGCTCACAACTCTCTTTGGGGCTCTTCTCGCACGGATGCCCGAGGTCGCCTGATAGAGAAGTTTTTAACATCCTCTGGAGCATGCCTTTTCAACAAGAAACAGACTACATACCATAACACAGGTCACAACACATACTCACATCTTGACTTGGCTATTGGTTCTGCAATTCTCTTTCCATGTCTTGAGTGGGGTGTGGGCACGGACCCATATGGTAGTGACCATTTCCCCACTTCATTAACGTATATAGGTACAGGCCCGAGCAGTTCATCTTCCCATAAAAGGTTTAATGAAGCAAGAGCTAACTGGAATACATTTACAGAGACATCCAAACTACACCACACATCCATAGGACACCTACACGTTGAAGAAGCTACCCAACTGCTCACGGCGCACATCCTCGACGCCGCCGAAAAGTCCATTCCCCACGCCTCTGGTGCCCCGTGCAACCAGAGGAGGCCGTGGTGGAATGAGGACTGTAGGCGGGCGCGAGAGGCCCAGAACAAGGCGTGGGGTACCCTTCGTCGGTACCCCACGTCGGGTAACCTTATTTTGTTCAAACGGGCCAAGGCGTTCGGAAAACGTGTGCGCCGTGGGGCAAAACGAGAGAGTTGGCACACCTTCTTGACATCCATTAATTCATACACAGACATACACAAAGTCTCGACACGTATACGCAAGCTCAAAGGACAACAGACACACAGCCTGCCCCTGGTAAGCACAACAGGGGACACACTGGAAGACCAGGCTAACACACTTGCACAACACTTCGAACACGTGTCTAGTTCAGCACACTACACAAATACTTTCATGAAACACAAAACATCTGCAGAAAAAAGCCCTTACACGACAAAGACAAATCAAAAACTTCTTACAACTCTGAATTCACTCTCTATGAGTTGAGGGCTGCCCTGAGCACGTGCAAACCTTCAGCTCCAGGCGCAGATAAGATTACATACACCATGATACAACACCTACACCCAGACACTCTTGAAACACTCTTACACCTATACAATAAAATATGGCTTTCGGGGCATATTCCACGCTCTTGGAGGGAGGCCATAGTAGTGGCTTTCCTAAAGGAAGGGAAGGACCTTTCCTCTCCCGCCAGTTATCGTCCCATTGCCCTGACAAGCTGCCTGTGTAAGCTCTTTGAGAAGATGATAAACAGGAGACTCGTGTACTTCTTAGAGTACAATGGTCTTCTCGAGAGCTGCCAGGCGGGCTTTAGGGCGGGGCGATCTACGAACGATCAACTCGTTGCGTTAGAGTCATATATTAAAGATGCTTTCCTCCATAAGCAGTACTGTATGACAGTATTCTTTGATCTGAAAAGGCGTACGACACTGCTTGGCGGTACGGCATCCTCAGCGATTTGAAGTCCTTTGGAATGTCGGGTAACATGATGAATACGCTTGTTAGTTACCTGTCTGAAAGAACGTTTCGCGTGCGAGTTGGAGCTGCACTCTCTAGGGTTCATGTGCAGGAAAACGGCGTGCCGCAAGGTGGTGTTTTGAGTTGCACTTTGTTTATTGTAAAAATGAATTCTCTTCGGAAGGCACTGCCACCATCGATCTCCTGTTCAATCTATGTAGACGATGTTCAACTGTCCTTCAAATCGTGTAACTTGTCTATCTGCGAGCGCCAAGTGCAGCTTGGTGTGAACAAGCTAGCCGGCTGGGCTGATAGCAACGGTTTTAAATTTAATCCTGGAAAGTGCACTTGTGTTCTGTTTTCCAAGAGGCGCATTCGGGCGGATCCAGACATTCGACTCTACGGTGCCTCTATTCCTGTCAAAAAGGAACGCAAGTTTTTAGGTATAATCTTTGACGAAAAGCTCACATTCATCCCACACATAAAACAACTACAACATAAATGCTTAAAAACAATGAATATCCTGAAGGTTCTTTCGCACATCTCTTTTGGTGCTGACAAACAACTTCTTTTACGTGTTTTTACCAGCCTAATAGGTTCACGACTGGACTATGGTAGCGTTGTCTATGGGTCAGTCACTAAAACATCCCTCAGATTGTTGGACCCTGTGCTTCATCTAGGGCTCCGCTTGTCGTGTGGTGCCTTCCGAACTAGTCCAGTTGAAAGCCTGTATGTAGAGTGCAACAAATGGAACCTACAACGTCAGCGAGCATACACAGACCTCCTTTATGCTTTTAAAATTTCATCCATGCCTCACCATCCTTTTAAATCAGTTTTTCATGATACCTCCATGACTCAACTCCTTTTAAATCGACCATCGTTCTCTGCGCCCTTCTCTTACAGAGTTAGAGAGGAAGCGTCAGAGCTTGCTGTCTCGTTTTTCGACACCATCCAAAGTTCTGTAACAGATTTCATAGCACCATGGCATCTCCGCCCTGTGTCATGCGACACATCCTTCACACATGTAGATAAAAACCGAGCTCCCACATGTGCAATTCAGCAGCACTTCTTGTATTTGCAGGAGAAGTATCATTATTCTGAATTTTATACGGATGCCTCTAAGACTTCCACCTCTGTGTCCTGCGCGGTGCATGGGCCCGGCCTTAATGTCACCAGAACTCTGAATAGTCATACTAGTATCTTTACGGCAGAGGCTTATGGTGTACTTCTTGTTGTTAATCATATACTCCAAAGCCACACCCCGCAATCCATTATCTATACAGATTCACTCAGTGTTGTGCGGGCATTGTCATCAACAAAGTCTTCAAAAAATCACGTTGTAAATCTTATCATCAAAGGTATTATGTCGGTGTATGTCCACAAATTTGAACTCGTCCTTTGCTGGGTCCCTGGCCACTGTGGTATAGCCGGGAACGAAGCCGCAGATCGAATGGCCGCTGCTGCTGCACTCTCGAATGCAGTAGATATAACCACATTACCCTACACCGACGTGAAGCCACACATCAAACAACAACTTCGCAAAACATGGCAAACACATTGGAGTGAACAAACAGACAACAAGTTACACGTAATAAAACCACACTTGGGACCGTACACCTCCGATACACGCAACAGATACATAGAAGTCGCCTTGGCTAGATTACGGATAGGGCACACGCATGCAACGCACTCGCACCTGCTCACTGGATGTCCAAGACCTCTGTGCAGCAGGTGCGGAGAGGCCCTATCCGTGATCCACATTCTCATACAATGTAAGGCACTCGACATTACACGACGCAAACACTTCCCACAACTACACACACGACATATTCCACCACACCCGTCATACTTCTTAGGAGACGATGCCATGTTTTCTATTCAGCGCACCTTTAAGTTCCTATGAGAAGTTCACTTTTTACAACTCATCACATACCACCCATAGTTTTATCCCTGGTCCTATACACCAGCCACCTTATTTATCTTTTAACCACTCTTGTTCTTCACCCTGGCCCTTTACACCAGCCGTGCTCATAGTTTTTAACTGATTTTATTTCGTGTTCTCTCCTCCTCAAATAACTTTGTGTCTGGCGCTCTTTGCCCATGTCGGCCTTGCGCCAATAAAATCAAACCATCATCATCATCATCATCATCATCATCATCATCATCATCATCATCATCATCCGTGAGCGTAATTTATACCCAATGGCGAAGCAAACGAGACACTTCGGACTCGCCTTGATGTTTAGAGAGTTCGGAGTGCGTGCGAACCATCCCTCGCATTCGCTTGAAGCCATTCACAACAGATAACCTACGTGAGATCGCTACTATTTGAGCACCTAGCTGGATCAGACTTATATAGAGACCACCTCCACGTATACGAATGTTTCGACAAAGGACTGATGGCTAGTGCAGCGGCCTTTGTAATCCGCGCCATGAAAGTTTCTTGGGCTGCACGTCTTGAGCGTGTAACGGCAGAGTGTGTTGCATTTAAGGAGCCTTACCCACAACTGTTTACGTCTACTCCAGGAGCTCTGTGAAGGCGGTCTTAGTGCGCCTTTCATGTGGCTGCCTTGAGACACAGATGTTCAAGGAAACGAATCCTCTGGCAAGTTGGCCCGAGGCGCACTTTCATCCACTCGCTTGTGAAAGTGGTGCTAGACGAGTTCCGCGTCTTGAAGGAGGCCATTACTGACGATTTCAGGGCATTGTGGAACCCACGTTACCGAAAAGACTGAAAGGGGCACGTGCTTCTTTGCTGTTGCGCACCCAGACGAATTGGCCAAGAACACCGGCGGGACTTTATGAGTTGAACCTTGCCTCAGCACCACTGTGTTGAACGTGTGGTGTTCCGAGGAATGTCCGACAATTTGTATTGGAGCGCCCGAAGAGTTCAGCTTTTTTTGAAGGAGTGCGAAGGAGAGCCGCCTCGGATGCTTTTTTCGGAGGACATCATATATCCGAGTGCACATGAAATTCCTCGGTGAGATATCTCACGCCCACTTCTCCTAGTCCTTCATTTTGAAGGACACAAGCATTGGTGGTTCTTGGTGATGTGCCACGAGTGGTTTTGAAAAGCTGCTCTGGTGGACCCTATGCCGGTACGCCTTTTAAGGCTAGGTCCGCCCGTTGTTCCACACCACTCTTCTCTTTGTCATGGCAGTACAGCGAAATAGCTCACGGCCAGAATGAACGATTCATGCGTGCAAGCTACGAAGTCTGTGAGCCGAGAGATACGTGATGTAATGAGAAGCGTTCAACGTCTCAGTCTCTGGCGAAAACGCCACTAGCTTTAACCTCTAGAAGGTAATACCCACAGTAACTGAATCTTTCCCGGGCGCTGGGCTGCGAGGCACTTCCCCAGCCGGTACCTCGGGTGCGGTAGAGCGAAGCCAGTGTTATCTTGTGTGACATCACCGGACGCACTCCGCGAGCCGCTTTCTGGGCCTTGCGTGTGCGATGTGCGGAAGCCAGAGTTATCTATAGTAAAAGATAAAACCCAGCGGCGCACCAGGCAAGGACGTCAGCAGCAGCAGCAGCAGCTCCATGGAAACACGAAGAGGAGCCAAAAAAATGTTTCTCTTTATAGAGTCCGCATTCGGTTTCTACTCCATAAACCCTACAAAATCTGGTAATTCCTTCTGATAAATCATCATCATCATCATCAGCCTATCTACATCCACTGCAGGGCAAAGGCCTCTCCCAAGGATCTCCAATTATCCCGGTCTTGTGCTAACTGCGACCAATTTATCCCCGCAAACTTCTTGATCTCATCTGCCCATCTAACTTTCTGCCGCCCCCTGCCACGCTTGCTTTCTCTGTTACCCTTAATGACCAACGGTTATCTTGCCTTCGCATTACATGCCCTGCCCACGTCCATTTCTTCTTCTTAATTATGCCCATAACACGCGTTTGTTCCGTGACCCAATCCGCTCTCTTCTTGTCCCCTAATGTTACACCTATCATCTCCCGTTGCACTGCTCGCTGAGTCGTCCTCAA
Organism: Haemaphysalis longicornis; assembly: GCF_048455015.1. Lineage (NCBI taxonomy): Eukaryota > Metazoa > Arthropoda > Arachnida > Ixodida > Ixodidae > Haemaphysalis > Haemaphysalis longicornis. Next base: position 336,508,215 of record NW_027526203.1, on the reverse strand, counting down.
ATAAGTTCTGATAAATAAGTATCCGTAAATTTTCCGACGGGCCTTTTTCGAAGATATTCAAAATTATTCCGAAGAGATGTAACCCCACCGCTACTGGAGGAGTGCGTGCTACAGAATACTTGGGATTAGGACACCTGACAACGCCGACTATTTTCCAAAAGGTCTGCAGACAAATTTGTTACGGACGCACTGGGGCAAGGTGCTTTGAGCGCTAATTTTATTCGCAAACTCTGGCCCGTGCCTGACGCAGTAACTACAGCTGTTCTGCTGGCGGGTTACCCTCATGTCAGCGGGTATACTGATTCTTGCGTCATTGGACAAACATGTTGATATCACAATGTCAGAGCAATAATAGACAATATGTTCCTACTGGCACTTGAACAAATGTGGTGCAACAAAAACGCCGTGAAAGATTCTCGTCGTGAGAAATGTGAAGTCGATGGTGTTATAGAGGGCGCGGTTTAAGCGCGCGCTCCAGGTGTCCGTATCCGCTGCGCACGCGCATGGCCTCGAGGATGGGCTGTACAACGGGGACGCCTGAGGCGGAAGCTATGTAGTGGACACGCGGGAAGCCTAAGCCGTTGAAGCCCGAGGCGACTACGAGGGAGTAGGAGCCCATGTTGTCCAACGTCAGCCACTCGCCCTCGGAGACGGCGAAAAAGGGCGATAGGGCCACCACCACGTCCCAAGGGTGGCATGTGGCGCCCCACATAGTTGTCAGCACATTCCGCGGACGGTTGAGCGGCGGCTGGGTGGACGGAGAAGGCAAGGGAAGATAGAATTAGGAACTCTCCGGCATACACCCAGAAGAACTCAAAAAGAAGCAAACCAAGAAATGTTACGGGTCAATCCCTTTTTGGTAGGAATTGCTAAGAACAGAGAACGGGGTAAACAAAGGAAGAAGCGTAATGAGGAACCGGATTGTTATAACCGCACTCTGGGCGCAGCCATACCAAGATAGCGTCAAAAAACAACCCCGTTCTGATTGGCTTCAAATCTTTGCTACGAATGTGAAAGCCAATGAAAAGAGGCACTCGGAAAGATGGCGACGATCTAGTAGCACGGAAAATAGGGCCCCAGATTACCCTGGGGACTCTGTGACGTACTCTGCAAAATCTCGATAAAATGCAAAGGAAAGAGAGAAGTTCCAGCTATAATTAATTATTTCTCAGCAAACAATGCTTCGTTAGTCGTCGAATACAAACTGAGAGTGGTACGAGATGGGTGACCTTTCAGTTACAACAAAAAGTTATCTGGCCTTTACTGCCCTTTCTATCATCTCTATCCCCCATCCGATGCGCAAACCTGGTTTTAATGAGCACTATCACTCGGTGAATTATTTCGCGGCGGGAATTCTCTCCACCTAAGAAAATTACTGGAATTTTTTATATGTATGTTTTATCAAGAACATGCCCCCCTCACACCTCCCCCTTTTTCAGTACGTTTCGAGCCCTATTTGTGGTGCGTGTAAGGATACAAAGTCTAACACAAGGAACTTGAAGTTGTATTTAAGTGCACGCCAAAGTGAAGTTCAGTACCCCTGTCTGTGCATGCTGCCAGACTCTGCACTTATAAGTATGCACTACTGCTTATTCCCGCTTCGATTTGGAAGCCCACAGATATGCGACGATTACATGTGCTTTGTCACGCCAGGTAAGTTTGCTGAGCAACAATAAAAATTACACCTCATATCTGAAAATGAAGTTTTTGTTGAGCGAAGAACATCTGAGGAATCGATAGAACTTTGCATTTTGTACAGTGAAGCTTTAAGTGCAGAGCTGCGCTGCCTGACACGAAAACGCGAGACGAGCAGGGGGCAAATACACGGGAACAAGACGAGGTGCAGGTGAACAGACGAGGTGAGACGTCTGTTCGTGTGTATTTTCCCCCTGTTCGTCTCACGTTTTCGTGTCAGGCAGCGCACCTCTGCACTTTGGGATGTCCAAACACCAGCAACTACTAGCCCACTTCCAAGCTTTGCTGAAACTGCTTATGGCTAGGGTTCTGTGGATCTCTTGTCCGCCAACAAATCTGGGGCGGCAAAAACGCTTTACGGTTAATCCGACATTATCGCGAATGCTCAGCAGAAAAGAGCTGTAACTCTTGTTTTATCGAATCTTTGCGACAAACATTTGCACGGAAATAGGCCGCTAGAACGACTCTATCATTGCCCCGAGTTTCAGTTACTTGTCATAACTAGTTCACAGTGAAGTGGTAAACGTTACTGCAGAATGGCCGTCTGGTACCAATACATGGGCATCTGCGGGAGGAGTATGCATGTTACCGAAACCGGCTGTGACTCTTGTTTTATTGAAACTTTCCAAACAAGAACTACAGGAAAATTGACCGCTAAGAATTCCCTATCGATACGGCGAGTTTCATTTTCTCGTCACGATTAGTTCGCAATGAAGTTATAAACGTTTCAGGATTCCCGTATGCTGTGAATACATGGGCTTGTGTTGGAGGGAAGCGGACAGTCCGATATTTCCAACCAGGACAAAACTTTAGCCCGTCCAAGTTCGATTAAGTAAGCGCAATTCCGTACTCCCCGCCATTACCAAATGATGAGAAAAAATGAATACGTGCGCGTTCTCTAACCATATGTGTGATGGGATTTTATATAGCTTCGCTGGTAATCCACCCTCAGAGAGTGGAATGGCTGCTAATTCTTTTTGTTGCGATACACACTGTGAACGCTACAAACCTCCAGGGGGTTTATCTGAACGTCCATGAGCTCAAACAGGTCCTGGTTGATGACGTTGCGCTTGCTCTCGTTGATGAAAACGTCGTGGTGGTCGTAGAACTTTCCTGCAACATGCACGGACAGACGTTTATGCACGGCCAGAGGGAGTCCTGTAGTGCTAGAAATTTACATCGATCGGTTAGGGAAATGGTACCCCTTAGACTTGCAAAGGGTACATGTACTGCAGATAAATTGTCGTGCATTTTACATTGTTCGCCTTTCTCGCTTCAGAGTGCAGTTGCTTGGGCACCCACGTAGTGCCATGCCGAGACGGCTTAGGGCTTTTAGAGATTATTTTGGTAGTAAATTCTAAAGGTGCTCTTTTAAAGTTTTTTTTTCTTCATAAAGTTCCCAGCATTTGGGAGCTCTCTCGATTTACGACAGTTTAAGTTTTTCAATGTTTATTTATTCCAGTTTTAGGGAACACTCTTAAGGCAGAAATACGCACTTCGGGTGCGAACAAGCTCTTTAAACAATCTGTAAGGCGACGAAGCAACGTGTTTACTACTTCTTGAATAAATTAACCGCATTTTAAAAATATGTATGCCCTCTAGTGCAGCCCATTCTTTTTGGTTGATGACCCGAAGAACCTAGAGGGCCTTTTAGAAATATGAACTGAATTCTAGAATAGCCAATGTGTGCATTGCAAAACTTTAAAGGGAGGCCAGTTGTGTTGTGTTGTGTGTGGTTATTGGAGAGGAAAGAGAGTGGGGAAAAAACCCGGTAACTGTCTCTCAGAGAGGACACCTTAACTAGGTTTTGGTTAGGTGGGGGAGGGGAAGGAGTGTGGGAGTGGAGGGTGGTAGGAGGTAGAGGGAGGGTAGGTAGGGTTGAGCTTAGAGGAGTTCAGAGAGGCCGGAGGCTTCGACGAATTTGACGATGAGGGATGCCACTTTGAGGCGGGTGGAGTCCGGTCCATTTGGGAAGAGCACATCTTGAAGTGTGGAGTGTGGTAGTCTGAGTCTTCTCAGTGCGTTGATGAGAGAGGTGCGAGGGGCGTCAAGGTGAGGGCATTCGCAGAGGAGGTGTTGAATTGTCTCATTTGCGCCTTGGCATAGGTGGCACAAGGGGGAACCTGTCTTTTGTAGTCGATGTCTGCGATCGGCGGTCCAGGAGTAGCCTGTCCTGAGGCGGAGGAGGAGAGAGCGGTCTTTTCTGGAGAGGCCGTGGGCTGGGAGGGGGCGCGGAGGACTTGTGTGGGAGACTCGGGGGTCGGGGTGGGATGTACTGAGGTGTCGTTTAATAATGTTGCGGGCCTCGTCGATTGGGAAGACGTCGAAGGACCGTTGGTGAGAGTTGTTGGCAGCGCGGTCCAGGGCATCCGCTTTCTCATTTCCTTGGAGACCTATATGGCCTGGGATCCATTGGGAGTGGACCTTGCACCCTTCTTCAAGTTGGTGAATATTTCCAATTAGGTTGTGAATGCACGGGGCAGCACGGTTGGGGTTGAGGATCTTTTGCAATGCAGCCTTTGAGTAGGAGAAGATTGCTATGGTGTCAAGTGGGAGGTGGTCTTTTGCCATGTTACAGGCCAGATGTAGGGCTGCGATTTCTGCTGTCGTGGAGCTAACAGTAAAGTTGAGATGGTAGGTACGATTGTCGTCGAGGGATGGGAGTGCACAAGCAGCTGCGCCTGTTCCGGTGCTTTGGAGATTGGATCCATCTGTGTAAAAGTGTGTACTGTTAGCGAAGGTTTCGTGTATACGTGCCATTGCCTCTTGGTACGGGGCGCATGTGGGGGTAGTACGTTTTGACGTGGTACCTGGTAAGGTGGTGCTGATGCGCAGTGGGGGTCTTTTATGAGGGGGAAGGCCAGGTTTTGAGGTTGAGTGGTGTTTATGTGTGGAGGGGAGGATTTCTTGGTATAACGTGGCCAGTGCTCCCATTTGTGAGTGAGGTCGAAACTGGAGGCGTTCCAGGAGTGCCATTCCGTGTTGTGTTTTATGGAGGCGGGCGATGTGTTGGAGACCTCTTTGTTTGGCTTGCAGGGAAAAGGGCTACGCCTAAGCTTCTAAGAGGGTCTTGGCTACTTGAGAGCTGCGCGGAAGTCCTAGACATAAACGAATTGTTGCACGTTGGTGGGCGTCGAGGCTCTGCCATTGAATGGCAGTGAGGTTGATGAGGGGTAGCGCATAGATTATCCAGGAGCCTGCAAGGGCTTCGTAGATGCGGAGTGCCAAGGTGTGTGAGCAGCCCTTGCCGTGGGCGAGGAGTTTGCGAGCGATTTTTTTGGCAGAGTTAGCCTGCTTTTCGAGGGCATTGAGGGCAGGTCTCTAGGTGAGTTTGGGGTCGATGAGAAGTCCTAAGTATCGTACTTTTCGTGCCCATGGTATTTTTTAGCTTCCAATCGTGAGGTGTCGTGGTTTCTTGGCTCCTCGGTGACAGAGGAAGAGGGCTTCTGTTTTATTTGGCAAGGCTTTGAGGCTGAGGCCTGAAAGTGTGTTGATAACACTGTCCAAGTTTTCTTGGAGACAAGTTCGCATGAGATTTGTCTCAGTTCGAGGTCCGCAGACGAAGAGGGCAATATAATCTGCATAAATGGTAATATGCACCTTGTATGTTTGGGTCTGGGAGATGGCATAAGGGAGTCGGGCGAGAACGAGGTCAAAGAGAGAGGGAGATAATTTGCTTCCCTGGGGTACCCCAACTGCGACCCGCCGTTCTGTGCTGCTTATGTGTCCAATCTTGACTGTGAAGGTCCTGTTGGAAAGGAAGGCGTGGAGGTAATTTTGTAAGTGGCCCACGATTCCAAGTTTGTCAAGCGCGTTTTCGATTTGAGAATGTGGTAGATTGTCGAAAGCTGCTTCAATGTCGAGGAGTCATGCATCAGTCTTATGTAGATATTGTGGGGAAAAATCATGCTGCAGTTGGCAGCTAAGACGATGATATCGTGTGGGCATCCATTCGACCCCCCTTCCCTCTTCTGCGAGTGCGGCCCTCAGCCGCGAGCGGCGCGCGTTCGCCCGCGAGCTACGTCCCGTTGCTACGTCGTCTCGCGGGCCGGCGCGCGAACTGGGCCGCCATCGCCATCGCTGGGTCGTGGTGGTGGTGGTGATTTATTAACAAAGGAGGGAAGAGAAAAGGCCTGGGGATATTGTTGAGCTCAACGGGGAGTTCGCCCTCATACAACCCAGTCCAGGGGAGGAGATTGGGGCTTCAAAGGATAGGAAGAGAGAAGGCGGAAGAGAAGAGCGGTAGGAGAGTGGGGAATAGCCTATATAGCGTTCGTTTCGTCCATGACTCGATGGATACAAACGCAGCGCTAGTCCTGTTGTAATCAGGACGTTGAGTAGGTGCTGGAAGACCTCCCGTCGAATGGCGTCCGGTCCCGTGGGGAACAGGAAGTCTTCTAGCTTGTTGCTTGGGGCACTAAGTCTCTGGAATGCGGCCCGGAGTTCTGCCCTCGCGGTGTCGTGCTGGCGGCAAGAGCACAGTAAGTGCTCTAGCGTCTCGGGCTCTGGGCAGTCGGCGCAGGTGGGGGACGCTCGGCGGCCTTGGTGGTACAAGCGCGCTCCCACGCTGCAGCAATTGAGCCGCAGGCGAAGTAGGAGCGACCGGGCGTCCCTGCTAATGTGTCGGGGCAAGACCGAGCACGAGGTCGCGGGTTCGATTCCCGGCCGCGACGGCCGCTTTTCTGATGGAGGCGAAAAGCAAAAACGCCCGTGTGTACTAGATTTCGGCGCACGTTAAAGATCCCTAGGTGGTCAAAATTAATCCGGAGCCCTCCACTACGGCGCGCCTCATCGCCTGCGTTGCGTCGGTGCGTTAAACCCTACAATAAAAAAAAATACGGGCAAGACCCCTGGGGCCTGACCACTGACTACTCGGGCATCTGGATGCATGGCCTCCACAACTCGTGCCAGGATAGTCCTTGCAGCGTCAAATGGCACCACATCCCGGGAGGCTGGGACCATCGCCATCACTCCTCCTCACCCAGCAGCCTTCCTCCTTTCCTCCGCTCCTTTTAAGGGGGGATGGAGGGCAAACAAGGCTAAAAATTAAAATTTTCTTTATTACAGTGCCAAAATATTCTGTCACTCTTCGGGAACATCCCCACGAAGTGGCATCCTCAGATGCGCAACACAAGTCATTTAAAAATGGCGCTCCGAACCAGGTGTTAAAGATCTACCAAATATTGATATGGGACTATTTCTCTGTGCTCTTCAGATTCGATGTGCATGGATCCGAATTTAATCAATTATGTTAACGTGCAGATTCCAGGCACTCAGCCTCGAACCACATTATAGTTCGCCTGATTTTTCGTGCCTTCAGCATCTCCTCTACTAAGCATGAATTTCGACAATAGGAGTAATAAGAAACTGATCGAATCTTTTAAACTACTATCATACTATGGTATTGACGCCATTAACTTCAGACACCTCCAAAAATTGCAAGAGCATCATGGGAATCAACCTTTTTACATTTGGTACCAGTCTCAGCGAACTGGTCCGCTGCAAGGGTTGGAATGTCCTTAAGAAAAAAATGTCCCAAAACAAGCTCCTCATATTCACTCAGCCGTTATAACCGCATTTGACGTAATGTCTCCACAAAATCGCCCTGCAGCACGTAACAACCCCCGAAAAAGCGTAATGGCTAAGGCAAGAAGTGCTGAAGAACTCAGAAAGGACGCTGTTCGTGAACACGTTTGTCCGTATTTTAATGTCAGTGTTTGTTGGAGCGGTTGGGATACATCTACCGTTTTGCGTCGTATTATGCTGCAATAATGCCACATTAGCGAAAGAATTTTTTACCTTCGATGGAGATCATTTTTCTTCTGACGCCGACAACCCTGGCGATTAGTGTGTACGCTGACGTAATAAAGAATTGGCCGGGCTCGGCGATAACGTTGATGCCGCTGGAAGGTGGAAAATGAATGTCGATGGCTTCTCTGATGACGCGACACACCTGAACGAAGAGACAATACGCACGCGTCAAGAATACGAATAAAAGGTTTATTTGCAAGTATAAAAAATGAGTTGTGGGCCTAAGGTGAAGGCCCATACTGGTAGGTTTTCTCCATTAAGCACAGCTTTAATGGAGAAAACCTACCAGTATGTGTTCAAGATGCCTTGAATTCGGCATCAATGAAATTCCAGAACACAATTGCCCGCACCTTCTACCGCCCTCTCTCCAAAAAAATTCCCCCGCATTTCCCCGAGGGGGAGAATGTGAAAGTGCGAATGCACGGTTGTCGGCCCGCTTGCGGCGCTTGCGCTCGGCCCCCGCAGCCCACCGCCTCGCCGCCTTCTCTTCCATCTCTTCCATCGGGTTTGTAGTATCACGTGTACACCACGCAGTTATCAAGCCGCTATAACGCCGCTGAGTCGCCAACGCACGCCGCTGACGACGTAGTTTGAGTGCGTTAAAGATATAAGACGCGTTACTCACACTGATATCAGCGTGGCGTCCGTGGCTTAGTCGGTAGCGCGTCGCGCTGCGGCCGCAAAGTCCTCGGATCGAAACCTGGCGCCGGATGCGGTTTCTTTTTTAAATATAGAGGAGCACTGCGGACGCCGACGCCGCCGCCGCCGGCGGTGGATGGTTTGGGGTCGCTTATAAAGTGCATTCGCACTTAAAAGATAATTACAAAGGGTTTTGAGTGGTGCACGATGGGGACCGTGATGGGAATATGAAGATTCTAGAAAAAAATATCTGGAGTGCCAAGATGGTACAGGTGCCAAGGTGCCAAGGTATGAAGTGTCAAGGTGCTACAGTAGCAGAGAAAAGGGCTGTTTATTTATTTATTTATTTATTTATTTATTTATTTTATTTATTACAGCACCCTCAGGGCCTTTACGGCGTTACAGAGGGGGTGGGTACAGTGCATAAAAACAGGTAACAGTGTAGAAGTACAGGCAGTATGTAAACACAAGCATATGTCCGGCAACCAGGTTACCGCATTACATGTACAGAAAGTGCATTCTTGAATGATGCAGGATCTTCAATGGACACAATGTGGTGGGGAAGGTGGTTCCATTCCTCAGACGTTTTGGGGAGAAATGAATCGGAGAATGCGTTGGTGCGGCCAGATGGAACGGCAACCTTGAACGGATGGTCGATGTGGGATGATATGTACGTGGGCCGTCAGAAAAGGTCGCGTCTCATAGATGGGTTATGGTAAAAGATTTTGTGAAACAGAGAAAGTCGTGAAATTTTTCTGCGATTGTGTAAACTTGGTAGAACCAGGTTATTTTTCATTAGTGAAACACTGGAGCTACGGGAGTAGTCGGAAAGTATAAATCGAGCTGAACGGTTTTGTACGGATTCTAGAAGAGAAATTAGGTTTTGTTGTGCAGGGTCCCAGATTTCCGAGGCATACTCTAGTTTAGGGCGAATTAGTGTCCGATAAAGTGTTAACCTAAGGGAGGATGGAGCATGAGAGAAATTACGGCGAATATATCCCAAGGAACGGTTTGCGCTGCTGCAGACATAATTAATGTGTGTGTGCCATGTTAAGTCATTGCTGATATGAACACCAAGATACTTGTATGATGTAACGTATTAGAGAATGGCTCCGGTAATTTTGTAATTAAAGGGCTGCTGGGAATAACGTTTGTGCGTAATGGTCATGCTTTTGCATTTGTTTGTGTTAAGTGTCATGTGCCATGTGCTGCACCATTTAGACACAGTGTTGAGGTCGGCTTGTAAATTAATGCTGTCTATTTGGTCATGAATTTATCGATTAATTGCGCAATCATCAGCGAATAATTTTATGGAGGAATTTATACCATTAGGAAGGTTGTTAATCAATGTTAAAAAGAGCAGAGGACCTAACACGGAACCCTGCGGTACACCGGATTTAACATCAGTAGGGGGAGAATTGCATTCGTTAGCAGTCACGAATTGGGTGCGATTGGTCAAAAAGCATTCTATCCACTTAATCACATTAGGGTCAATGTTTAGGGTACTGAGCTTAGGAAGTAATAATTGATGATACATTTTGTCAAACGCTTTTTGAAAATCTACAAAGATGCAGTCTACAGATGAACTGCGATCCAGAGCTGATGCAATGTCGTGTGTGAATGTTTGAAGCTGAGTTTCGCATGAGTAATTTTTCCGAAAGCCATGTTGAAATGGGCTGAAAAAGGAGTTGGATTCGAGGAATGATACAAGGTTAGAAGAAATGACGTGCTCTAAAAGTTTACAGGAAATTACCGTTAACGATATTGGCCGGTAATTTAAAAGAGAGCTTTGGATACCGGATTTGAACACAGGGACGGCCTTCCCCACCTTCCAACCAATTGGCACAGCACACCACTGAAGGGATCGAAAAAAGATGTGTGACAGGATTATTGACGAATAAACTTCGGTGTTTTTTAAGAACTTGGCATTAATTTCGCCTACGCCACAACTGGAAGAAGGTTGAAGGTCACGAATCAGCTTCATAATTCCAACAAGATCTACTACAATAGGATACCATAGGAAAAAAGTTGTAATCACATAATTGCGGCACAACATCAGCAGGACAATTCGAAAACGACTTGGCGAATACTTCATTCAGAACGCGACAACATTCGTCACTGCGCATGACCTGTTTGTCAGCATTTCTAAGAGATATAATTTCTTTTTTATTTGGTCTAATTGTCTTCCAAAACGTTTTTGGGTTACTGCGGCATTATGAGGAACATCTGGCTACTCAACGTAGGACAAGTTCTTGTAGGTATTTTTTATATAACTGATATTTATGGCGAATTTAAATAGGCAGTTTTATGTAGGGAATTTGTAGGCAATTCTTCGGACTATTAGGTAAAGCGATAAATTGCCGTCCCCGTAAAACATGAAAGTAAAGGCAAAGCTGGAGATGCCGCACCCAATAAAACAAAAACAATTTGCGGTTTCGCGCGCTGAAGCTACGCCTGGGCTACTAGGCGCGCCGTACTGGACGGCTACGGATTATTTTGACCACCCGGGGATTTGTGGCCAACGCCAACGTATCGACGAACTGGTGTATTTGTTTTGCGCTTGCGTCAGAAAAACAGCTGCCTCGGCCGGTAATCGAGCCCACGTATTTGTTCTCAGAGTGCAACGCCTTGCAATAGTGGTGCAATTTATTTAATTGGGCTTACATTAAAACAGCACTTAGAGCTGTTTACTGCAATCATATAGTGACGGTCGATACTCATGTATTCAGTTATGCTTCAGAAATGGCATTTGAGTCCACGCATATAACAAACATTATTGCATGGCAGGTGCTATATAAAACACCGCAAAACGTAACATTAAATCAGGAGATTTTCGTGTAAGCGAGTTACACGCTGACGTTTGGCTTAAAATATGCTGAGGGCTTCTTTCGGGATTAAGAAAGTCAACACGTACGACCTCTTCACTGACGCATGTGCGTACAGCGATTTAGTAGGGCCGTCATAATCGCCGCGCACATTTAGGACCGTAACTCCGGTGGTGCTTCTGCACCCACAAAAAAAAAAAAAAAAAAAAAAAAAACTCTCGAAATAAATTTGGGTTCATAAAGCCGACCCCAAGATAGTACCGCCACATGAACGACGTCAAAAACCGGCGCCGAGAAACCCGGAGTGCTCAGCGAAAAGATGCTTCTTACATCGAAAACTTTCAGACATTCCGTTTTCGGGTGCTATATTTAACAGCAAACGAACGCCCTGCTTGGGTACTAACCAGATAGTTCGTTAGTGAACACCAAAGATTGAAGCCAGTTTGAAATGCCACCTGTTAGTACCCATTAAAAACGCCTGCTTATTACCGGTACGTACGGGTAGGTGAGACCAACTGCTCTGTAGACTTCAATGTGCACCATGCAAGCGTGCAGGTCTCAATACATAAAATGTTGTCTTAATAGACAGCCATGGCTGCATAGTGCTAATTACGCACTTCTTTACGCTTTCCAACCTGGCGCTCGAAGCTGGGTGAGTTGGACATATATGCGAATAAATATAATTCATACCTGCGCTATTCCGTGTTTATATAGCCCTATCACGGAAGAAAGAGATGACGGGAAGATGTAGCGCAAGAAAAGTAGTTGAGCGAAGACTTGTGCGGTATAACCTTGATGAACGTTCTATCACGAATTTCACATCAGTACAAAAAAATCATGCACCCCTCCATCTAACGACGACGATGATTGAAGGCGATGCTTTCTCGGGACGGATTCTTTGGTAGTCGTCTCAGTTTGGACGGAGTTTCTACCGTGTCGAAATTGAGCAATCGGATAGACGCCGGCTTCGTAACGCGCGGGACCTCGGTTCAATTCTGGCCTCTGAAGCGCTTTTTTCGTTCACTTCACTCACGATCATTCATCATCATCGTCAGACAAAGTTGGCTTTCCTGCAGGGCGCTTTCCCGTTAAAGTCGCCATCAGGGAGAGCTTTGTGACCTTCGTTAAAATCAGCAAGCTTCGCTTTGAAATGCCTAGATTCCCTCCTGATTTGTCTTGACGTCAATTCTGCCTCGGCTTCCCACAGCGAAATAGCGACCAACTTTCCAAATAACGATTATCAAGCTTGTGAATCTTTGGTGTTAGTTGGCCTTTTAGTCATTGGGACGTCACAAGCAGTAATAAAGTCGCAGCGTCAAACGCAACTGCTGCACGGATGAAACGCATCCCAGATATATGCGGCTGTTGATTTGCAGCTGGATTGCACCTTGGTTGTCGTGCCATGCTCAGGGCGTGATTGGTCCGCATGATGTCGGCAAAAGCGGTGATCAGCCGCGCACGTGTCTTGCGTGTTAACTAGTTTTGTCAATACGACCATGTTTTCCTAACCGTGATTAATGAGTGCGGCAGCAGGAACAAATCGGAAGCCCGCAGGAGATGGCAAAACGCAGGAGATGGCAAAGGACTTCTTGCATCTTCCAAAATAAAAGGGAGGGGGGCATGAGGCGGTACCTCAAGGAAAGCCTCCAGTTTTCTAGAACCGCCAGGGAAGCCACCTCCGATGTCGAGCGTGTCCATGCGGAAGCCCAGACTGCAGCCGACGTCGAATACTGCCTTAGCATCCTCGATGGTGCGTAAGAATACAGTTGGGTCCTTGAACGCCGCACCGATGTGGAAACTGCACAGAATCCCAAGCAAGATGCACATCGTTGGAAGGCACAAGGTGACGCCAAATCGGCGCCCTAAATCAACGACACGCATAACCACGCACACGCATGCACACACGCACAGACACACGCGCGCGCGCACACACACACACACGCACGTACGCACGCACGCAATTGCAGAGTGGTGCAGCTGACTCAGATGTAAAAGAAAAAAAAAATTCCCGCGCCTTCCCGAGAGGGGAACACGAGTAAATGCAGAGCATTGGGGCCTCAGTACTAATTGAAGGCAGTGTTGCTTCCATCGCTTCTTCCGTGATGCTGGAGTAGCAGACACGAGTAAACGTGGGCACGAGCGTCAACCAAGGAAGGAAGGAGCAACGCAGTGACTGAAGCACGAGCGACCGCTAGCCGCTTTAATTTGCAGCGCGCGCAGTAGAGGGAGAGCAGTACGGGGGGGAGAGCGCGCATGCGCAAGCAGCGGGCGCCCTTCCACAACCCACCGCGCTGCTATCACGCACCTGTTACGCCGAGACCGCGGCGGAGCGAACGGGCTGACTACGACGCATGCGCGCGCCAGCTGCTGTTGAGAGAGAGGAGGGAAGGAGAGGCGCACCTGCTGCGGACGCAGAACTGTTGACACCGTCCAACGCAGGAACAGGCGAGGCTAAGAAATGCTCTGCATTTAAAACAGCATGGGGTAGTTTCTAGCGCTCTCTGTAAGCTGTGTTCGTAGGTGTCGAGTATGCTGAGCCCAAGCATGCGTGTTCGATTCCCGGCCGCGGCGGCTGCTTTTCTGATAGAGGCGAAAAGCGAAAACGCCCGTGTATTCGAGATTCCTGCGGGCGTTGAAGATCCCGTGGTCAAAATTCATCCGGAGCCCTCCACTACGGCGCACCTCATCGCCTGTGTAGCGTCGGCGCGTTAAACCTCGTAATCATCAAATCAATCAGGTGTCAACTAAATCTACGAAAACACGAAAAACACTCGTTTGCACAATTTTTGCAGAACAAAGACATATAGAATTTTTTGAAGGATTTGAAGCGTCGAAACACAAGCTGCTGTCTCGTAACATCAAGCAGTTATAACTGACTACTTTGTTCCAAGCATTACAAAAAATGCCCCAGGACACCTAAGCGCTTCTTCTAAGTTGTGATTGCGAAAGCGTTCAAGTCCAATTGAACTCTCTGGGGAGAACATGGCGCCGAATGGATATGGCGGAATGAAGCAGAAACGGCCACAGCGCCAGCAGTGAGTGCGGCGGTGCGCCGCACATGAACGCCCTGGCTAGCTGGGGACAGCTGCGCCACTGAATGAGGTTAAGGCATATCCGCGTCCCTCCGTCCCGTATTTCGCACGACGCTCCGGTGGTGAAATCCCGCAGTCCTACTGCGCAAGCGCGGCGCCCCCACCGGTTTCACGGCTTCCGTGACGAAGCATCTGTCTTGTGTCCATCCATCAGTTCTCGTCTTATGCGCTATGTCGTTGTGTCGACGAAGCATCATCGCCAGTGCTGTGCTTTTCTTTGTGTTTCATTTCTGAGGATCGTCCGCTTTGAGCTTGAGCGGCGCGCGCTTGATAAGCGTCATGGCGCGTCGCAGCCAGTGGAATTTCGTGTGCCGTTTTGCTGCTACAGACAACACCGACGCCGGCTCTTTCGCTGAATGGTCCATTTAATGCTTCCGAATTTGTGCAGCTAACTCCCACACCAAGCAGTGCGCGCTGCTACTAAACAAATTAGATATTTCAAGGCGCGCAGGAATATGTTTGGTGACAGATACAATGGACAGACAGGGGGACGGAGGGGTCGACAGACGTGCGCCTTCCTCGGCTCGAGTTAAAAAAGCAAAAGGCTGAAATTCAACATCTATAAACTCACAATGTGGTGGGATTAGGACAGATATAGAACAGTGGCAGTTCATGCGCCCCGTGCAAATCCACTACATTACGCTGTAATGTTCGGTTCTCCAAAGCACGCTCCCTGTAGATCATGATGGCGCAGCCCAATTGAAGAAGCTTCCGGATGTGCCAGCTGGGGGCGTAAAGAAAAGGTTGTTCATTGCGAAAAACAGTAGCATCCCGTACGACTTCTATTTCCTTGTGTTATATATATTTTTAAATTTCTTTCTTTCTCACTCCCCCTTCCTCCTGAATTTCCTGAATTGAAATCCTGCGTACGCACGCTACTGAGTGAACGTGTCAACCTTTCGGCTGCAATACTCCGACCTGCTTGACGATGATTGATCCGTTGCCTTTCGCGCGGGTGCATGTGCTGGGCTGACTTGTACATGAGCGTTCCGCATGGGACCTGCCTGACTCCCTATAGTATTCGGCGCAAACTTCAAAAAGGCGTTCCCGTTCTCCGCGTCCTCAACCGAAAGCATGCTCTGGTGGGACACGTTAATAAGAAAAAAAAAGTGCTCGTAAACGTTTGCTAAAGCTGTAAACAGCCACTAATTTCACATTACTTTTTGTATATATGTCTCAACCCCCCAGTTTTCATTCCGGTGTAGTCGATTTACTCGGCGCCGCTTCAATGATCCTACTCGCCACCACCGACCATTTTTCACAACTGTTATACCCCTCACCGCCACCGATGCGTCTATCATAGTTGCGCACCCGGCTGATAACGGCGGTGACTCCAAGCATTACAAAAAAAACATTACCAGATGATAGCGGACAATAAACAGGAGCGCGAATGGGCGGCAGAATAACGTAGCCACGGCCGCCGAACTTTTAGTCGCCACCATTGCTGTCTGAAATTCTACCTCTCGTAGCAGTTGCGAAAACCGCCCGGATGTAGCACACCTTGCCCGCTTGGAACGCCCACGTGAGCCCATTGTTCTTCAGATTGAAAGGCTTTCTGAGCGACATTTTCACTGGTGCATTTCGCGCCTAAGAACCTAATCACCAGTTGCGGGTTTATGCGTTCACGGTATGAGGGTGGAAGGAGGGGGAGGGCACACGCAGTTTGGCTGCATGCGCGTGCCGACGACGCACCCTTCGTGCAGGCGGGAGATTTAAACGAGGAAGACTCACGGCTGAATGCGACCTGTCCTGCGCGGTCGAGCGTTTTGAGTTGTGGTCGGTGTGTTGCAGGGTGAGATAGACGGCTCTGAGTAGGGAAGGAAACGGATATGTTTGACCGATAGAATAAAGCTCGAGCCCTTCCAGGTTTTAACTCGATATGGGACGGACGCATGTCATTTGCTCGCAGAAAGAAGAGCGGAAATTGAAGGAGCGTCGCACCGCACGTAAGCGCGAATGCGCGCGACAACAAACAACAACCCTCTGCCACCGCCGTTGCCGCCGCAATTTCCAGCTCGCGGAGTAGCTGCAAATTCCTGAACAGGAACTTGCCCGCTTCGGTCGCCGGCGTGAGCCACCATTTCTTTCTTGTTTAGTTTGAAGGCCTTTCACAGCGACACTTTTGCCAGTGTCTATCACTTTAGGCATGCGCGCATTGCGGGTTGCCGGTTGATGCGTGCACGGGTGGGGAGTAAAAACAGGGGGGAGGGCGTGCACGCGCAGTTATAGACTTTACGTGTTCACTGATGAAAAGACTGTTGTGCTGGTGGGAAGTTTAAACTTGGGCGTCAAACGACCCTTTGCGACTTGTCCGGCATCCTTCTTGGTCGAGCGCAGTGGTTTTGTGTGTTACAGAGCAAGTAAGATGCCTACGACGCGTGATAGAGAAAGCCCTATTTTTGTGCGCTAAAGTAAAGCTCGAGTCCTTTCCAAGTTTCATTCAGCTAGTTGGCTAGGAAGTATGCTCAATTGCAAATTACACAGAAACATGTTTTTTTTTCGGGCACTCCGTGGACTGCGTCCAGCTTCGCAGGTCTTCCTTCTTCACATAGTGGAAGGGCACTAAATTTTTAAAAGAAAACTGATGACGACGACAATATTTAGCTTCCTTCATTTCAGTATAAGTGTATGTGCATTGGAACAACCTTGAAATGCAAACCTCGATGACGACGACAATGCTTCGCTTCCTTCACTTTCTTGGACCCTGGGCCGACAACAATGACTCATCTTTAGGGACAAAAATATTGCTGCGTTTTTTTTTTGCGGGATTCTAGACTAGGGAAAATTTTGTAATTCTTGAATTGTGCGCATGGCTTCAACTGTATGCGTTTGCGTCGTCATGTACTGTTGGTCACAAAATAAATCGGAACAAAGGAGCGGTGCGCAATAACTATCGGCGCGACGCCTTCCGGCCGAGCGCTTGCTGTCGAGATAGCTGAGGGCGCATGTATGTTCCAGTCCAATCAATGGATGTAAGTTTTCTCCATCTCGGCCGCAGCGCTTCGTTTCTCTCAAATGTGGCACCCGATGGCGCCTTGCGCGGTGCTCCGAGCGAGCGGCACGATTTTTTGCAGCGGCCGATAGCGTGTGGCATGCGCTTACGCGCGCAACGGCGCTGCTCATCTTTGCGATATGTTGTCGGGCGCTCCTTTCATTGCCATCTCATTGGATGTGCAGAAAACTGGTGTTCAACCAAGTCCGAGATAAAGATTCAACGCTCCGAAGTACTGCGATGTCGTAACTACGACTCTTCTGCCCTACGTCCTGGATGGCCCATTCGAGGACGGCTGTTTCCTTTTTCAACAAGGCCGAAGCCCTGTCCACAAAGCACGAGCACTGAGCGCTCCCCTGGAGGAACACGCGTGGCTTCAGCTGCGGTGGCCTCCGTGCGGGGCAGACCTGAGCCCCATCGAGAATGTCTGGGGAATAATGAAAATGCACCTCGCCAAAAGAAATAACTGTAACACCAACGGCAGAGAGCTGTGGAATGCAATTTCAGGGGAATGGGAACGCTTTTGCTCTCGTCCAGAAATTGTAAAGTCTCTTTACGAATCGCTTCCCCCACGCATTCCCGAGGTAATAGACAATGTGACAGCAAGTTTGCACACACCTAATCGGCTTGTAGTAAACCACTCGCTGTATCGCCTATTTATGAAGTGAACAAACCATCCTAGTTGTTTTCAGTGCTGATATCGACTGTATGTTCGTCACAGAACAACCAGTACTGGTTATTTATCACAGACTTACTTGAATGCCAGATTTAAGTAGTCAGTGAGATGACAATAAAATGAGCGCCCGGCAACGTATCGCAAATATGAACGGCGCCGTTGTACACGTAAGCGCATGCCACACGCTATCGGCCGCTGCCAAAAATTCTGCCGCTCGCTCGGAGCACCGCGCACCGCGCCGCCAGGTGCCACATTCGAGAGAAACGAAGCGCTCTGGCCTAAATCGAGAAAACTGACATGCGTTGACTGGACTGGAACACGCATGCGCCCTGAGCTATCTCGACAGCAGGCGCTCGGCCCGAAGGTGTCGCACCCGTAGTTATAGTGCATCGCTCCCTTGGTCCGGTTTATTTTGTGACCGACCGTACGTTTCTTCTCCTTTTTGTTCTTAGGCACTCTGTACTTCCTTGGCACCATTCGCTCAATTCTTTTACTCAACTTTATTTAAAGTTTTGTTTTTGCATTTCATTGCGTGTCATCTCCTATTTAGCTTTTGTTTTCTCTCTAATTGTTGGCTTCCCAATCTCTGATGTGACGTAGCAAGCACTGCCGCTAGCTGAGCTGACCTCTCCAGCCCACATTAAAGATTTCTCTTTCTCTCTCTCTCCTTCACCTCAATATAAGTGTATGTGCAGCGGAACAGCCTTTAAAGGCAAACCTGGATGACAACGACAATGTTCAGCTTCCTTCACCTCAGTAAAAGTGCATGTGCTGCTGTGCTGTGAAGCACCCTTTAAAGGCAAACCTCGATGACGACGACAACGTTTAATTTTCTTCACCTCAGTACGAGTGTATTTGTTGTGGAGCACCCTTTAAAGGCAAGCCTCGATGAGAATGACAATGTTTAGCATCCTTCACCTCAGTACAGGCGTATGTGCTGTGGAGCACCCTTTAAAGGCAAACTTTGATGACGACGACAATGTTAAGCTTCCTTCACCTCAGTACAGGTGTATGTGCTTTTGAGCACCCTTTAATGGCAAACCTGGATGACAACGACAACGTTTAGCCTCCTTCACCTCAGTAAAAGTGCATGTGCTACTCTGGAGCCCCCTTTCAAGGCAAACCTCGATGACGACGACAACGTATAGTTTTCTTCACCTCACTACGAGTGTATGTGCTGTGAAGCATAATTTAAAGGCAAACTTCGATGACGACGACAATGTTTAGTTTTCTTCACCTCAGTACAGGCGTATGTGCTGTGGAGCAACCTTTAAAGGCAAACTTCGATGACGACGACAACGTTTAATTTTCTTCACCTCAGTACAGGCGTATGTGCTGTGGAGCACACTTTAAAGGCAGACCTCGACGACGACGACAATGTTTAGCTTCCTTCACCTCTTAACGAGTATGTGCTGTGGAGCATCCTTTAAAGGCAAACTTCGATGACGACGACAATGTTTAGTTTTCTTCACTTCAGTACAGGCGTATGTGCTGTGGAGCACCCTTTAAAGGGAGACCTCGACGACGACGACGACTACAATGGGTATACTCGATGTACCGGTTGCGTGCGGCATTCTCAAATATTCGGTCGCGGTGGAATATTCGAGAAGATCTAACAGTAAATTCACAAATGTGATGTGAATCGGACAGCAAAAGTATCCCCTTTGCATTATAAATCTCGAATATCCACAAACCTCTGGTAGGAACCAATGGCATGGGCAAGCATGAATGGCCTCTTAATAGCGCATTCAACCCAGAAGAGCAGAAACGCAATTAGGACGAACTGCTGATGAAAGGCTGCTGTTGAATGTCTGCTGTTTATGTAGGAGGAAGCCTGCCCCACTGAAATTGCATACGTCAAGTTATACTACCATTTATACGTACAGCCATGTACAAAAGCAATGCAAACAGGTTAATATGAATTAAAAACACGAAATATTATAATATTGTTACATGACAGCAGGATGAAGCGACAGGAACCATGGTAGAGGATGAGGTGGAGTGAATGGGTGTCAGACATCTCGGCCCTATCACTGCTGTGTGGCACTATGTTCGTCGTCTTCTTCGCACATGGATAAACATGCTGCTATCCACCATAGTCCAACTTCTCATAACATATCCCCCCGATCAAGGGCGACCGTCCCAGTCGGGGTCGCGGTGAAGTGACAAATGCGATGAAGATGAACGATGCGATTATAGTGGACTGTGAGGTGCTTGTCACCACTGTCGACAGTTGACAATGATTTCAGTGATGACGGCAGGCCCTGAAATAGCGATGTCCTGAAGGCAGTGACTACGCGTCATGGGTACTCGGAACCACATGGGAAAAGAAGGCTCGAGACAAGGAGTCGTCGGCTCGTCTAGTCTGGTCTCATCTTGTCACGGCTGGTCTTGATGGGCTTATCACGGACTGGGGACACGGGGCGGGGGACGTGGCCCAGTGCTGATCGCGGCGGAGCTGGGGCTGCCCGACATGGCCCGCATGCCCTCGACTATCGCGCTCAGGCCGAGACGGTGCGAATATGGAGCCAGGATGGGGATGAACACAGACACGCCACCAAAATGATAAGTGACAGCAGGATGAAGGCGACAGGAACCATGGTATATGATGAGATGGGTTTAATGGGTGTCAGCCATCTTGGCACCAGCACGGCTGAGCCACACTATGTTCGTCGTCTTTATCGAACATGGGTAAACATGGTGCTATGCACCGTAGTCCAACTTCTTCCCGTGACACTATAGTTCACATTTCGGCGTATGTTAAAGATCTCCAGGCGGTCAAAATTAATCCGGAGCCTCACACTACGGCGCACCTCATCGCCTGTATGGGGTCGGCGCGTTAAACGTCGCAATCAATCAATCATCAGCGATATAGGTCATGAATGTTTAAGCATGGCATGCAGCTGGCATGTTTACAAACTGCTATTACCGGACATTCGTCCTGTAACTGAGCCATGTGCTATTTGCAATTCGTTGCTAGCTATTTGTTTGTTCTATTCCATATTCTCGTGGCCGTACTTCATATGCCTATGATGGTAGCTGTGCCCACCGGCAAGAGTATACCACATGCCTTGTAATTCAACAAAACCGCTTGACGCTATCGCTTGTTCATTTTTTGCTGAACACAACTTCCCAGCTTTTTCTCTCGCCGTGCTTACGATCAAGGCTTTTCGAACACGTTATGAAGAACAACAAATGTCGTTGCGGCTTGAGTGCCGCAATTATTTCGTACGCAGGGAGCCAATTGTGTGGCTCCGCATAATCCGCGAGCCAAGTTGACATCTACTTCACTTCTTTGTACTCTTCGTTTTGCTTTTAGGGCAGGGTCATAAAAACTTTTTGTGGAAGTGTTTTGGCTCCAAGTGAGTGTTCATGCTGTTCTCTTTCGGGGCGAGGTAAAAGTATGGGCGAGACTTACGACACTCCCGTGATGTTTACGTTCTGGTGGTGAGCCCTCCTGAGCAGCTTGCTGGCGTCGGAGAGGTTGCAGCCGAACTTGTTGTTCATGGTGATGCCACAGCCGAAGGTGTTTCCTGCGATGCGGAGGAGCAACCTGCGCCAGAGGTGTCGCTTTTTCCGGAGGTGCGCCGACATGAGCAACGTTTATTTTAATTGCGATACCATTGTTTCTGAAATTTTCATGTATAACTAGACCGTCATTCTAAATTGGTTGTTTCGGAGCATGTCAAACCCATCCGAAACAGAGCTGAGGCTTTTTGGCGCTCTGCGAATGGGTTCGACAACGACGTCCGTTCAATTCCGCGGTCGCCAGGCTTACCTGCGGTGTGGACAAAATTGAAAGAAGCATCTCCTACCGCCCATAACCAAAGCAACTCCTGAGAACCACTGAAGCGTTTTATATGTAAAACTTAAACGAAAGCTTGTAATTGCATAAACGTGATATTACATACCCACTTCCGCCTTGATCAGGTTGAAGTACAAATTCAAAGTCGTTTGCAAGAGCACCGGCCCCTGCTTTCAAACTGCACCTTTCCTCTTTCTCGTCGTGCTTATTGTGCGAAACTTTGGAGGCGAATTTTGTTGAATGTTTCTTGGATAACGCATCCGCTGTAAGAAACAAAAGTGTCCGCCTCCGCGTGTGCCAGACTCCGTGTGGTGCAAATGAATCCGAAATCCTCTACGTTCACCGTGCCCACCCCACAGCTCCCCTTACAGTTCATGTATGGACCACAATACGCCTTTCTCGAAGCCAAACGCGTGATGCTGATACTCTCAGACGCTGAAACAAGCGCAAGATGCGCCAAGTTTGGTTTGAGCGGCCGACAAGGGTCATGTGCTGTTGACAGGAATTCTCAATCTCATACGAGTGAAGATGCCTCCAAAGCCATTCAACCTTCCAGCTCCAACTTATCTGGGCAGCACTGTGCTGCCTTTGAACGTTCCAGCGAGCATAAGGGGCAGCTGAGTACAGTCTGTAGCGAGTACAACATGTGTCAGGCACAGTGTCACCATGGTTTCTTCAATTCTGTACAGGTAAACGCGCCCTATGAAACACAGCGAGTTGCTGCCACCCCGTACTCTGAGCGACGTCTACGAATACCCTTAGGCCAGACAGTGTGAGACAAGCTGCACGGGATCGGCAAGAACGTGCGCACCGAAATCGAGCGTGCGCCCGCTGATTTCTGTGCACTCTTGTCGATAAACAATAACCATCTTATGCAACAGACGCTGCTCACAGTACGAGGCGGTAGATGCACCTGGATTATTTTTATGGAATTTTTTGCCGGAGCGTGCAGCCTTTCCTTTAAAATATACATAATGGGGACATGGAGAAAATGTCAATACTCATTCATTATAATTAACCGCTCGTTACAATAGCTAGCACAAGCAACTGTATTTTGCCGTTGATGCTCAGCCCGCCGACTCTCCCGTTTCTTTATAGGAAAACTACTCCGTGTTAACGAAGCAAAAATGTGAGAATGCATTATCAACGCTTCGTGTCAGCAAACCTGTAATTACCTGTCTATCTTGAGGCAACAAAATTGCTGCTTACAATCCTGCATAAAAGAGCTTATCTAAGGCATTCGCTCCATAAGTGGACGCCGTGCTCGTGGCAGCTATATTCAATTGACCGATCAACTGGCGCTCCATTTCTGAAAACTACTGAAGGTGACACGATATGTGACCTGCTGTTAGAAGTTAGCTACCATTTCGCTTTACACAATTTCGCTTCACACGTGGCCTTTCCATCGCGTCACTAGAGCCCAAATGGAATGTCCCGTGCATGCCGATCGTCGTGGGTATACTAGAGGCCTAGCTGCTCCTTGGTAGTCTTAAATATGCGCGGCCTTTCCCTATCGTCCGTAGAACACGAATAAAATGTATCGTGCACGCTGCTGTATGAGGTTCAAAGTCGATAACGACGGCATTCCAATTATGGTGCCTGGGGTCTGCTTTAACTCTACGCCAATCCTTTACAAATGTATGTTGTATAAGCCTCTACTAAGTCTAGGCCAATCCCCCACAAGTGTGCTGCACAAGTGGGCATGTGCTCAGGGTAGGTTTTTGTTCACGGACACAAAAATCCTGCCATCCTCGCCAGACATCTTTCAATCTTATGGGAGAAGTTTTAGCCTAGCAGTTATTTACACAACGTGACGCTCCGAGATGAATAAGATATTCTTCCTATACTTCTACAGAACTTCTTGCTAGACGTTACCACGACTTATTGCTGGCATAATAATTAAGAACTTCTTTTGAAGAGTCTTTAGAACTTCTTGTGAGAGTATGCAAGAACCTCTTAGCGACATCTTGTGACGACATCCTCAGCTCCACCCGCTTCTTGCCTGCGCTGTTCACACAAGCTAGCCTCCGATAGTGCTTCCAACTGTCATCATAACTGACACGCAGAGGGACGGCTTTCGGAACATTCACTTCTCGCGGCCACTGTTCTACAAACAAATATCCTCGCTAAAAGTGAAACACAATTGAAATAAAGGTGTTTAACTTGAAAAGATCGGCCAACCAGGGTCAGGAGAAATGATTGTTACGGAAGCAACCGCCTGAGCGTGTCAGATGTGATGGGAGCTGGTAGCACCATACCAGACTGGCCTGCGTGAACTGCCCCAACGGGTGGCTCCGCAGAAAATGTAGATGAAAGGTCTCGGCATACACTTGCAAAAAATTAGATGTTGTTTAAAGCCAGCTTTAATTTGACCTTAATAAATAGCTCTTAATGTGTCGTGTGTAGATGCAATAATATCACAATTGCAACAAGCAGACTGAACCTTTCATTTTTTATAGCTGTCAAAATAGAGAGCCGCTGTCGGGTCGTGAGCAAAAACAAACACACCAAAAATAAAACATTCAAAAACCCCAACAAACAACTGCGTTCGGCTAGTTTAGCACAAATCTGGTCAAGTCTGCCCGGTCGCCTGAAAATAAAGCCCGACGAAGGCGACCAACGATGAATGCATCAGCGTCGCTGTTGGCCTGAATGACTGGTGGATATAGTGGCACAGATGATGAGAAGGAAAAAAAAGCGATCGTGGAGCTGAGCGGAAAATGAATTTCGGTGATAGCAAAAAGGGCGTGAGGAGGAGAATGACGAGATGAGCAAGGAACAGAGTACGGTGAAAGCATTTAGAGCGCAAATTTTAAGCGCCCGTCCTTGCTTTGAATGAAGCTGGCTTCATGGGCAAGATATGCCATTAACGTGTCCACCAATACCTATATTGAAAACACTATGCTGCATAAGCGGAGGTCTGTACGCGACGGCTAAGGGATGACGCAGGTTGTCTGCAGATGTACATGCATACATACCTCCCTCAAATGGTGTGCCTTAATAATCGCAATAGCAAAGCACGCAAATAGCTGCGCTGAAGTTTTGCGTTAGGGAGTGCCATTATGGCGGGCGAATTTTGTCGAACTAATCAAGAAGCTCCTGAATATATTCACACGCACGCACATAATCCCGAAAGGTATCCCACGCTTAAATGATTTTATTTCCTGCGTACTTAACGACGTTCTCTAATTCTGACAAACGCGCTTCCGTGCCAATACGAGTTTTCTTCTAGCGTTGAGCAATATTACAGAGAGTCGTACCTGGCGTTCTTGTCGCTAATTTTGTCGAGCTCCTCGGCAGAGTCGAAGGTCATGAGGGTCACGTTTTTTCGCCGAGCGAACTCGAGATGTGTCCTGCACTTGATGGGATTCGCGTACACAATGCGATCGGGAGACACGCCCAGATCCAGTACAGTCTCGATCTCGGCCTGCGGACGCAACGTATTGCTGAAAAACTTGGCGAGCGACGAACCTGGACTTTTCCCTCACACAGGAATTAGACACCAACCAGACAGGAAATAAGGCAGTTGGAGTTTTTTTAAATCTCGAAATACAGTCAATCAGTGCAGAATTCGATATCCCTGATAGCAAAGATTGAAGACATGGCTGAAACCTGCAGGCCCCGGCTAGCGAAAATATGTAATTATTTAGTGACACTAGCACCAGCCTAGCTGGTGCCTACCTCCGAGTTTTTTAACACAATGCGATGTATGCCTTGCTACAAATAAAATGATGAGCACGCACGTTCGCAAGTTATCTTAAGGAATCATGGTGAAGAGCACGAGGAGTACTTCTCCTCCTCCCCAGGTGGTCAAAATTAATCTGGAGCCCTCCTATTACGGCGCGCCTCATCACCTGTGTTGCGTCGGCACGTTAAACCCTACAATCAATCAATCGATCAAGGTGTCGCTCCTGTAGTTTCCGCGCACCGCTCGCTTGGTCCGTTTTGTTTTGTGGCCGCCTGTACAGACTAGTGCTTGTTACATTGTTTAGTTTTGCCCATACCAGTAATAAAGCTGACGTTGTATGACAAGAAGCCAGTTGACTGATGCGTTGTGATATACCAGTCCCGCATGGAGTGTGCGGGTGCGATTCTTGTATCAGCTAACGAAGAGACGAGAGAGTGCGATTCACCCACCTTGTTCGAACAGTCAAAGTTGACGCCAAGAGAGCTGAGTGTTCTCAGCGCCACCGGGTCGGTGCAGCATTTGACGGCTGAAATTAAGAGCAGGTCAGTGTCGCGCAGGTATGCGCATGCGGGGGGGGGGGGGGGGGGGGGGAGGGGGGGGGGCTGTGGTTAGAGGAGGGGCGACGTAGGGCACTAAAGAGGCCCAACATACGATTGGTACCCAAAAATATCGGCCGCACTGTGATCTTGTACAATGCAAGCATGACATCTTGCATAGCGTATTCTCACAGTGCAGCGTTCATTGTAGTTGGGGTCATTGATTGGAAACGTTTTCTTTTTCTTTTTATTTGCAAGGTTGTATTCTCAACTCTTCCCCTCGCCTTTTTGTGAAAGGGAGGCTTTGTTTGGCGCAAAATTGAAACGCGCACATTCCTGCATGTGGCTTTGTGGTCAAAGCGTACCCCTGCTGAGTCTAAGGACGCGGGTTCTACCCGAGTCGTGGAGGCCGTTTTTCTGATGGTGGCGAAGAATGAACATTCCCGTGTGGCGAAATTTTGCTGCAGCACTCTAACAAGTTTCCGTGGATCTGCTTTGCCACAATGTACCTGAATGATCAATGTCCGCGAGAACAAATTTGGCAAATAAAGAGACGCGACGTATGACTGGACCCAAAAATGTAACCTGCGCTGTGACACGCGGAGTTCAAATCGCCATGCTTGCAGTGGGCGATGTCGCAGCGCAGACTATACTTTTTAAGTCCAGCCTTATGCTGGGTGCCGTCATTGTCCTATTTTGCCGTTTTGATCGCAGTTATTGGCCTTTGCTGTGCTTTTGGAGAAGCAGACCAGCGGACACATTTCAGAGGTGAGGTGAAAGATCCCCAGGTGGTCTAAGTTAACCCGTGGCCCTACACTAGGGCGCGCCTCTTAGCCCAGCTGCAGCGTCTGTGAAGAGCTATAAATTATGGTATCATTGGTAAATAAATTACCAAATTATGGTAAATAAATTATGGTATCACTGCATGGGGCAACACTTATATGTACATTTTGAACTCTGTTCAACACATCCAAAACCAAGCATTACGCATCATTTCAAATAGTACTGTTTACTATAGTTCAACATTACTGCAACGCAAGGTTAATATATTGTCATTAATATATATTGTTACAAACAAGTGGACAATCCCCGATGTCCCGCCATAGACGACGACGAGGAAGTGGCTGACGCGCAGCCGGTGCGAGCTCGGCGATAGCCGCCATGGAAATACTGTAAAATACATCATCCGCATCTCATGAGTCATATCCTGTGCCACGTAACATGTTTGGTGGAGGTGCGGGGTATCCGTGGGAATCCCCTGTGGTGCTAGTCGAGAAGAAATACAAAACTTTGCGCTTCTGTGTCGATTACAGGAAACTGAATCGTGTTAAAAAAAGACGTCTATCCGCTCCCGCGCACACACGATGCCTTGAACCGGTTGCGCACTGCCAAATATTTCTCGTCCTTATATCTTAAAAGTGGATACTGGCAGATCGAGGTTGACGAGCGAGACCGCGAGAAGACCGCCTTTGTCACACCCGATGGGCTATACGAGTTCGAAGTCCTGCCATTCGGTCTATGCTCAGCACCCGCTGCGTTCCAGCGAATGATGGATTCTGTCTTGGCCGGTCTCAAGTGGCCCTCATGCCTCGTTTACCTTGACGATTTCATAGTGTTCTCCGCAACATTCGAAGAACATCTACACAGGTTGCGACTGGTCCTTCAAGCCATCAAATCGGCTAAATTAACGATAAAACCTGGAAAATGCAACTTTGTCTACAAGCAGCTGCGGTTTCTAGGACATGTTATTAGCTCCGAAGGAGTCTACCCAGATCCTTAAAAGACGGCAGCTGTTGCAGGTTTCCCGAGACCAGCTGATAAAAAGGCCGTTAGGCGCTTTCTGGGCCTTGCCGCGTATTACAGGCGCTTCGTCGAAAATTTCTCGGATATTGCGGAACCACTGACGCGACTGAACAAGGAGGACGTACCATTTGCGTGGCAAGAGAAACAAGAAGTGGCCTTCAATGACGTGCGAGACCGGTTACAAGCAGCGCCAATACTTGCCCATTTCGAGGAACATGCGCATACAGAAATCCACACAGACGCCAGTAACGTCGGTCTCGGCGCCGTCCTCGTTCAATGGCAAGACGGAGCTGAAAGAGTTCTAGTCTACGCCAGTCGCACTCTTTCGAAAGCGGAGTCGAATTACTCCACGACTGAAAAGGAGTGTCTTGCCGTCGTCTGGGCCATCAGCAAGTTCCGGCCGTATCTTTATGGCAGGCTGTTTAAAGTTGTCAGCGATCAACACTCGTTGTGCTGGCTTGCAAACCTGAAGGACCCATCCGGGCGCCTTGCTCGATGGAGCCTCCGGTTGCAAGACTATGGCATGACAGTAGTGTACAAGTCGTGACGTAAGCAGAGTGACGCTGACTGCTTATCCCGGGCGCCCATCGATTCAACGAGCCCAGAAGCCGACGACGACGTCACCTTCCTTGGGGCCGTTACCGACTTCCAAATGGCCCAACTCTAACGCGCCGACCCTGAACTACTGCTGCTTATACAGCATTTAGAAGGCCTCGATGTCCGTGTTCCACGTGCATTTACCCGGAACATCTCGTCATTCAGTCTTAGGAACGGCGTGCTCTACAAACGGAATTTTGGGAATACGAAGGACTCGTTCCTGCTGGTCATACCAACAGCCATGCGGCCCGAAATTTTGTACGCCTGTCACGACGAAACCTCGGCAGGGCATCTGGGTGTTAGCCGTACTCTAGCGATGATTCGTCAGAAGTATTATTGGTCCAAATTGTTGCACACAGTTCAGCACTATGTAAAGACCTGCCGCGACTGCCAGAGAAGGAAGACTCCACCTCTGAATTCGGCAGGGCTACTTTAACCGATAAAGCCACCTAATGCACCTTTTCAACAAGTCAGCACGTACCTGCTGGGGCGATTTCCAACGTCGACGAAGGGTAATCAATGGATCGTGGTCGCGACTGACAACCTCACACGGTATGCGGAGACAGCGGCTGTCTTACGAGCAACCTCGGCTTAGGTAGCACAGTTTTTTGTGCACAACGTCGTTTTGCGGCATGGGCACCGCAGGTCGTCATAACAGACAGAGGTACAGCTTTCACAGCGGACCTCATGCAGTCCGTTATGATGCTGCCGCACACCACCCATAGGCGGACTACTGCGTACCTTCCGCAGACCAACGGCTTGACAGACTAAACAGGACCCTCGCCGACATGCTTTCCATGTCACGGCAGTACAGGATACCACAGCAATTACTCCTTTCCAATTGGTTTACGGCCGCACCGTTACTACTACCTTAGATTCCATGCTACCGGTTCATGAAGACGTAGAGAACATTGACATTGATGACTTCGGGCAAAAAGTGGAGGAAGCACGCCAGCTAGCACGGCAGCGGATCCAACGTAAGCAACGTCGACGCAGCTCGCTACAATGAGCACAGGCGGTTGGTGTTTTACGAGCCCGGAGACGCTGTCTGGGTTTGGACACCAGTGCGCGCGCGCGGACGTTCGGAAAAACTACTGCGTCGGTACTTTGGCCCATACAAGGTCGTGCGCCGTCTTAGTGACGTCAAGTACGAAGTTATACCGGACAGTAGCGCTTCTTCCTCGCGACGCAGGACAACTTCCGAGGTCGTACACGTAGTGCAAATGAAGCTTTACTACGACAGAAACTGACCTCACCCTCATCAACAAGAGCGAGAAATTTCGGCTGACGCCGAGACTATGGTGTTACCAGTTTGACGGCAACCCTCTGCGGCATCTCGTTTTGGCTATGATCGTCTACAGCCACAGCCTAGCATCGAGACGATGCTATCTTAGAAGAGGGGGCAATGCCACGGCCCATCGATTCAGCGACAGCCAAGACACTGATGACTATCAATGCCGCTAATCCTACCACAGCAGGAAACCACGTGCGCGTGTTCTGGCACATGGAGGTGAAAGAAGAAGAAACTCATTTTGTGTGTGTCGCTCGGTACCGGCATCGCCATTAGTGTTTGATTTAAGCCTAATTCTGGCATTAAACTGATTCCTTCCGAGTAGCGAACCTCTACATTACGCTACAATATTATTCATTATTAATTAATATAATAATATATTATATTGCCTGTTTCATTACAACATTGCTGTGATGTTGTTTAAACTAATTAACGACCAACTCTCTTTTGAATTTATCGATAAACAGAATTTGCGTAATCCAAACCCCATTAGATTTGCCTGTCAACGAATTTTTTGCTGCCAACAGTTTACACTGACTACGGAAAAAGGAGTGCTCACTTCGCTTCGATTTTTTTTGTGGAACACTCTGCCTCTGCACCCAAAATCGGGCTTGTCCCTATCGGCATTTAAAAAAAACACCAAATAATCTTCTTTTGCAGAACTAGTATCTTTCTTTGCAGTTCATTTAACCCTGTTTAAAAGTGAATTTTCGATATGCCTCATCACACTGTGTTTTAAACATATCACTTCATTAAGATTACTTTTCTTTTTTTCGCACAAGCGCTGTCACTATTGGACGAATTATTATGTATCCTGAACTTCTGAGTGTTTAGCATGTATGTGTTTGTGTGTGTATAGCTATTGTATCTTTGTACAAGGTTTCTACCTACTGTATAATGATTATCTGATAATCATTTTGCCTTTGCTATTGCATAAATTTTTCATTGCTGTCTCTTTAAGTGTCCATGATTTGTAATTGCTCATCGAGGGTCCCGTGACAGTCATGGGACTTTGGGACCCTCGTCTGTATATTTTAAGAATTGTACTTCTCTTCAGCGGCAAATAAACTTCACCCCTCTCTCTCTCTCTCTCTCTCTCTCTCTCTCTCTCTCTCTCTCTCTCTCTCTCTCTCTCTCTCTCTCTCTCCTCTCTCTCTCTCTCTCTCTCTCTCTCTCTCTCTCTCTCTCTCTCTCTCTCCTCCCCAACTCTAAAAAATATTGAAGCGGAGCTTTCTATGCATCACGGACGGCGATTTAGGAAATCCATCTTTACACAATTGGTTTCCACGAGCTTATAATGTTGTCCCAAATAAAAACCAAGCGACTCAACGAGAGAAAAACGCTTCCCGTAAGCCCTGGATTCGGCGCAGGTTCGCGGCCTATTGGATTTAGTAGGTTGGCCGCATTTATGTCCCAATACTCTCTTGCTCCGATGAATGTTTGTACCTCCTCCTTCTCCGGTGACCGGAATCGAACCTGGGTCCCTCGCGCTATGAAGCCGACGTCCACCCGATTGCGCCATTCGGATACAGTATTAAAGAGAAGCTTTCTATTCCTCACTGATGGCGATGTATAGTTACGCCAAAATGCATTGCAGGAAAGCCACCTTTACGCAATGGGTTCCTACGAAGGCACGTAAATGATACCACACAAGTACACAATGGAGGTTTTGACGCACAAAGCACGATACGGTATACATTGGAAGACACATTCGCTCTGTAATAGAATTGCTGATGAGAAAGAACATTCCACCATCACATTCGGGTCGCGCAGCATTTCCTTTGGGTTCGTAGCGTGGGCGTTGGCTTTGGTCTTCGGCTGAGTTGAAGTGGACTTTGTTGGTGGTACGGGAAGGGTTGCTATGCATGAGCCCGTTTAATAAAGTTTAGATTTAGGACTGGATTTTAGACTTTGATATGACTCAGTTTGCATGCATAAAGCTTATCTTAAGATAGAGACTTTGATGTTTATTTTTAATGAAACGTTCAGATTGTTACCAGATGCATGCCTCTAACCTGAGGTAAGTTTTGATATTAGTGTCGTCCACTCAAACCATCTGCCGCCATATCCTAAATATATTTATTACTAAACAACAACTTGCAAATCAGATGAAAATCGCCGAGATTTGAATACGCGAGCTGCGAGCTTTAATTGCGACACAAAAGAATTTTTTCTTGGTAGTTTGGAAACATGATCCAATATTTTCTTGTTCATATTCTGTATTGCTTTGTTGTTTTTGTTTCGCCCAGTGATTCTGAGCTCTAATGACCGTAAAAATATATAGGCACTTTGCGAGATACAACGAACCTTGTGACAGGGCGGTCTGTGCTGTATACAAACTATACTGTGAGACGTGTTTCACACTGCCTGATGTTTTTTTCCTTGTTATGTCGTCGTTGCAGAGTATGGTCATGCACCTGTGTATTGTGGCGCTGGTAGAACGACTTTTTTTCGTTTTTAGAGCGGCAGCTACGGTCTGTGCATGCCTCAACGGCAAATATTTATTCCAAGCATAGGAAACTTTGGCTCCAACAAAGCTCACCGAAAAAAGGTGAGATGTTGGGTAGATGGCGTCGCCATAACTGGACTTTGTACTCGAGGTTCCGGACGTCGCAGATGAAGAAGGCTTCGCTTGTCGCCTGCATGAGTGAGCGCAGAAAGGTGAGGTGAGGTATCTTTGGTTTCATTTTGTCGTTACTACATCGCATGGCTGACGACAACAGCTGCATAGAAGCAGCTTGACAAGTCCGTCACCCCAATTCAAACGCCGAGCAGCAGACGGCAATATGCATGCTGTACAGCTTCTACGGCAATCAACACAAAACTCCCCAAAGTATCGCAATTCTATTGCGATGACAAAAATATGCAAAGGAAAAAAAATATATACACGCTAGCAACAAAACAAAGAAACGATTTTGTATTAAAAAATGTGAGAACGCTAAATGAAAAACATGTTTTTGCTGAGGAACGAAAACAAAACACGACGAGGCACATACTGAAACGTACAAAGTACGAATACTGTCAGTCTACAAAGATGCACTGGTAAACAAAAAGTGATAATAAAAGAGTATACATTTGAGCAACTGCACACAACAGAACAGAAACAAGCCCTCCAAGAAAAATGGTTACACCAATCGTTATGCTGCAATCGTTATGCTGACAAATTGAACGAGAACAAATTCACAGCATCAGACAGCGAGTAGCCAGTTTTACCGAAACTGTTCACTGACGCCAAGGAAACACGTGACGCTAGGCTATTATTGAATACAGGCCGCATGAAAATTTTCCGAAAAGGTGACAATACCGACAATTTGACCGTTTACCGTCGACTTAACGAGCACTGCACTCGTGTGCCTCCGTGTGACATCGCCTGATTGTAGGAGTCTCGATAAACCGGCCTAAGGCGGGAAACCAAGCGTCGCAACAGCATGGGCCAAAATGCGGCGCAGAAAACGGTGCAGCAGCGCTACCAAAGCATCGCTACCCAAAAACAAGCACAATGACAAAAAATCACACCGTGCTTGAGGCAAAAGTGCTTTTCGTGCTTTCGAAGCACCTTACGCCTGATGCCAAGCAGGGCACGAAGAGCGTGAGTGAAAAGGGCAATAAATTCTGGAAACCTCCGATTGGAAGCCACGGCCTGGACCTCCTCAGTTTCGAACCTGGGTCGTCTCCTTACCGAAACAAGCGCCCTACTTTTGGTCCATCACCATGGTGCTTGGAGCGATGAAAAAACGGCTACTAGTGACTGCACCCCATGCGACAGTTAACAGAATACGTGCAAATAAACAAAAATCAAAATGAATGGCAATAACAAACGAAAGAGAAAGCGAAATGAAAGTCAAGAACAAAAAACAAAAGAACAGGCAGAAGACGAGTCGAAATAAAAAATAAGGCATTTTGATGTGTGTCGATATCTTTCGTGGACAGTAGAACTGGGACAATCAATCAATCAACCAATCAATCAATCAATCAATCAATCAATCAATCAATCAATCAATCAATCAATCAATCAATCAATCAATCAATCAATCAATCAATCAATCACTTATTAAAGGGACACTGAAGTGAATTTGTCAAGCTCCCGTTTTTGCTTGCACTGTGTAGACTGGCTCAAATTAACACACTATTCATCGTTTATCCGGTTGACAAATCGGTAATTATTTTACAAAGCGCGAAAGAAGAAAAACTACTATGCGCGGTTTGCGGCGGCCGCACCAACTAAAGGCTGTGACGTCAGGAGGTGGGGGGGCACCGTGATTGGACGATGCCCAAGGTTAGCAATCAAAAGTTTCGGTTTCGGTTCTGTAAAACAACATGCTTGACATCTGATGGTGTTGTTGGATGGGCATTCTCGATTTCTCAATTATCGCCGTACCGCGCTTCTGCCATGTTGTCGGCTGTCAAATGTCTAAGATAAACCTCCCAGGGCGGCTTGGAATCGTAGAAATCACTAGACGAGGCCTACGCAGTGGATGAACGCCCTCCGCATCACCGCAGACTCTCAAATGCCATGCGCTTTTCCCGCATATTCGGAGCTTGCCTTACTCATGTCTGTTCGTAAAAAAACTAGTTCGCACCAGGCCAAGGGTGTGCTGATTCAGGCCTGGGCCCACTGCCCGCAAGCAGTCGGTGCTTGTGGCAACAGCACGCCAAGGAGAACTCACTAGCGCGTCATTGTCAGTATGCGCGCGTTCTGCGATCTCGCTTGTGGAGCAGTGAACGTTACGGCCCAAAAATGGTGAACTCAGTTCAGAAAACATCGGCCGCATACGAAAAAAATCAACTTAAAAAAAATACAAGTATCCTCGGGGATTCGAACTTGCGACTTTCCAAACAAAGTCCAGCGCCTCAGACCGCTAGGCCACGAGCCGGCGCTGGCCGGCTTGGATATATAAGGTTTATAATGTATGACCAGTTTACACTTTTATTTATTTTAAGCATTTTAAGTACTTTATGTGACTATTTGTTGTATATCACTCCTGCAGTAAGTGTCCCCCAATCTTCCACAATATCTCACGTCTAGCAATTGCATTTCTTTGACGGAAAAGCGTTCGCAGATGTGCGGTCGTGCTGCTGACTGCTGTGCTTGTTTACCCAGCGCAAAAAGTGCTTCCTGCTCCCTAGTTTTGCGCTGTACGGTAAAAGTTTCAGGTGATTTTATTTTCTTAGTACCTATATTGACTTCGCTGACTCTTCTCCCGCCTTCAATTGGCCTTAGATTTTCCTACTAGCGTAAAGTCAGCGAAGCGTCGCATGTGCACTTTTGCAGCGCTTGTGTGGAGCGACCCGGACTCTGAGTTTGACACAGTGTACAAACTAACAAAGTAAGGAAAGGCACATTCTTTCATTCACAAAGGTGTTGTGGCTTAGGAGCGAATAGCGACGACCCGTCGGCGGCCGGCGGACGAAACGCTGGGCCGACTGACTCGATCGGTAGGTCGGCTGGTCGGCGAACCGTGCAGTAGCGCCACAGGGCGCAGCCATTTTCCAGCTCATCTCCTGCTGACGTCACATGAAAACGCCACAGAAAATGGGCGAGCGTAAAGAGAGGAGGACAGCATTTTCGAATTGATTTTTCTACTAAATAAATTCGCGTAAACGCGGCCAGAGTGGTCGAAACAATGCCTACGGACTCCGAACTACAATTTGCGCTAGTAATCCCGCAATGTTTACAAATCACTTCAGTGTCCCTTTAACATGCCCAGGAACAGCTGGAGGGCCTTAGTTCTGGTGCACGAAAAAAAAAGGACAGGCAAGGTACGATGCACACACCTCACAAGTGATGGAATTAAGGGACAGCGTTGCTGACACAAAAGAAATTACACAGTCGTATACCTAAACATACATGCACCCACAAAAAACACACAAAAACACATAAATACACAAGTACAGCGGCTTGCAGTAAGGCTTGTGACACCACACCGGTGACCGTCGCACACAGATAATTTTCGAAAATATACGTAATTGATAGCAATGTGTAGTTGTGCGAAAACGGAGTGACTCAAGATAGCTTGTATATGACAAATAGAGTAGATAGTAAATATAAGTGTAGAGAATACCAGACATTTAATAAAGTGATTATATATAAAACATAGAAAGGATTGTTTTGTTAGCATTTCATACCCAAGTGACCGCTCATGAACAAAGTATAAAAAATGTCACTTACAGGACAAGCTCACAGACATGCTTACGGAACAGTGTTGGGGAATTATTAAATATGTGTAATTATTCGGAGTCCTCAATGTATGTACACTGCATGCAGTCGAAACATGGGGCATGAGCAACGCAGACAAGTGTGTCGTGTCTTCTGGTGGATTTTTGCGTGTCATGGTGAAGAACATGTTGCGGCACCTCTCCACAAGAGACTGTGTGGTGAATGATTTTGAACAGGAAAAAAATATCCACCTTAATACGCCTATAGGTTAAGCACGGTAGCATCGGTACAAAGGATGACCCAGAATTAAAATTGTTATGAGTAGCAAAGCGATGGTTGACGATAGATATAATTGTTTCTGGACACTTTCAATAACCATACAGTTTGTTTTGCATGTGCTATTCCATACCACAGAAGCACACTCGAGCTGCGGACGGCAAATAGTCGTGTACAGCTTGAAAAGAGAACTCGGCTCGTTGAACTCCTTTGATAGGGGACATACAACGCCAAGAGATCGGAGGGCCCGCGCCGAGTGATATCTCGTATGTGAGTGGACAGGCTCAACTTACTGTCGAAATTAACACCAAGATCCTTAACCTCCATGGCTCGTGGTAGTACTTCACCGTAAATGTTAAATGAGAACAATATGCTCTCCGTTTTTCTAGTGTATGTCATTACCTTAGTTTTACATGTATTTCTGAGCAGTTTGTTGTGTGAGCACCAATATGAAAAAGACGTGATCGCTCACTGTAGAGCGGAACAGCTGGCGGTGTTTGAAACAGCCTTGAATATTTTGATATCGTCAGCATATAAAAGAAAGTGACAATCATGAATTACTGAGGAAACATCATTAATAAGAACTGAAAACGAAGTGGCCGCAAAACAGAACCCCGAGGGACACCGTGTGTGGCCTCGTAGGAAAGGGACGACTGCCCGTTTGCATGCACGAAGCATGACCTATCCGATGAATAATTACATAAAAGGCATGTGAGAGATGGTTGTAAATCAAGTTGACACAGCTTTGTAAAAAATATATCGTGGCAGACATCAAAAGCCTTGCTCAAATCGACGTTGATTGATTGAGGGGTTTAACGCGCCGACGCAACGCAGGCGATGAGGCGCGCCGTAGTGGAGGGCTCCAGATTAATTTTGACCACCTGGGGATCTTTATCGTGCGGCTCAAATCGACGTTAACGACATCGATTTTTGCTCTTCCCTGTACAGCTTCCGAAGCATGCAGCAGAAAATTTACAAGATTGGTGGTTGTCTATCTCCCAGCGATGATGAAGATAATAATAATCAATCAATCAATCAATCAATCATGTTTATTTACGTGCCCAGGAACAGCCAGAGGCCTGAGTGCTGGCGCACGGATAGTTACATGAAAACAAAATACAAGAAACATATTGCAAGAAACAAACAAGCGACAAGACACATATTGAAGTAGCGAAAATTACGAAAGTAGCGAAAGTAGCGAAAATTAATAATAATAATAATAATAATAATAATAATAATAATAATAATAATAATAATAATAATCAATCAATCAATCAATCTCTTTATTATAGTGCCCAGGAACAGCCGTAGCCTTTGTTCTGGCGCACTTAAAGGGGCACTGACACAAAATTTTGAAGGCGAGATAACTTCGGAGATAGATTAGTGGGAACACATATACATCATCTGCAAAATATCAGCGGCGAACACAGCCTAGAACACATTTAAAATCAATTTTAAAGTGTGCGAAACGAAACCGAGTAGCCAGGAGAGGACCACGCGCAATCGACATCCCGAGGATATTATGTAAATAAAGAACACCCAAACACGTCACGAGTTTGTGTTTGCCGCTTCCGCACTGCCGGCGTTTTTCGCCGGCTCACCCGGCTCGCCGCTCCAATCGGAGGGCCGGAGGGCGGAGCTTCTGCTCTCGAGAACGAACGACCCGATCGTTGGCGGCGGAGGCGCCGTGATTTCGTCAGCTCATCGGGCAGCTGGCCGCGACCAAAGTTCTACAGCGATTCCAGGCACTCTGTTTCTATTACTGTTTATTACCATTGGATGCTAAAACGCGCCGGAGGCACGAAAAGCCCACTGAGCTAGCCGCACGGTCGCTGTGCAGGCGGCGGCCACGGCCGCGAAGTGGCCCAGGCCGGCGCAGGTAGCTCGAGTGATAGCTTGTTACCGCTGCACGAAATTGTCCCCAAGTACCGACCATGGTGGCTTGCATGAGAAAGGAGTTAATGATGCGATGGCGGATTGCATTAAAAATTGTCATCTGCACCGTTTACGAGAGCGGCACTCGAATATCCGCCGCAGTGCTAAGCCGAACACATCTGTAGGCGGACCTGTAGGCAGACCGGCCGGCTGCTCCCAGCGCGCGTCTTGCCACCCACCGTCTCGAGCGTCGCGCGTCGTTCTTTAGCCGCGGTAGCATTTGCACTCGCAGCGGCTGTGTCACATCCACGGTCGCTTTTTAATTAAGCGCCTCACGAGATCAGTACTTGGGGGTATTCGCAGAAACTGCCGTCGATGCGGATTCGACAGTGCTACGGCGGCTCTGCTCTGTGCTATCCCTCCGACGGTCGCGTGGTCAGCTTTGTTCACACAAAATCCACAAAATCCATCGTTTCGCGGCACTCGCTGAAACCGAAACTGCGACTGGCCGCATTGAAAATGCCTCTAATTAAACAACCGTCGCACGCTGAAGCAAATGAGGTTTCTACAGGTTATAAGTAGGTCACTAGCTACTTATCGCAACAAAAAAAACAAGATGCAAAATTTTTGTGTCAGTGCCCCTTTAAGAAAAAGACAGACGACGACACAAATACATCCACGCGTGAGAAGAACAACAAAATACAAGCGAAGAAAAAACTAGAATGAAGAATAAAGGTCATTTAACAAAATCAATGATTTCGGCACACTAAAGTTTGAACAATCACGAAACGATAAAACACAGTGTCATAAAAATTTGACAATACAAACGGGCATATATAGATATATATGAGTAGGAACAGTAACAAAGGCGAGCAACATAAACGGAAATAGGGCAATGAAAATAGAATTAAAACTGGTCGGAACCAAGTCAGGGAGAAACAGAAGTCAGAAGGTCGCACATGTAAGACCGAAGGGGTGTATGAAACAGGTCAATATTATGGGAGTAGAGATTGTATGTTTCTTGAAGGCGGTACAATGTGCAGTGTCTATTGCATGTCTTACGGGTACGAAGTATAGGAGACTTACGGGTAAGTTTCGACTGTACTCTAAGATTTACATTTGCAAGCAACTCCGAACAAGAAATAATCCCGTGTACAAGTTTAAATAAAAAAATTAGATCAGCATTGGTTCGTCTTGACTTCAAACTTTGGAGAGGATTAGAAGTAAAGAAGTCTGAACCATTGCCACTGTGGCGGGAGAAACGACGTTTGTGGATAGATATGAACTTATTTTGCACTTTGTCAAGTATATTACTGTTCGACTGGCACGTGCCGTTCCAAACAACAGAGGCATATTCTAAAATAGGGCGGACAACAGACAAATAAAGCTTCAGTAGTGAGACAGGGTTGCTGAATTCTCTTGATATTCGACAGACAAACCCCAAGCGGCGAAGGGCTCGCTTAGAAATAGAATCCACATGAGCAGAAAAGTTTAGCGCACTGTCAAATACCACTCCGAGGTCAGATATTTTCAACACACGGGGTAGTGGCGCACTTTTCACAACGTACGGATAAAGTATGGGGTTTGTTTTACGAGTGTAGGACATAACCTTCGTTTTAGTGTCACTAAGAGCAAGTTTGTTCGCGGAGCACCAGTTGCTAAAAGCATCCACATCAGATTGAAGAGCTATGCAATCTTCAGCGCTAGTAACTTCTTTAAATATTTTGATGTCATCAGCATACAACAGAAAACAAGAGTGATTTATAGAGGCTGAGACGTCATTAACAAACAAAGAAAACAAAAGGGGCTCCAAAACAGATCCCTGAGGCACACCACTGGAAGCATAGTAGGCAGCAGATTCTTTATCATTAACAGAGACAAAACATGACCTATTATTAAGATAGCTGCTGAGTAACTCCACGAAGCAAACGGGAATGTTATAAGTAGACATTTTATGCAGAAGCAAAGAATGGTCAACTACGTCAAACGCTTTGCTGAGGTCACAGTACACGGTATCGAGCTGACCCCGCCCATGCACAGCTTCCGAGGCAAAGGACATAAAAGACAGAAGGTTTGCAGTAGTTGAACGGCCAGATAAAAACCCGTGTTGTTCTGGAAGAAGGATGTTTTTGACACCACTTGACAAAATTACGTGCAAAATTGATTCGAATAGTTTGCTTGCCGAGCAGAGGATAGAAATTGGCCTGTAGTTTTCTACTTTTGTTTTCACACCAGACTTAAACACAGGAACAATACGCGCGACTTTCCAAAGGCGCGGAAAGGTAGATGATTTTATACAGTTGTTAAATATAGAAGCGAGAATCGGAGCTAGTATGACCACGTAAGCTTTTAGTAGTGCGGAGGGAATTCCATCCAGACCAGAGGAAAGAGATGGCTTTAGCTCTTTGAGTGCCTTGAGAACGTCTTCTTCGCATATAAGGGTGATACAGAAATTCGAAGAAGACAGTTCGCGGGCGCGGGAGAGGGTATTGGGTCCAAATACTGAACTGAAGTGCTCAGCAAATGCATCGGCAACAGAAGCGATATCATTTCCCTTTTCATCGAGAAGGCTGATGTGTTCACGGCTCTTCGTGCCGGAGCGAAAACGGACGTACTGCCAGAAGCATTCGGAACTCCG
The DNA here is from genome assembly GCF_048455015.1 of Haemaphysalis longicornis. Classification (NCBI taxonomy): domain Eukaryota; kingdom Metazoa; phylum Arthropoda; class Arachnida; order Ixodida; family Ixodidae; genus Haemaphysalis; species Haemaphysalis longicornis. Next base: position 336,467,819 of record NW_027526203.1, on the reverse strand, counting down.
CGTAGCATCATTTTCAACAGCAGAGATGTACAGTAACCGATCCCGCTTATAGAGCACTTTGCACAAAGACCTGTAATAGACAAATTGCTGTTGCCATGACTCACTATTTGTCCGCCGTGCCTTCCGATGGGCACGCTTCTTATGTTTCAAGGCCACGCGGAGCTCACCTGAAAACCAAGCGGGGAATTTAGAGTTCCTGGGCCGCTTACGCGGGATGAATCTGCGCATACCTTCTTGCATGATAGAAGAAAATTGCTCGACTTGCTCATCAACTTTTCCAGCGTTCAAAACCTCAGACCAATCAAACTCCGACAGATAATTATAAAAACCTACGTAGTCCCCAGCGGCAAAGTTAAAGGCAGGACGGGCAGATGGACAGGAGCGAATGAACTGAGGGGAACACGGTAAAGAAAGATGCAAGGGGGGATGATACTTGTCAGGACACACAAGATGAAAGTCGGACTTGGAAACACTGAGAGAATGAAGATTGGAAAAGCAAAGGTCAATCGTGTTTCCGTTGCAGTTTTTTACACCATTTTTTTGCTGGAGGTCAGTAAAAGAAATGAAGTCGAGCAGGCAGGTGCCTTTCCGTATGGCATAGTGGCATTGATGCTGGACGGTACCATCCAACCAGTCGATACCAGGTGCGGTAAAATCGCCAGCGATACAGAAGTCATGACGGGGATTTGAGGTGACGACGGTTTCGATGGCCGAAATGCCTGACTCATACTCATGTGGATGAAGATTTGGAGAAAAGTAAAATGTAGAAAGTAATATGTTCCGCTTACCTGGGCAGCATAATTCAACCCAGACAGATTCATCCACAGTTTCGATATCACTGCGCCTCAAGGAAGCAATAGAACGATCCACAGCTATGAGAACACCCCCACCAAAACTTTTACCTTTTGTACAGTCCCGGTCACTGCGGTAAACATTAAAATTTTCGGTAAAATAGTTCCAGGAGGCAATATCTGGTTCAAGCCAGGTTTCCGTAAGAATAATAATATGAAAATCGGATGAAGATACAGAATAAAAAAAACTGACTAGCCTTTGTCCGTAGGCCACGAACGTTTTGATAGAGAATGTTCAGGCGCATCCGGGTGGATTATTATTAGATGTTTCAGACGTGTATAGCATGGATTCATGAAGAGGGCCTAGAAACCGTTTAAAGAGGCACCCGTTCGGCCACTACGATGGGTCTTGCAAGCGTTCGAAGTACTCATCGGAGAACACGACATGAAACGACGCATAGTTGGTGAACTTTGTTTTTAGTCGTTTGCAGGTCACAGGAGGGGCGTTCAAACTGGTGAGGTGGGAGGACAAGGCTTCACTAGTAGTCTCCGGTGACAGCCTAGAAACGAACATAGCCGGTGGCCGCCGAGATACGTCCCGTGTCGGTTGTTGGTAAGCCGAGTGTGTTAACTTCGGTGAAACCACCGTGATTGATCCCGGGTCGGAAGTGCCATACGACGGTTGAAGGCGAGCTGGGCGTCCCTTCGGCTGTACAATCCCAGTGACCGGGGCAGGGACAAATGCAACTACATTACCCTGCACACCCCCGGCAGTGGCTGATGTCGGCGAGGGGGATGCGGCAGGGGCAGGCAGCGTCGGAGCAGCCACAACCGCAGAGAATACCGACTTTGATTCCAGGGAGCAGGGCTGGGTGCGCGGGGCAGCAGGCCGTCGAGCGAGTTCCCCACGCCTCCGACGCTGCCTGCCCCTGCCGCATCCCCCTCGCCGACATCAGCCACTGCCGGGGGTGTGCAGGGTAATGTAGTTGCATTTGTCCCTGCCCCGGTCACTGGGATTGTGCAGCCGAAGGGACGCCCAGCTCGCCTTCAACCGTCGTATGGCACTTCCGACCCGGGAACAACAACAACAACAATAATAATAATAATAATAATAATAATAATAATAATAATAATAATAATAATAATAATAATAATAATAATAATAATAATAATAATAATAATAATAATAATAATAATCAATCAATCAATCAATCAATCAACCTTTATTTTCGGTGCCCAGGAACAACCCTAGGGTCTTGGTACTGGTACACCATATACAAATCGTACATAAAAACAAACTAAAATCAAGACAACACAACACACAAAACCGATGCATGAAAGAAACAATAAAGTAAAGATAGTTACAGTAATCTCAGAAAGCAAAACAGCAAAAAAAAAATAAGAAGAAATAATAATAATAATAATAATAATAATAATAATAATAACAATCAATCAATCAATCAATCATTTATTTGCGTGCCCAGGAACAGCCGGGGGGGGCCTTTGTGCTGGCGCACGGAAACAGAAACACACGAAACATAATGTACACATCTCTCAAATACAAAATAAAACACAAAATACAAAATACAAAAAAAAACGAAAGGATAGCTTATGTTGAAGTTACGGAATGAAAGTAATTTAAGTGCATGAACTCAAGGATAAAAGACAAATGCAGAATAAGAAAAGTTGGCAGTTACGCCAATACAAACTCACAGACATGTTTGCGAAACAGAGTAGGGCAATCATTAAATATATCAAGGTAATCCGAGTACCGATTGTACGTGCATTGCAGTCGGAACACAGGGCACAAGACACGCAGACAATTGGGGTTGCAAAAGGTATCATGTTTCCTTGTCCACTTTTGCGGCACATAAAGACGAACATGTTGTAGCAGCTCACCACAAGACACTATGCCGTGCATAATTTTAAAGAGGAAGAGAATATCAGCCTTGTTCCGCCTGGAAGTTAAGCATGATAGCGTCAATGAAGAGGGCGATCCAGGGTTATAATTACTACTATCGCCAAAGCGATGGTTGAAGATAGATATGAACTTATTTTGGACCCTTTCTACAAGCTTACGGTTTGTTTTGCTCGTGCTGTTCCAGACAACAGATGCATATTCAAGCTGAGGACGACATATAGTTGTGTAGAGCTTGAGAAGAGAAAGCGGCTCCTTGAACTCCTTGGACACGCGACAGACAACGCCAAGCGATCGAAGAGCTCTACGAGTAATTACCTGAATATGTGGAGAGAAGCTCAGTTTACTGTCGAAAGTGACGCCTAGGTCATTAACCTCTACCACACGTGGGAGTAATTCACCGTTGATGTTATAGGGAAACAAGATGTTGTCAGTCTTTCTTGTGTATGTCATTACCTTAGTTTTAGATGTATTAATGATGAGTTTGTTGCATGAGCACCAATGCGAGAAGGACGAGATTGCTCTCTGGAGAGCGGAACAGCTGGCAGAGTTGGAAACAGATTTAAATATTTTTACATCATCGGCATATAAAAGAAAATTACAATCATTAAATATTGTCGCGACATCATTTATAAAGATTGAGAAGAGAAGTGGCCCGAGCACTGAGCCCTGAGGGACACCACTGGTGACCTCATAGGAAAGAGAAGACTGTTCATTTACATGCACGAAACATGACCTATCACAGATAATTGCATATAAGAGATATCAGGGATGGTTGTATATCAAGCTCAGATAGTTTTTTGGCTAAGAGCTCGTGGCAGACGACATCAAAAGCCTTGCTAAATCAAAGTAGACTACATCAAGTTGACCTCTCCCTTGCAGAGCTTCCGAAGCATGCAGCATGAAGTTGACGAGATTGGTAGTGGTCGATCGGCCCGCGAAAAAACCATGCTGTTCAGGTATTAATGTGGTATTTATACTGAATGTGAGTAGTTTATGCAGTATTGACTCAAACAATTTAGAAGCAGCACATAGAACAGATATCGGTCGGTAGTTCGTGGGGTCCAATTTTGAACCTGTCTTAAATACAGGAACAACCCTTGCATTCTTCCATCGAGCGGGGAACTTGCCAGACTTGAGAGAAGTTTGAAATATACACGTCAATACTGGAACTAGGATATCACCAAACGCTTTCAGTACGGCAGAAGGAATGCCGTCAGGGCCGCATGAAAATGACGATTTCAATTGTTTCAGAGCTTTCAAAACGAGACTTTCCGAAACCAACACTTCTGAGTTTTTACAGTAACCTAGAGATTGTGGAGGGGGGCAAGCTGCACTGTTGTTGCCATAAGTGGAACGGAATTGTCGCGCAAAGGCATTGGCAACGTCCGATATGCTATATCCTCGTTCATCGATGAGGTTAATGTTCCAAGGTGAATTTTTACATGTTTGAGAACGGACGTGGCCCCAGAAAGCTTTTGCATTGCGTGTTGCATCAGCCTCAACCGCGGCAATGTAATTCGACCTATCGCGCCTAACCAGACATTTACAAAGAGATCTGAGTTAACGAAACTCATTCTGCCACCTTTCCTGCCCCGTTTTCTTAGCTTGCTTGTGCGCTCGATTTTTCCTCCCCAAAGCTCGTTTAAGTTCAGCAGAAAACCAACGCGGAAAATTGCCTTTCTTTTCAAATTTTCGGGGAACAAAGCTCCTCAAGCCATCGTGAACAACTTCAGTAAAAAAATCGGTCTGTTCATCAACGTCGTCGAGGTTAGCTATTGGTGACCAATCAGTGTTACTAAGAAAGTGAAATAAACCAATGTAGTCACCACGAGCAAAGTCGTAACTACTGCTTCCTGGTGTGCAAACAGGGGGACTGTAATGAAGGAGAGATACGTTAGGCAATGAAATATGTAATGACGGATGAAACTTGTCCGGTTTTACAAGGTTAGTATCACTGCGCGAGACGACGACAGCTTCCAAGCTAGTCAGACACAAATCTAAGACGTTCCCACATGAATTCCTAATGAGGTTGCACTGCTGCAAGGAAGTAAAGGAAATAAAATCAAATGGAAAGTCACACTTCGGAGATATTGGTTGAGACGCCTGACTGACCCGCTGAGTCTCCCAAGAAATCCCCGGTGCGTTAAAGTCCCCAGTGACAAGGAAATGGTGATCACTGTGAGATATTACTGTAGTTTCGATGGTGTTAAGGATATTTCTGAACTCACTGGCATGTGTCTCAGGGGAAATGTAGTATGTACACACTAAGAGCCGTTCACCCCGATCACAAAACACCTCTAACCAAATACTCTCACTCTCTAATTCAAGGTCAAGGCGGCGTTTACACTTGATGGAGTCATGTAGGGCAGTAAGCACACCACCGCCCCGTTGTTTATCGTGTAACGGGTCACGGTCATGCCGGAAAACTTGGTAATGCGGAGGGAACAAGGTATTGGAACTTATGTCCGGGCACAACCAAGTTTCTGTCATAATAATGATAATAATAATAATAATAATAATAATAATAATAATAATAATAATAATAATAATAATAATAATAATAATAATAATAATAATAATAATAATCAATCAACCTTTATTTTTGGTGCCCAGGAACAACCCTAGGGTCTTGGTACTGGTACACCATATACAAGCATTCATAAAAACAAACTAAAATCAAGACAACACAACACAGAAAACCATATATATGAAAGAAACAATAAGGTAAAAATAGTTACAGAGATCCCATAAAGCAAAACAGCAAAACAGCAAAAAAAAAGGAAGCCTAGTGTTAGAAGCCATGACACCCGGCCAGCAAAACGTTGAAGGCACGTGAAAAATTGAAAATACACAAGCAAATACTCAATGCACATGACGGAGATAGATTATACACATAAAACAAAGGTTTTGTAACAAAATGTTAGGAAGTTTCAAAATGGAAAAACGAAGTTCAGCGTTACAAGCACTGACACTTAAACCGACAGAAATTCAAGCAACACAAAATCAGGAAAAGTGAAAAACAAACAAGCAAGATGATGATTTGCATAAAATAAATACGGAACAGAAATACGGCACATAAATGACATAAAGGCACTTAAGCTACAACAGTTTTCAGTTCATTAGAGAACAAAGACAAAGAGCTCTGGAATATATCAAGACGATCGGAATATTCATTATATGCACATTGTATTCTGCAGATGGACGAGCATCGTTTACTTAAAGCATCAGTTCTCAAAGTTCGAAATCTTCGGAAAAGTTTGTTCGGCAAGTTGACATTGATAAGTGCAACCAAGTCATCACACAAAATATCACCATGAAGAAGTTTATAAAGAAAGATAATGTCAGCTCTCATTCGTCGACACCAAAGGGAAGGAATACTTTTGAGACAAGACATGCTGCCGTTTGCGTCTTCTTGTACATGACGGAAACGGTGCCTAAAGATAGAAAGGAACTTATTTTGAACCCTTTCGATGCGGTCACTATTGGACTTGCAAGTTCCATTCCAAACAACAGAACCGTATTCGAGAAGAGGTAAGCACAGAGCCGAATACAACTTTAAGAAAGGAAGAGGACTTTTAAACTCTCTAGAACACCTGCAGACAGCACCCAGACATCGAAGAGAGCGTCCGGTAATTTGTGTAACGTGGGAAGAGAAAGTCAGAGAAGAATCAAATAGTACTCCCAAGTCCCGAATTTCGGTCACCCTCGGCAGTGCAGTGCTTGCTATTTTATAGGAGTATCGCGGAGTATCGCAATAATAATAATAATAATAATAATAATAATAATAATAATAATAATAATAATAATAATAATAATAATAATAATAATAATAATAAGGAAAAGTTTTTAGCAAATGCGCTATATGCGAAGAACAATCGGCGTGTATGACAACTTCTCAATGAATTACCACCGGGCTGAACCCGCCGCGGTGGCTCAGTGGCTAAGGCGTTACGCTGCTGAGCACGAGGTCACGGTTCGATTCCCGGCCGCGGCAGCCGCTTTTCTGATGGAGGCGAAAAGCAAAAAACGCCCGTGTGTTCGAGATTTCGGCGCACGTTAAAGATCCCCAGGTGGTCAAAATTAATTCGGAGCCCTCCACTACGGCGCGCCTCATCGCCTGCGTTGCGTCGACGCGTTAAACCCCACAATCAATCAATCAACCACCGGGCTGAGCTAATTTTTCGCTGTATTGTTATGACGCGCGCCGTTTTGACGCACTGCTCTGACATGCGCAGCTGTATCGAAATTCTTTTTAAAAATTTGCAATGCCCTGGTAGGAAACGAAAGCCATGCTGCAGGCGACCACAGTGTATAGGCACCCTGCACCGGACAGGGGCCGCCGTGAGCGCAGCACTTTTCCTAATAAAGCTGCTTGTAGAGCACGCTAAGGCATGCATACATAAGTGGCCGTTTCTCGACGAGTTATCACCCAGCGCAATGTGCATCAGCGCAATGTGCATATGCGGTGGCCGCTTTTCTGATGGAGGCGAAAAGCAAAAACGCCCGTGTGTACGAGATTTCGGCGCACGATAAAGATCCCCAGGTGGTCAAAATTAATCCGGAGCCCTCCACTACGGCGCGCCTCATCGCCTGCGTTGCGTCGGCGCGTTAAACGCTACAATCAATCAATCAATCAGCAATGTGCATATAACCTTCTCTAGTAGAATTTCCGAAATCATGAGTACGGGCACAATTGAAAGGTATGACCGTTTACAGGGAGTAGCTGGGCTGACCTTCAACCGGTGACGTTAGTGCCGCACTCACCATGAATGGTCTTTAGCACGGGGCGGTTTCGGTTTCCGCCGTAGGCTGCTATGGTGCTCATCGGAGTGCGCAGTCACAAAATGTCGATGTCACGGGGGAGAACTTGCGCCTTAGTCGGATGTACCAACTGCAATCGGGATCTCAAGGTGTGGAATGAATCGCCATGCGAGTCTCACTGGCCGCAACTTCACAAAGGCTGTCCGTGTGTTGTTGGGAAAGGGCCCTCTCACCGCTGCCACCACTGTTGGGAATGAGGATCCCACCGTAGTCTCCGCTGTTGGGAATGACTATCCCAGGGCGGTCGCCAAGGTTGTGACTCGCCTTCCCGCTCGTCACCGAGGTTGGGAATCAGCCATCCCGACGCTGTCTCCGCTGTTGCGACTGGCCACCCGAGCGCAGTCACCGGTGTAGCGATGTTGCCTTGCTCCGTCCGCTATCGACGCGGCGCAGAGCCGAGCGAAGAAGTTCTCGAGCCGACGAAAACTTGAAGTAACATTTATATACAGTATGTACAGGGTAAGCAAACGTTACATAACTCGCACAAAGGCGACAGCACCCTTTTCACTCGGTGCTTCCGAAGAGACTGCTGCCGGAGAGAAGCCGCCGAGGAAAGCCGACGATGAGAGCCTCCGGGCTTCTTTTATAGCCCGGGAGTTCGTTGTGGCCCCAAGAAGTTTGAAATGCTCCAATCAGGGCTCTCGCTGCCTGAAGTTTGAATTCCGACGAATGGTAGCGAAGCGGTGAGTCAGCTGCGCCGCCAATGGGGAAAGGGAGAGCGATGCCGCCGCCGTCTCCGTGACCTCGCCTCCGGGCGTAGCCACAGAGTTTCATACTAATATACACTAGAGGGGACACTGGCGCTAGTGTCTATGCGAGCCGTTGATCGTCTGCTTCAACCCCCATGAGGGCGGCCATGTCAGATAGACGTGTGATTTTCGAACTTGGCTTGACTATGCCAACGTCTTGACTTGACTCAAAATACTTTTTTTTTAATTGAAAAGCTACAACTAATGTTTATTACTGTATAAATTATTAGTCGCGTAAACAACTTGTACTATACGTTAAGTTTTAATTAAGGTTTAGAAGTATTCTTTCATAAGAGGGGAACTGATTTGTGAACGGTATACACGGCTGAGTTTAGCGGAGCCGGCGATTCGGCGGCGAAGCGTATTTTCTTTCTTCTTTTTTTCTTTTTTGCGTGCGAGTCGGCGTTGGCATGGCATGGCGGAGGCATGTGCTTGCTGAAGGCATGGGCTGAAGGACCGCTGTACGGCGTTAAATTTCGTTCTGGAAGGCTACGAGTAGCGGAGCGACGCGTCCTATAACCCCAAGTAAGTATACACGGTTGTTGTTCATTTCCACTGATTAGTCGCCTTACCCAACGTGCGGTCGGCATGCTGACAAAATCGTGAAAGGACACTGAGTAACAGCTGATCGTTTGCTTTGGTGCCTTAAACAAGCCATAACGGCCAACTCGACCATATCACCTCTGTTCGTCGCTAACACGTAGACGATGTTTTATTGACCAGATGGTTAATCGGGTGAGAGAGAGAGAGAGAGAAAACATATTTATTTGTCCTGCAAACGCGACGCGGCCTCACGTCGTATCAGCCGGCCACTCGGCTTCCGTCAATCTGGTTCTGTCTTTGTTGTACTGTTCGAGTATTCTTGATGTCTAATTGACGCACTGTAGAGCTGCTTCTGTGAGCAAATGTTAATTTTCTATGTTGAGAGCGACAAACGTAGGAAACAGGGTATCTTATCAGGCCACACAGCGAAAAAATTCTCGTACTTCATTCGTGTTAACCTTCCAGAAGACGGCCTCGTCTTGCTAAGAGCGACAGGCATGCAGATCGTTCTGGAGCCGTGGGCTGCATTTTACGGGAGTTCCTAATTTTGTGAAAATCTCCGTGTAGATTGTTTCTAGTAGATGACCAATAACGCGCACTGATATATCTAAGCACCGTGTGTGTACATTACACTCCCACAAGTGCCAATCATCACCTGTCTAACCGAGGTCTCACGCCCAGATATAGCCAGGACCGAGTGTGAAATTGAAGGCACCCTATTCTTTCCAGTCCCTCCACAGAAGCGTGCCGAAGCGCAGGAACAGTTTGAAATTACGTGCGAAGGTGTCAAACAGTGTAAATGTTGCTGATCAGACGGTGCTTTCCTAAATAGCAACTAAATAGTGCCTCCGGGGTACCATTTCCATAATACACAAGCTGCCTTCATGCATTAGTTGTTCCGAAGCTGTTCCACAATAAGTTCAAAACATTTACTCATTTTGTGTGGTTGTTCAGTCTTGAATAATCCAACTGCTAAAGTCATGTCTTGTTAAAGCACGACCTTTGAAAACATTGTTGGCTTCCTGTGAGTTCATTGTATGTGTCTTCTTTGGTTTACGCAATGACTTCAGCGTCAACACGGCAGCGCGCAGCTGATCGTAACTGTGTGTTTTTATGAGAAAGCCAGAGTCATTGAATGTGTTATGCTGCTGGAACCCTTTTTGTAAATAAGCATGTTAGTGTGCTGGATTTTAAGAGTACATACTTGTGCTCTAAATAGCTGTACAAAAGCCTTGCAAAACCTTCAATGATGCCATCCATTTCGATACAGGTCCCAGCTGTGTCAGCAGTGCAAGGACCAGACCAGCAGGCAACACAAGAAGCTGCACCAGGCATGCAACCAGTTTCCAACTCAGGATCATTGGATGGATCATCAGCAGCGCATGACAAGGCAGGCATGCCGCCAACCTGTCAAAAACACCGAAATTCTAGCAACGGCCACCGTTCAAAAAGCAAAAGGGCTTGGGAAGAGGTTGATTGCAGCCTACGATATGTAAATAGTAAAAACAATCCTGTACATTCAGCTGTGCAATAAAGAGAAAAACAAGTGGTGAGGAAAGTGCGTTGTAGTGCATGGAAGATGTTCTTTGTATCTTGCTTGTTAGGCACTCAAGATTTAAACTGATTGTCTCGGGTGCAAGAACATTGGCAGTTCGAAACCATCCATTGTATGCATAAATGTGACTTATAGCAGTGGTGTCATTTGCGATAGCCTTTGCACGGCATGAAACCAACTTCATTTAACTACTATGAGCAGCCATTTGAAGACTTGTGTACGTGCTTATTGAACTGAAAGAATGAAGTGGAAGTATTCTGCGTGGTATTCTAGCCCACTGTGTTCCAAAGTGGTATTCACTTGAGGGACCCTGCTGAGAAGGAATGTGTGTGGTGCCAATGACTGTGAGAGAGCTGACATGTCCTCACTGCCCATGTAAATCTCCATTGAAGCCAGGTTCTATTGTGCACCTTTCACAAACTTTTTGTCGCGCCGCCACCTCCTCCAGCAACATATTCATGAAGGTGTGACGTAGGGGATCAGCTTTCACCACGTGAATGTCAGTTAAAACCTAGATTATACGTTGTGGCTGCAGTGTTTTGTTTATGCACCTGTGATGTATGTCCAAATAATGGATTGAAAAATGTTGAGCTGCCCTTTCCCATCTTGCACTGTTAGTACGGCTCAAAAGGTTCTGATGAATGGGGTAGAAGGCTGCCTCACCTACTTCTGGCTGTTATCAAGTTGCAGATTGTATCCACCCACGGCTGTTCACTGTGGCTGTATATTGTCGTGCCGAGTGTACGCTGTTTTAAGAACCTTGTTTTGTTCGTTGATCAGATATTGTTGCCCTGCTTCTACTGTGCTGGCAGATGCTGATCGAAACACTTCTGCTCTACAGCTATAAGCTTTTCTAGGGTTGCTTTCATGCAATCTTTTTACCGTAGCCTAACGTCGCATTTGTTCGTCACTTACAGTAACCATTTTGTTCGTTCCTGCATAAAGCACCCTGCGTACATCAGTATGCTGGTTGCGAAAATGGCAATGCTGGTAGGTAGCTACAAACTAAATCCTGGTACAAATATGTTCACAGTGGCTCTTGGATGGGACAATAAATACATTGATGCGACATGCTTATGCCTTCACTCCTTTTCACTGCATAGTTTGCATGTTTGCTGCTCACCAGCCTTCAAAATTTCAAAACAACTTCCTCAAGGTAAGCTTGCACACTTGCTTTTGATGTATTAAGGAATGCTCTGCTTATTTTATTGGTGTTACAGAGTATGACTGTGGTGAGGGCTTTTTTATAAATGAGTGAAACTGAATTCGGCACTTTGCTGTTGGCACAATAAATTCACACAGCACTCGCCTAGTACAGTCGCCAACTTTTTCTGTGTGATCAATATGCCTGTCTCCAGGCGCTGAGCCAGGGTTCCACTAACGCAAACAGTTTCTACAGCAACACCTGCCACTGGATGGGGAACACTGTGACCAATGCAGACTCACAGCGACTTGATTGAATAGCAAGCATGCATGCCGGTGATCGCCTCATCTTACAGCCATATGGCTTCACCAGTACATAGCTATGTAAGCCATAGTTTATGGCCCAAAAGTACTGGTAGGCCCCAAGCAATCATTTGGCCACGTTCTGTTGCAATAGGTAAAGCCATTCTACCGTTGCAGAGGTACGTTTTCTCTCCCTGTCTGATACTGCGCTGCATACACAGAGTATTCATTGCATTACATTGTTTTTACCTTCAGCTTCAAACACCCCATATGCGTCCATGGTTACAGGCGGTCACAGCGATTGCGCGTGAGCCTTGGTTACGTACTGAAATTCGAAACAGCGCAAAAAGACGGGACAAGGAAACGACGACACAAGGCGCTGACTAACAACTGTCTAACTAACCGTCTTTTTGGTTGTAATTTCAGTATGCACCACCAACTAGCCCAAACCACCGTTCTAACGCAGTCCTTGATTACGCCGGTGAATACACGCAGATGATTAGCAACGGAAAATGACTGTGTCGGCTGTGTTGTGCTTGCACTGGAACAGCCTAGCAGACGACGGTTGCACTGGCGGGATCGTCCTATGCAAGCGGCCTACCCTCACTTGTTTCGCCACTTTCTGCCATGATAAGGTGCCGACCCACCCGCTGGTGGGCGCTCCCGCAACATTAAAAAAAAAATCACCGGCTGTGCACACATATACTTACTGCTGATAAAATATTTTTATTTGTCTTCGGCGCTACCGTGCTCGTGTTATAATCGCAAGCGTAATCATGAACGTGACTAGGATGGAACGCAGTACCCGGCGCGGAGTGCTTCCCGTATCCATTCATTCCAGCCGTGCAGTATTTGCTCACTGCAGCCGCTGGAATCGGACGCCAACAGCAATTCTGCCCCGGAATGACCCACCGACGCTTTTGACGCCGAAACCGAAACTGACGGCGCGGAGAAGTACGAAGCCTAGCACATATAACAATCGTCAAGCCTCAAGTTAAGCCAAGTTCGAAAATCACGAGTCTACGTCACACAATCAGCTCCATGGGGGTTGAACGATTGCAGCGCCAGTGTCCCCTCTAGTTTCATTAGTATGAAACTCTATGGGCGTAGCGACATGCCCTTGTTTGGGTCGTTCTCCGCTGAGAGATTCGGCCGCGCCGCAGCGTTTCGAGATGCAGGATTCGGCCGCGCCGCAGCGATGAAAGGGAGAGGCGTGACTCAGCCTCGCTGTCGGCGCGTCGCCTCGTGCAACGCCTTTGGGCCAGGCGCTCTGGCACAACAGTGTGCGGCCTCTCGCAATGCACCGCTTTCCGCACAGTGAGAGCGACACGGAGACCAGGCGTCGCTCGATCGCCATTCTCCAACGGGAAATTTTGTTCCAGAAACATCAGCAAAGGGGACTTTTTTCAGACCGTAACGGAAGGCTGCTGGAAAGCGTAGTGTAGTCCACACCAATCTGCCCCTCCCAGCTTGTTCCAAAGCATGCCTCCTGTTGTGTTTGCGCGTTGCGTGCTTGTCGTCGCGAAGAAACGAGTCAGCCTGGCCGTTTAAGCTAGCCATTCTTCCTGTATACTCGTGACCAGCGCAGAAACAAGGCTTTAATAAGCACTGCATGTGTTTCGTCGCACTGCAGGCCTGTATACGCACGGTGCAACCAGAGCTGAGCCGTAGCGGCAGTTGCCTTGCGCCTGTTATGACCGGGTTGCGGACCCGGCACATCCAGACTCGGTCGTTGGCCCTAATTCGCGCCTTTTCGTCGCCAGTCAATCTCCATGGGCGTCTTCGGTATCGGCTCGTGCCACGTGCGAATCCGCGTTGAATACAGTGGTTCATCAACCCTGCGTCATCCGAACAACTTCAACTCTGATTGAATGAATGCAGCAGCGTAACAAAGGAGACGACTTCGGCAGCGCGGGCCATGAAATCGGTAATCGGCGAGCGTCCTGAGTCAAGCACTCAGGTGTGCGCCGCGCTGGGACAAAAGGCCTTGCCGTCTCGGCGGCGCCCACCCCTTCTCCCCTTCATGGTCACGTGGGAAAGCAACCAGGACTGCTTCGAGCGGTGGCGGAGCCTATGTGCGTCAATTTGTGGGTCCGTGTGGACCAGACTTTTGGGAGTTGAATTCCCTAGGACAACTCTAGAGACTTTTGCTTGAACAAAAAGGCGGTGTTGCGAGCCGCCGAGTGTTGCTGGCTGTGCGATTGGTTCGAGGCACAGCATCCAAACTTGTACTCACCATGTATATACTTGTATAAAGTTTTTTTTTTTTTTTTTCATCAGCACGCCTCGGTCTCCCGATCAACGTCTCCGGACACCAGTCACGCTGCCAAGATGGATTCCCTAACCCGGAACCACAACAACTGCTCGCAGCGGTGGGATTGAAATCACAACACGCTGGAGGCTGCAGCTTCGATGTTATTTTTAACTCTGTAAATAATCTGTGTGCGAACGAATCAGTACATGCTCCTCAGATAAAAGTGCGGAAACGAGCGGCTAAAAGCCATTTCACGTTTCATTTACATCAGGGGTCCGCAACCTTTTGAGGGGGAGGGCCGAGCCGAGTTGCAGGAAGCCGACACGGCAAGGACTGGACGGCAAATAGCTAGGTCGGGGGGGGGGGGGGGGGGGGAGGCTTTTTTTGGACCGGTGCAAAGAAGGAAGTGAAGACGTTATCCGGCTAAGTGTGTAGCTGGGTAGCAATGCCAACTGAAAGCTATCTTGCTTTAATTGTTTGTGTCTACCCCGATTTGAGGCTGGAATTGCCATGTCAGCCTCCAGAAGTGACAACGGGAGGGAGGTTCTCACGCCGTGCAGGGCCCGCTTAATACTTTCACGCGTGGGGCCCGCGGCCCGCAGGTTGCCACACCTGATATACATGGTTGCTGTGTATATAGAAATAGAAAAAAAAATGACCTCAAACAGCTATGAAACGCGTGAACAGGAGTTTGAGGATGGGCGCCAGTCAGAACAGCGCTGTATGGAAGCATTATGGGCCATTTTTCGGGACTAAGTAGTCTCTGAAGGTTGGCACACAATACCTAGGCGTCCGATAAGTATTCATTCATAGCGACACTCCAAAATAATACCACAATTCGCCCATAAAGCCGTTCCGGCGCTCGCCGATGCGCCCCGGCCCATTGAAGGCCGCGGCGAGAAACGCGTCCGAAAAGGCCAGCAATGCCCAGTGACGTCGCATCGTTCAATATGGCTGCGCCCATGCCACCACTCTGTAAACCGTGTATACATGTAGAAGAACAGTTTGTAAAATTGTGGGAAACAAGCAAGACGTCAGCCTTTCATGGCCCCGTAAAAAGAAATGGAAAACGAATTGTAAAGCAAAGCTTTACTACTTTCGTCCAGCGATTTCGTGGAGGATGCGCAAGGTGACCTTTTGAGCGGAGACACAACCCCGATGCCACATTCCTCGAAGCGCATCGCGCCACCGCCTCTGCGGCCGAGGCAGCCGACCACCATGGAGGAAAGAAAAACTCCCACCTCCCCTCGCGGGAACCCCTGTGTAGATGCGACGCATAGGCGGAGCGGCGAAGGGACCGCGTTTTATAGCGCGCATAACGTTGAGGGGACTGCGTAAGCCGGTCCCAGTCGATGACGACGTTGGCGTACTTGTAAAGCGGCGTGGACTCTAGGTGTTTGAGCCAAGCGTGGATGTTGCTTTAATCCACTTTAATCCAATCCAATCCAATCCACATCCAATCCAAGCCAAGCCAAGCCAAGCCAAGCCAATCCAATTCAATCGAATCCAATCCAATGCCCCGCGCGAGAGAGTGTTCGCTATCGGAGAGGAGAGGGGGTGAGCGGCGTAGAGCGCAGCTGCGCGGCGAGGAGAATGGGGGAGGGGTGGACAACGCCAACGACGACAACGACGACGACGCCGGAGGAACAAGGCGAGTGAATCAGATGCTCTGCATCTTCATGTTCATAAAAAATAAAAAGGAAAAACTGATGGGAGATGCCCCACCTCACGTGATAGGCAAGCGGTAGTTCTTAGCGCCTCACGTGGCCGCGCGCATGCCCGCGCTATGCTGCGTCGTTCCGTTTGGTTGCCGGGCCGCCGGGTATTCGGGTTTCGGCGACGAGTCCCCGTCCGGGCGTTGCGCGCAGCGCTGCCTGAAACCCTAAACGCGCAGCGGGCTGATCGTGCAGGCAAAGTGTTCGGACGGGAGAGACAGAAAACATCTTTATTTATTGAGCTCTGGGATCCGTCGAAGTGCGCCGCAGTCGAAGTGTCGTGTTCCGCCGCAGTGCAAAAGCGGAGATGTCAGAGTACGACATCAGTGCCTCACATTTTATTTCACAAAACACACCTCCCTTCCTTGATTCTGGTCATTTTATCTTTTCACCTCCCAGGCGTAATTTAGCGTTCGTTACCCATATACCTATCGCACGGATTGAGCAGTGTTGAATCTCCCGATGGGTATGCGCCACTCAATCACCATCACTGTCTAGACCGTGTCAGAAAATCTGTCATCCCCGCTAAGGGCAGCCATGGCCCAGGTCTGCCTTGCGTCGTTCTTCCGTTAACATTGTAAGTGCAATGCACTTCTTAAGCGACCCTGAACCTGCGTCCACCGGCGATGTCCGCGCACGTGGAGATGGGCGCGCGCAGCCTGGCCGCTGACATGGCACATACCCACGTGGGGGATTGGCCAGGAATCTCCTCGTCTTCCTTGGCAACGGGGGGAGATGGGCGCGCGCTGCCTGGCCGCTGACATGGCACATACCCACGTGGGGGATTGGCCAAGAATCGGGCGTGAGAAGGGCTAATGCACCTGCTTAAAGGAGTACTGACACGAAATTTCAAAGCTGAGATCCGCTCTAGCAATCAAGTACAACGACAACACAAATAGGTGTCTGTGAATAAATGCATCTTTCTTTCTCTGTAGTTGTGTGTGTGTGTGTGTGTGTGTGTGTGTGTGTGTGTGTGTGTGTGATCTCTCTTTCGCGACATTACCGAACCGCGGAAATTCAACTCGTGCATTCGCACTTCCACATTCTTCCCCTCGGGGAAATGCGGGGGATTTTTGGTGCTGAAACCCGGGAAGACGACTGTACGCGACGAAGGAGACCACCGACGTCCCCTCCGGCTTGAGGTTCGCAGAACCCCGCTCTTTTTACTGTTTTTTACGCTGCTCAGCCCCGCCCTCAGCCGGAGGTCAGCATGGCTGGCCCTGACCTCGTACCGACGACCGACCGAATGCGTGCGATGGATAAGCTGCGCCGGCAGCAACGCATCTTTCGCGTGGCTACTACAAAACTGCTCAAGGCAGCGAATGAGCTTCTGGAAGCCCCGTCTCCATCTTCGAACGACCTGCAAGAGGCCATTGACCAGCTGGAGAGCACGTACACCGCACTTCATGAGGTAGATCAGAAAATCATCGATCTTCTTGAGAGTCATGAAGTTGAAATTGACTACTTCGAAGCCTTGACGTACCAAGGAAAGATATGTCATGCCATTAACCGCCTGCGCTCTGCCTTGAAGTCTCCGAAAACCGACATCACTTTCGCCCGTCAAGGTGATCCTCCTCAACGCGGCTCACGCACATCGACCTCGGCCGTTGTCTTGCCGAAGCTACAAGTTTCTGCTTTCGAAAGTGCGCAACGCGGGACCAGGAGTATTGAGGACCATGTGGAGGCGACGGCCGACAGTCCCGCGAACATTCCCGATATCGACAACGTGAGCACTGCAAAGCGTGTGGAGCTCAGCTTGCCGGTGCGGCAGACAGACGTCTTGACGTTCACGTCCCTGACGAGGATCGAACAAGACAAAGGCGGATGCGACCACTTCGCGCTCACCATGGCGTCCGCAATTTCGACTCCGCATAGCGGGAGGCCAGAAACTTCTCTTGCGAACTTCGGCTGTATGGCGGTGCGAGAACCCGTTCTACACAACGCTGAGAAGGGCTGCCTACCCCAAACCGGCTGCATACATCAAACCGAACAAGATCAGGCCTTCTTCAAGGTAGCATCGAGCGGCCCAACACAAGACGGGTTTGAAGAAAGTGAGGCAACGCCTGCTGCAGACACGGACGACTGGGCTGCTTCCACCCAAGCAGGCGACGAAAAACGTGGGGGAAAGGACGTGAAAGAAAGCATAGCGCCACCACCGTACACGTTCGAGTATATCTTCGTTCCAGACTTCATGAATGAGAAGGCCTTACCGCTGGAGCTTCCTGAGTTAAAATAGCAATCATCCCGTCCGCGACCTAAACCGACCTCCCCCCAAATTGTCCCCAAATCAGCTTTTTCGTTTTCCGTGATCTTTACTAACATTAGAAGTATCATTTCGAAGCGTGAACATGTTTCTAATCTGGTTTTGTCATCCAACAGCGACTTTCTTATATTGACCGAAACATGGTTAAATGACAGCGTCTCTGATCAAGAGGTCTTGGCCGATTTGCCTAATTTTCAACTATTTCGGAAGGATCGGAAAGATAAGAGGGGAGGAGGGGTTCTTATTGCAATAAACCAAAAAATATCCTGCTCGTTAATTAACCTGTCATCTGACCTTGAAATAATTTGGATTCTTTGTTCTGCTAAGCCCCAGTCAATATTACTTGGCGTCTGTTACAGGCCCCCGAATAGCTGTCCTGACTTTCCTAATAACCTTAATGATGTATTAAACGAAGTTACAAAAAAGTATCCCAATGCCCCCGTAGTTTTGTTCGGTGATTTTAATTTTCCGGGTATTAATTGGCCTAACCAAACCATGCCGTCACAGGCTCAAGGCGAAGCCGGGGCTTTCCTGGACGTTTGCTTAAATTTTAACCTCTCACAAATGGTAACTGCACCAACCCGCGTAACACAAGAGTGTGAAAATATTTTGGACCTAATACTAACCAGTCATCCTGAGAGCATGGTCTCGATTACTTATCTCCCCGAAATAAGTGACCATAAGGTTATCCATACCGAATTTGCATTTAAACCGTCAATTCGTCAAACCACCCAGAAAACCATTCGGCTGTACGACAAGGGGAATTATGAAGCAATAAATTTGGAGCTTAACGCATTCTTATCCAGTTTGGAAACTACTTTCTATTCCCGGTCCGTCGAAGAAAACTGGACACTGTTTAAGGACAAGGTCAATGAATTGACTGACAGGTTTATTCCGAAATCCCACTTCCGCGCAAACTCCCAAAAGCCATGGTTTTCTAAAACTCTGAAAACATTAGAAAACAAGAAAAAACGCCTGTTTAGATTAGCAAAAAGACTAGAAGAGCCGCAAAAGTGGCAGAAATATTACGCAGCTGAAAAAGCATATTTATGTGCAGTTCAAGACGCAAAGAATTCTTTTTTCAACGTTGACTTACCTAACATGCTGACTAACAACCAAAAAAAATTTTGGCAGGTTTTGAACCCCCCGCATACAGCCCCAATTACTCTTACCAGTGAATCGGGTCACGTTATCACCGATTATGAATGCGCTAACATCTTCAACACCGCTTTCTCATCCGTGTTTACAAAAGAAAGTAACGTGTCATTCACAATACCACCCACTGTTATAGAATGTGCTATGCCACCCGTATCGTTCACTCCTCATGGAATTGTGTGCTTAATCGAAAAATTAAAACTTTCCTCCTCTTCCGGGATTGACGAAATCAACTCCAAGTTCCTTAAGAATACAAAATATATTTGTGCATCTTTTTTATGCTTGCTCTTCTCACAGTCACTTTTAACAGAACATCTACCAGAGGACTGGAAGAATGGGAAGGTCGTTCCAATTTTCAAATCAGGTAACAAAAACTCGCCCTTGAACTATCGTCCCATATCCCTTACCAGCGTGCCCTGTAAAATCATGGAACACGTCATTTACACGCATATCATAAACTTTCTTGATTCAAACAGCTTTTTTCATCCAGCACAACATGGGTTCCGCAGAGGTTTCTCTTGTGAAACGCAACTGGCCTTATTTGTTCATGATTTGCATACTAACCTGGACTGTAACTCCCAAACCGATGCCGTATTCTTAGATTTTTCCAAAGCGTTCGACAAAGTACCTCATTATCGACTGTTAATAAAACTTTCCCAGTTAAATCTTCACCCTAACATATTAAATTGGATCAGAGAATTCCTTACAAACCGCTCCCAGTCTGTGAATATCAACAACCGTACCTCTAATCCTCTTCCAGTAACGTCCGGAGTACCCCAGGGTTCGGTTCTTGGTCCGCTCTTATTCCTTATATACATAAATGACTTGCCTTCAAACCTAACCTGTAAAACCCGCCTGTTCGCTGATGACTGCGTTATATATGACACTGTTACTGGCATTTCAAAACAGTCATCCCTACAAGCCAACCTAAACTGCCTCCAGGAATGGTGCGAGCGCTGGCTCATGGAACTTAACCCCAGTAAATGTAAAGTCGTTTCATTCCACCGCCGCCGCATGCCGCTCGTGTATCCGTACACAATTAATGCCATCCCCTTAGAAAATGTTCAGTCATATAAGTATTTGGGCGTCACTCTCTGTAGCGATCTTTCATGGAACATACACGTTACTAACATCATTTCATCTGCAAACAAAACACTGGGTTTCCTTAAACGCCATCTACGCCTCGCTCCACAACACGTAAAATTACAAGCATACAAATCCATTGTTCGACCGAAACTAGAATACGCATCGCCCATTTGGGACCCTCGACAATCTTATCTTACACATGCCATCGAATCACTTCAAAACCGGGCCGCTAGATTTATTCACTGTTCATACTCTTCCACCGTCAGCGTATCTGGATTGAAAGCAGAATCTGGTTTACCGGATCTAGAACTTCGCCGTCGTATTGCAAGCCTGTCTTTGTTCCACAAAATTTTTCATAGTCCCTTGCATGCCCCACCTTATATCGTTCCCGCAACACGCATATCTCACCGCACGAGCCATTTGCTTCAAGTTGCTCGGCCACGTTCCCGGACTTCTA
Source organism: Haemaphysalis longicornis (assembly GCF_048455015.1). Classification (NCBI taxonomy): domain Eukaryota; kingdom Metazoa; phylum Arthropoda; class Arachnida; order Ixodida; family Ixodidae; genus Haemaphysalis; species Haemaphysalis longicornis. Next base: position 336,447,063 of record NW_027526203.1, on the reverse strand, counting down.
CTTTTTCTGCCTCGTTTTTTCCGCGTACTGCGCCAGATTGGAACGGCCTTCCCAGTGAAATCGCAACCATTACCTGCCCATCATCCTTCATAGAAAACATCAATAAGCATTTTCTTTGTTAAATCTTTGGCTTCTATGTTTGTCATTATAATTACCCACCCCTTATGTAATACCCCCTTGCGGGTCTTTAAGGAAATAAAATGAAATGAAATGAAATGAAATGAAATCCGCCCATCACCAATCGTCAAGTTGGAACGGGACGCTGCTCCCCGGTTCAAGTCTGTTTGGTTTTGCCTTCCTGAGGTTAGGAAGGTCGAACCACTATTGCTAACCATTTCGGGTAACTGTAACGAAACACGGAAGCCTTGTCGAGGAACAGCAGTAACGCATATTGAGCTGACACCTTGCACAAAAGCAAGCTCGCGAGAATCTCCAACAGCAATTACAGAAAAGAAAACCCAAAGAAGGCGCAAGCCTGATTTGCAAACGACGCTCGAATCGCTGTACCAGAGCTACCGCAGCAGCGAAAGCCTTAAAATTGCCCGACAAATTCGTCACTACAATTTTTATAAACACAGGGTACTGGAAACTTGTCATCGAGCTTGGAGCACAGTTTTGTTGTCGAAAGCTTCGGCTTGGCGGCGCTCGGCTGTCGGGAAAGCGGCGAGGCGGTGGTTTCACCGCTGGAAGCAGAAGAGGTGACAGCATTTCAGGGCAGCTTTCGAAGGAATGAATATGGCAAGGACAACCAATATACTGTAACGTAGTATTTTGGTTACATACTGCCGCTACTGTAGCACTGTAGCATGAAGATTGCAGTGAAGTCGAGACGTCGAAGAAAGGTTTTAAATTTAAGGTTAACTTGTTTAATTTAGTGATGACATTGGTGACATTTAGCACATACGAACTTGAAACAATTACACTTATTACATAGATGAAAAAGACAGTCAACAGATAAAGAGTACTTAGCGGGACATAGTTGGCGGGCGAGTGGCTCCCGGCGGGAGTGCACGACGACCGGCAGCAAGCGGCTCTCCTGGTGTTGCTCTCTCTCAATCGCCAGAGGGGCCGCGTTATATTTGCTTTGGGGGGACGCATTGGGGGAAAAAGCGCATCCTAGCGTGTGCGGACTAGCGGGAGCAAGTCTTAGGCACACCCGCAGCCAATCAGGAAGACGCTTCTAAGCTCCAATCAGACATGTCCCCGCCAAAGTGAAAAGGACCAAAAACACAGACACAAGGTTTCGACTCGAAAACGCGCGCTTGGAGAATTACGGGCGTAGAGCAAGTAGTTAGACAAAACGCACAAAAGTAAACAGGGGAAAAGGGAAGGTCGTCGGAAGAACACAGCGGCCCGCGTAGGCGCGCAACGGGGGTCGGAGACGCCAGTGCTCGCGGTAATACAAGCCGAGGCGAGGGTTCGCTTCCCCCAACAGCCGTCGTCTCCCGGTCGGCCGACGGGCAGACACACGCGCCGGAGCCGTTTCTCAGAAAAATAGGGGGCCACGGCCCAGCCGCGTCCGAAGCGCTTTCGCACACAACATTTTGGAGGAAGAGCTCTGGCTGTGGGCAGAACTTAAAAAACAACCAGAAAACATCAAGAGATCTCCGCTTCGCGACAATACTACGATTGCGGACGAATTGTAGAACCCCACAACGATTTTCTCGCGGGTGGCGAGTGGGGAGTAAGACGAGCCGCCTCAACCTGATGAAATTCAGCGTCCTTTGGAGCAACATAGGCATAGCCACTCGTTCGTGCACACCGACAGAAGAAGCATTCGTTGTTCCCAGCTGCTGAGCCGCACACCGACGAAGGCATCGCCATACACAGCGACGGTCAGGGCAAGCTGCGAGATACGCTGAGGTCGAGCACTCTGTAACATATTTCGCCATTGTTCAGTTCAGTTCGCCATACGAGGCAGCAGAGGCATGGCGCTAAAGGGCAAACCTCGCAGTGTCGTGAAGCGCCGCAGATCAAAGCTCTCCCTACTTGACGAAGGCGTGTATCTGATACGCACGTTTAACTTGTGCCGCAGCTCAACGGTGTCCCAGACATGGCAAAGCGGCGCCTCCGTGCATATACTGCTACGAGAAGCCCACCTGCCGCTCAAGATTTTGGATTCACTGCGGGACTCATTGCGCGCGAATCGTCAAGAGGCGGACGCACTCAAGCAGCGCTACGAGAAACTGCATCGCAGGAACGTTTTCAAGACACAGTGCCAGCTAGTGAAACTGTTGAACAGCTAGAAGGTTCGGTGTGTGGGGCAGCGTTTGTTTAAGGCCAGTTACGAACGTTGCGGGCGCGGGAGGATGTTGAATCTCCCGATGGGTATGCGCCACTCAATCACCATCATTGTCTAGTCCGTGTCAGAAAATCTGTCATCCCCGCTAAGGGCAGCCATGGCCCAGGTCTGCCTTGCGTCGTTGTTCCGTTAACAAGCAGTACTCGGACAACCAGCCCGCGTTCTGCCTGCGACGCGAGGCGGAAAATGATTTGTTCTTCCCGCGCCCGCACCCAACATCAGTGGTTCTGCACCTTTTCTTTTCTAATGCACTGAAGGAGACAGCAACGCAAAACAGACGTCGTCACGACAATTGTGGCACGTACAACGAGCCACCATGCCGGAGCACCGATAAGGCGAATGTATGCAAATGCGCACGCGAGCGAAACCAAAGCTTTTCGCACCACCTCTCAGCTGATGGGACACTCGTTACAGCGCTATGATGTAAAGGGAAGGTGGCGTGATAACTCCCAGCAAAACTGGAAACGCATTCGTCAAAGCACACCTGGCAAACACCACGCACCCGTAGGCTGCTCCGTGCTTGTGAATGTTTACAGCGGCGCGTTCGAGCAAATCCGGTCGTGGTTCCAGCGGTAAGCGTCAAATTCGGCTCGCAGCTCGTGAAGGTGCTCCCTGAGCATGGGATCTACGTATCGTGTCGCTTGAACAGCGACAGTACTTCCACGATACGAGAGTGGGAGCGCAACGCTGGCGAAAAATCTCGTACGGCGCCTTCGGCAACGCCACTCGCCTCCACCTCCACCGGCAGCCAGTTGGAGCCACTAAATGCTACCGCGGGCCTGAGAGTGGTGCATCTTCCATAATGCATTGCGCGGGAGGAGCCCGAGGAGAAGAGAATGCGGTGTCAGAGGAGGTTGGCTTGCCAAAGCTGTGCCGCCTGACGTCATGCTCCCTCCTAACATTTTTCTTCCTCCATGCCGACCAACCCCGCAGCCTCCCATGCATGGGGCGCTGGGTATTTTCGGACAACGTGACTCGTCTCGCGTCCGGGGAAGAGGAACGATGCGTTCGCCATGAATGAACGCTGCGTTCGCCGCGTTCGCCCGCCCTACTTCTGTGAGCGTTGCACGGAACCGAACGACCTTGAGACGTGGTCGGCAATACAGCTAAATCCAAGGTTAAAAAAGCGAAACCAAGACCCAACCAGACTAAAAGAAGCTGAGCTAATCCGCAGCCATTTTTTTTAAACCCGTGCAGTCTTCTAGGGAATTTTCGTTTAGCTTATTTTGTTTATTGTGCGTTATAGCCCCGATCGCGCGTGCCGTTTGAGTAGGGACACTGCCTAATATTGGATTCCATAACCCTGCTCGGTCTCGCTATTAAGGATCACGACTTTTAAGGGTAGTAGAGTATACTATATACGAGCGCCAACTAGCAGCCGCATTTTTTTACGTGCGCGCTACCTGGGGCCTGCGGTTCTACAAACGGTTCGGAGCACACGGCAAGCTTTCAGTAGACTTGCGGCAGTTAGTTTGGGTCTAGCTGTTTTCTGCAAGCGTAATGCCTTAAGGCTGCACGCTTTCATTAAAGCGCAATGCGCATGTAGCGTCCGTTGCGGTTCTCATGTCTTTTTGGAGACATAGAGCGCCAGCGACTATAGCGAAGCGCAGGCAGTCGAATGCAGTTTCCTGCCGGAGCTCCAGTAATGAATAAGAAAGCAAGTCAAAGAATGTACTTGTTCCGAGAACAATATTGAACTGTAACCGAGTAATAATGCTGACAACATGTGCTACGCTAGGCATGTACTCAGGTTCAATTGTCAGAACACGCATTTTTGTGAAAAAAAAAAAAAAAACAGCTCTCACGACAAAAAGATAATAAAACCAGGGAAGAAACAATTGTAGTGACGCGTTTATTAACGACAAATGCTTCAAAGATGAAAAGAATGGCTGCTGATTAGCTCAGCTAACCCTGAATATGCAAAGTAAAAGCTTGGTTTAGCCTGGCTTAGTCTCGGTTAGTAGCTCGCCGGATAATACCCTCGGGTCGGTCAGATGCGCTTGCCGACGACGGATCAAAGCCTCCAGCGCAACGCTAAAAAAAACGAGTCACGTGGTCAGGCGGCGACCGAGCTACGGAGAGCGCGTGCGCCAAGCCCGCGGTGGCGGCTAGTGCACGTGGCGAGTCACGTGATGTGTGGCCAAGGCTACGGCGCAGCTGCGGTCAAATGAATGTCAAACTGCTGGTGACGGCGAAACTCGGCTCGACTAGGTTGGTAAATCTTTGCTTCCAAAAATTGTTATTCACATGCGGTATGTTGCCCGCTCCCCCCGCACGGCATCATTCTGTATTTTAGATGCGGAGCAGCTTATGGTCGCGCCTGTTCCCTCCGCCGTTGTGCGGCGTCCAGCCCCCCCCCCCTCCTGCGCATGCGCATCCTCCTGCCCCTCCTCTCCTCTCCTTGTCTCATCTCCTCTATGATATTATCTCTCCTTATAATCTCCTCTACAATATTATAATCTGTGGAGATATAAATGTAAACATTATTGACACAAATAGTGCATCTTGTGTTGAATATTTTAATTGTTACCTTGGCTATGGAATGACTTCTCTCATCAATTATCCTACCAGATGCGATGCAAGTGGCTCATCATCGTTAATCGATCATATCCTGTGTAATGTCGACTGCATTTTAAATTCTGGTGTGATTGACTACTTATTCACCGATCATTACCCAGTTTTTTTTGTGCCTAGGAGCACATACTCCCGTTCAAACTAGTGTCCATATGAAGTCCGTATTTAATTCCACAAAATATGTGGAACTGATACGTGGTACTGACTGGGGTTTTTTAGCGGTAGAGCAATGCGCAGAGAAAGCGTTTCGTGATTTTTCTGCGAAAATAAGCGCGTGCATCACTGAATGTACATCAGTAACCCATATAACGAAGTGGTATCGCTCCCCTAGGAATCCATGGATTACTCCGGGGTTGCTACGTTCCATATCTAAGAAGGAAAATCTGAGAAAAAAAAATTAAAAGCCCAATCTTCTAATATTTCCCTGAAAAATCGGTTCAAAAAGTATTCTAACGTGCTGTCAATGTTGTTGAAGCGGGCCAAACGTGAATACTATGAAAAAGAAATTCAAAAGAACGGCAACGATACCAGGAAGAACTGGCAATTAATCAACAGATTTTTAAACAACTGTGTTCCACCAAATTTATCAAAAATATTAGTTCATGACTGTTCTATTACCGATCCCAGTGACATTGCAGAAGCTTTCAGTGAACACTTTGCCAAGTGTGATAGCTGCCAGATTAATCCTTCTTTACTCGTTCTGTCTCGTTGTCCTCATTCTTTTTATTTACGTCCTACTTCGGCAGCAGAAGTTTATAATGTTATTTCATCTCTTAAAACGACCGGACCCGGCCTAGAATATATTCACCCATCTAAGACTAAACTTGTGTGTCTAGAATTATCGCCCATTTTAGCCGAAATCATTAACAAGTTGTTTAAAGCTGGCAAATTTCCCGAGTGTCTTAAACTAGGTAAAATAACTCCTGTTTTCAAAAAAAGGAGACCGGTTATGTATTAATAACTGCCGCCCGATCTTCATTCTTCCGTTTTTTAGTAAAGTAATTGAAAAACTTTTTTACACCCGATTAATGTCCTACCTCCTGAAATTTAACCTACTCTCTTCACACCAATTTGGTTTCAGACCTGGCTACTCTACGGAACTAGCAGTACTTAGTTTTACTGACCAAATTAAAAAGGCTATCGACGAAGGTTTACTCGTTGGAGCAGTTTTCATTGACCTAACTAAGGCGTTTGATAAAATTAACCACCATATTTTGTTACATAAACTTGAAGCATATGGCATATCAGGGCCTGCCTTGGAATTCCTTCGTAGTTATTTAACGAACCGCTCTCAGATTGTTTTCATTAACGGTACACCTTCCACTTCTAAATCAATCAACACTGGAGTTCCACAAGGCTCCATACTAGGTCCTCTACTTTCTCTGTTATTTATTAATGACCTCCCTGCTATTCTTACCCATTCAAACAGCCTCATATATGCCGATGATACTACAATCTTTACATCCCATAAATCAGCCTATGAGATTCAGCAAAGATTGAATTCAGGCTTAATAGATCGTCATCGTTGGTGTGCCATAAACAATCTTCAAATAAACCCACCAAAAACTACATTTATGATATTTTCTTCCTCCCAAAACCCTACCTCGCGTGCGTTTCTAACTCTCGACAACCATGTTATCTCTTTATCTGATACCAAGAAGTTTCTCAGCGTTGTCTTAGGCAAACATTTGAAGTTTAATTACCACGTGCAATCATTGCTTAAAGAGGTAGCTTTCGGAATTCATTTTCTTATCATAGCGCGCCCTTATTTTCACCCACGCATTGTTCTGTCGTTATACTATGCATATATTCATAGTAATCTTTCGTACTGCATTTCTCTGCCCGAAACAATTCTCTGCCCGAAACCCGATTCTCGGCCCGAAACAATTTTTTGACGCCAAAAGTGCGTACGAACTACGGCAAACAGATCGCAAAATTTGCTGGTGTGTCGACATGGAACAATATACCTGAAGAAATTATGTCAAGTTGTACATTACATTTTTTTAGTAAATTATTTAAATTATAACTTCTCAGAGAACTACATGTCTAGTAAACTATGTGTTTTTGCTTTGTATAATTGATTTTCCAGAATATTTGTGTGCCAATTCTCCATGAAGCATTATTGCATGGTTCCTGTTTGATATATTGTTTTTGCTTGTTCTAATTATGTTTTAGGATGTTCTTAAACCTGCTCAACTGCTTGCTGCGTTTTGTTCTATTAAAATTACGTTATGTAACGAGGTCCCCCCGACAGTTCTCAACTTCGGGACCTCTTTTGTCATTGTACTCGTTTATGTTATGCAAAAAAGTGAAATAAACTTGTACTTAAACTTGAACTTGAACTTGAACTCTGCGGCATTCCTCCTCTCCTATCCGAAGCTCCTCTCCTCTCCGGGATTGCGCAACGAATGACAAAACATGTGGCTCCGCGCGCGATAATGCGAATCAGCTTAGGGTTAGAAGCGCGACGGTAGCCGCTGCATACTCCGCTGGGGGCGCCACTGTAGCTCCGCGGTATAAATGACGCGCGCGCGCGCGCGCTCCGCTCCCCTCATTCTCCTCCCGCCCCGCCCCTAATTCTCCTCGACCCCATGGCTGCTTCGCATACTACTCAGGGTTGCCCTACGGGAAGATGGTGAAATTTTTTTGATGCCCCTTTTAGCAGCATGCGAAAATATCAACTCACATAAATGCTGCTATAATTCATTTTCGTCGAAGCGAGCACAAAAGAATTAACCTTCCTCTGCCACAAGTAAACAAGCATTAAGTTAATAACGTTTAAAAGATAAAATTTACTTCTAGGTCCCACAAAGTTTTAGCCTGCTAGTCAGTTTTTGCTAAAATATTTAAGAACTTGTGTTTTCACAACAGCAGGTTATCTCGCCTAATTCCCATCAGTTGCGAAGAATCATTCTACCTACATTTGCGGTCCCAGGTGTGAACAAGCGCGAACATGTGGATAACGGGTCATGGCCCTCAATAATCTGCCGGTAGCCTTTGGTGCTTGTCCGCGAAAAGCAACCTTAAACGACATAGGCAGCAACACACAACCTTACATGAACGAATTATCATCACTATCAGATAGCTAAGCCTTTTAGTGACATTTGGAACCCGCGCTTAAAGACTGGGTTACTAGTTCATTCCGCAGAGTTGCAATAACTTATATCCCTATGGTAAGCTTAACATTTCAGTCAACTCAACCCACCCTCGTCGAGCCCATGTATACGAAGCTATAGCCACCGCTAACAATTTTCAGCGAAAAACAACTAAGCGTAACAGGTTATTTTAGCTTACCCTCTCAGTCCCGTCCCGGATAACGTCCCATACATAAACGGCACGCAGTCTCGATTCCGTGATATAAGCGGCTCTGACTGACACATTTTCCGTGATGACACCGCGTGTGTTGAAGCGTTCAGGACAAATCACGGTTCGGCACTATCAGTGACAGTTATTTGCACGCACGCACGCACGCAGTGCGGCACCGCAGGGCCGTAACCTGTTCTTTCGAATCGAAGGTAACGGGTTACACATTACTTTTCTTTGGTAACGCCTACAACACTGGAAAGCGGTACTGCGCGTGACTCCCCCATAGTCGAGCGTGCGCTCAGATTAAAAGGGCCGTAAAGAAAAAATGCAACTTTGTTTAAAGAAGCCATGAAGAGAAAATGCAAGTTGGTTTTATTCGAAAGATTTCGTGTTTTATAGTGCCCCCAGTGCTTGTCCGGATACAAACGGTGCTTTATTCACTGAGAAATTAAACAATTTAGGTTAAAATTTTGATTTTCCCGCTCAATCGTGCGTTTTCGTGGTCCCAAGTGACATCACGGGAACCGACCGCTCTGCAGCCTAGAATACCTTCATTCACGCATCCGCCGTACAGGGTAGAGACACGTATACGCTGGCGCCGCCATTTTCGGTTGCTCGCTCGCCGCCGAAGCAAGTCATTGTGTCAAAACCGCGCTAAAATTATCGCCGCAACGCGGTTTACTGAAGAAGTTTGAATCATATTGTCTGTTTCGCGTTGCTAGGTCTCGTGGGAAACGAAAAGAATAACGCGTTGAGCCCGTTGGCCCAATTGCGGCGGCACGGGACCGTTCAAAGGTTGTCTCCACCCTGTAGCGGTGTTGGTTTGTTCCCACGTTTCTTTACGTTCCGTAACCTAGATGGCGCCACCATACCGTGGCAAGCGTTTGGTTTGTTTTTGCCCGCATTTAAACCTGGCTTGTTTTTGTTCTGGGAGAAAATATTCGTTCCCTGAAACAGTGCTCGCTCGACAAATGGGGTCACGTAAGACACCGTTGCTTGCGTCAATCGGCCAGTGTCGTCTGAGACAACCCCAAGCCCCATAGTGCTGTGCAGCTAAACCAAAGCATGCTGTGCGCAGTACGAACAGCAGAACGCATCAGTACTTCTATGTTTACATGTGCTTTCGTAACTTCCACTGTTTGTCCCATCATTCCTATTGCTTTGTAAAGAATGTGCCCTAAATTTAAGCGCAAATCGCTAGTTCGTCTAGTTTGTAAGCTCTACCTAATTTGCGTCTGCTTCTGCCAGCCTCCGCCAATCGCAGAGCTTAGCCCATGTGACATCACAGGTTCTGTTGCGGGAAATGAGCTGGTGGGTCGCATGACCATTCCCGTTTTTCCTAATTATGTAGCTTATTTGAGCGAAGTTTACGTTAAAAGTGGTGTCAGTATGATTCTAACGAGACAATCTTTTGAATGAACCAAACTTGTGTTTTCTCTTCATGGCTCCTTTAATTTGAAAAAAAAAGAAACTATGCTTCAGTACCTCACTTAACTCCATTCCAACCAACAGAGACGTTTTTTTAACCTAAAAGGCAAAAGTACTAAAAACGCTCAAATTTCGTTCTAGAATGACGTGTTTTGGGCAGGAGTGACGTCATATGGGTCAGCACTAAATAATTCTCAGCTGCGCAATTCTCAGCTGCGCATGTCGACTGCGCCTTAGCATTCAAGTGATGCCATCCAACGGAGATAGAGGACCCACTACAATCGTCCAGTCATGTGTCGCAGCGATGGTTTAGGTCGACGGCCGCCAATCGCACCAACATTGTGTGACGTCATGGAAAAGTTGCCGTAAAGCGGCTAGGGACTCGCCACTGCTTCGCAGGTTTTCTTTAACATCTCCGTTATTTGTTCAAAGTTTTCGACAAAATTGGAAACATTGTTATCGGGACAAAGCAGTCTTTCTAATTCACCAAAGCTGTGTTTTCTCTTCATGGCCCCTTTAACCACAGAGTTTCTTTCTGGCGCTAGCGTCTATGTGGTTCACATCAAGGCCGTCTTTGTCGTCATGGGCCGCCACAATACCGTGCGCTCGCCCCAGTTTCATCGTTGGCTTGGATTGAAACATTCTACTGGCCGTAAATTCAAATACAATGCCACAAAAAACTCAAGGTAGAGTATGTAATTGCATAATTATAAAATAAAACACGCTGTTTTAAATCTAAAGAAATAAAAAATAGAACGTGTTCCTTTTACTGAGAGTCTGCCAGAATGGTCACACCTACTATCTTGCAGACCAAGCTTGATTTGATTGATTGTAGGGTTTAACGCGCCGACGCAACGCAGGCGATGAGGCGCGCCGTAGTCGAGGGCTCCGGATTAATTTTGACCACCTGGGGATCTTTAACGTGCGCTGAAACCTCGTACACACGGGCGTTTTTGCTTTTCGCCTCCATCAGAAAAGCGGCCGCCGCGGCCGGGAATCGAACCGGCGACCTCGGGCTCAGCAGCGCAACGCCTTAGCCACTGAGCCACCGCGGCGGGTTGCAGACCAAGCTGGTAGTTAACAGTAATATAAAATTTTGGGAGAAACTTTATTTTGCAAACATTTCAAAACAATAAATTGTTTGAAAAGCTCAGAAAGGTTTTATGCGCGTACCTATGAAAACGAGCACCTTGCCCTCGCGGTGTTTTCGTTTGTGTTTTCGTAACAGAGCGTCTGCTACAACTTTCGCAGCGGCAAATTACCCGCTAAGTCAAGATGTCCCGGCGCTATTAACATGTGTACTGCTACTGCAGAAAAGAACCGGGAAGCGCAATCCTTACCGCAGCGCAAACTAACGTGTTTACATTGTGGGCTTGTACTTAAGTAAATATGGACTGATGGTCGCTCGCCGGCACTGGTCCTCCCACTTGCTTGTAATGAAGCACAGCTGTCTTAGCATGAACTAATGTAGCGAATTGCGAGTTTCCAAGCGATGCGAGAGAAACAAAGCAAGTTTGGGCCATTTCGGCCGGAGCGGCTACCTAGTAGACATAGCACTGCATAGTGAAGACAGCAAACACAAGAAGACGCTTAACAATCCGATAGACATGTCAAGCCAGCAGCTGTGGTCTTCCCATAAGGCTATAACCTCCCACGCCGACATGTATTCCCAGGCGCAGTTACCTCTCTAGCATACTTACAAATAAACTCTATGCCTTTAACCTATAGACTTACTGTAGTGTCGCATGGCTGCGAGGATCACCGACGACTACTGCCGCTTGTGAAACGAGCTGGCACGCAGACTAATGGCACCGTGCACGGGTTCCTGCAATACTGAGTTGGCCAATTCTACACCGGCCGCTTTGAATATACCTTAATTAGAGTAGCCACGCACAAACAAGAGAAAAAAAACAACTTGAAGGGACGGAAGAATGGAAACAGTTCATGCCTGGATTTCCAAACTATACAAGATGCGCAACCTTAAATCCCTTTTACAGCGAAGCAGTACATGTCTCACTTCCCTAGTCTTAATTTCGGTGAAGCCGATTTACCTGGACCCGCTCCGGAGCTCCTCCTCGCCACCGCCATCCCTCTTTCACAACGGTTATCACAACGGTTATTGCTCTCGCCACCACCGATGCCTCTTTCACAAGTTGAGCAGTCGGCTGACAGCGGCCGTAGCGTCGTTATCAGATGATTGCGGAGTATCAACAGCAGCGCGAATGGGTGTAAAAACCCCCGAAAGCCGCCGCCACCGCTGCTGCCGAGAATGTAGCCGCGGCCGTTGGAGCATGAAATACCACCTCGCCCACTTGCTGAGGGTCCCTGCCGGTTAAAAGCAACTTGCCCCGTTGGGACGCCGGCGTGAGCACATAATTCTTTAGCTTTAAGGCCATCCCGAGTGATATTGTAGCGTCGGCAGCCGTCGTTGACCAGCTGGTCATAGTTCTTCTGGCGGAAGAACAATAATAGATCTTAGTCTGACCGCATATAACGTCTTTCTTTCTCTTTCCGCCGGCGTATTTCACGCCTAATTATGTGCCAATCCCCGGTTGCCGGTTTAGGCGTACACTGGTTGAAGTTGGAGGAGGGGGCATGCACGCTCAGTAGGGCTTAGTGCCGCCACCGATGACATATCCGTTGTGGGAGATTTAAACGTGAGAGGCTCATGGCTCAATTCGCGCCCTGTCAGCTGTCCTCCGCAATCGAGCGCTTTGGGTCTGGGTTGGTGCGTTGCACAGACAGTAAGATGCCTACGACTGGGGAGCGAAAGAGACACCCACGAGTGTGTCTGCTAGAATAAAGGTCGAGGCCTCCGAGGTGTTAACTCGCTATGGGACGGACGCACTTCGGTCGCTTTGAGGGGGAACAGCGGAAACTGAAGAAGCGTCAGCCCGAACAGAAGCGTGAATTGGCACAAAAATAACGGAAAACTGCTGCTGCCGCCTTTGTCGTTTGAAGTGCCAGCTGGTCGAGTAGCTGCGAGTCCCCCCCGCCCCCCCGGATGAACAGCAACTGGCCCCGCTTGGAACGCCGACGTTGGCCAATATCACTTGTTTAGCTGAAAGGAATTTCGAAGTGACAATTTCGACAGCGTCTTTCGCTTCTAATCACGAGCTCATGACCGGTTGCCGTTTTACGCGTGCACGGGTTAGGAGTGGAGGAAGGTAGGGGGGCGAGCACGCGAAGGTAAAAGTTTCAAGGCCTTACTGATGACATGTCCGTTGTTTTGGCGTGAGGTTTAAACGCGGCTGTCAGACAGCCCAATGCGACCGGTCCGGTATCCTCAGGGGTAGAGTGGATTGGGTTGGCGTGTTACACAAACAGTAAGGTGCCTACGACGCGGGAGGGAAAGAGACAGCTCTACGTTTGTCCGACAGGATAAAACTCGGGTCTTTCCAAATTTCATTCAGGTAATTGATTAGTAAGTATGCTCAGTCGTAAATTACAAACAAATGTGTTTTGTTTCGTGCACTCCGTGGAGGGCGCGCAGCTTCGCCGGTCATCCGTTTTCACAGAGTGGAAGGGCACTAATCCATGAAACAATTGAAACTAAGTTGAAATCAAGTTCAGTTGTTTCATGGATAGAAACCATCCGTGTCTATGAGGCATTGAAAATTACCTCGTTAAAAATATTCCAGCTACATTTTGATGTCACAGCTCACCGATTGAATCATAACGCCTGTGCCAAAATAAGCTCGGAGATTCTGCTCACAGAATAGTTTGACTTTATTTTCAGTTGGCCATCCGTGTGTCGAGATTTCGGCGCACGTCAAAGATTACCAGGTAGTCTAAATTACTCCGCAGCCCTCCGCTACTGCGCACCTCGTAGCCCATGCAAGTGAAGCTTCGGCGCGTAAAACCCCCAAAATTTGAATCTTTAGATATTTTTAGCTTAGGCTTAGCACTGCAACATGCCGTAGCGGCCTGATGTCAGCCACTAAAATATTTCCGTGGAAGCCCCGATTCCTAAACCCTAAATTAAAGGACTCCGCGTAACGTGCACGCTCTCACCTGATGCTGAATGACGCCCCGAGCAACGTCGACCACGCTGCCGCCAACGTAGACACGGCCGTGCGATGCGTCGCAGGCCTCTTCCTGTTGGCCTGCATCAAATCAGAGTAACATGAATGTCACTGCCTAGAACTCTCTTCGGAAGGAAGTGCGAACTGTTGCTTTAGGGACTCGCACTAAAGGAGAAAATCCCGGGGCGTGAGCTGTATACCACTAACGCGGTAAACCTTTCCAGCAAGTCGTACCCTCGTAGGCATCGATAAATGAACTCCGCCCTGGTCACGATGGGTCCGCCTTCCCTGCCCCGACGAATGTCGAAAATGGTGAGGGTGGGGGCACGGCACGGACAGAACGCTGCCCTTTAGATAGTGAAAGAAGCGCTCGAGAAGCTGTTTGTTCTGGGGGTGATATCGGCAGCAGTCAGTGGGTGGGTCGTCCCAGGAAGCCGAAATTCGCGGGAGCATACTTCGGTAAGTTGGACAATTCGAACCATCGCTGAAGGGCGTGAAGGCCTCATCGTTCACAAGGGTTACAGGAAGACAAATCAGAGAAACCCCTGTCGAGGTGGCGGCGTCAGCGATGCTGTAATGTCGGGGATGGACGCAGCTTCCGATCACCATGCCAATCGGTGCACATAGGTCCGCAGCTGCCGGAAACCCTGGCATGGTGGAAGGCGCCCGACGAGGTCGGTATGAACCATGGTAAATCGCTCGCTGGGAGACTTCTGAGGTAGGGGAACTGGTTGCCGGTGAATCTTAGCGTGCTGACACTGCGCACATTGTCAGAACCACACTCTTAGGCAAAAAGGACTAAAAGTTCGTCCTTTCGGGGACTAACGGCCTCTGCCACAATCATTAGTCCCTTTGGGGACTAACTGCGAGGGGACGAACGGTTAGTTCCCCACCCGGATGGTCCGTTCCGATACTCCCCAAGGACGAACTGCCTAGAGTGCAGAAAAAAGAAAAAAACTCCAGCACCGGCAGGGATCGAACCCCTGACGCCCGGAAACATACGAAAGGAACCTGACGCGCTGTCCGCTGGACCACGCCGCTGGGTGGTAGCTGCGGTAGATAATATTCAAGTGTACAGCATGTAGTTCTGTGCATAACGCAACAGATCCATTGCAACTGGTGCCGGAATTTCTATCTGTGCAAGCGAACGTGACCGCGTTTTGCGCCTTGCGCTTAGCCCTTTGCTAAGTTTAGGGACTATTGCTCAGTTCGATTAGAAGTAGAGCCTCACAACCATAGTTTTTCTCGTAAATAACAATCAACTCGTCGCCGCCTAGTTGTGATAGGTAGCTGGCTGATCGGACGACTCATTTGTTTCCGCACAAATTAGCACAAGCTAAGTGCTTTCTTAGTGTTCGATTGTTAAGTGCTCTATGTAACGTATGTGATAGGTGTCGGCTGTGTGAGTGTCAGAATAAGGGAACATGCCATATTTTCCTGCATCGGCGAATGCGAATTCGGTGTTGCTTAGCCTGAATTCTTCAAATTCGCGTCGCTACACGATTGCGACTGGGAAATGCAAGCGGGTTTTACAGCAGTTGAAGCTTTGGTGCCCAAGGAAATTATGTACCGAGTGCAAACGATAACTTCGAGACGCTTACCTGTAGCGAGCATTTTTGTTTTGCAGTTGTCATCGGCAGCATGCGTTTTTTCTCGTCTGTTAAACATATACATATTCATTACGCTCAGGAATCCACTTTTGCTATTGTCACTAATTTTTCGTTACAGTTAAGAACCTTGAAAGCTTCCATTGGCCGTTATTACCTCGCCCGAATCGTATGCAACACAGCGTATCAACATAACCTCGCCGAGAAGCGTATGACAATCGCACTTCGCCGCTCCTTGCCATTACCCGCCGCTCTACTAACCCTAGGCGATTTTCTTATAACTAACATCAATATTTTCTCCCGGGGCACCATCTAAAGCACCCAGTGACTGCAATGGCTTGTGTTTTGGAAATATAAAACTGTTCGCAGACATATGCGCGAAAGGGCAACGACGACGCCATTAGGGGATTAACGACGCAGCAAAGAGACTAACTGCATGCGTTTCATCTTCCCGTTACTCCTTATAGATCGGCGGGGACGAACAGTTCGTCCGAATTTATGCACACGGCACGTACTCTGCCGCAGATACTCCCCTTGAAGATGAACGGTCGCCCGCGAAGACTAACGGTTGTATTTTAGTCCCTATTTTAGTCCTTTTTGCCCAATAGTGCAGTCTCTGGCGTTGGCGCTAACCGCGGGAAGCACAAAGAGGGCGGATAGCAGCCGCTTTGAGACACGCACGCCAGGATCGGCCAGGCTATACAAGGCATCGAAGAGCTGCTAGCTGGCGCCGCGCAAGGGGCACGGACGGTCTGGGCACACGAGTGGATGTGTTCGTCTTGGAGCTGAGAATGACTGGGGAATAGCGGAGTTGATGAAGCTCAGATTCATGCGTTCGATGTTGAGACAGCGTGTACGCCGCGCCAATTTAGGGAGGGTGTAATGGCACTTTATCGGAGTTGACGCGGCTGTACGTGCGGGCAGGTTGAGAGTGCCGTTGATTTGTCGAGTGTCCGTCGTTAACTCTGGCACAAAGGAAAGCTGGCGAAAAATTCGGGGAGCATAGATCGAGGGACGGCGACCATACCAGGGCGTACGTGAGCGGCTTACCCTTAAATATCGAGCAATCGCTCACATGGATGTTGAAGGTACTCACGAGATATTGAGGAATAGGTGCTTTTTAGATCCAGGCGGTAACAAACCCAAACGGGCACACGGTGGTGTGGGCCCTTGCTTGCTCCGGCGATTGCGGCAGCTAGCATAGAGAGGGGGGCGAGTAGCTATGTACGGTTTTGATTTGCCGTAAACTTGTTGCAGAAGAAGTTCGCAATTGGAGTCGCAGTCGCTTTCAGTCAATTTTAAATTCCTGACTTGAGTGGCTAAGGATGGAGCATGGAGGGAGCGATCTCTCGACGCCACGGATCATCTGCACTCTCCTGGTACGAGCACACATTGTTGAAACGCTAAAGAGCCCGCAAGAATTACGCCACGATGAGCCGCATCCGGCTGATCGGCGATCGCAAACACTAACGAACAAAAACATGCGCGTGGCCACGTGATAATGCACGCGTTCGGAGACGCTACTTCAACACCACCTCGCACGGCTTACAATTCATCGGCTCCCCTTTTGCTATGCTCCTCTCGTCACATTCAGAATTCCTAAATATTTGATTTTTTTCTTTTTCGGGGCTCCCGAGCTTTCCTTTCGAAACTGCTTTGCCTTGAGCTTCGGTGTATCGTCGAATAACCTGAATGCCGCGTTCCTCCCTTCCGCGATAAGCGTCTCGGAGATAATGAACAATGAGCGCTCGACTGATGCGTCTTTGTGGTGTTTTTGACCTTATCCAGCTCATGGGACATTATATACAATCCCATGGGCCAGTGCTATGTTTTTACTCCAATCCTTACGAAAGAAAAAAATTCTCCCGTGGACTCTATACAGACAGTTAATCAGCGAAGCTGTAACGTGCGGTCGGTGTTTATCTGTGTGTTTCGCTTCCTCCGATGCGCCGTTCTCAATTGTCATTGTCGGTGGGTAAGAGAATGCAGCTACGCCACCTATAAACCCAGCCAACCTCTCTCCCCTAGCCTCTAGTTCCTCTTCAGTCTGTTTTTTTTTCTTTGCGCATGCGGATGGGGTTGTGCCAGGGGAGTTTTCTGCGTGCACCGGACCAGCGAATTATTTCGCCTAGACAAATAAAGCTTCGCTTTAAAAGGGTAGCGGGTGCTTACTCGAGCATGTGCGCATGCAGGGCATCTTAGGGTAGATCAGTACATATCTTGAATGACCTGCCCTCGACAAAATGTCTGAAATGTTACACGGTCACACGCACCGCTAAGAGCTAGGCGTCGCTCAAATCCTCTGCGGCAAAACAGCGCCTATCGGTATCGGACTCGTTCGTCCTTATCGCAAGGAGGAATCTTGCTTTCGATGAACAAAAAGGACGGCGTCAGCTAATGCTAGCTGGGTGGCTGCAAAAACGTCTTGAGTGGGTCACAGTTCAATCCCCAATGAGGTGGAAGTGCGGCCCCTCAGAGCTGAGCAAGCGCTCCAGTGGCTCCACAAGAGGAGTCCAATTCTGTCACAAGCGGCGATGAAAATTTTCCAAGTCAAGCATGTGGCGTATAGCTTAGTGAGGGAGGCAGGCTTTTGGGAACTCCAGTCGCTTTCAACTTGGTGGGGAGGGGTCGAGTGACGCTGAAGTAGAGGGGATCGCCCAGAAGCAAAAAAAGTAGGCACGCCGAACTTACTTTTCGCCACGTTGATGGCAAGGCTATGGACCGAGAGTAACTGGGCAGAGTGCACTATCGATTCACCAACGACGGTGCCAAAATCGGCGTTTGGTCCGAACAGGCATCCGGGTAGCGGAGGGAACATGCGGCATTTTGGTCAGAGTGAAAACTTCTATCTGTGAGCGTGAGGTTGTGGAAGGAACAACACTTGAGCTATAGTGCTGTTTGAGAGCGGCAGTTACCTTTATTCAGAACTCAGTAGTTGCTACACATAACTTCACCTGCGATTTTTACAGTCCACTAGGGAGAAAAAAAAGCTGCAAAGACGCTTTTTTGTCGGAAAATGAGTGACGACTTAGTGAGGGCATAGACTACATTAAATAAACAATCTGGGTGGAAGAGAGAAATGGAGGCAAACCTTTCTGTCGTTTTAAGTGCGGAGCACTTTATGGGCTCGCCTTGTCGTCTTAGCTCGTTAACGGTCGACGCGACTGCCGGAATCGGGCGGCGCAGCGAGATAACGAACCCATAGAGACAAATTGTACCGTCGTCAGGGGTTCAGGCTGAGGCTTCGAAAAACCACGTGGTTTAAATAGTCCTAACCGTTCTAACCTCGTCAACCACTGGCGCTTGTCATACATCTCCCCGTTGTTTAGCGCAAAGAAAACTGCAGGTACATTTCAGACAACATCTCTGTATATAACCGGCAGCCCTCGTGTTCATTTAGTTAGGAATGCTCGTTGGGTTGGTTTTTATTATAGTAAACAAAAAAACGGCCCCGCAAGAAATAAATGGCGCGTTTGAAATGACGCAGAAAGGCTCCAGCCGCGCAAGAAAAAAACGGCGCGTTCAAAATGCCGCAAAAGGCTCCAGCCGCGCAAGAAAAAAATGACGCGTTCGAAATGCCGCAGAAAGGCTTCAGCCACGCAAGAAAAAAATGACGCGTTCTAAATGACACAGAACGGCCCCAGCCGCGCAAGAAAAAAATTACGCGTTCGCAATGACGCGAAACAGCTCCAGCATGCGAAATTAAAGCAAGCACAAAAAGAACAGAACTCCCGATGGCACAGTTTCAGGCAGGGGGCGCGCGAGTAATGCGCAGGCGGGAAATTTGAAATGCATTGGGTGGCAGCAGTGAGCGGATAATGGATCTGCAGCCCATTATGGCGAATCACTGCTCTGCACTTCCGACAGCTGTCACATTGAGTGGAACGGCTTTAATTTTTTTCCTTCTCTTGTTATACTTTACGTGTCGCGTGCAAGCGCCTGTTGCTGTTTTTTCATATTGGAACGCCTGCGCAGCGAATGAGCCGTGTATACAACTTCTCAACAAAAGCAGGCTTCAAGTGATCGCTCTAGAAAGCGCAAACGTGGTGCGAGTGTTTTTCTTTTAATCAATGGTTTTCGAAGTAAGGTAGGGGTGCTGATGAAATAGATTTGAATTGCTTCATTAGCTATAGATGGTATTCACATAAAAGTTTAGCGGCCGATTTCTTCTCTTGGCAACACTAAAAACCGCCATGACCGTGCTCACCATGTCTGCGCATGCGTGCGTACGCCTCTCGCGGAAAAAAAAAAAAAAAAAAAAAAAACAGGCCTGCGCCATTACCACCCGACTCCCAGCCGTGGAGTCGAAGTCAACAGATATGAATAATAGCAGTGACATTGTGTGGTGATGCTCTACTTGCCCTAGCATGGCCTCCTTATAAAGGAGGCCATGACCCTAGAGAATTCCGCATCACAACTCGAGAATGGAGCCGCGGTTGTTCCGTGTTCGCCGCGCCATTGCCTGCGAACACGGAGATCAACACATGTGCTCCCGCACCTTGCCCACGGCAGAGTCGTTCAGTGCAAAATCCATATGCTTCTGAAGAAATTGTGAATGCTCATGCGCACGCCCATTCAGATACGGCAGCAGGCAGCGTAGCAGGGCGCGCTAACGTTGGTGCGTGCGTTGTTAGCAAGGAGACTAGCGGCATCTATCGTAGAACGATAGAAAGAGATAGCGCTCGTTGACAGGTGAGCAATCAGTGGCCGATACCAAGACACGACAGCTGGCAATCAGCTGACCTGTGTCGACGACTTCTCTCGTTCCTTGCGACAGGTAGGCTGCATGACGCTGCGCAAAACAGCAGTTAACATCGAGGTATTGCTTTTGAGCTCATTGGGAAGCCTTATGCGTGCGCCGCACTCCCCGAGGCCGCGCGTCCCCGTTGCTAAGGCGACACACATGGTTATTGATATGCGCGCCACGCCAGTGAATACAACCTACAGCCGCAGCAGTAGCTACAGCTGAGCCCGCAAACGCGAGTTTGATGAAGATGACATTTCCAAGTGGCTTTTTCTGCACGCACTTTATATGAATCTCTAGAAACAAACTCCGGCGAGTGTGATTGCCCAGCTCTCGCGTTCACGACCAGCGGCGTGTTAACGCCAGTTTAACCGTTAAATACTTCCGCATTTCTGCGCGGACCTAAAGAGGGAGCCCGTGTGTGCGTCTGTAACGCTTGATGTGTCACGCTTTCATCGCATATGAAAATGCTAATAAAACGCCCGAGTGACTCGATATTTTCATATGCGACCGCTGATATTTACGCTAAGGAATGTCCTTTCCAGCAAGGCACTTGTGTACAGTGGTGAAGTGGAATTTGAAGGGCTCAGTTTATAGCATTACTTAGGATTACAAGGGGTCTTATGAAGGTACTTAATATTAGGCCCCAGGGCCTTGCGGCGCTGCCCTCCGCTGCGCGCATTAAAATATCATGCGGCATGTCTTTTTGCATGTACTATTTCTGTTCTCGCTTCAAGCATGGTATCACCTATGGTATCACTGCTTTTTGCACGTTCTTTTCCCGCTCACAGAGTAGTTTCAGTGCTCCTCGCCCGCGCTACTTGTTTCATCTTTTTCCTGTGTAGTGCTACTGCTGTAGCGCGTGGTTTCTTTTTGTTTCTTTTGTATCTATACTGCAGTCTTTTCAAGTATGCGCTTTGTACCCGCTACGTTATTCCCTCGCTCATTGCATGTACTCTCCTAGAGAGAGAGAGAGAGAAAGACTTTATTTATGGCCAGCAGTGTACTCTCCTATACCTTTCAGTGAAGTTCTGCTGCTTGTTGCATGTGTGTGTTTGTTCTCAACGGTGGTTTTTTTTTTAATGCATAGTTTTACAGGCTCGTGCACGCCAATTTCGTGCTACTTGTAACGCATTTTTGGAAAAAAAAAGTTTCGGCGTTTTTGCCGTTCTTGCGTTCCTGCCGTTGAACCCTGTATGAAACGCTTCCCTGTGTCTTATCACACATGTGTTACCTTTCAAATGACGGTCTTTAGGGGTGCTGTAAATAAATATAAATAACTGATTAATTGTAGGGTTCAACGCGCCGACGCAACGCAGGCGATGAGGCGCGCCGTAGTGGAGGGCTCCGGATCAATTTTGACCACCTGGGTATCTTTAACGTGCGCCGAAATCTCGTGCGCACGGGCGTTTTTGCTTTTCGTCTCCATCAGAAAAGCGGCCGCCGCGGCCGGGAATCGAACCCGCGTCTTCGTGCTCAAATAAATAAATATAAATAAAATTACGCTAACGCTCGCTGTACAGTGCGTGGTGCTCGTGATTGCAAGAAAACAAGAGGACATTTCGTCTTATTATTTACACCAACAACGTTAATGCTTATAAATTAAACAAATAATGGAGATGTAGTGGCGGCAGCTTCATCCGCCATCAACGCCACTATCATCAATTGCATCCCACAATCATCATCACCGGTGCCTGGCCAGGTCAGCAGTTCCACGCGACACAGAAATCGAACACGACTGCGCTCCAGGGGCGGTCGTACGCCATCGCCGCTCTCCAGTTCCGGCCGGGGCTTGCACACCAACAATAAATGTAGGAGAGCCACAGCATCACCGAGTCCATGGCTCCCTTTCCTACAGAGATATTAAAGAAGACATACGAAGAAGTGGCGACTGCCCAGCCACATTCCGGCGTGTTTTCCGAGACGTGACAGAACCTTGTTTGTGCGGTTGGCGGCCGCCGACTAAGCAGCCGCCAAGAAGCCATGGTGGCAGGGCGATCGTAGTTGGGCCTATAGTTCCGCATGATTGCATCGAACGCGAAATTAAAAGACGAATAAAAAATTGGGCCCATCTCCCCGCGAGGGGGACTCGAGTAAATGCGTCGCATAGGGGGTGGGTGTATTGCGTTAACGTTTAGTGTTTGGGGAGTTGGTGGTAGTGAATGCGTTGTATCAGCAGCTTCTTGACGTAGTTTGAATGAGTCAAGGATATAAGGCGCGTTCGTAGCGTCCCATTCTGTGTCGGCTTTGTGGCGCAGTGGGTAGAGCACCATGTACATTGCGTTCCGCCCGCAGGGTCGAGGGATCGGAACCAGGCGCCGGATGGTATTTTTTTTATATAGTGTAGGTGGAGGGGTGCGGACTACGACTACGGACGTCAACGCGGGTGACATCGTGAGTTACTGAAATGCTCTGCATTTAAAATGTTTGTAGTGCTAAGTGCTGGCCTAAACTACGTCACCCCTGGCCATGTTACGTCACTGGGGCACAAAATTCAAAAGTTTCACAATTATAGCCCCAAAAGAGGTTAACAAAGCCTCTTTTGTGGCTGGAAGAGAGCTGAGTGATATAGCAAATTGATATGGTTCTTTCATATTGAGCAAAGTTGTATTTTGTCAGCATGGCCTCTTTAAAAAAGCGCTAACCACGAAACGCAGCGTGGGGCCCGTCGTTTTTTATCTTACCAAAGGGCGGCTCACGCATGCACCTTTTGTCCTCATCGCTACGCTTGGCCTGGCCGTGGTGATAAACGAACGCTGATTGAGCCTGAGCATGCGGCCGCACTTCGCGAGTGCAGGGTACAATTAGTGCAGCTAGACCTTTCAAACTGAACAGGGGACGCGTCAGCACGACGTTAGCACCCCTTTCACGTTTCGCCTACCCACACGTGGAGGCGATTCCAATAGAACCTGATAGAGACGTACACTTGTATTCAACTGCTGTTTGTGATGTACCACGTGCCTGACACTTCAACCCTCAAAACTTCATGTTTACCAGGGGACATACGCTTCGCTGTTTCTGCCGCGCAGAAAGAAAAAGCGATATCATGACCACTTTTTGCGTGGGAGCTTTCTATTGACTATCAACGACTTCGTCGCTCTGAACCGCGATAAAGGCGCCGCCATGGTGGAAGATAAATGCTCTCGGCATACTACTAATACACTGGTCGGCTGTTACATAAGAAATTACGGAGGCCCCTTTTTATTCTTTTCCATTTGTGTTTCCTTAAGTTGTGTCTTCAATGCCATAGCTAACGCTTCGCTCACTGCCAGCACCATCGAGTTGGGGTACACAGCTGGCGGTGAGAATAGCTTCCATCAGAGATTTCAGGAGCAGGGGACTCGCGTTGGGTAAGCTGGCCCTTGTCAGTGCACGTTTTCAATAACGTATAACTAAGTAGACTCGTGGAAGTTGTAAGCGAATATATCTACTTAGGCCAAGTTGTGACCCCAGATCCCAACCATGAGGCAGAGATAATTAGAAGGATCAGAATGGGGTGGAGTGCATATGGCAGACATTCTCAGGTAATGCATGGCAGCCTACCATTGTCGCTGAAGAAGAAAGTGTATGACAGCTGCATCTTACCGGTACTCACCTACGGGGCAGAAACTTGGAGGCTCACTAAGAGGGTTCAACTTAAATTGAGAATGACTCAGCGGGCAATGGAGCGGAAAATGATAGGTGTAACATTAAGGGACAAGAAGAGAGCGGAGTGGGTCAGGGAGCAAACTGGTGTTAAAGACATATTAGTAGAAATTAAGAAGAAGAAATGGACGTGGGCAGGGCATGTAATGCGAAGGCAAGATAACCGCTGGTCATTAAGGGTAACAGAATGGATCCCTAGAGAAGGCAAGCGTTGCAGGGGGCGGCAGAAAGTTAGATGGGCAGATGAGATCAAGATGTTTGCGGGGATAAATTGGTCACAGTTGTCACAGGACCGAGGCAATTGGAGAATAATGGGAGAGGCCTTTGCCCTGCAGTGGGCGTAGATAGGCTGGTGATGATGATGATGATGATGATGAAGTAGACTCGTGGATCTAACATATATAGATCGGGGTGTTGCGGGTAAAAAACATCGTCAATAAATATAAGAAACCTTGTACAAATTTTTCTGGAAATTTGTCTGGTTTCTTGACGCACAATAAAATGAAAATCACGAGAAGGTGCTGTCTACACGAAAGCACAAGCACACCGATCTTGGACTTCACTTCACCTTCAGCAACAGCTTCACCCTTACTTAAACGTTCGTGCCCAGCTTGGGATGAAACCTTTTCCAACCCAACCCCTGCTTTGATCACAACCTCATCTCATTGGTGAGGTTGAGCTCCACATCAGGTTGGGGTCTAAATATCGTGGTGTTGCCCACTTGTGCTCGTGCGACTTGGTTATTTTAGCATGCGCTTTACGTGCTTCAAGGGGCCTCCTTTACCGCGCTCAGCAAGCTGAAATAGTTTGCGCTGTTTAACGGCAGTCGTAAAACAGTTCCTACCTTCGTTCGTGCCGCCACCAGGCTTCCGCGTGAACGATCGCCAGCGAGATCATGCGCGTCGTTTGCATTCGTTCGCGCCAGCGGCCACTGGTGTCATTTATTGATGGTGCTGCAACCAGGTACGTTTGCTTGCAAAATGAATGCTATCTCACGCCACGTATGTCGAAACCGACGGACACTCATCATCATCGTCATCAACAGCCTAATAGTTCCACTGCAGGACGAAGGCCTCTCCCATTGCACCAATCAATACTGTGTTCATAATTTTTGTGCGATTAATTAAATAATGGATTGATTGATTGATTGATTGATTGATTGATTGATTGATTGATTGATTGATTGATTGATTGATTGATTGATTGATTGATTGATTGATTGATTGATTGATTGATTGATTGATTGTGGGGTTTAACGCGCCGAAACTACACAGGTTAGGAGGGGTGCTGTAGTACAGGGCTCCGGATTAATTTTTACCGCCTGGAAATCTCTAACGTTTGTCGAAATCTCGAACACACGGGGGTTTTCCCCTTTCGCCTCCATCAGAAAAGCGGCCGCCGCGGCCGGGAACTGAACCCACGTCCTTGGGCTCAGCAGCACAACGCCTTAGCCACTGCGGCACTGCGGCGGGTACATTTAAGAAATTCACTATTGAAGTAAAGGTTCATCCGTGCTCTAAAGAACGTACCAGCCTACCACCATTCTAATTTGTTATTCGTAGAGTATAACGTAATGCCGGTAAAAACGCTCTACGACTTTGCCTTCGCTAAAAATACACCCAAAAGACTAGAGATAGTAGGATCTTCTTACAACTGATAGCGAATTTGAAAAAAAAAAAAAAAAACGTACAAGAAGGTACTAACGTTAAGTAGCACGTACGTACGGCGAATGCTAGCAAGCGGACTACCTAGATTATTGAGTGATATAATGGAAAACCTAATGTGGTTCCGAGATATAGCCTTTCAGGGGTTACGTAGGTAGCTGGGGTTAAGGCTTGGGAGAGCTGGTACAGGACTGCAAAAAGGGGGGGGGGGGGGGGGGGGCAGCGGTTATGTTCCTCGCGAAATAAGCGCTGCTGTACCCCCCGCCCCCCCCCCCCCCCCCCCTTTTTTTCTGCATTTGCATAAGACGGTTGGCGTGCATTAAATCAACTCCCTTCTTTCCCACATTTCGCATTAAAACTATTGCCTCGTACAACTGTGGGCTTGCTTCCTCGGCATAAGTGCAATATGTGTTAGCCCACCGTGTGAATTTGTGTAATGATATATTACGTCTATTAATGTTGCCATGGTGGTGTTTAATTTTCACGTGCGTCAATAATGTTAACTACTGTTAACTGCTTAAACATCTATTACTTTATTTTATATAACGCTAATTCTGTATGTTCCATATTTTTTTAGTGTTGTTTATATATGTATCCCAAATTCCACGGCTTCAAGGTCTATGAAAGCTGCGAAACTTACAGTGAAGGGCGCCTGCAGCTCGGGAAAGCTGACTTTGCGTCAGCTTTTAACGGCGGAGCTGCTGTTACCGGCCGTAAGTTCGGGGTTCGTGCGCACCGAAAACTCCCCGCGAGGAACGCTATTGCGTAGGCGTCGTGCAACTGTCGCAATACCCACTCTACAACGGAAAGACACGTGATAGCGACCGCTGCAACACTCTAGAGCAGTGGTTCTCAACCATTACTGCCCCGGGGACCCCTCTGGGGCTTGCGAAAGTGACGGGGGACCCCACGATGGAGCATATGTTGATCGGTGTCGTAATGTCAAACAATTTGTACCTGCAGCTTACGTCGCCCACACACTTATCCGATTCCCGCCTTTTCCGCTTGACGTTAATGACGATGCGCGTCATAATGCTGAACAATTTGCTCTTGAATCTATAAGGCTGCCTTTTCTGTGTCTGTTTCTTTTCTTCGCATAGCTGGCGTGCTGTGCAAAAAGCAGATGTTAAAATATGTGCTACGCGCAGAAACTAAGCGTACACGTAATGTGGCGAAGCCACCTTTTTGCACTGCAAGAAAGTGCTAGTTAGCAAAATCGAGAAAAATATGGCGGGAGGGGGGGGGGGGGGGGGGGGCGGGGGGTGTAGCTTTGAGCGAGGCTTGGCGGACCCCTCAAATGTTCTCGCGGACCCCCATTTGAGAACCACTGCTCTAGAGGAACGTGCGCATGCGCTCAGTACCGTAAAATGGACCTCGCGCACAGCGTCTTCGCAGTTCTCGGCATGGCCCGGCCGCCGATAGTTCGCATGGCTGAAGAACAGGCCGCGATCCGAAAGTCAGGGCGTGCTACTGAAACTATGTGTCCGTCAATGCTCGCCCGCAACCGCTTCGTGACTCAAGTCTTGAGCATGAGTGTTAGCTTCCCTAGATTTTTTGTGCTGGTGTTCTGGACCGTGTATTTACTTAATGCAAAATAAACACGTTTTTGTTAATTAGTGAAATTATAATTACATTCCAGGAAAAGTATCACTAAAACGACACGTGCACGTGACATGTTTTGAGTCGCATTTTGCACACAAAGCTACGTTGTGTAGCCGACCCGCCAATACGCTTTCTACGCAGGGAAGAAACGTGGAGCACGAGTGTCTTCGACGACCCGTCTCCTTACGCGGTCCGCTAGATTTAATTTGCGCTGAAAACTTCCTTTAAAAATATACCAAATAGTCGGCCAAGAAACAAGGCCTAGTGTACGGTTACCTTTGCTTTCTCTATAACATTTCCTGAGCAAATGTGTTCTATGTGTGAATTGTTTCTTATAGCTTTTTCATCATATTCGTTGAAATTGCGAGTTAACGCACCGAAGCAAGAGCGGTGCTTTGAGTGAGGCACACCGTAGTGGAGGTCTACCTGGGCCATCTGGGAATTTTTAGCGCACTGAAATCACGTTTACTGTATAGCGTCTGTCATGCGGAAATTTTTCGTTCTCAGCAGTAAAAGTTACAAATTGAGAGATAGCGTCTGCCTTGCGCCTTGCTTTCGACGCGTACTGATCAACTGCGCTGGTTACTAATAAAAACCCGAATTATTCCAACCACCTACCTTGCTCTGTTTTCTTCACTTTCATCCGGTCTCCGTTCCTGGTGGTATGCTTTTCATTCGACGCCGACTGAAGTTTTTCCTTGACTGTTCGAAATGCAGACATTTTTAAGCCTACAGTGTGGAGGTAGCGATAATCTCTGGCTCTAGCATCCAAGCCCCGTCCAAACACCGTTTAGCGCCGGCGAAAGAATGCCGTGCGCGCGGGTGAGCGACTTGAGTGATCGGGATGTGGAGAAAGATAGCGAGGTGCAGAGTCTGCGTGCAGCACTTGGCACAACCTTATCGGCGCGGCGGAGAAGGAGCAGGAGAACAGGGGTATCACTTTATTTAAAACTGGGTCTAGGGCAGAGCGGTGGTGGAGGATGCGACGTTGTCCGTGACCTGGGCGGCCCGGTGGGATCATCGCCCTCGCTCAACAGCGCGGTGGAAGAAAAAGCTGTTTCACGGCGAAGCGTCTTCCAGACGTCTTACCCTGATGCCGTCATCGGCTGGTGTATTGTTTTGAATTTAAAAGTTGTTTTGGAAAAGCGGAACCGAAGTCTTTATTTGATCCTTATATGAGCGCAGCTTCCTCGTAATGGTATGGGGGAGTAGTGCAACACCAAATTCGGCGCAGTTGTTACGCGGTGTTGAAGACGGGCCGATGAAAGTCGGAAGGACAACAAAAATCTGAAGCTATTTATTTACTGCAATAAAAAATGATAAGGTTAGACTGAACATGTACCACGGAGTACCACGGAGTACCACGATATTCTTTCGGCGGGAGACAACATAAAGAATTTAAATCCAGTGCACGCCGGTGAAATCTGCTGAAACATCTGAGCTGAATTCGGAACGCTGGCGCCACTTCCGGCACAGGCGGGGGTCGCTCACAACACCGCTCTCAACGCCGTACATACTCAAAGCTGACCCACGGAAGTCTGGTAGTTTATTGGTGCATATATGTGAGGTGGTAGTGCGACGCGTGCCCCGGAGCACGAGCCGAGATCGCGTACTGGACGGACGTCGCATCGTCTCGGTAGCACTTCTGGGCCTGCGATAAGAGTCCGAAGGGGGCGGGTCGGCGGTGGGCGCGTACGGCCGACGGAGTACGACCCTTCAGGATTGTGAACGGCAGCATTTCGTTTGACTACGCAGATGTACTTGGCGACTTCGGCACGCTGGCGGTCACCTCCCGCAGAAGCTGGTTTCGCTCACAACGCCACTCGCCGCGCTGTGTGGCTGAGCGGTAACGAATGAATGTGCGCATGAAAGGCGCAGACAAGAGTAGTGTGCTGTAGTTCGGTTCCTCAACGTTAAATGTATTGCATAGAAGAGGCAATAAGCTTTCATTGCTACGTCGAAAAAGCAGCGACCCATCCGGATAAATGATGACCGAAATAATGACAATGGACTTGTACCAATGACAACGAAATAATGACAACGAACCTGTACCAATGAGCCGAAATAATGACTATGAACCCGTACGCCGTGGATCGTAGCAAGCTTGATCTTTCCCGAGTATTACTTTAAACATTGAGTAGAAACAGAAATTTGGACAAATCAGGAAGCCCCGATGTCGGGAATTCCGTTGCCGACCGCTGTTTCAGTGGCATCATTGGTAACAGGACGCATAATTGCGTTTGTGGGATGCCCTGAAACGGTAACAACATTTCACTGCCCACACATTTTTTTCTAAGAGCTTGCGATCTTCTTTTTTTTTTTTTTTGCATTCCGAAGGCCACATAAAATTCTAAATTTTAACCTGCGTAGAGTCATATGCAAACGTTCAAACGAGTCTTTTACGCGCAGCTTTAGTTCACTCAAATTTTAGCGACGTTGGAGGTAGGTTTTTTGATGTATAACGCGTTGTCGGGTCAGTTATTTAGGGCCTTCATCGCAAGTGAAATTGCGAATTACTAACGCGCGCAGTACAATCGACATTTCAAGTTCAGCTAGATTCTCGAAAAGTGACTATCGGGGTTACAGTGTGCAAACCAATCAAGCTTCTTGTATCACAGTGAGCACAATTTTTTTATTACGGTTGCGCTGTTGACCATTTGCGTTCCTTTTGAAATTACGTGCCAAGAACAGCCAGCTAGATGTGTTTGCAATCTTGCGTAATGTCACTTATGGAGACGTTTAAACAACAGTCAATCACAAAACCATAAAGACGGCGAATGAAGTTACCCAGTTACAGCTGTGGTAGAACGTTCCTCTCCATTTTTCACGCCGCAAAATAACGCAATGGGTTGCCGGTAACTGCGCCGTGTTGTGCAATGAACCTCGCTTTTCTGAAATTGCTTGGGATTGGGTGAGTTGGTTCACAACCCGCCGCGGTGGCTCAGTGGCTAAGGCGTTGCGCTGCTGAGCACGAGGTCGCGGGTTCGATTACCGGCCGCGGCGGCCGCTTTTCTGATGGAGGCGAAAAGCAAAAAAATTACACCATCTTCCCACGTGGGAACCATGAGGAGATGCAAAGCCGTGGAGTAGTAGCGTGTTAATTGGTTGTTATAGTAAAGACACGTGTAGTAGCGTATTAAATGTCTTCTTTATTTATCGAGTAGTGGGGAACGTTTTGCGGCTTCTCGTTCTCTAAGCGAGGAATCCGCTGTTCGACGCTGGCGTTTACGTTCGGCGTCGCGAGCTCTGCTCTGTGCAGCCTTGTCTTCGGAGGTGCTCACAGTTGTGACAGTGTGCTGGCTGGCGCTAGTTGAAGGTGTGCCAGCCAGTTCGCTGACGGAATCGCTGGCGTCCATTTCCAGTCATCGGACGGCGCAGTACCGAAGAAGCAACTGAGCGGAGCGCGGACGGGTTTATTTGCAGAGCAGAGGGAGTGGAGAGGAGGAGCAGTGCGCATGCGCGTGATTGGACAGCTGGTGGCAAAGGGGAGAGGAGGAGCAGCGCGCGCTAGCGCACAGGTGGTGTGGAGAGGAGTAGGGGAGAGAGAGCGGCGTTATCACAGCTGGTGTGGAGGGGAGGAGAGGTGCGGACGCCGGATGACGGAGGGTCGACTAAGAGATGCTTTGCATCTAAAACGCCCGTGTGTACGAGATTTCGGCGCACGTTAAAGGTCCCCAGGTGGTCAAAATTAATCCGGAGCCCTCCACTACGGCGCGCCTCATCGCCTGCGTTGCTTCGGCGCGTTAAACCCTACAATCAATTAAATCAATCGAGTTGGTTCACATCGACTTGAAACTTCAGCCTGAACAAAAAAAAACACAGGACGTTAGAAGATTTCACGTGCGAGGCCATTTCAAGACCACGAGAATACGCGGGTCACGGGAACACGCCACCTCACTCAAGACATGATCCGGCCCCCTTCCGTTTCATTGCCGAACTTGCCCCGATAGCACCGCGGGCATCGATGGTATCGACGTTCTTTGGGAAAAAAACACAATCGCCTCGCCAAGGCAATGGCTAACAACAAGAAATGTGACAAGTGCGTCATAACAACTTCCGTGGCTTTCACAAAGAAAGAAATGGACTGATCTCGTATGATTGTCGCGTAGGAATGTAGCGCGTAGGAGTGTCGCGCTGTGCTATTGTTGTGCAATGTTTCATGTTTGTATATGCCCTTTTTTGTTAGTATACTCAGTTACTAGTCAGCATTGTGTCCGGGTTTCTTCCAACGTCCCGTGTTTTTCCGTTCAAGCTGAAGTTTCAAGTCGCTTTTGAGATTGGTTAAAAAAGGCACTGGTAAAAGTTTTGTATGCTTTTATTTTCTTTAAGCTCCTGCCAACATTCCAAACGCAGCGCGAAGGGAAGATATGTAATGCGAAAATCCAAGCGTTGGCAGGTTGGCATAAGAATGACTTGCAATTGCAAGTACCCTGGGTCTCGTGTTACTTCAACATGCAGACATCAGTACTTCGAAAACGGATCAGCCTCCTTTTGCCCCGAGATTGTCCAGTAATTGTGGCTCGCCTTTTTTAGGTTGGTGTTTAAAGCCAGCATTGTGGGAAAATTTTGTAAAAATCCAGCCGGTCGTGGTACACACCCTGACATGTGGGCAACAACGTACATACAATAGAAAATTGCACGATGTTTGCTTTAAATTTGGGTCCACCTCAAGTGCACGTTAAAGGGACAGACAACCGATTTTTGTGGAGTGCATACCGTCTAGCTCATATGAAAGACAGCGTTTTATATAATGGGGTAACCGCAAGGACTTTTCGGAAAAAAAAGTGAAAGTTCACAATTGGAGATCTTGAAAACATTGTTTAGCCTCTCCAGCAATTGTGCGAGCCTGAGGTAACCTGCCTATAGGTGGTCCTCATGTTTACTAGCTCCCTCAGTAAGCACATGAATGCAGTAACTAAGAAAGATGATGGCCGAATAGAGAAGAAAGGGTGGTCGCTGAACAAACAGGCCTTGATCATCAAAACAGCAGAAAAGAGTGCTGACTAATAGTGCTCTCAAAATATTTTCTGGCATACGTGTACAGTGCATTCACAAACTTTCCTCTAAAAAATCTTCTGATTACACACACTCCCTCCATGGAAGGGGCTTGTTTCCGGCAAGGTGGTTGAAATTTGTGATTAGTAACAACATAAACTCGCCATTCGTCGCTTTCATTTAGCATGCTTCCAAGCTTCCCTTTAAAAACCCTGCTTTTTCTAATTTACGTATAAATGGACTGCTTATGCAATACTCTTTTATTTGCCTCTCCTCAAATGAAACTGTGTTATACCTTAAACGCTGATGTGTCCATGCAGGAGTAACATTCTCCAATGGTGTTATGCGGGGTACATTAAGCTCAGTACTAATTAACTTAAAACCAGGGCAAGTGAAGTTCCCCATACTGTTTCAGGGTATCCAAACTATTTCTAAATTTTTGTAAGCATTCTAACTGTCTACCAATACTTTGGTGGTAACTCAACTAAGCTCACCCTTTTTTCCCTTGCCTTTATTATTGTTGTGCTCTACAAACACATTCCCAGCTGGAGCATGCCTGCTGAATTTAGGGCCCAAACCATTCTTTTGCTTTTTCACACGATTGCAGCTGTATGAAACATTGCTTTTGTTTAGTTTTAGCCAATGATTTCCAACAGGTCACTTCGCTACTGTCAAAACCACATTAAAACGTTAATTGCTATTTATTAAAAACAGTATTATAACATTTTACATAAAACATTTTGTTGTAGCCTCACTCGAGGTTTTTGTTACCCAGACAGCCTGGTTCATTTAACTTGGTGTGAAGGACATCTACACAACAAATACCTTACTGCAATACATCCACATGCCTGTCTTACAGCAAATCAGCAGTGACAGAAGCCACACGTTTTGGCTTTCCAGCACAGCTTCGGTGTCAGCAAAAAAGGAATCTTTCTTGGCTTCTCTGCACAGCTTTGCACTCAAGCAAAAAGATGACTTGGTGGTATGGCTTTTCTGCAGGACTGTAGTGTAGTGCTAGAAGGTATCACTTGCTTATTTGGCATTTTTTCTGCGTATTGTGCCAAAAAACCCTGGTGTTTTGTTTGGAAAAAGAACTTCACACCGCAGACTGTGCAAAGAAAGTAGAGCTACTCACTGACTTTTTGCACAGTCACGGAAGTTTGGTAGAATCACTTGCCATTGACAAACGCCATGTTTGCTTCCTGGATGAAGGTGTGAAGCTGGGAGAGTCGGTTTATATTTTGGGGAGAAATACAGCGACAATAACAGTACTCAAGTACAACGAAAGGTGCTGTGATGAACACCGTGTCCATGCGTTTGCAGCTTTTTTGTCCAGTTTCTTTCCAGTGTTTTTTCATGAAGACTTGCTACAGTGCCTGAACATAGCCTTTTTTGTGTAACAAAAATGTCAACAGCGACGCACTTACCAATGCTCACATGCTGCCCATGGACACCAAAGCAGAAGCACGTTCATTAGAGTCATTTTATTGTTGAAGCCATTCACGATACATACAGCTTTCAGCTGTACTGCAATATTCACAAACACCAACAAAGCCATTCATGTCCACATAGGTGTCCTTGGCTCCAGTTCGTGCACAATGTATTAAGTACTCTCGGGAGAGGGTAGTGTCAAGCTGTCAAGGTAGTGTCAAGAACCATTCCCTTGTAGGTGTGCTTCATAAACTGTTTTTTAGGCTTGTTAGCTTAAAAAATAGGTTCACTGCCCCCTTTTTTTAAGCTAATGGTCACATAACACAAAGTATCTCTACACACCACCTGAGAATGTGCTTTCTAGCAGTTGGGCTCTGCCGGGATATGCATCGTTGCGAACAAAATATGGGACACTGTATTATGGCCCTTACGACTAAGCGTATTCACTTAAGAAATTAGCCGAAACAGTTTTTACACAGCGTAGAGTTAAAAAGCAATAGAACAATAAATATCTCCTCGCAATTGGAAAATTTTACTGTTCATCTCCACCCTCTCAAACACTCAGAGAGCAGACAACTGAGCACTCCTTATCAGCTGTGAACACAAGTATT
This sequence comes from Haemaphysalis longicornis, assembly GCF_048455015.1. Lineage (NCBI taxonomy): Eukaryota > Metazoa > Arthropoda > Arachnida > Ixodida > Ixodidae > Haemaphysalis > Haemaphysalis longicornis. Next base: position 336,413,129 of record NW_027526203.1, on the reverse strand, counting down.
AATGTCGGGTTGAATTCTACAGGGTGCTCCGGATGGGTACATTGATGTCACAGCCAATCAGAATTTGTGAATCCACTGTAAGCCTTCGAGAGAAGCTCTCACCATCACTGGCCATCCGACTGAATGGACATGAAAGTATTGTGGTTGGTTATGTTGACTTCCAAGCCAAACACAAGAGTAAACAAGAAACTAGCCTACCAAAATACATAATCAGAAAAGATGCAGGATAGAATTTTGTTGACTAAACTGGTTGAAAAGGCAGAAGGCACTGAGGTAAAGGTCAGGGAAATAAAACCCATGCGGTAATTGTTAACGAAATTATGAGACACTGCCAGACGATCAACTGGTGAGGGAACAGGGCTATCCTATCTATTCTTTGCTACCTCTTTACTATATTTGAGCAGATAACAACCCTCATTAAACTTGCTGGCTGGTAGTTCCACGTACCTTATGTAGAAAATTTCAGGGTAGACAAAACATTGTTTAAACATTGTTTCTGTGCATTCAATAATGGCTGCAGAGATTGCTTAGAATTCGCAGCTCATTTGAAGTCTTGCCTATCATGAAAGCACAATAGTATGATTCGAAGAAACAAATTTGAAAAACGTAGATGAACAATAAGTGTCACCCGCCGTTGGTGGCTCAGTGGCTAAGGCGTTGCGCTGCTGAGCACGAGGTCGCGTGTTCGATTCCCAGCCGCGGCGGCCGCTTTTCTGATGGAGGCGAAAAGCAAAAACGCTCGTGTGTACGAGATTTCGGCGCATGTTAAAGATCCCCAGGTGGTCAAAATTAATCCGGAGCCCTTCACTACGGCGCGCCTCATCGCCTGCGTTGCGTCGGCGCGTTAAACAATCAATCAATCAATCAATCAATCAATCAATCAATCAAGCAATCAATCAACAATAAGTGTCACTTGTTTACCTTGTGCACACCAAACCTGAAGGCACTATTTAACAGAAGTGTCAAGCTTGGCACAAACGGCGATCTTATCGGCTTGACTCCTCCCAAACTTGCACATTTGGAGCCTGAGCCTCCCTGCACGGGAAGCCAGCCAGTGAGCGGCTGGTTTCAGCGATAGCTTGAGTACCTATGCTGTCCATAGACGGGCAGCTGCTGGACGCTCCCATTCACCAGGCCACCCACGAAAGTGGAGCTGCGCTCCCTGCACGCAGCGTGCATGTATCGTTACCGCGGGGTAGTAAGGTTTCTTGCACTGCCCCGCGAGAAAAATTGCAGAACAAGCTACATGCGTGGACGGATTGCGTTCGACGATGCCCTGCGCTACCTGACGATACTTTATTCGTGCGCACACTGACGCCGCTGACACCATAGCTGACACTGCGTCGCTCGCGTTATCACGTCATCTAAGTCAACTACCCCATTAGCCACGGCGCGAAGCGCTGAAAAATACTGATCCGCACGTTTTACGCCAGAATCAAAACAGAAGGCTTGGAATGCAAGTAGCGATCGGAACAAGTAGACAACGAATGCAGGAGCGTAAAGCCGATGGCACGCGAACTGTAAGACAATATGAAGTTAGCAACATATTTTTATTTATGTATTTATTTATTTATTTATTCATTCATTCATTCATTCATTCATTCATTCATTCATTCATTCATTCATTCATTCATTCAGGTACCCCTAAAGACCCTCCGTAGGAGGGTATTACATAAGGAGGAGCAGGCGCATACATCGACAATAACACGAATGGGTGCTAACAGAATCACAAATTACAAACGTAGAAAAGAAAAAAAATACAAGCAATAAGAACTTCTTAAACACAACTCCAAAACATATAATACAAGGTAAGCAAATAACAAAAAATAATAAAATAATAATAATAATAATAAGGTCAATGAAAAGGTCAATATACGCAAGCAAGAACAGAATTAGGTCGCTTCATTTTTTAAAAAGTCTTGAAATTTTGTTATGCTAGCTTCTGTGGCAATGTGCTGTGGTAGTTTATTCCAGTTTATTATTGTGCGTGGAATGACTGAGTGTGCGAACGCAAATGAATGGCAACTGATGCGCTTAACTTTACACGAATGATCACTCCGTGGAAATGTAGCAGTGGGTGAGTGTGAAAAAAGTCGTCGCGAAGGCGCTCATGGTGATACAATTTATGAAAAAGCGTTACGCGAGCATGTCGGCGGCGAAGTGATAAGAAACCAACTCGGCCCGATTTTTCGTCACTGTGACGCTTGCGTATGGTGAATAATCTGAAAAAATAAAACGAACAGCACGGTTTTGCAGGGATTCAATATCATGTATAATGTATTCTTGACTTGGATCCCAGATGGCAGGAATTCAATTTTAGGGCGAATGAGAGTGAGGTATGCAAGTTTTCTAATGTGTGATGGTGCCTGATCTAGGTTATGTTTTATTACGCCTAGTGTACGGTTGGCAGATGCGACCGTTTGATTAATATGGTTATGCCATGTTAAATTTGATTTAAAATGCACTCCAAGGTATTTGTAAGTAGAAACCACTTCAAGTGTATTGTTGTTTAGAAAATATGTAGTTGAAACTGTAGTTGAGGAGCGGGTGAATGACATGCACTTTGTTTTAGAAAGGTTAAGAGTCATTAGCTAATCAGAGCACCATGCGTTTATTGTGTCAAGATCAGCCTGAAGAGCCTGGCGGTGAGTGTCATTTGAAATGTTACGATATATTACGCAATCATCGGCAAAGAGCCTTACTCTACATGTTAGTCCGTTAGGTAAGTCATTAATATAAACTAGAAAGAGCAAAGGGCCAAGCACACTGCCCTGGGGCACCCCAGACGTTACCTGTACGAAAGATGAATTTGAGCTGTTAACGGATGTAAACTGAGTTCGGGAGGATAGAAAATTTGTTATCCATGCGTGAACGTTAGTATGAATATTAAGACGTCTTTGTTTGAGCAAAAGTCGGTGGCGAGGAACACGGTCGAAGAACGTTAAGGCACTGTCCCGTTTGGGCTACGTAATACTTTCCACATTTCAGAGGGAGGCGATAAACAATGCATTCAATGCCTTTGAAACGTGGAAAGTATTACGCAGCACAAACGGGACAGTGCCTTGACGTTCTTTTGCGTGAACATGCAAATAATGCATGCCGCAGCACTGAGGGACACTTAGCAGCGCACTTGTGTCGTGTCTTAGAGTGTCTATAAAGAGAGTGTCTGTGTAATAAACTTCAGTTGTAGTAGTGCACTTGTTTCGTGTGCTTTCCCCGTCCCTGTCCATTTTTTATGCTCATCTGTACGAACCATGGAAAACCGTACATATAAAATTTGTTTAAACGAACAGCTAGATAACCTCTTCCTGCTGCTGAACGTTTTGCCTTCCACTTCTGTCTCTAAAGCTGTTGGCAATAAGCACAGTTAACTGCTTAGCTACCAGCTTCAGCTTGTGAACTGCTCAGAGTATCTTCAATTATACAGCATCAGTGCATCACTTATCACGCACAATGCCATACAAATACTTTCCAAAGTGTCCGACATCTGGTTGCAACAGTCGAGCCCTTCAGCTCGTAAATTCGTTCCAGCATGCCGGGACGAATTTACGAGCACAGCCAAATTTTTTATTTCTGTGGCAATTTTATGCAAGTACTAAATTTGATAGTGTTGTATTTTCAGCACTGGTCCTGTTTTTTCTGTGTATGTATAAAGCTGCGTTATTTTGCAACATGCATTATTACCAATTGTCCATCCTTCTGCATTTAATGTAGTAGTTTTAAAGCTCCGCCTTTGGAAGTGACCAAGCTTTCAAACCCTACTTTATTGCCTGGAATGGGCAGAAATGACTGTATGGACAGTTTTTTTTTGCCATCGTACAAGAAAAATGTGGGTTGAAGCTGTCAATGCTCATTTACAAAAGTGAACATTAACAATGAGCATTTAGAAAACTGCTGGCTCTGTTAAACATACTGCAGTCCTGTGGATGCTTTGCGGGAAATAGAGAATGAATTAGCTACTCTCCTATTTTCGCGTTAAGAAAACACTCCCTGGCTAGAACTTCAGCATTCACTTACGGCATTCGCAAATAAGACGACACCACCCAATTAAATTTTCTTCATTTATCGACTCCAATAAATGCTTGTACAACATCCCTTGTTGTGGTTCTGTGTTGTGAAATGGTGTTTCAACGTGTGGAAATGGCAGCTACTACACCGTCTTGCGTGATTGAGCAGTGGCAGCAGCGGAGTGAATGGGATTCCGAGGATGCTGCAGAGGTAATGTCAGTGCTAGTCATGATGTGTCCTCGGACTGCATCCATGGTCACCAGTGTCGCAGTGCAAGGAGACATGGGGCAAAGGGTAGACAAAGAAGTGACGCAAGTCGGGTCAGCTGTTAGACAACTTTGCATTCCGTGTTAGGTTATGACCTGAGCGTGTTTATTAAACAAAAAAACAGAATCTTTGAAAAGATTGTTGACTCTATGTGAGACGGCTACTCCTCCTGAATCAATGCGAAAAAACATAAACTACACACAAAAAAGAATCTAGATACCCCTGTCACACAGCAAGTTTAATGTCATTGAAACTGAATGACATTCACTGTTAATGACATTCGGTTTGGCCTTGCGGATCTACATGGCCAAACAAATGTCATTTAGTAGTGATAGCGGGGACGATATCAAGTCCACAAAATTGCAAAATTATCGTTCAAGTGCGCCTAGATTGTTTTCATACGTTATAGTTTTTTAAAGAAAAGAAAAATTTCTTTTTTTTTAATTAAAAAAGAAAATCACATTTTTAGGTGGCATAAGTAGACATCACAAGCCGAGACAAGTCCGCAAGACATTTGTATCAAGGTAGCAGTATATAGCAGTATTAGAGTGTTGATTGATTGTGGGGTTTAACGCGCCGACGCAACGCAGGCGATGAGGTGCGCCGTAGTGGAGGGCTCCGGATTAATTTTGACCACCTGGGGATCTTTAACGTGCGCCGAAATCTCGTACACACGGGCGTTTTTGCTTTTCGCCTCCATCAGAAAAGCGGCCGCCGCGGCCGGGAATCGAACCCGCGACCTCATGCTGTATTAGAGTGTACTAGAAGGATTGTTCTAGTAGTGTACTAGAAGGATTGTTCTAGTACACCCTAGCAGTATGACCCCTAGAAAGATACTCACAGCAGCAGCAGGTAGCAGTGAAATTTTTTTGTAAGTACTTGCTTGTCTTTCTTTATTTGAAAAACTATGTGGAGGGTAAAATACAAGCTTACTGACAGTTTTTTAGAAACATTATCATTTGGTTTATTACTGAAATTTTTTGTCCAGTGACGCGCCACTGCTGTCGCGACATTTGGCCGCCCAATAAGCTCCTCAACCTCATATAGCCGGTAATGCCATTCGCTTCGAATGTCCTTCGGTATTCTCGTGTAGCGCCGAACTAGTGACATTTAGAGGAAATGATTGATTGATTGATTGATTGATTGATTGATTGATTGATTGATTGATTGTAGGGTTTAACGCGCCGACGCAGCGCAGGCGATGAGGCGCGCCGTAGTGGAGGGCTCCGGATTAATTTTGACCACCTGGGGATCTTTAACGTGCGCAGAAATCTCGTACACACGGGCGTTTTCGCTTTTCGCCTCCATCAGAAAAGCGGCCGCCGCGGCCGGGAATCGAACCCGCGACCTTGTGCTCAGCAGCGCAACGCCTTAGCCACTGAGCCACCGCGGCGGGTGTTTAGAGGAAATGACATTTGCTCGAGATGTCATTAGATCTGTTGTGTGACAAGGGTATTACTGCACTTAGAGAACACATACCGAAACTAAAAAGGTTCCTACGCACAATTGAAGATTCGAACACAGTTCAAGACAGACAGAAGCCAAATTAAAACTTATATCGCGTGACAGTTCCCTGTACTGACTGAAGCCGTACCACTACATACCAAACTAATCTTGCAAGAAAATGTCATCTCAAACTAAAAAGGTTCCTACGCACAATTGAAGATTCGAACACAGTTCAAGACAGACAGAAGCCAAACTAAAACTTATATCGCGTGACAGCTCCCTGTACTGACTGAAGCCGTACCACTACATACCAAACTAATCTTGCAAGAAAATGTCATGCTAGAGAAAGAAAACCCGCCAGGCCACAGCCGCAGCAGGTCCCCATGAATTCCAGGTCTGCGGTAAGATGCTGCGAGAGAAAGCAACAGGAAACCGCGTCGAGAACAATATGTCGTAGCAATGCCTCAACGCGACATTGCAACCTTTGCACCTTTAAATTGAGGAACAAAGACAGCGAGAATGTGGTTTTCGCATGTTGAATACTGATTGTGACATCTTGCCAATTTTCTTAATGCAACTATTTTTCTGTAATTAAATGCCAAGGCAGATAGCTGTCTAGTCCGCCTCGCTGGCCTCCTGCCTGCCTGATCTGTGTTTCCTTTTAATTCGTTTGCATTCAGGCTGAGCAACCAGCTTGTTTGCGCAACATGTAACACCGACACTACTAACAGCTAATGCCAACGGATTCCAAAAGTGTTGAGAACACATCCATGAGAAGTGTTGAGATGTACGATCATTTATGATGATCGTCCATCTAGCCTGTCCTCGCGGATCGAGTGTGCAAAACCTCGCTACAGCAGTCTCGGGGTGGGACACCAAAAAAAGAAAACTTACACGTATTAAAAGCATTGAATTGTAACAAACTGAAAGTACTCGCGGCACTCCCCTTCTCGCATCGTTGGCGATCGGTTGGTTAACCCGCCACTGCCGCTACTGAAAGTGACGACCGAACATATGCGACAAGACTGCAAGCCGGCATTATGGGCACAACGAAAAAAAAAAAAAAAGAGAAGGTATGCATCAGGACGCAGCAATCACAACTGAGCAGCGACAATCTGGTGGCGATAGTGGACTCCACCCGTGACGTCACGTTTGTTTTCTTTGTGTTTGTTTGGAATGTCGCACGAGTGAAGCTCTCGTCAAGCGGGGTACATTCACACGGTGGCGCCACCTGTCGGCCGAGCGAGTTCTCCTGGCGTGACGAACATCAACGGACATTGCGAGCCACTAAATAGCTCTGCTGTTGAAATGTGCCTTGCACCTGTTCGCTTCACTACAAATGTGCTTAAAGACGATAGTCTTCTGCCGCCCCTGCTACATAGTTCCTTCTACGCTCCTATCTCTCACTGTCCTTCCCTTCTCTCATAACAAATTCAACGGAGTTAGTTGCTTCAGTGCAATTCAATTTTCCCGCTTTCACACTGCTGGCACTACACCCGTCGGGGCAGCGCACATCTTTTTCCTTATGTTTCGTTTCTTGTTCGGTTTAAAACGAGCTCGAGCTCCGTTCTTTTTTGTTTTTGCTTTTGCCTCGCATTTCTGTGCCATTTTTAACGCCTTTATTTGCTTTCGTAAAGACCAACCCAACATGTATTCTTAAAGGGGCCATGAAGGCAATAGGCAAGTTCGGTTCATTCGAAAGATTTCCCTGTTAGTATAACACCGACATCACATTTAACCACACCACACAAATAAGCTATATAATTAGGAGGAAAGAGAATGGCCATGTGATCCACTAGCTCATTTCTTGCAACAGAACCTATGACGTATTATGGGCAGCTGTGCCATTGGCTGTGGCCGGCAAAATCTCACGCAAAGTAATCATCGGTTATAAGCTTGCAGAACGAGCTGCGCTAAAATTTAATGTATATGCTTTTTATAGCAGTAATAATGGTGGGTAAACAATGAAAGTTACGAACGCGCACGTAAACATAGAAACACCAGTGCACACTGCGCGCATTATGCCGGTTACAGTTGCACAGCATTCCGGCTCTTAGGGTTTGTCTCACACGACACTGGCCGATTAGCGTAAGCGACGTTGTCTTCTATGACTCATTTTATCGAGGATACCAAATGTTTCACGAAACCAGCACTATCAACCGTAGCTAATCACGTCACAAACAAAGCGAGAGTGGACAGCGGTCCCGAGCGGTGTGGTGACGCCATCTAGGAGGACTGACAGCAAACGAGGCGTTCCGCCGTTGGTTACAGCCCTAGTCCGCATACTTACGTTCGCTTCAGTGCTCGCCCTGGGTACGTCATCGCAGACGTCACGAAACAGACGATTCAGCGGGAGAATTAAAATTTTTTATGGCTTAAATTGTTTAAGTTCTCAGGGAATAAAGTATCGTTTGGTGCCGGACAAGTGAGAGAGAGAGAGAGAGAGAGAGAGAGAGAGAGAGAGAGAGCGGGCTCTTTATTGAATAAGCAGAGAGATTTGCCGGCGTTTACAGTCGCCTCCATGCTTCTCTGCTGAGGATGGAGAATGGAGGAAGAAAAGCCCAAAGAAAAAATTTACACCATCTTCCCGGGAGGGGAACCATGCGGTAGATGCGACGCATCGGGGGTTGCCGTTGCGTTTCCGTTATGTTAGCGATGTCAGCGTGTGGATTGCTGGTGTTGTGTATCCTATTTACGCAGCATGTTCACCCCCGATGCGTCGCATCTACCCCATGGTTCCCCTCCCGGGAAGATGGTGTAAATTTTTAACCGAGCGCAAGGTGCGCGCTAACGCACAGCTGGCACGGCGACGGGAGCGGGCGCAGCCGAGCGCAAGCTGCGCGCTGACCGCGCTGACGCACAGATGGCGCTGCGGTGAGAGCGGCGGAGCGCGCAGCTGCCGCGGCGAGGAGAATGGGGGAGGGATGCGTACTACGCCGCGACAATGCGGGACAAGGCGAGTTAAAGAGATGCGTCGCATCTAAAAAGCTGGGCAGGAAAGAAAAGAAAAAAAAACTGTCGTGCACTTGGCGTGATAATGGACTTACACGCATTTGCTTTTCGTTCTGAGCTTGGGCCACATAATTTACAATGTCGAAATTAGGCCAATATCATCCAAATGGTGCTTGGTGCTGCTTCGAGGGACAAGTCCATGGTCCTTATATAATCTTGGGAGTTATTGGTCCCTGTTCCAGACGTTCGATGTTTGCAAGGAAGTGTGATCTTGGTTCCATGTAGGCCGCACATTCTAACAAAATGTGCTCAACTGTTTCAACACAAGAACAATTATAGCAAGGCGGATTTGGCGTCGCTCCAAGGCGAACAAGGTAACTGATTGACGGGTTTAACGCGCCAACGCAACGCAGGCGATGAGGCGCGCCGTAGTGGAGGGCTGTGGATTAATTTTGACCACTTGGGGATCTTTAACGAGCGCCGAAATCTCGAACATACGGGAGGTTTTGCTTTTCACCTCCATCAGAAAAGCGGCCGCCGCGGCCGGGAATCGAACCCGCGACGAAGGAGGTAACTGTTTGTGTAGGCACAGTTCAGCCGTAGACGATGATACAACGTTTCCTGGTTACGAGGGAGCTGTCTTGGGAGTCTGGAATTTAAGTCTGGGTCAGTCGTGTGCAAAAGACAGCGGGTATTTTGGAAGTTATTCCCTAAACTGTTTCTTTTAGTCACCGCACTGCGGTGGCGCATGGCAGAAGCTTCTGTTTTCGTAAAAACACCTTGCGGTATTTCCGGTGCAGAATGCCTTTACGAAACGCTTCGTCGGCTTTTTGGTTCCCTTTGATGCCGCCGTGTCCAGGTATCCACTGCAATTTCATGTTGTTTCCAGCAGAGCAGGCAAGCTGGTGAACGTATGAGATGTCACAGGCAGCGATTTGGTGCGGGCAAAACATACTTCTCGATAGAATTTGAAGAGCTGCCTTGAAGTCTGTGAAGCTACTCCACTGGTGCGGCACATGGTGCAGGATGTAAACAATTGCTTCCTTAAGGGCATAGATTTCAGCCGCTGTGCAAGATTTTTGTCGCTCCAGACGATGTGTAATCATTTGACCAGTTAGTGGTATGTATAATCCAGAGCAATAGCTTTGCATGGTTGATGAACCATCGGTAAATATGAATGTTCTTGCTGAATGCTCTCTATACGTTTAGTCTAGAACGATGTGGAAGATTTCTGACTGGGGCATGTCTTTTTAGGGCCAGTTCATGGGATGCCACATTCAAATATGACTGGGGCATAGTCTTTTTAGGGCCAGTTCCTGGGATACCCCATTCAATTTGTAGGGAGAGCATGGTTCCAAGAAGGGAAATATGGCGGCATTATTTGTGAGGGCTGGATTGGAACAGACCGTGGTATGCTATGAATCGTCTGGGCAAATCCAGAACTACGGCAATTGGAGGCGATACGACTTAGGAAGCGATTTCTTGCTTGAAGCCGATGCCTCAAGTGCACTCGAAAAGTTTCCTGTTTTATAATTACTTCAGAAAGCAAACAACGCCTCTGATACGGTTCCAACGATCGAACATCCCTTCGAAGTCCAAGACAGGTACGTAGGTTGTTGTTTCTTGCCGCCTCAAGGCTTTTCTTGCTTGTCTCAGATATTTTATGCAGGATAGGGAGGTTGTAACATACATACATACATACATACATACATACATACATACATACATACATACATACATACATACATACATACATACATACATACATACATACATACATACGTACGTACGTACGTGCGTACGCGCCGCGCATAGGTGCATACGTGCACACGAACGTACATACGTACATACATACATGCATACATACATGCATACATACATACATACGTGATACGTACGTGCATACGTACATACATACGTGATACGTACGTGCATACACACATACATACATGCATGCATACATGCATACATACATACATACATCCATGCATATATAGATACATGCATGCATACATGCATACATACAACTTTATTTCACGATAAATTTCACTGCACATTCCATCCACGCAGCACCCCATCCACATCGCTCTTGTGCAGCATAACGGCATACACATTCAATGGCAATCACTGCGCAAGTGCTCGTAGCTCTACCGAATAAAACAAACGTATTTTGTCTGCATGACCATTTTCATTAAAAGAAGGCAGGTACTCTCGGTCATGTACTTACATTGCACCTCAAATATGCCTGAGGTTTCCGTTTCGCTAAACGATGTGGACATGTATGATCCATGCCACCAACTAGTTTCAGTAGTTCGGAACGGTCCTGCTTAATATGAATCGCGGTCAAGTATTCCTTCACTTTGGCCTGGTGGCTGAATCGAGTGACAGACGGAGAGAACAAAATTTTCGCGTTTAGGTAGTCCAAAGATCAAAGTTAAGTAGACAGGTTTTTCTTTAATTAGGCGATTATATCTATGTGATGACCAACTGTACAGGGAGGTTATGCGCCAAGGGGGACACAGAGTGAGGTGGTAAATATTGATGTCTGTCGCCAAATTTATTAAAATTTACTAATTAACTTTTGCTGACTGCAGAAAGCAGGCATGTTTGCATTGAAAAGTTAGACGGAATCGTGTTTCTACACTCTTTCATTTGGGATAATTCTTCTAGCCCATCCGTAGTCCGAGATATCGAACTGCAAAGTTTAATGGCCGTTCGCAAGACTACACACGCAAGGCCGCGAGAACCGGCGCAAAGCTTATCCCTTTTGTGACGTGCCTGCTGTGCAGGATGTTTAGTTTGACAACGAGGTGGAGACATAGGTAAAAGTGGTAACTTGCACCCTCTCAGTCTTGGCTTGCGTAATCGCAAACTGCAGTACTCGGAACAGCTGTTGTTCCGTGATTTCGCCAGCCGAGAGTGAAAGCGGGGTAGTTATCGCTCTTGCTTATGCCTCCACCCCGTTGTCAAACTAAATACCCCACGTCACAAAAGAGAGGAGCCTTGCGCCGGTTCTCGCGGCCTTGCATGTGTAATTTTAGAAACTGCAATTAAACTTTGCAGTTAGATAGCTATCAGTATGGGTCCGCCAGAAGAATTCTGCCAAATGAAACAGTGTAGAACCACGATTGCGTCTAACTGTTCAATACAAACATGCCTGCTTACTGCTTGCACTAAAAGTTAATTATGGAATTTAAATTAATTAGGCCACCGACATCAATAATTACCTCCTCATTCGGTGTCCCCCTGGTCGCATAATCTTACTGTAGAGGGGTTCCTCATGTAGACCTAAGCGCATAATTTAAAAAAAACCCGTCGACTTAACTTTGATCACCCTGTATACCTGACTGCAACTCCCTGAAGAATCGATGTTCATATCACCTAATATAATAACATCCCTTTATTGTTTCCCGTGAAATGCGCAAGCACAGTTCCTAGCTATGCGAAGAAAAGGCCACGTTCAGCCTGATATGCCCTGTACAGTACTCCTATAAATACATCGTCAAACTGCCCAAGGAGGAAGTCTGCTTACTCGCTTTGAAGGCGAAATCCTTGTAATACACGTCGATGACATCTTTACTGCTACATCGTATTTGCTCCTGTTTCTTCCCTTTCGTTTGTTCGTTTTTTGGCGCAAATTACTTCGACAGGCTTCTTTACTGCAGCTATTTGCAGCTTTACTGCAGCTGTGTTTGCAGCTATTTCTTTGCTTTGGTTTCTTTGTCTTCTGGCGGCAACACACGCCACGTGTTCTACTCACGTTCAGTCACGTTCACTTTTCACGCACTATTTTAATTTTTGTTTCACCGCTACAGACGTGCAGAGGTAGAGCGGTGGTAAAACACTGGGCTCACTTCCGGCTGTAGTGACTGGGTTAAATACCATACGAACTCAAACGTGTTTTTGCATTGCCTTTTTACGGTAGCGGCCGTTTACTGTGCCGGACAACAACTACGGCTTTCCGCCAAATAGGGCGCTTAAGGTTTTCGCCTTAAAATTGACATCGGGATCCACGAATGAGTTCAGCAAGTGACAAAGCTCAGAAGTTAGAGACGTTAGAAATTGTAGGTAGCGATAAAAATGTGTAGTTTGGTATATCATGGCCTGCAGAAGACGTATGCCAGGTTTGTGTTACAGCAACAATGTCGTACAAAAATCAGTTTCACGCTATATGTGCAAAGAGGTCACAACTGTTGCAGCACTTGTGTATTGCAGTGCAATATTGATCGAAGCTGGTTGTCTGCAGAAGTCGTTAACGACACCGAGGTTCAGCATATAAAAAAGAATACTGAAGGAGTGCTGACACAAAATTTTTTTGTTAAGTTTTTTTCGCGGCTATGCCCACTAATCATAAAATGGCGCATTAGATTGACAAACCCGGCATAAATAATTACTTACAGCTCCGTTTAGGCGTGTCTGTTTCGGTTTCAGTGAAGCGAACACTGAGGCAGCCGCCATGACGGGAAGGCGAATTTGACGTCACTATTGTCGTCGCACTACAGCCGATGCCGGACTGGGCGCGTGCGGGCGCGCGCGCCAGAATGGCCCGACCGGCCATTGTCGCACGTGACGCCAGTTCCAAAAACTGTGACGTGTTGCACAAGAAGGAAAAGCGCGCCAACAGCACCACGGCCGCCTCGATACGTCACGGGAGCCCTGACGTCAGCCTTTTGGTGCTTTTGGGTCGAAGCGCAGATGACGTCATGAGCAAAGCTTATAATTGATTTAAAATATGTTCCTGAACGGTTACGGTTTAAACTTCCGAGGGGGTATCTCCATTTACAAAGGAATCATTTTACATAGTTATCGAAGCTACGAAATTTCGTGTCACTGCTCCTTTAAACATAAAAATTAGGTATAAAAAGCAGGAACTAAAATTGCAAAAAAAAGAATTAAAAAAAAGAACGATGACGAGATGCGTGTGGTTGGGACCGCCGATGAAAAGTTTACGCTACTCGAGCTAGGTCGGCTTCTGCGTTTACCCCAATTGCCATTGAGCTATCAGGGGCCCTAGGGCCCTATTCTCGACTGCACAAATTGCCGGCAATTCAGGCAATTTTCCGGAAGTCTTTTCTGATTGGCTTTCAATTTTGGTCACGTGCTTCCGGTTGACAAAGCGGTTGTGTGTGCTGCCGTCATTTTGACGTTTCATGTCGTCTACGGACACCAGTTCTAAAGTTTGCCTTATTTCTCGTTACTAAAGGCGCATAATTCTTGGCCGGGAATGAAAAACCAGACTAAATGCAGCGGACATGACAACGTAAGCCTGTCTTTGCTATTCAACAACAACACTGCTTGTAAACTGCTTGTAATACACACCCCCTCTGTGATTGGCTGAGAAGGCGTGACGTAATTTAAACAGTTGGCGGGAACGATTACGTCATGCATTGGCAACTTCAGCCTGCGTAAAAGTGACGTAATTCTACGTAACAGCGTGAAAATGGCGGCTGTTTTTGTCGCAAAATACAAGCAAAATAGGGCACAATATTGCCCCGGCTTACGGCGCCGCGAAATGTGCGGCAATTTGCAGCAGGCGCAGTTTCGCATGCGCGCTGTTTAAAGCATGTTTCCTACCGAAACAAATTATAGTTTCAACTGCGTCCAAGTCAGCGATCATGGAACATACAAATAAAGTGCAGTATTTTGCTTTTATGTTTGGCAAAGAAATAAAAATTATTTGTTTGGCGTAACCGAAACATAAGAGGGCAGTACAGGCCTCTCCATGACAAAGAGAACCCAATGCATGACATTTGTCCATACTTGTCCTAGTGAGCTGTTGGGTCACATGATCGAACTGAAGAGATAAATAACAATGAAAAGTGACTATTTAGTTCATTACAGCGCTGATTGCAGTCGAGCTTGACGAATGAGTGAATTGGCGACATCGGTGCGCTCCGTGGTTATCAGGCGTAGCGCTTCGCTGCTCTGATGTGTCATACCAGCGATGGTCGCGGCCGTCTTTTTCTGTGATCACGCCATAAACCTGTATCACCCTGTAACATAGGAGTAGACGATGGCGTGGCGGTGGTGGCGGCAGGGAAGGTGATAACGCAACAAAGCTTGCATTGAAGCAAAGAGCCCAGCTATGTTACTAAAAGTGATTGAAAGAAATAAATAGATAGAAATAAACTCGACATCCGCCTTTCACTTGCTTTTGGATCAACGTTACGCGATCGCCTTGTGGCGTTGACGCCAAATCTGACCTCCAGAAATGTGTTTATCTTGTCAGCCTCAGCTACCGTCTTAATTTTTATAGTACATGCCAAGTGTTTTTATATCTTTCTTGCTCAATATTTAATACCTTGGTAGCGATCTTTATGAGTGACTCGTCAAATTACACTGCACGTCGTCATAGCTATAGGTGTTGCACGTCACTGATTTCTTACGTCGTGCTTACGCAAAAAAACATGGGCGAAATGCCGGCAATTTGTGCAGTCGAGAATAGGGCCCCTATAGGGGAAAAAATGGGGATATATTGTTCGCTCCAGGCGGTAGTGATGCGCGATTTATTTGAAGGGCAAGAGGTGACAGACCTGCCACTGCTCGCCGAACGTCTGGCTAGCCTGGTGTGTCAGCTTACGGGCATGCTGGTGGGCAGCTTCGTTACCGGAAATGTCGGCATGGGCTGGAGACTAAATCCTTACGTGGTGTTGAGGGGGGGGCTGCAGTAGAATTTGTGCGGCGGGCCGTGAGATGAAGCCGCTCGAGGAAGTTCAACACGCTCGTTGGCAGTCCGCGATAATGACCTCCGCAAGGGTTTGGGCAATAGGCGATGGCCACTTCTGCTTGTAGTGGTAGGAATTGACGCGCTTGTGAGTAGGGCTTGAGTTATAGCCACAATAGCGGTCATGGTTCTTCTTCCGGGATGGGAGGCTGCGTCTGTGTACACTTTGGTATAGAGTTTTGGCCGTACTGTTTGCAGATTGCTATAGCTCTGGCGTCTCTGCGATCCTGGTGGTGTGTCGGATGCATATTGCGGGGCAATGGGAGTCAGAGGCTTCGGAAGTATTCTGAAGCTGGAGTGGAGGACGGGAAAGACAATCGAGTAGGATGATGATGTTAAATGCTATGATGATGATTTTGTGGTTCCAGAACTCAGGGTTTTTTGTCTGCGTTTGATACTGATACTTTTTTTCAGAGAAGTCGGCCCTATCTGTTCCAAATTATTCTCGAATAAAACAGCATTTATTCCAAGTCATCACCATCAGTCTACTCAGGTTCACTGCACGACGAAAGCCTCTCCCATTGAGCTCCAACCGCTCCTGTCCTGCGCTACTTGAGTTAACAGTTTACCCCCGAATTTATTTATTTTATCCCTCCATCAGGTTAATGGCCTTCCCTTTCCTCTAGACCCATCTCTTGGTATCCACTCTGTTACCCTAATTGCCCACCGGTTGTCGGTTCGTCTCGTTACACGGCCAGCCCAAGTCCATTTCTTTTTCTTTACTTTAACTATGATATCTTCTTTTCTAGTTTGTTCTCTGATCCAGGTAGCTCGTTTCCTGTCGCTGAGTGTTACTCCTAACATTATTCGTTCCATGAACCATTGAGCAGACCTAAGTTTGCGTTCTAGTTGCTTAGTAAGGCGCCAAGTTTCAGCTGCATATGTCATCACCGGCAGTATGCACTGGTTGTAGATTTTTATTTTGAGTGACAGAAATAGCGTACTTATCATTATTTGGGAGTGCTTGCCTAATGCCCTCCAGCCTATACATATTCTGCACCGGATTTCTCTCTCGTGGTTGGGGTCAGCCCTAACCATCAGTCCGAGGTAGTTATATTCTTTTACTTCTTCTGGCGTTTCACTTCCGAAGCTGAAGAGAAGGCTTTTGGCATGCTTATTCTTCATTACTTCGGATTTATTCATATTTATTTTTAGCCTCGCAGTCTTGCTTTCTGATTGTAGCCCCTCAAGCATTGTTTGCAGGTGTTCTGCAGTCTCACTCAGCGAAACTATGTCGTCCGCACGCCTCAACTTGATCAAGCATTCCCCGTTTATCCTTAAGCTTGTGTTTCCCAGTCAACCTTTTTAAATACTGCCTCCACACATGCTGTGAACAGTTTTAGTGAGATGGTATCTCCCTGTCATACTCCCTTTCGGATCGGGAATTTATCCGTTTGCTTGGAGGGGGGGGGGGTATCCTGCCCATGCATTTCCTATATATGTCTTCTAGAAGTCTTATTTAGGTCCCCTTTATTCTCTGGTCTTTTAATGCTTCTAGCATGGTTGCGGTGAGTACGGAATCAAAAGCTTTCTCATAATCTATAAATGCCATGTAAGGTGGTTTAGTGTACTCTCCAGATTTTTCAATCGCTTTATTGACGACATGGACGTGATCTACGGTTGAGTACCCTTTCCGAAACCCAGCCTGCTTTCTGGGTTGTTGGGAATCCAGGCTGTCATCTATGCGGCTAACTATAACTTTGGTAAATATCTTGTAAACAACTGAGAGTAGGCTAACGGGTCTGTAATTTTTGAAGTACTTGGTATCTCCATTCTTATGAATGCGAATAATGTGGGCGTTTTTCCAGGCTACGGGCACTTTTTGAGCCTTCAAGCATTCCGAAAATAGTAAAGCAAGCTTTTCCAGTACAATGTCTCCTTTCTTCTTCAAAAGATGACCGGTTAGGCCGTCGTCACCTGCAGCTTTTCCTATTTTCATGCCTTTGAGAGCCTTTCCTACCTCCTCTTTAGTTAATAGTGGGACATCGCAAGTTCGACTAGATCGACTTCGACATGACTAGATCGACTTCGACATGAGACGACGACAGCCCAAGTCCCTAAGGGGTTTCGCCCCTAATAAAGTAACTCATCTTATTTAGATACTCCAATAAGGCTATATAAAAAAAGCCCAGAACGAATAAAAGCGGCGTAAGAGTTGAATAAGCATTGCTATACAATGCTGTGAATGTGTGCACATCTTTTCACCTTTTAATAATAATCTGCGCTGAGTGAAACATGAACAGGCTGCGTTTTAATTATGGCGCTGAGCATGAAAGGGGCCAAGGGATTCAAAATTGTGCTGAGACGCAAACTGTCGTCGGTCAAATACACCGTCTTTTGTCCTCGTTATGGGGATGCATATTAAGGTTGGTTGTCCTGACTTTCACATTTCAGTTCTTTTAGCGCGGCAAGGGAGACGATTCCGAGTGCACGTAGTCGTTTGCAGTAAGCCCGTATTTTTAATCATTAATCAATTATTTTTTATTTATTTATTTATTTATTTATTTATTTATTTATTTATTTATTTATTTATTTATTTATTTATTTATTTATTTATTTATTTATTTATTTATTTATTTATTTATTTATCTGCATAACTACATTCCCCCAAAGGACATTGATGTAGGAGATACATCGAAGAATATGTACAGTCCGAAAATGGACTTGACAGTCTCACACTAAGGCAAAAGATATACAAGCATAAAAATATACAGAGACATTTATTAAAAGACTAGCTGTAGTACCCGGCGGTGCCGGGTGGGCCATTATATTAAGGACAGCAATTGGTATTTGTTAGTCGCCATTTTAGGCTACTTCATTGGGAAGTGGTACACACTCGGGAGCGCCTGCCTGCTGTCAGTAAATAGGCTCCTACTGCAGGCGCGTTGTGGTAATGTGAAACGACTGGTACTCGTGTTTTACTCCAACTCTCGCTAAACAAATTCCACCAAGATGGCGCGTCTGAGCGAAGGAGTCAGTGAGTGAAAAAGGTTTTTATTTGGCCGGCGAAGTGGGAGTGGTTCCCAATTTCAGAAAGCCATGTGATGAGTGGGCAGCCTTCGCTCTGGAGGAAGTATTCGTTTTTGAACACCAAACGACAGTAAAGACAAGGGGTAAAAAATAAAAAAAAAAGGTAAAGGAGGGAAAAGGCGAAAGAGGAAAAAAAAAAAAAAAACAGACATCGTACACAACCAGTCACAGGGGTTATAGAAACATTGTAATAACCACCACTGCACAGTAGTCATAAAATATGCAAAAAAAAAAATAAAGCTGGAACAAATTCGCGGCAGTCAAAGTAATTTTTTATTTGGGAGCGCCCACCAATATCACTAGGCCTTCTTGGGTGGTGCACTAGAAGTACAGGGCGGCACACAGACGAAGAAAAGGATGCTGCGTTCTATCCGTTACAACGTTATCTTCGACAATATCCCGTCACTTAGAGTGCTGTCCTGGCGAGTTTCTCACATTTATTTTTTAAAAAGAAGGATAAAGAAAAAATACACAAATTCAGAGAGAAAAGGCAGTATATAATATAATGAAAATTAATCCGCACACAGAAAGAGAATGCAGTTTTACGCGCCCTAACTAGTCCGCTTTCCTTCCTTTGTTTTCTGTTCTCCTCGGCAAAACTGAAGAGCAGCTCCCCTCACTAAAACTAAACTCACAAACTAAAACACACAAACTAAAAAAAGAGAGTCACGGTAGCCCTTCCTTCCCTTTTGACCGGAAGCCCTCCGCTTCCAAACAAGTTCACAAAGTTTCAAAAAATGAAAACTTGCGCAAAGGACGAGGACAGAGAAACACAGTAGACGGGACGAGCTCGGTCCTTGTTGTTTGCGCTGGTTTTAATTTTTTTTTAATCCACGAACCAACACGCCCAACAAAGCATTCTATTAAGTTCACAAAGGCCGCGCCCACGCAGGAGGCCGCCGCGGGGAGAGGGGTTAGCAGTTTCAAGGGTGCATCTGGCCAATCTGGCGGGTAAGGTAGCAGGCAAGGGAAGGGAGAGGGGGAATTTCCACGCGGGGGCATCGGAACAGATTTCGGAACGGGAGGATGGGCCGCAGGGCCGCGGGCTATCGGCAACAATTTGTGCTACTAGGGGAGCAGGAGTAGAGGAGAGAATGAAAGAATGGGCGAGGGCGTAAAAGAGCGAAAGTCTTTCTTCCCCTCCGACGCAGCTGCCTCCCCCCCTTTCAGACAAGGGCGTCGGGAGGGGGGTGAAAAAGGGGCACTTGCTCCCCTTCCCTCCCCAAGACACACCAGAACAATTTCCCCCTTCCTCCTGCCCTCTCATTTTCGAGACAACTAAGTCCCGCCGATGAGCATGATTCCAGAGGCTCGCATTTGAGCTGCTGCACACGCGTCTTGGTGCCGTTTTCACATCGCCCCGCTATCAAGTGAAACCTTCGACACCTCCTGGGCCTTGGAACTTCAACAAGGTATGCTGCATTTATCGACATGCCTAAAGAAAAAGTAAAATCTTGGGCAGCCCGTGCTGGTGCAAGAAGTTCGCGTTACGCTTTATCCCTGCTGGAGGACTCCAGCAGTATTGTGATTGATGAAGAACCAGGACATTGTCCGGCATTGGTACCTGCCTCCTGTGAGCATGATACGTGCAGCAACGCATTGCCTGCTTCCGCAGCTCAGCCAGTTCGGCAGGAAACGCCGGGTTTAGTAGCCCAGGAATCGGCTGCAGACGATGAACTGCAGCCTCTAGGCAGTCGAGGGTCATACCTTTCTGAGAACACTAGCAGTGATTCGGACAGTGAGTTTACTGACGCCGACATCAGATCGAATTTGCAGCGATGGATGGTCGACGAAAACGTCACGCAAAAGGCTGCGACATCTCTGCTCAAGCTACTAAGAAAGCATCGTTGCTTCAGTGATCTGCCTCAGGACTGCAGGAGTTTTTTGAAAACGCCAAGGAATACTGCTGTTGTCGCGGACATTGCCGTAATTGCACCGGGGAGATACTGCCACTTCGGACTGTTGAAAGGGCTGCGGGACGCGCTGCAATGCCTAAAGGAGATCCCGACCACGATAGCTTTGTATGTAAACGCAGATGGACTTCGTGTGTACATGAGTTCGAAGATTGAATTGTGGCCAATACAGTGCAGAATAGCTAACTGTGATTTACCACCTATCATTGTTGGTGTATACGAAGGTAAAATCAAGCCTGGCAAAGGTAACGAATTCTTGTCGCGTTTTGTCACTGAACTAAAGGCTGTCTTGGCAGCAGGTGTAACAATAGGACAACGCACTGTGACAGTTTCAATCAAAGGGGTTGTTTGCGATGCACCAGCCAGGTCACTTGTTCTCGCGACCAAAGGACACAGTGGGTTTAGCTCTTGCCCAAAATGCAGTGTGTACGGTGGTCGCGAAAAGAGAAGAGTTTGTTTTCCAGACACACCAGGTGTCCCGCGCAGTAACCTAACTTTTCGCGCGCAGAGAGATCTGGAACACCACAAAGGAGAGTCCGTATTAACCGTGCTTCCCATGGATTTTGTGGATGATGTGCCTCTAGACTACATGCATTTGGTATGCCTAGGAGTGATGAAGAAGTTGATCTGCTTGTGGGCAGGAGATAAGCCGCAAGCGACAAAAGAGAAGTCGAAAGAGGCATTAGCACCTTCAAAGTGCGATGCCCTGTCAGAACAGGCACTATTACTTGCTCCCTTTATTCCGAGAGAGTTTGCGAGGAAGCCTCGAAGCCTAGACGAGCGCCTGAAGTGGAAAGCAGTTGAATTTCGGTTGTTTCTGTTGTACACAGGACCGGTTCTCTTGAAACAATGGGTGTCCAACGACGTGTATTGCCACTTTATTGCATTTCACTGTGCAGTGTCGCTTCTGGTGCATAGGGAGTTTTACTATGTGCACAACTCGTATGCTAAAGCCCTTCTCCAGTCCGTAGTTAAAGGGGTGTCAAGGATCTATGGTTCGGAGCAAGTTTCGCACAACGTACACTGCCTTTTGCACCTGGCGGATGATGCTCTTCGACATGGACCGCTAGATGAGTTTAGTGTCTTTGCTTTTGAAAACAACATGAGAACCATAAAAAAGATGATCCGAAAAAGTGGAGATCCGTTGCTTCAGATTTGGAATCGAATGCACGAAAAGGATCTGCACGGCAGTCACTCTGTCTGCGAAAAGACGCGAAGCTACGAGTTTGGAAAACCTCACACTTCGGGACCCATGCTTCCCCAGTGCTGCTCACCGCAACACGAAATTGTGAAAACTCCAAAGTTCACGTTAGCCGCGAACAAAGCAGATGGTTGCTGTATTGTTGGGGGCGACGTCATTAGTATCTTAAATATTGCTCACTTTAAGTCATCCGGAGAGCCTTGTATCATTGGACGAAGATATCTACAAAAGGACGACCTTTACACGGTTCCGCTTGAATCGTCTCGCTTGGGAATCGTTGTTGTGTCTCAGCTCTCACCTGTGGCACAGGCGTGGCCCTTACAGAGCGCAGCAAAAGCTGTAAGGTTGCCGCAAAGCGAAAAATTTGTCATCTTGCCAATCGTGCACTGTAGTTAGTCAGATTGCTTCATTTATGAGCACTGCATACTAAAATGCCTAGATACTAGCGAATTATTGCGATGTTCACATGTCTGAATATTATGGAGTGTCCTAACTAAAATGGATCCATTTGTGTTATTGTATTCGACTCCTTTAACGTCAGGCATTGTTTTGTGTGAGTGGGTTTGTTTTCTGCATATACTTGGAAGCCTGTGTTCATGTCATTAATGCGAAAGTGCCTGATGGAATCGGCTTCATGTGTAATAATAATAACTGTAATAATATAATTTGTTCTGGACGTTTTTATTATGGAAGTGACTGATGCCTTGAAAGGTGAATAAATTGTGTTCCACTTGAATAATCTCCCGCGCCCTGTCAAATTTGTGTTTCCGTTTGCTACGCCACGTATACAGGGTTAATTATTAAGACATGCTGCCTCATCACACACACAAAAAAAATTGCTCTTCTGTTGGTAACTCAAACTGTGAAGGGTTAAGAATAGGGGGTTTAAAATGAACAATTTTACGCGAATGTTTGCCATGTATATAGGATTAGCTGTACAGTCTGATAAGTTAAATGCTGTGAATTCCCGTCGGCTGGTTTCCTTTTTTTAGATGTCGTTCCTTATCGTGGAGTTCACACAGACCTTGGAAGTTGAAGTGGTGCCGGCAGCATGGGTGTCTGACGATATGTGCTGCTGGCCTAAAGCGAAGCCAGAGAGAAATAAAAGGCTGGTTAAGGACGTTTCTGAACCACTGGAAGGATGGCCACAATACTCGGTGGAAGTGAAAGGTGTCTTTGGTAAGTTGTAAACGCGTTTGTCCCTTGCATATTTTGAGTTATCTATTTTCTTTGAGTGGGTTTCATTTTCAGCAACTTCATGAGATTTTTGCGGATGCAAAGTCTCTCAACCCGAGAAATAGAAATAAATCTCGCGGGCGGGGAAATACCATTTCCCAGAAGCGCGGCGTGCCCGAAGCCGGCACGCGTTCGCAGCTGGCGCTTGGTATTTTCATGTGCCGGTGGCGCAAACTCAAACTCTTAAAAACGCCAAATATGGCTGTTTCCAGTACCTCCCATTTGTGTTCACGAGTGTGCGGTGTAATATATCTTCTCAATTACGCAAGTGCGAACCCATTTTTAATGCGAACGCGCCTGGGCGTGTACAGCCTTTTCTTACGTCTCCCCCCCCCCCTCCCCCCTCCCCACCTTTTCCCCGATCACTCCGTTTGGGTATTGAGGATGATCGCACGTCTGCAAAATAAAAGCATGCACCCCAGCTGGTCTCAGCTGGTCGTTTCGTTTTCAGCTGCTTTCGAGATGTCCTCTTATCTGCAGGAGCAAACTTGGTCACTTTCGAGGCCTGCGTATCTTTCCGTGGTGCCATGCGTACAATATTTCTGTCTGTAAAAAAAAAAAAAAAAAACATCAGAGGTCCCTGCTTTGCCCCGATGCAGGAAAAAGCGAGTTCAAGCGTGACCTCCATTTTTTCTCGTTTCTGTGATCGAGTGCGTTCCTAATGTGTTGCGCTTAGAGCGCGAGGAGCAATGCAAGTTTTCGCACTCTTTTTTTCTTTGCCTGTGACAATCTGGTGTGTTGTGAAAACAGTTTTAACATGCAAAAATGTGAAACACTAGATTAAAATTTGAGAGCAAACGTTACAATATCGTCACAGATGAAAGTTTAACACGTATAAAATAAAAATAGGCACGATACTAGCAAGTGTTATGCATGCAGAAAATGACGTATTAACTAAAAAAATTATTATAATAGGCTGCCCTTTACTTTTTTTCGCCGGTTTTTGCTGCACATAAATCCACCACAAATGCTTTTTTTTGTTTTTACGTTTTCAGCTTCATACGAAACCGCAAGGAAAAAACTTGATCGCTCACAGTTTACATCAGATTTGTCATCCACAGAAGACGACTTGAGTCAACGTCGGAAGGTGCGGAGGCCAAACCGATTTGAGTCCGATTCTGAATCGGACTCACCGCCGCCGAAGAGGGGACGGAAGCAACCTTCATCTGCCCGGCAGTTGTACCCAGAGTTGCCGGTCTGCTTTCCCTCGTCCTTGCTACAGGTCTGTTTCAACCTTTTCCATTCATTGTAATATGAAAGATTTGGATCGATATGTAGTGGCGCAAATTAAACAATGCTCTTCGTACAGCAGTATAAGACTCAGGTCTATAAGTTACACATATTTTCTATTTCTGCAGCGGATGCACTGTCCCCTCCGAGGCAGGGACCTACAGATAACAGTGGTTCAAGTACACCTCGTGTTGCAGGTTTGATACAATTATATCAGCAACTGAGGGCTTGAAGTTTATCATAGTTTGGTCTTTCTTGCAGGACATACTGCCTCTACAGATCTGTACCCAGAGTTGCCAGTCAGCTTTCCCTCGTCCCTTGTTTCAGGTCCGTTTCAACCGTCTCCACTCATCGTAAAACGACTGGGCTCGAATGTAATGGCGCAAATTAAACAATGGTCTTCGTACAGCAGTAAGATGCAGATCTTTAAGTTCGCATATTTTTTTTTATTTCTGCAGCGGATTCCCTGTCCACTCCGAGGCAAGGGACTCCTAGACCTACAGATAACAGTGGTTCAAGTACACCTCGTGTTGCAGGTTTGAAACAATTATATCAGCAACTGAGGGCTTGAAGTTTATGATAGTTTGGTTTTTCTTGCAGGACATACTGCCTCTACAGCTAGAGCTCCTGCCATCCCAGAAAGGGGTATCTATGTTTCTCATTGCTCTTTCTTTTTTTTGTTGTTGAAAATTGGTTTTTAAAAATGTTTAAAAAAATGGCGGTTTAGAAGACAGCCTTCTAAACCGCCATTTTTTTCTGTAACTGATTTCGTAATTTACTGCCTTTATTACATTTACTAGAATTTCAGAAGCAAGTGCTGAGGCAGCTTCAGGTGATTCGACTGATGCTGGAGCAACACGGAGATGTCCTGGACAACTTGACCCAACTTAAGTCGCCCGACACCGTTGGACAGCCCCTGCTTATACCCACACCGTTTGAAGAGCTCAGTGAGCTACGGGACTTCGATGACACTGTCAACGAGGTTAAAGAGCAGCTGGTGAACACACTTTTTAGACTCTCTTGAAAGTGGTTTTATGATGACAGCTGTTTCAATGCGTGACTAACAGCGTATATAAAAATCCGTGGTTACAAATTAAAGCAAATGAAGGGTCTTTTTCCCCTATCGCCACAGATTGTTTAAAAATAAAGCTTACGTCAGCATACTTTAATTTTTTAAAATTAGCTTCTACTTCATGGTGGCCACGACGAAGGCAAGGGGTAAAATAGCAAAATATTTTAACGGGAATTTTAATGATCTGGCTTACAAGACATATTGCAACTAAAAAATAAAGTCCCATCTTCTTTTGTGCCAACCGCACAGTGAAATAGACTAAAAAAAAGGGCCCATCTCCCAGCGAGGGGGACTCGAGTAAATGCGTCGCATAGGGGGTGGGTGTATTGCGTTAACGTTTAGCGTTTGGGGAGTTGGTGGTAGTGAATGCGTTGTATCAGCAGCTTCTTGACGTAGTTTGATTGAGTCAAGGATATAAGGCGCGTTCGTACCCTTTGATTCTGTGTCGGTTTTGTGGCGCAGTGCGAAGAGCACCATGTACCTCGCGTTCCGCCCACAGGTAGTGAATGCGTTGTATCAGCAGCTTCTTGACGTAGTTTGAATGAGTCAAGGATATAAGGCGCGTTCGTAGCCTTCCATTCTGTGTCGGCTTTGTGGCGCAGTGGGTAGAGCACCATGTACCTTGCGTTCCGCGCGCAGGGTCGTGGGATCGAAACCCGGCGCCGGTAAGTATTATTTTTTTATATAGTGTAGGGGGAGGGGTGCGGACCTGTTGTTGAGAGCGAGGAGGGTAGCGTGATGCGGGAGAGGAGGAGTGGGGGATAGGGCGCACCTGGAACGGCTGTTGCGGACGCCAAGACACGCCGACAACGCCGGGTGACATCGTGAGTTAAAGAAATGCTCTGCATTTAAAATTGTTGCCTGCAGGAGAAATTGTTTCCCATCCGCACCTCTCCTGAAAGCGAAGCTGATCGGGAACAGGGTGATATGAGGACACTTGCGTGCCATGTCTCCGACTTTACCGCCGACGCACACGCAGTAAGCCGTTTCCAAGTGGAAGAAATGGGAATACTGCAATTGAGCCGGTGATGCTGGCGCAGCTAGACAACAATGACGACGTAGCCTCTCCCTCGCTGTGCCAGTGCACCACTGTCATTTCGATACGGCGTCGCTGTTAGTGGTTTGAAGCCTTGAGAGGAATTCGAGTGAAATGCTCTAAATTCTGCAGCTTCTGCGCGCCGAAACGTCACACCTGGGCTATGAGGCGCGTCTTACTGTAGGGATCCGGATTTATTTCAAAACATGAGGACCTTAAGCGTACCCCGCAATATCAACGCATGGGTGTCTTCTGTTTTCTCCTATATCAGCTAATACGGTCGCTGCGGCCAGGTTCTGTTGGTGAATCTTGAATTCACAAATGTCATGCAACCGCACTCGCACCGCCCTTGTCAACCAGGACGATCGCCTATTAATTTTTTCCCGACCAGTTTCTTATTTTGGTGCAATTCAGGGGTGCAATAATTGCTCCTGCAGCGCCCGCAACAAACCAGCGATTGGTTTGTTAAACTGAAGTATAGCCTATATCGAGAGGCTAGACCAGTTTTATATATGTTACATTTCTTCTAAATTGTTCAATCGAAAATTCAATTAAACACATTGGGTAATTAGCCCTCTGTGTCGGCAAATGAATATTGCTGATATTGGCAGCCGTGTCTGCAAAGATAAAGGTAAACATACACTTTCCTAACGCAGCCTCTTTTTAACGCAATTTTCTTGCTGCATTTCGCTCACTTTTTATGCTGAAGCCTCAGCACATTAAATCAGGCATCTGAATTAAAAATTTATTTTTAGTTCGCCAGTGAAATGTGCGATTGTGATAGATGACTGGTGCAAATTTTGTTCAAGATGTTTTCAAGGACGGCTTTGTGCACGTACGTGCGGTATATGCCCACAAGACTGTAATTGCAAATTGAAGAAAGACGAGTTCTCGCTACCTCTAGCTCTTTTCATGCTTTCCTCAGGATTCTTTGTACAGTTCCATGCAAGCTCAGGTACTACTTTTTCGTTTCCAGGTTGTCGAGCTGAGTACGTTAGGAGGTGACACCGTGGCGGTGGCCACACGAAAAGCACTGAACTACATAATGACCGATGAAGTTGCGCGGCAATACAGCTGGCTGGGGAACAAAGGCAAAGAAAAATTCTGCAACCTCAACGTAGCACCATTAATAATTTGTGAGTACTGTCATTATTACAGCAATAATTTCAGGCAAATTGTTTGTTTTCTAATTGTTCTTGTATGATCTGAAGTGACAATGTTTATGGGATATTGCACATTTTGGGGAATGTCAGCTATGCTGTTAACAGAATATCAGTCATGCTTTTCTGACTGCTTGTTTTCCAGCGGCCGTGAGGTCCAACAAGAAATACGCAGCAACCGTCAACGAGGTGGAGAACGTGATCAAGAGGTGGCTGCAGCATGCCCCGTGTCGCCTAAAGCAGCTGCAAGAGAGGCTAGCAAGAAAATCAGAGGTGCGCAATTGCCCCATTCCATCACCAAAATAACTTCCGAATTTAAATACAAACACGTTTTTGTTCATCTAAGACTATTCAAAATTTTCTTGGGATCTTATGTCTGAGTTGCTCTTTAGAGACAAAGCGTTTCTAGTAGCAATTTAGCGAAATGTATTTCTAACAACGAAAAGCCAGAACAAACGTTCTTAAAATCTTTGTCTGAATACATATTCAATTTTCTGAAGGGTGAAACTTTTTTTGTGTAATGCGCCTTTAGTAGTGCTAACTACCACCTCAAACTATTAGTAGCATGTGCTGCTAAATCGTGGAAACTAACGAGGAAATCACTGTACCGTCTATAATTTACCTGGTGTTTGTAATGCGTTTTGAATGTGTTACTGTTTGTGCTGTTTTTAACATGAGATGCGATTTTTCTGTCACAGGGTCAATCACATTCCCTGAGAATAATGTCCCTTGAGCTAGGAAGTTCATTATAGGCGACGCATTGCTCAGGCCTGTCATGCATGCTAATTAAAGCACAGCCGTTGCTGTGTGTGCTACTGGCGAATGTGGTAGCTATACAGGATGAACCGCAAACAGATGGAGTTATCTTATTATAGCCCGGTATCGAATTTCGTGACCTCATCTCGGTGTGTTTGTCCAACGTATGGCATCTATCGCCTTAACCATCTTGCAATAGTTTCAGACAATTGACGGGCCAAGTTTACATACATGCTTCGGCCAATAATCAGTGCTCAGCTTCACACTTGTCGATCTGAACACAGTAAGCCACACCAAAATCAACGTGCATCCGTTGACTTCAAGGGGTATCCACACTTACTAACAAGGTGAAGAAAAAAGCAGATAACGAGAAAAAAAAAAACAGGCCATGCTTCGCATCCCCACTCCTCCAGCTTAAGCCCTACCAGTCGTGTTCACCTTAGTGAAACGATTTTAATTTTTAGTATTAAAAATTTTACATGCTCAATAAATGTTGTTTCATTTTCATAGATGTCCACAACTCAAGCCATTATAAGAGACCAGATGCCAGCATGATGACCTCCCGATGCCAGGAAAACGCCAAAACGATGCCAGGACAACGGATTAACCTCAAAAGCATACGTTACCTCAAATAAACACATTCTTTCTCAAAAGAAGTGTCTGAATATTTATGCCTGCCGACTGTGAGAAAGAAACCATGCGAAGCATTGAGTTGTTTTGCAGGTGTAATCTCCTATCAAATATAAGCTACTCGACTAGATATCGTAAGAATGTCTCAGCATTGCATGAAATAAATAACCTATGACATCGTCAAGATATCTTTTAAATGTACTCAAGATATCCGCATAACATTTGACGATGTCCTCTGGATATCATACGTGAAAGTATTTTAAGTGTCCATTCTGAGGCAATAGGGACATCGCCTGAACATCCACTGGATAAAATGTGGATATTCCCGAACATCCTCTGGACATTCAATATCACAAGAAGTAGATTGAATGGATATCCATGAGATGTTTTATGGTTTGCTGGGATATAGCTAGGTCGGTACAGGTGGGTGCAGGTAGAAGAAAGAGGAGACGCCGGGGTGTAAAAGAGAGGGCGAGAACTGAAGATGGCGTACATAAACATGCATGGTGGCAGGAAACAAGAGAAATGCGTGGAGATTCGAAAACAGCTAGAAGAAGATATCCGGGTATATGCAGTGACCGAGACGCACCGAAGGGACCTAGAAGAGCCTCCGGCAATCGGAGAGTATGTATGGGAAGGTTGCAATAGGACGGCTGGGTCAAGAAAAGGCGGAATAGGTATCTTTATACGACAGGGGGCAAATTGGAAAGGGTGAAAGGAGACTGCAAAGATCATGGGTGGGTGAAAGGGATGGTAGGGAGTAGGGAGGTGTCTTTAGGAGTGGCGTACCTGAGGACGGGTAAGGGCAGTAAGGAACAAAATGAAAACCTGGTGGCGTGCCTAAAATGGCCATCGAAGATTTGAAAAGATCCGGGGAGGTACTATTGGTAGGGGACATCAATGCCCACATTGAAGATCTAGACGGGTACAAGACAACAACGGACATCTAATGCTGGGTGTGTGTGAGGAACAGAACTTGATCATAGTAAATAGGGAACAAAAATGCGAGGGTCAAATCACGTGGGAGTGTGGTAGGAAACAGTCGAGTATCGACTACTGCCTCCTCTCGGAGGGTCTTTATGAATGGTTGCATGGAATGAGCATAGATGAGGAAGGGGGTCACAGTGTGGGCAGTGACCACAAGTGTATGCAGCTGAATTTCGGGAAACCGGAGGGCGTGAAACAGGACTGAGCGGGGCAGTACACAAAGTTAGTAAACAAATTGCGGCTATAGCCAAAAGTATAGAGGCCGACATTGAAAGAAACCCTGGAGAAATTTGGAATATGACAGTCTCATCAAAACTATGCAGGAAAAAATAGTCAAGGCAGAAAGGGCAAATCAATGGAAAGGTAAGAAAACGCCAAGAAGCTGGTGGAACGCAGAAATCAAGGAGGCTATAGAGAGGAGCAAACATGCCTCTAGAGAACACAGGCAGGCCAAGAGGGCAGGGAGGCAGCAGGAAGAGGTGGACACAAAATGGGAGCAATATGCAATGCAAAGAAAAATGGAAGTGCAACTGTTGGTGCAGGCGAAGATAAAGGGTGATAGCGAGTAATGGGTGGCGCAAATACGAGAGAAGGGTAGAGACTCGCCGAAAAAGTATTGGAACCATGTGTGCGCATTAGGGAAACGCACGGGACATACAGAAGGTGCACCTACAGAAAACGAAGCGGGGCAGATGCTCAAGGGAGAGCATGCATTGGCATACCTTCATGAAATTATCACTGAGAAATTCTGTAAGGTTGATAGAGCGCCCCCGCAGCGCCACAGCGGTGTCACGACGGGGAGGCCGAAAGGTCTGGAGACAGGAGGGGACAAGCTCAAGTGGGGAAAAGCTGAGGTAAATGTCCCCAAAAATACCACTGTGGGCACGGATGGGATACCAATGGAGTTGGTATACCAATTAGGACCAAAGAGCAAGGGAGGGCTACTACAAGCCATTAGCACGGAGATAGAAAAGAAGGCAATACCGGACACGTGTACTAGCAGAATGAGCTTAATCTATAAGGGCAAAGGAGACAAGACTAAGCCAAGCTCGTATAGGCCAGTCACCGTCACGTCCGTGCTATATAGGTTGGGAATGCAGGCAGTGAAATTTGAACTAGAGCAATGGGTAGAAGAGAATAGAGTGCTAGGGGAACTTCAAAATGGGTTTCAAAAGGACAGATGGCTAGATGGCATCCTCTTTGTAGTAAGCCAATGCATAGAGGTGGCGAGATGCAAAACAGACCTTTGTGGTTAGCCTTTCTGGACATTAAAGCGGCTTATGATAATGTAGACTGGGAGCGGCTGTGGAGTGTCCAGGAGGATGAGGGAGTGGGGACAGAATACATTAACTTACTCAGGGAGCTATACCGGGAGAACCAAGTGTGGGAGGGGATAACATACAATAGGCCTGTATACACACCTACAAGGGTTTGAAACAAGGATGTCCTCTTTCTCCACTGCTGTTCATGATCTACATGGCGGGTTTAGAAAGGAAGTTAGAGGGCAGTAGGCTGGGATTAGATTTATCATACATTAAAAACGGACAGGCGGTGGAACAGCGAATTCCAGGATTAATGTATGCAGACGACATATTGTTGATGGCTGATGACCGGATAGGTATGCAGGGCCTGATGGATATATGCGGGGAGGAAGCGACGCGCCTTGGACTACCTTTTAGCAGAGAAAAATCAGGGATCATGGTTTTCAACGACGACACGGAGCACAAATCGGTATCAGTTCAACAAGTAGAAATACCACGGGTAAAGGAGAATAAATATTTCGGAGTATGGCTTAACGACGGCGCAGATTACACGC
This sequence comes from Haemaphysalis longicornis, assembly GCF_048455015.1. Classification (NCBI taxonomy): domain Eukaryota; kingdom Metazoa; phylum Arthropoda; class Arachnida; order Ixodida; family Ixodidae; genus Haemaphysalis; species Haemaphysalis longicornis. The sequence continues at coordinate 336,381,665 of NW_027526203.1, read as the reverse complement.
ATGTGCATGATGATGTTTGGATTTTTATGGCGCAAGGCTGACTGAGGGCAAAGAGCGCCAAAGGATGCATGTGCATGAGGCCCACCTTAAAGCAAAAGGAAGACGGAACGCGGCTATAATGAAGCATAGAGCATGCTGTGGGGCTACAACAAATACGAGGTGGTAAGGGGAGTCTGGGAGGGGGTCATTGTACCAGGACTGACTTTCGGAAATTCGGTTATATGCATGAGGTCAGAGACCCGAGCGGGCCTAGAGGTAAATCAGAGGGCGGTAGGTAGGCTGGCCCTAGGGGCCCATAGCAAAACTACGAATGAAGCAGTAGAGGGGGATATGGGCTGGTCGTCCTTTGAGGCAAGGGAGGCGCAAAGCAAAATAAAATTTGAGGAGACTGCGGGACATGGAGGAGGAAAAATGGGCCGCGGGAGTGTTTAAGTACATGTATATGAGGAGCATGGACACGCGGTGGAGACGGAGGACCAGGCAGCTGACCAAGCGGCACGGAAATTCGGTGGGGGAAGGTGGGGTATACACAACAGTAAAAAAGCCGGTAAAAGCAGCAGAGACGACGACTTTGGTGCAGAGAATGGAAAGGAAAAAAACCCTGGAGACCCATAGAACAGAAACTAGAAATCATGAAGGAAGGTTTCCATGGCAATACGCAAAGCAGTGCATTGCTTTTTGAAGCATGGGCGGGGTGTCTGAGAACACGGGCATACACGGCTAACTACAGGCAACAGGACGAAACTTGTGTATGCTGCGGCAGGGATCCGGAAACCGTAGGGCATATTGTCATAGACTGCACAGAGATACGACCGCGACGGGGCGATGGGGAAGAGACGTTTACGGAGGCTTTGGGGGATTTGGTGTGAGGGGGATCCGGAGCCTCAATTTCAGGGCCATAGAGGTGACGAAGAGGCGGCTGGAGTGGTGGTGGAATAAAACTAGGGAGGAGAGTGGGACGTAGGATGAGTAACATACCGAAATAGAATCAGAAGGGGGGAGGTAAACAGGAGTGCAAGGGCTGGAAGGGGGGGGGGGGAGCGATGGGAGTTTAAAGCCGGGGGGGAGGGGCTATAACCCATTAAGTTAGGGAAGGGGAGGGCAAACAAGTAGAATAACACAGGCAAGTCGGTTGGCGACAACCGACGTCCCGATACAAAGGAAAGGCCTCTAATCATCATAGTCGTCATTGGAGTGAACTAGAATACTTAGTTCACTCTAGTCGTCATCATCATCATCGGATAGAGTTCCTGTATATGGCATCCCCTAGGGGAGCAGAGTTGCGCGTCCATCCACCATCTTGAGTTCCAGGTCGTGCGGGAAAGTTACCCGTCTCGCATGTAGGAGCTGCCGCCGGGCCGCCGCGCCAGCAGCGAGGTAGAGTGGCGAGGAGCAGCGCTGGCAAAAACGCGCGATAGTCGGCTGCTTATCAGCTGACCGGCCGCCGCGGCGGCCGCTTCCGCAATCGCGGATGCTCAGTGGAGCAGAACTGACTGAAAGCGGGCTTTCCTGTCGAACTGGAACCCGCGGCATGTGGCAATCAGACGCGCAACTCTTGCGCTACGCGATATACAGGAACTCTGGTGACGGATGAAGTAATCAGAGACAACCACCTGGAAAAAGAGAATGGACGCAGATAAGTCCTTGAATAGCTACAGAATCGGGAAGGAGGAGATCACGAGGGAAAAGTTCTTAATACCAAAGGGAGTGCATTTCTTTTTGAAGCCCGGAAGAGTTACTTGCGAACAAAAACGTTTATCCGCAAGCCGGTACAGGAACTGTGCGCAGGTTGCGGCAGGGAGCCAGAAACCATGCGACATATTATTTGTCCAGTCCTCAGTGAGGAAGACATTGCGCTTCCGGAAGCCCTTCGCTTTAAGATTAACGGAAAAGTGGATTGGACAGCAGTAGAGTTTAGTAAAAGAAGGTTAGAATGTTGGTGGGGAAAAGAGCAGAGAAGAGTCTGGAAAGCCATGCGAACAAAGAAGACAGACTAGCACAAAAATTTCATAAAGGGTTTTTTTTTTTTTTAAGAGAGGCGATTGTACAGTGGCGTTACGACTAATGTCGCTGTGCAACGCCACCCCGTTTCAAAGGGGAAGCCGCTAAGCATCATCACCATCGGCTAGAGCTATGGCTAGAGTTCCTGTACACGCTTCTCCAGAGTTGTGCGTCTGATTTCCACTAGCCGCCGCACCACTGGTTCGCCAGTTCAGTTATAGTGAACTAGAATACTTGGGTAGTGGAAAAAGCGGCCGCCTCCGAGCACGGCCTCCGCGATCGGCTGCCGGCGGCGCGCCCTTGCTCCGGCCGTCCCAATCGCCCGGAGAGAGCGTAAGTTGAAAAGGGGGCGTGGCCGCGTCTTCCGCCGCACCGCGGCGCGCGCAGCCGATGGTTGGAACGAAAGCCGTGTATGCTGGAAAGCTCCTCGAAATGGCTTTTCGTCAACTTTCGCGCTTCGTATCGCAATAAAAGAAAGCATAGCTGGTGTTATGGATGCAAAGTGACTCATAGAACCTGGTAATGCATTTGTTGTAGCTGCGATTGCAGCTATGCGACTTATTTAACATGAGCTGTGCCGCTTTTCGCTCTCGACGCACGGGCAATATTCGCCACCACCGGTGGGAAATTTCTGGCGTCGAAATAACGTTCGGTTCGCTAAAATGTCATTGTTTGTCAGGTATTTCGTATCCCGGCCTACGCATTTTATAGAGTCTGCATGGACAGTGCAGTTCAGTAGAGAATGGGGTGCGATCGCGTCATGCCCACGATGGATGGCTGTACTCTTATCTAGCCTTCCAATTATTTCTTGTTGGGCGGAAGCAACCGTCTTATTTTTAGAATTAACGCGTTTAAGGAGGATTACTTTGCGCCATAGCCTCAAGGATGCGGCAATCTGCTCTACACATGCGCAACGTTAAGCAAGTTATGGTTTCCATTTCCGTCGCAACAAAAATAAAAAAACTTAGGTGCACTCCGATTTCATTGTATTCTTAAACGTATTTCGGTGGCCACAGGCAAGCCCATGTTTCCGATTTTAGATTGAGTACCGGAGACATTTAAATGTTCAAGTTCTGTTTTCAAAACACATCTATGAGCTAAGCAATGATGACAGTTTCTGTGTTTGCTTTGGACATAGCCACTTATGTATACACTAAAAGTTGGAAACCAAATGTGTAGTGAACACTCGTCCAGAAGCTGCATAATTTATTTGCATTTAATTTATTTACATAATTTATTTATTGATTTACAAACTATATTGCACTTATATTCACAAACGGAACATTTCACACACGAAGCACTTTGCGGTGCAGGGGCTTGGACACCAGTTTTTTGCGGTACGCGGCCTTGCCCGTGACAGTTGCACCAACATTGGAAAGCAGTGGCTGAAAAAAAAAAAGTGTAGAAGTCAAACGGTGGTTTATGCCGACATTTCGGCAAAAAAATTCCATATATTGCACCAACGCCAGTTGCATTAAATCCTTTAATTAAAGTCGGATGCGGCGCTTCAATGAATGCTATTCGGGATAGGTGGAAAGCGAAGCTTTTCCTCAGCCCGTCGCTGTCGTTTTTCTAGATCACGTAGACTCGTCGCTCGCAGGCTGGAGCGCCGAAAGCCTGACAATATTGCACGCCATTTCAGCAGTGTAACATTCAGGCCAGCCTTTAGAGCTGCTGACATGCGCGAATTCTTCAAATGAATTACAACACGCCGCAAATAGCTGCATGCCGCAAACAACGAATACAAAAAAAAAATCTCGTCGTAAATTTAAAAAAGCATGTGTAAAACCATATAACCAATAGGCTGCATAACACGTGTTCTGTGAACGAGGCTTCAAACACAAAATATACAAAGGTTCAATTTCTAAAAATAACTGGCAAAACTCTGGTGGAAATAGCCAAGTGGTTTGCTATTGGTTTCAACTGGGAAGCAAGTGGTTCCCAATTGAAACCCAATCAAACATTGCACCTATATAAAAATACAATCACTGCGCTCAATTGCTGTCCATAACCCACCCTACCCGGAAATAAAAATATAACGACTGTTCCAGCAGGCAAGCAGCCGATAATTCGGTCGCCGAAAAGTTATCGTCTCCAAGTGTCCCCGCACCGAAATGCCCTGCACCGATCACAGCGCGATCAACTTTTCACTGCACAGTGACATACCTGGGTTTCAGTGCTGTTCCTCGAAGCCCGTTAAGCGGACTTCATGACCTGGTCATTCGGTTGGTCAGCTCAACAAAAAAATTCCCCCGCATTTCCCCGAGGGGGAGAATGTGAAAGTGCGAATGCACGGTTGTCGGCCCGCTTGCGGCGCTTGCGCTCGGCCCCCGCAGCCCACCGCCTCGCCGCCTTCTCTTCCATCGGGTTTGTAGTATCACGTGTACACCACGCAGTTATCAAGCCGCTATACGCCTCGAGCGCGGCCTGTAGGGGCGCCACTGAAATCCCCCTAGCGGCCCGCTTCGAAAGCAGGCGCGGGAGTCCCCGGCCCGCTCCCCACTGTCGCCGTTGCTTTTGGGGCTCGTTCAAGACAGCGATTTACCGTTTGTCCGCGTTCGAAATACCGAATAACGTGGAGCAGGCACTCTGTTTGCAAGCGTGGTATGTTCACGAGAGTATAAACGTTTATGACGCGAACTTAGTGAGATCTATAGGAGCGCCGGGCGTGTGTCACAGGCCGGCGTCCCGAAGCCAGAATTTGCATGCAGCTGATTGCAATTCCGCTGCCTTGAAATTTAGTGACTGTGTCTCCGTAAGCAGTGTTTCCTCCGATGGTCATGTAGCGGCCATACACACTATGATGTAAATCGACTTTGTGGACTTAGAAAATCTAGCGGAGCACTCATACCTGACAGCACGCAAGTTACGCCTGCCAATATCACATATCAGATATTGATCAGTACCATGAACAAGCCAATGCGGCATAAATTTCACAAACATTGTACCAAAGAAGTACGATGGATAATGCAAAATTACACTCCGGAGTCAGCACACGACGACAAGTTTAATGCTGGGTCGTCTTGTCCCGAGGTGAGCGCTCGCAAAGATTCATCTGTTACATTTATCCTCCACGAGAAGCGTGAAAGTGGGCTTATAGAGTAATCCGCGTCCATGACCAAACTCTTCTTCGAAACACCCTCATACGAGTCGTGACACAGGGAGGCTGCAGAATCTAGCATAAACCGAAATCAGAGACCCTTATCAGATACGACACTCTTCCAACGAGCCCGGGTGTACGAGATTTCGGCGCGCGTTAAGGCTCCAGGTGGTCAAAATTAATCCGGAGCCCTCCACTACGGCGTGCCTCATCGTCCCCGTTGCGTCGGCGCGTTAAACCCTGCAATCAATCAATCAACTCTTCCAACGACACCTCGTATCGCTTGTGAACTGCCTACCCTGTATTCTTCAAAAAATGAGTCCGCCGAGTGATCAGCCGTTTTTCAAGGCGAAAAACAAATGAAAAGTGAACACGCAGCTTGTGTGTGTGATTACTAAAACGTTCATTCGCTGATTTCGCTCCGCATTTGTAAACAACGATAGCTGAGCGTCCTCCTCCTCACCCCCCCCCCCCCATGTCTAGCGAAATATCAGTACATTTCGCATCTAGTTGGTCTGGTGAATACTACCTTGCTCAAACAAACGTCTTTAGCATTTCAGAAGCTGCACTCGTTTTTTTTCATTCCCGTACGACTATTCTATTTATTCCTTACTTGCAGACCATTCATTTTCCCGTGGTTTTATTAACATATACCTTGGTTCTTACTATAAGGCATGAGTGGGCACATATCTGACTTAACATTTTCTTTTCTGTACTTAACATTTTCGCGTGGCTTATATTCCCATAAAAGGCACAAGTTTTTGTCAGCTATTGGATTATCACGTCCCCAAAACATATTTTTCTACGACGTACATATTCGAAGCAAAGCCGCATTTGTTGTCTGCGCTGCAAAACGAACCAACCTCTTACAGTGCCAATATCAGGTCTAAACGAGGCGACAATAAATAGAATTCACTTGCGCTGCTGACGTGTTCGAAGGTGACAGCGGTGATATGCTGCTGCCATCGCCGACGCCCGCAAGAGCGGCCAAGAAGCGCGCAGAACCGCCTCCCCGGGTAGCTCTTGTTGGCGTTAGAGCGCTCTACCAAGACGCAGCTGTTTTTTTAAGTGCCCTAAACGTGCAGTTAACTTACAGAAGTCACCATAACAAGTTGTTTAGAGCGCGGAAAGGCAAAGAGAAGCGAAAAAAAACCAAAACACTGCATGACCACATATCAGCCACGCAGCGCTAATCCCGCAAACGCCGCGGAGAAGCGGCGGCAGGAGGCGCAGCGATCGCGAATCTCGAGGCGTATAACGCCGCTGAGTCGCCAACGCACGCCGCTGACGACGTAGTTTGAATGCGTTAAAGATATAAGGCGCGTCAACACTGATATCACCGTCGCGTCCGTGGCTTGATCGGTAGAGCGTCGCGCTGCGGCCGCAAAGTCCGCGGATCGAAACCTGGCGCCGGATGCTGTTTCTTTATAGAGGAGCACTGCGGACGCCGACGCCGCCGACGCCGACGCCGGCGGTGGATGGTTTGGGGTCGCTTATAAAAGTGCATTCTGCAACACAGATGTGCGTAATCCGAGCAGCGAAGACACGCAGCAACAAGGGCTCCGCAAAGCCGTCCAGGGGAGCCGGCGCAAGCTTCCCAACCATCGGCTAACACCGCCATCTCGCGGTGCGTTCCGGCGTTAGCCAAATTACATTTCTTTGCTGGGGGACGCGCCGAATGGGACGACCGGAGCAACGGCGCGCCGCCGGACGCCGATCGCGGAGGCCGTGCTCCGACTCCTCCGAGTGAGGAGCTTAGTGTCAACCCCACAAGGTGGCGCTCGTGTGCACCGCCCGAGCGCTTTTTCGCCTCGGGAAGCGGCGGGCGCGTCGGGCAGTCTCCGAGGAGCTACAGTTCTTTTTTCGTGTCAAGATAGTAGAGAATGCTATTAATGTACCAAGGTTTTTATGGGAAAGGCACCTACGTTGTGTATTTACTGTTTCCTCCTTTTTTCATCACATTTGGCCAACCCAGCAGACCGCGCACGCCGTGCTCAATCTAGGCTACCGTGCGGATACTTTTTTCTTCGTTATTTGATGGTTTTTCTATCGTGTTGTGTCAACTGAGGAATGAGCGGGGTGCTTAAGGCTTTCTGCTTAAGGTCAATGTTTCTGCTTTTTTTTTATTTTTTTTGCTGATTTTTTAAATCAAGTTCTGCATACCGAGCAAACAGCGTCATGCGTGCGCAAACATTTACGTTGTTTTTTTCCAAATTGTACCCACGAAGCACACATGACAGATGTCTTAAAACTTCAGTCAAGTCAACGGAAAGCGTGCAAATACAGGATTCGCGACCCCAATTCTCAGAAAAGCACCAAACCACACAGCATATATCATTTTACTGCGTGATCATTTTAAAACTGCATACTGTTTCGCGCACTGTACACCGATAAACATAAAATAATTACATCTTATTTACATTTAATTATTTACATCCACGTTACAAACAATTAAAACAAAGAACCAAGAACATTTAAACAAGTGTGGTCCCTGCTAGGCTCCTTTTACAATTTCCCAAACCAAGGTCATGTGCAGCGGCTAGCTGGTGTTGTTTTCCTTCGTAGGTTGTAGGTTTGGGCAAGTTGGTAATCCATGCTGTACTTCAATTGCGCAAAAAAGTAACGAAGACTGGAGACAGACGACACGAGACAGAGCGCTCAGTTGTTTTCCTATAAGGATCATGTGCACCGACTCAACAGTGGGGAGATGATGTCATTGTGTCATCTGTTTATTGTTCGCTTTCCATACTGTAAATAATTACCCCAGTGTGCGCTCACCCACGCATGTCCAACGAACGTGTGGAGCGACTACAGCAGAACACGAAGGGAAAACTGAAACCACATGCGAGTCGAAATGCAAGTGCGAAATAGAAGCTCGGTGCGCTTGAAGCGAGAACAGGCACGAATCAGTACCACACGAGAGCGTCAACTCGCCGGAGCGCGCGAGCAACGCCAAACGAGTCCCGGTAATGCGCGCAAACGCAGTGCGTGAGAAACACACAAAACAACGGAGAACGGACGCAAATAAATAACGCAACCCGCAGCGTTCATTTTCGACTGTATTGAAAGGGCATCAGTTCTATTGCAGTGTAAATTCATCCCTGGTGCGGCGAATGCGCGTTGCAATAGCTTTGCGAATGCTATTGGTAAGGTAGCAAGGTTCTTATGGGAAAAGTACAGCTATGCCGTGCGCATGTACTATTTGTTCGGAACCACACGGAACCGCCACGATGCTTCGCATCCTCATCAGGGTTCCCCACGGGAAGATGGTGTAATTTTTTTTAATTTGATCACGCTGGAGCACTGCGCAAGCCACAATTCCTAGGCCCGGCCCGAACCCGACAAATTTTTAAGTATAAGCCCGAGCCCCGCCCGTACCCAGCAAAATTTAATAAAATAAACCTGAGCCCCTCGGACTGTTTTGAAATATCAGCCTGCGTTCAAAAGACTATAAACATGAGTCGGAAAAAATTTGGCCTTTTCAACCCGGAAACGTAACCATAGAGCGAGTATATTGGACTTCCAATTTTTAAACTTGGACCGAGCTTTGTAAATATATATCCGGACACAAAAAAATGAATTTTGGAGAATATCGACGAAATATATTTTTAACAGAGCTCCAGTGACTTCAGGCTTCGATTTTTTTTTCATTTAACCTAATTCAATGAGCTAACTTTTTGGTATCAACAATCACGAATTTGCGGTGCATGACTGCCGGGCTTCAGACACTGCATGCATGCGCCCGAACCAGCACGGCACGAAAAAAAATTGTTGAAGGCCGAGCCCCGCCCGATCCCGAGAAAATGCGTTCCACCTTGCCCGGGCCATTTCAGTGCACTAATCCACACAATACACACGATATGAATTTAATAACTTCACTCAAGGCAGCGAAAACAATCAACATTCAAAACTGTAATTTTCAGAAAAGCACCATGTGGCGCACTTTATAACAAGATCATTTTAAAACTGTACAGTTCATTGGTACGCTGGCCATTCATTAACATAAAACAATTACCATATTACGAATGCACAAGCTCATTAAAGGTGCTGCCCACGTCTTGCTAACGCAAGGTATTATGAAACATTTAGAAATTCAACAAATAAAAGCAGGGTAAAACAAATCGCAAATATAAAACCTTTGCAGCAATCACATAAATTTATTTGGGGTATAATCCCACAACACGCTATTGCACTATCCTTTCAAACTGCATGGGCCACGGCCCTTCCGAAATAAGAGACCGCCGCAAGCATATGTCCTTTCTAAATTACAAACAAAAAAAGAACGAAGAACATTTAAAGATCAGCGTAGTGCAAGCTAGGCTGCTTTTGCAATTACACACACAAAAATATCACGTGCAGTGGCTTGAGAAACATCAAAACCGAGCGTGAACCACTCAACAGCAACATAGCGGCAAGGCGCGCCGCCTAGGGATCTCCTCGGGCGGGGCACACCAGCGCCACGCGCAGCGGTTAACATGTTCGGCTTCAAGGGCGCTATGGGGAGAAGGCGGCACTTTTTCCACTACCCAAGTATTCTAGTTCACTATAGTTCAGTGCTGCGCACCGAACTCCATTTCCAGTTCGGTGCGCAGCGGCCGGCGCAGCCGGAAGTACACGAACACGCATAGTTCGCCCCGCCGCTGCAACCGGCGCGCAGACTCCTACATTCGCGCTGCGTGGCTACACTCTAGTTTGGCTTTCCCGCACGACTTTGGAACTCAAGATGGATGGACGCGTAACTATGCTCCTCTAGGGGAGCTATACAAGAATTCTAGCGACGGCTCGGGTGGCTGCACGATTACGCACCCCCACTAATCTATCAAGCATTGTCGGTGCCGAGCACTCGATGCAAGGTACGAGTTAAAGCTAACATACACTGACGGGCTGTGTGGATACATGTATCTTCACAAAGGCGGGCGTAGGTAGCCACGTTCGCCAACTGTCCGGCTGTGCAAGCTAACATGCACATTTCCGGAGAAAGCTCTAGACTATCCAGCACTGAGGGCAAATCTGCAGGCTTTTGTTGCGACACCGTGTTTCTATGCCTCGCACACTGCCAGCTAATGTGGTTCACGAGGAGTGGGGACCTGCAACCCAACCTTGAAATATGCGAGGTATTCCCAAGCACAAGCTGAGGTCACGGCGTGTAAACAGGCCTGGTGATGTCAACAGCTCTCTGGTGGACATACTGAAGTTGTCCCGAAAGCCTCTTTTCCGCAATGATTTCTGCTTGTAAGGCCCAACTGGTGAGCTATCTGGGGAAGAGATCTGGAAAACTGCTCTACATGGAAGCTTTCAATTAACAGTTCGCTACTTACTCACAATCCACTTAAAAACCTTAAAGAAGGTATTACTGTATCTACATTTTTTAGCAAACCACAGGGATCCTTTAGAATCCAGCAAAATTTTTACAGCGTGCATTTAACGATTAAAATTTTTGTGCGTCTTAATTTTCGGGAGTCAACCAAAGAAATCACAGAGCAAGCAATCCAAAGAGCCAATAGTAAAATTTCCTGGAAAATGATTACAAAGCTGAGGGAAAAATCCTGTCACAGTCGTAAAACGCACATTAAGATGTGGGCAGCATGCTACAGCATCAACATTTTTGTGATTTTTGTCCCACGATTGGCTGTGGTCCTTCTTGCTTGTACTCTGATAATCCTGTACTGTGCGAAACATCAGCAGAACAACGGTTCATCAGTGTTGTTATAAAAACACTATTGAAGCGCCAAAGGTAACACACACAATACTTGAAAAAACCTTGGTTGATTCCTCTGTCATATGAATCGGTAAAACTTGAAAGTGAAATGTGCAGCGAAATCTGCAGCTGAGCATGATTTGCGGGACGGCGGCTGCCTTGTGGGTGTGCTTGTCGAGCGACGTCCTGCTGGCGGGTCACTTCACCAAAGGTGTACTGGCATCATTTCCGTGACGGTTATGACGTCAGCGAAATCTTGGTGCATCCCGGCACAAAACACTTTCGTGTTAAAACATAAAACCCAAAAATAAACAGCAGCTGCTGCCCTTCATGATAGCATTGACATAATGCTGGTTCCATATCAAGATCTGAAACCTTATGCGAAGAGGAAGCTGCAAGACCACTGGCAGCAACAGTGGGATAAAGCAATACATAATAAATTACGTCATTAAACCTAAAATAGAAAAGCCTCCCGCTGAGAAACATGCCACATCCAGAGGTGGCCTTACGCAGACTTTAAATTGGCCATAGATCACACAATCATACCTGTTAACTCACACAAACAAGCCACCGTGTCATCCATGTGGGAGGCTATCTGTCCTTCATATGGTTATTGAATGCAGGATGTGCAGAATCAAAAGAAAACGTCACTTTGATGAAATATACACACACTAGTCCCTTGCACCCTTCATTTTTATCAAACCATCCCATGTTCTCTTACATGAAAGTTTTTGATTACCTCGCTGATGTTGACTTTTAACATTAAACCCGAAATCACCATTGCGCCAATTGATGGTTTAAGTTGGTGCAGTCATACTACAGTGCATGAAGTCGCATATGCTAGTACAAAAACACCTAAAAATCCGCTTGTGATTTTGTGTACTAAGCAACAGTGATTTAAAAAATGGATTTAAATATGACATGGAACTTCACAATGTAACATTGGAACAATGCACTTTTGGCGTGTTATGCAGTATTTTCTATTATATTTCTAGCACAAGCTATTTAAGTGAAACACATTGTCTGTAACGCAAAACAGCTTTATTTCGATTAAATCCTTATACACACTTGTCGTGCTGTGAAAGACGTCAGACAAAACAAACCACTTCTGCACCAGCAGCAATTTCAGGCATGAAAGTGAAAGGCTCTTAAAAGTCATCTTTGGCATTGATATGTTGAGTATTACAGATAAAGGCACTCCAAATTTGGCACTGCATAAATTCACATTGGCTGTGTGGTATGAACAAGGTGAAAATGTCTATGCCAGAAAAAAACAACACATGAACAATGAGCATGTTAACAAAAACACATGAACAACAGGCATGTTATGAAATGACTGCACCAGAGACAAGCCTTCAGATTGATGGCAAACCGCTTCCTACAGGAATGATGGCGAACTGCTCCCACAGTTAGTTGTTTCACCTCCACACAGCCATTTTCACAGCACTTTCTTCCTTTGCTGTGTTCCAGTGCCTATCCATTTTCTTTTTTTTTATCAAAAGAAGTCTCACGCACGATTCCCTCTTCCACCTTGAACATGATCACAGAATAAATACCGGAAGACCATTTGTTCACTTTTTGGTCTTGCATTTTTTTGTGGTCATCACGAAGAACATCCAGGAACCAGCCCCTTCACTTTTTGGTCTTGCATTTTTTTGTGTCATCACGAAGAACATCCAAGAACCGGCCCCTGGCCATCTCTCGAGCTGCAATTAAAAGAAAGGGGGGGAGGGTTGCTTAGTTGGAACATTCAACATTTATCCACCGTCACTATAGGGAACATTCACTCTATGCTGGTTAATGGTCGCTTGCCTTTCCCCACTCCACCATTAGGCATTGTGATTATATAGTTCTTCAGTTTTAATATGCTGCAAGAATCGTATGTGGCAGAAGCCAAAGTCACATAAATAAAGAATGCCACCCCCATCGACCGCAAAAGGCCTTTGAAACTAGCACCACCCAACATGCCCCCCCCCCCCCTCCCCTGGCCATGCTCCACTGTTTCCTAGTCCTATCCTGCATTTCCAGGAGGTCAGTCTAGATACACTCCTTCGCACATTTTCGCCACAGTTTTTATGGAGTGAGGGGAAGTATTTTGCTCGGCTGATATGATGTACGCTACTTTCAGGCAAAAAGGGAAATGATTGGGGAAAATCATCCACCAGGCCCACATAAGACTAAGGCAATGGAAAAAAACAGCTCTCAGCCCCGTAGTTGTTACACGCTTCTGGTTCGTTCAGTGGTCATGCTGAGAAAAACGGAAAAGTTGTTTTCCCCACTACCAAAAGCAGGTAATGAGACTAGTCCCTTGTTGACTGAAGCAGCACATGAAGACAATGCTGGAGGACCAGTCCTGGCAGATCCCTGAAGTTGCTTTTCTTTTTCTGCTGCTTCCATAATGTCCAGTTTCCTCAGAATAGCTGGCTCACAAACTACCCCTACTTCAAAAACTACCCCTACTATCAGTTAGCACAAAGCCACATCGTCAAGGTAAGTTATCTGCCCCAGATTTGCTTACTTGAGGTTACCTTTAATGCGGAAACGCGTACACAGGAAGAAAGTCCGGGTGACTATCCAGTGCGGACCACTGGGTAAGAGAACAAGACAAGAGTGGAAACGGCGCTTCTTGGGGCAGCCAGATATGTCACAATCACTTGGCCTAGGTTCACCTAGCGGCGTCTGTTGTGGGAGAAGAAACTGCGCATCCGCTGCGCGGCATTGATAAATTGTGGCCGCTATCATTTCAACCATCATGTGTCACTACCCTCTACTTCACCATCGCAGCTACAAAGCTATGTAGTTCGCATTGGTTTCATTGTGACATTATCTGTTCGCTCGCCTGCACTTGCCGTAATGAGATGTTTCCTCTCCTACATATATTTTTGTTCCATGGTACAGATGCATAAAAAAATTAGGGGTTTTTAGGCGACAAAGCTACACCTAGGCCATGAGACGTGCCCTGTGGAGGGCGACAGATTTATACACCATGGAAATCTTTAACATTGGAGATAGATACACAAGGAGATAGATACACAAGGCTTCTTTACATTTACATGCAGTTTTCAGGAAGCTTACCGGATGGTTCAATATCAGTAATAATTCAAAACATCCAGATTTGATACAAACTGCTCAAATGTGCTTTTGAAATAACCCCCTGAAATCTCTCAACTTTTAGGTGTATCTTACCTGAAAAACCCACTCTGCTTATGCTATGCTTTCAAATGAACTTAAAAGTATGGTTAATTTTATGCACATCAGTGAGCCAGAGGAGCTGTGTGGTCATAAAACTGTTCTAGTGATGCCGTGCGAGCCCAGAATGTGTCAAATGAGACAAACGGTCGCTTCTCACAAATACTCCTTACGGGATGGAGCCAATATACCGTATATACTCTCGTAATGAACCCTCCCCCCACATTTCTTGTTGTGGATTAACTTTTTTTGTCACTTAATAAAAAATGCAGCGGAAATATGTTTTTATTTCAGCATGGTTGCTGATGCTGTAGGCAATCACGGTAACTTGATATCACCCTACAGTAGGCACAGAAATGCTAAAAATGCATTCCAAGAAAAAGAAACCTCAAGCGTAGCCGGAGATGTGAGCGCAATTGCCGTGGTTTAGAATTTAAAAACTGCGCGCTTGCAGTGCGCCACCTGTCGAATGCAAAACAAACCTTCTTGCGCCATAAAAACGTTGCGGCGTGCGAACAAAGCACAAAACGTACTCCGCACTCCTTCCCTACTCTTTGCTGTTTCAGCTGGTTCTACCGGTGTGCGAACAAAGCACTAAACGTACTCCACACTCCTCTTCTCTTGCTGTTACGCGACTTCGCCATTACGCACCGTGGTTTTGTTGTTCAGCTGTGTTCCAACCATTTTTTGTGCTCCTGGTGCGCGGCGTTTTAAACTACGGTGGTGGAACATGCGTTGCACGTGGAAATGGTACAGCTGTGTAGCACTTCAGTGTTGACCGGGTGCGTGTAGGCTACGGGCGAAAACGAGAGGGTTTCGGGCGGTGAACAGGGGTCGCCGTGTGTTTCGTGGGCCCAAAGAAGGGAAGTTTGCCGGTGTCGGAAAAAAAATTTTGGAGTGCCTTAACAGCACGGAAGACGGTGCCAACAACTAAGTGTGGCCGCAAGCGACTTCAGTGAGGAAGGAAGCTCCATGGTGAAGGGGGACGATGGCGAGTTGTGAATAAAATATAAATTCAATTTCATAATTACCTACGTGTTTTTTACAAAAATGGTAAGGCTTTGACAGCGCTTCTCTTAGCAACTTTATTGTATGAAATTTCAACTTTTAAAAAATCTGTTGCAATTTTTTCACGCATAATGAACCCTCCCCCCAAATTAATGCTGAATTTTCTGGAAAAAAAGTGGGTTCATAACGCGAGTAACTACGGTTATGCCTTGTATCCTTTGAGTAATCCTGAGAGAAATCTCTTCATACATAAGAACTGACCCCACATCATTATAAACTCTACACCCCACAGCCATCCCCTTACCACAATCACGATATAGCTGGCATTGAAATATCAGCTTTGGACTTAACTGTGACACCCATTATTAACAACTTTAAAAAACGTGCCGTTCCACGCAAATACTAGTTAACCCCTGTTTCATGGTGATAGGCCCAGCAAAATAATGCGGACACCAAAATGGTGTCCAGGTAAGTTTCAGAAAATTTTTAGTGCTCTAAATTTGTTTTTGTTTTGTTTTTCTCTGCAGTTTCTCATATTGGCCACCCACTGCATCACTGGTGGGAAAAAAAAAATCTTTTTCTACTGGTACAGGTGTCACGGTCGCTAACCTAATCACGCATTAACACATTTTTCCTAGCAAACATTAAGTAAGTGAGATGTGAAAGCTGGGGGCATAAGCTGCGATCTCAATCCACTTATTCCAGATTTTCATTGTAGAATAAGGTGGCCCTAAGTGAAAATTTGCCTGTTCGTACGTCCATCATGATGCATCATCACTGCTACGATCATGACATGCTCCTGAATGATATGAGCAGCAGAATTATGTTTAGAAATCAGTTTAGCAGAATTTCTGTTAGAAAGATGGTTTATAAAAGTTTAGGGGAATCTATATTAAGATACGGAATAACCATTTACGATCAAGCGTCTGTATACAAATTAAACGCTATTAACAAAGTCATTCGTAAAATTGCTTTTAATCTCGCCTATGGAACGTCCCAACATGGGGAAGACATTTCAGCCGTTATGAAGCATTTTACATTGCTTCCCGTGCAGGATCAATTTATGTTCGATGCACTCGTTAAAAATTACTTCTCTCTCAATTTTAAATCACCAAAAATAAAACCACACCCTCTAAGACGTTGATAAATTTATGTCCCAAGAATATATACGAACTACGGTAAAAGAACTCTAGATTACTACGTCCCACTTTTCTTCAATAAAATACACACAGATGATAGCCTCACGTCATTTCTGGACATAAAAAAATATCTAAGAAAATGTGTGACTAGCTTGAAAGTAGGATGACTGTATGGCCTGTAGTTTTAAAATTGATTGCTCCTTTTAATATCAGTAATTTGTTATCTCCTGTATAAGATCAGATTGTAGTTTACTATTGACTGTGTGTTCTCTGAAAGAAAGAACACTTCCCTTTCTAGGCTGTATTTGTATGTGTATGTTCTAGGTTGTGTTTTTTTGTCTTTTGGTTCTCCGGTTTTTGTACTTGTATGGCTTATGATGTAGGTTGTATTCCTTGTCAGTTGATTATCTGGCTTTGGCTTAACTGCTTTCAACCGAGACTGCCCAGCCTAGCACACAAGCCTCAGGGCTTATGCTGGCTGGATATGCACATGTATTTTTTTTTTATTTGGACGAATAAACTTCTTACTTACTTCTTACTTCTTAATTAGGAATAAAATCGTGCTCTTCCCTACAGACAGCGGAGGGAAATCAGAGGAAGACAGCAATTGGGAAGCTCATTAGAGACAGCAGAGTACAATGACATGCCAATGGACACAAGTCGACGGGACAGGGTTTGACCTATCAAAAATATTTTTCTCTCCTCTGGAATTTGCAAGTGATGTGTCACACCTTAGCACTTTCCTACCCACAGGAAAAGCAGTGATTTTGGGCAGTCTGAGAAACAATTTTTTCCTGGTCACAAAACATATGCAACATGTAAGTGTATGGTATCGGATTAAAGAAGAGTAAATTTCCTATGCAGTGGTAATTGTTTCAAACAAGAATTTCATTTTAAAAAAGAAAAAGATGCTGCATGGAGAATTTTTGAGACAAACAAGAAAATAAGCAAAAAAGTCGGTTTTGCTCCACACAGAAAAAACAAGAAATTCAATTGATTGATTGTAGGGTTTAAAGCATCGATGCAATGCAGGCGATGAGGCATGCCGTAGTGGAGGGCTCTGGATTAATTTTGACCACCTGGGGATCTTTAACGTGCACCGAAATTTCGTACATGCGGGTGTTTTTGCTTTTCGCCTCCATCGGAAAAACGGCCATGGCGGCCGGGAATCGAATCCGCGTCCTCGTGCTCAGCAGCACAACACCTCAGCCACTGAGCCACCGCAGCAAGTGTGTATATGTATAAAAAGCATTTTGTACATATTCTATCAGTGCAAAACCCCTGCAAATATCGAACGCCTAACTGTAAAATTTTTAAACTCAATGTTAGCACTAGTGGGTTTCGTGCCACTGTGCAAAGCAGTTCCTCGAACCATAGGGTGGCCACACATGCATCGCAGAAAACACTGGTTTTCTGTTCCACTCTTTTTGTTCGTAGCACAATTCGCAGTTTCGATACTTTTGCATTTTCTAGGGCATGTGTTGAACAGAGGTATCCGGTTCTGGGCTGGTTTGGCGCACTGTCACTTTCGGTGCTGAAATCCGATCACGAAGTGTTGTACTCCTAGGCAGCACTGCTAATGTCATCCAATAAGTCACATGCAAAATCCTCCAAATCACTAAAATGCAGCGTTCTCGTGGCGCCATAGCGCGCAATGTCGACACCACCTCCGTATCATCCAAGCGCCCGTCCCATGACACTAGCAAAGCTTAAAAAATCACCGCTTGCAGAAAAACAAATAAAAGAGTGTGGCTTCCGCGATCTGCTGCCGGCGGCGTGCCGTTGCTCCGGCCGTCCCATTCGGTGCGGAGCCAGGCGGAGAGTTGTAATTTTGTTAACTCCTATTTACGCCGCGAGGTTGCAGCTTTAGCCGACGGCTGAAGAGACGCTCGTCTGGCCGACACTGCCTGCGCTTTGAGTTGTAACTTGTATGTATTGTTCATAGACAGGCGATTACAATAGTCAAAATATCTAAGGCTTCCATGGGTATAAATTTTTGTTTTTGCATTTTGTTTTAATATGCTAAGGGGTCTCAGTACCTACTGCTTTCTCGCAACCAAATTATTTTCTGTGAGTGAATATGTCATGGTTTCCCGCGATGCGTTTCATACCGCTATCGACTCTACATGTACAGTGCTCACGGATTGAAACGCGACACTGCGAGCGCGTGGCCGCCAGTACATGCAGCGCCGTCCGTGGACGCCTGTGGAAGCTAGGTGTTGCATTGTTGATTGATTGATTGTAGGGTTTAAAGCGCCGATGCAACGCAGGCGATGAGGCGCGCCGTAGTGGAGGGCTCCGGATTAATTTTGACCACCTGGGGATCTTTAACGTGCACCGAAATCTCGTACACACGGGCGTTTTTGCTTTTCGCAGGTGTTGCATTGTGGTATACCGCGAAGATGAGAGCGTGTTGACCGTAGGCTTACTGCTTCTGGTTGCCAATGAGCGGGGCTGTGGTTTCCCGCAGCGACAGCGGGGCGCTGCGAGCCTTGAGCGCTGGAACGCGTTTGTGCGCCAACGGCAGTAGCCCGGCTGTGCGCGCAGCCGATTTCGCGACATCGTGTGCACGCGCTCTTGTTACGCGTGCACTTCCAATGCAGCACAGTAATGTTCATGTAATGCAACGTCACACTTATCTGAATAAAAGAAACTTCTGTACGAATGAGCAGCAAACTTTAGTCCAGGATGTAAAGCAAAAAAAAAAAGGAAAGACGCCTTTGCAGGCACGTTCGCGTGTGGTGCAGTGCATTAGTCGTTTGTCGGCTCTCCTCTTTTTTTAGTTTATATCATGGAATAAGGTTGGCTGTTCCTTCGTGCAGACGCTTATTTTATTCAGATAAGCGTGACCGTGCTTACAGGCACATTATCTGTGTCGCATTGGAATGGCACGCGTAAGAAGAGCGCCCGAGCAGACGATGTCGCGAAATTGGCTGTGCGGACCGACGGCCGGCTACCACCGGCGCACAAACGCGGTCCAGGCTCGCAGCGCACCGTTGTCGCTGCGTGGAACCACAGCCCCGCTTATTGGCAACTGGAAGCAGCAAGCCTACAGTTAAAACGCTCTCACCCTCTTGGTATACCACAATGCAACACCTAGCTTCCACGGGTGGCGCTGCATGTACCGCAGGTCACGCGCTCGCAGTGTCGTGTTTCAATCCGTGAGCAGTGTACAGGGGTGAGACAGTGAATCAAATTTGGGAGCAGTTTTTGGAGCAGCGAAATCTCGATTTTGGAGCAGAAGCACCTTTATTTGGAGCAGAAGAACTACATTTATTACATCACTTTAGGAGCCTAAAAAATCAAATTTTTGGCAACTCGGGGGGATAGTGCACTTTGTAATCAGTTTTGAACGCGCATAACACTGAAACAGCCTTTCAATGAAGTTTTTGTCTACCAGAGTGTCACAAGGTGTGAACTTCACTAGCTTTTTACAAACCATTTTTAAATTCGTAAAACGCCCTTGAAAATATGAAATTGAAAAACTAAGCAATCGTAAGGCATTTTTATCATCATGCGAATGCTGAAATTATTATTTTCGTAATCCCAGACTCGGTTTTACGCACAAGTGTAGAGCCACGGCAAAAGTTGCGCATAGGTAGGTGGCAGTCATTGCACCCCACTAGCCCTCCCATTTCAATCCCCAAGGTGCACGTTCACTACGATCGTAATTTGAGTACCGTTGGTATGTTTAGCCACCTCCCTCTTGGCATTCAATTTTACTTCAAATAGGTGAACCATTATTACTAGCGTGCAATAATAGGCCATCCCGCCATCGGTCACTGCTTCAACATTTTGCCGTGATGTAGCCTGCGCCGCCACTTCTGCAGTTTTGATCGTTCCATTCCCACTGCTCGCAAGCTCGCTATCAAAGGCAGGAATAACTCGGCGTTTTTTAACACTGCAATGAGTCCGAAATTTCACTTCAAGCACACACTGCGCCTCACGCTCAAGGCCGAAACACGGCAAATTCGTGGGCACCACGTTGTTTTTGATGAACTGCCCTTTTTCGAGTCGTGCAACTTCCCACAACAGATCAAACTACTAAATGTAAACGCAGTCACCCTCATAACCAAAACCACGGTAGAAATCGGCGAAGAGCACTCTGAATGAACCACGAGCAACTGCTTCGTCCGGCGGCCATGTTTTCCTATCTTCACCTCACCTAAATGGCAGCGCGCAGTAATGTCATTCCGGAGATACGGCGCTCAGAAAATTGACTTTGTTTCATCCACTTTCACGAGTGATTTGTCGCCTCAGTAGATGTAAGTATTTTTTATACAGGACTTTGCAATGGTTTTCGATTGGAAAACTTTAAAAAACTCAAAGAATGCAACATGTGCAACCTGACATTGTGACTTTCGAAAAAACTATCTTGGGGACAATTTTATGCGGGTTTTTTAAAGGAATGATCAATCAATTAAACCTTTACAAACAGCATCATGTGCACCTTGGGGGTGCTGGAAAATTATGCCGTCAGTAAGCATTTTTCCCCATGAAACTGACGGGAGTGTTAAAATCCTTGGCTCTCTGACTGTTTTGGAGCAGTTTGGCGCAATTTTTGAAATTTTGAAGCTTTTGGAGCAGCCTGGCGCAGGTAAACAAATTTGTATCAGAACTGCGCAATATGCGCAGCTGTCTCACCCCTGCATGTATTTTTTCAGAAGAATATTTGTGACTTTCTAGATCTACAGGGGTAATATTCTGCGCATAATCTGTTGCCATGACTTCTTTATTAAAGGAGCACTGACACCAATTTTCAGCGTTAATATTATTGCACAGTTCGCTTCCTTCACTCAACAGAATACCCTGGCTGAAATATGAGCGGCCTGCGACGTGAAGAACATAGTTCAATTGGATCTCATTTATCGCGCCAACGGAGCAGCGCGCGGAGCGGCAATCAGCAAATGGACATCAGTGTGACATCACCCCGTGAAGCCAAAAGAAGTGACGCAACAGCGCTCGTCAAAAACTTGTGACGTCACTTCACGCGCGTGGCCCCACGAGCGGCGAGCGGGCGCAACACCCTCTCAAGCGGGCGCCGGTGACGTCCGCACAAAGCGTTGAGGCCAGGCCGGGATTCTGTCATATGCGCCGTTCGGGATGAAAGCGTGGGAATTTGAAACAAACGATTTTCAGGCTGTTCAATGTAATTAACTATCGCGCGCTGAAGTATTTGAAGTGCTGTTTCAGGTTCCCCAGACCATTAAGCATCGATAAAAGCAATAAAAGTGTAACATAAAATTTTCGTGTCAGTGCTCTTTTAAGGGTATTATTTTTTCAGTGAGCCTTTTGATTTGATTGATTGTAGGGTTTAACGCACCGACGCAACACAGGCGATGAGGCGCACTGTAGTGGAGAGCTCCGGATTAATTTCGACCACCTGGGGATCTTTAACGTGCGCCAAAATCTCGTACACACGGGCATTTTTGCTTGCCTTCATCAGAAAAGCAGCTGCCGTGGCCAGGAATCGAACCCGCGACCTCATGCTCAGCAGTGCAACTCAGTGAGCATTGTACCCTAAGGTGATGACTAATATCTGTGCACGCAACACCGGCCGTAAGTAAGTTGTTTGGGATATTAGTAATAAACACATCAAGTAGAGAACTACCTATCGTTTCTCGTGTAAAGATTTTTATTACATTACTTAGACCTCGTTCATTTATGGTAGACTGGAAGTCTCTTTGTGCGTTTGCATCTGCAAGCATGCATGCTTGCAGGCGCAGAGCTTTCAGATGCTTTATGCATTAGAGCAAAATATTGATTTTGCTTTAATGCATAATTAAAAAGGTCAATAAAGGAAATGAATTGATTTAATAAGCACACTGAAGGGGGTCTGTACATAACCGACATTAGGCTCTTGTTGAACACACGGTAACTTAGTCATAATGGTGTGTAACTAAGCTGTATTCTTGGACTGCGTCACAGGCGATGCATTCCTGAACAAGAAGCAAAATGGCACCACCACATTTACCCTGCCTACTGCGAACGAAATACTGATAGCCATTTGGAGAATACCCTTCTGATGCTGAAGTATACCAAGTCTCTGTAAATAGTATCGCGGTAAAAGCCCTGGAAACTGACATTTATAAATAAATTAGAATGAACAGTATTATCGTTGGTACACAAAAAAACTTTAAAGGCGCTTGGCTTGTTCTCTATTATAAAAACTAATTTGAGATGCTAAATAACATGTACGGGTTTTTCAGAAATAAAACCGGCAAACATCATGTGTTTTGGAACCATGCATGACTACAAAAAAGAACACTGCTGTGCAACGAATTCACTTATGCTTCGCCCTGGGTATAGCCTACGTCAAAATTCTAAAGGCAACAATAACTGCCCTAATGGCACCAGTAACTACTTCTACCTTTCTCCTGCACTGGTGTGTTCGAATTTTTTTTGTTAAAGTCGCCCACAAACTGCGATGGCCGAGTTTTCTCCTCTATGCCCGCCTGCAGCAGGGAAAGCGACCTTGGGCTACGCGCGTCGCCATGCCGCGAAAGACGCGGCCGTGCCCCCTCTTAAAGTTAAGCTCTCTCCGGGCGACTGGGACGGCCGGAGCAATGGCGCGCCGCCGGCAGCCGATCGCGGAGGCCATGGAAAGAGGATGTAAGTGCGTCTACTACTCAGGAGATGGCGCCAGATCTCAGAGCACATGTGGAAAGCACCAAGTTCGAATGGGAAAACGTCAAACTTTGAACTTGAAAGTGTCGATAGTATACTATTGATTTGAACAAGTGTGGCCAGGAAAGTGAGAAAAACATTACGGTCTGCAAGCCAACCCCATGGCAGTTTTTATGTGCCGACGGGCTAGCTAAGAAAGGAAGAAAATGAGTTCATGTTATGACAGCTCCACCATCAGTTCAGGTGTGAGGAAAGAATTACTGTCTGCAAGCAAACCCCTTGGTAGTTTTACAGCGCAAAGCTGTGCGCCCCTACCCCCAGCGGTTTCATCTCCGTGGGCGAAACCACGTACTAAAAGAACACATTGGGACACTCGTTTTCCAACGCCTCGCGCTAGAACACTTCGCGCTTCAGACACGAGACTTTTACAGCAAAGCTGTATACCTCGCCAGAGAAATCAAGCATAGTGCCAGAGAAGCCAAGGCATTAAACTACAGCCACTGAGACATGCAAGTCAGCAACAGCAGCCATTTCGGCATTTATCAGTGTTGCGAGATCGCCGCATCTACGGCCTCGCCGTTTACTTCGACAGGGTCGTTTGTTAACAACACTACTGAGGATGCAACAAAACAGCATCTTTGAACACACTTCTGCTGCTGAAATTGATTGATTGATTGTGGGGTTTAACGCGCCAATGCAACGCAGGCGATGAGGCGCGCCGTAGTGGAGGGCTCCGGATTAATTTTGACCACCTGGGGATCTTTATCGTGCGCCGAAATCTCGTACACACGGGCGTTTTTGCTTTTCGCCTCCATCAGAAAAGCGGCCGCCGTGGCCGGGAATCGAACCCGCGACCTCGTGCTCAGCAGCGCAACGCCTTAGCCACTGAGCCACCGCGGCGGGTTTCTGCTGCCGAAAGGCTGTTCCATTCGCTATCTTTGATTCACATTCGTAACGACATCAGTAGCGAACAGCCGCAAAGCAGGGAGGACAAGCTAAATTGACCGACTAAAATGCAAAACAACAAAATAGCACTGCCAATGAATCTCCTCCATCCCCATTTGTAGTAGTTTACAACAGAATCCACTTTCGCAGAGCCGGATGATGACAGATTTTTTTTTTTTTTATGTGGCCCACAGGATAGCTAAGAAAGAAAGAAAATGAGTAGTGCTATGAAAACTCCACTATCAGTTCAGCAAAGCCTCACTGCTAGTTGATTGTTTCCAAGAACCGTACCCAACACTCGATGACACTGTTGCCTTGGGACAAAGACTTATGAAAAAATAGAAAAAAGCCACACCTAGCCCCACTAAAGAACAGACGCTTCAAAGAAATATAATAACTCATAATACTAGGGCTAAACATGCCTGTAACTGGTATTAGTATGGACCGTGTGTATGAGATTTCGGCGCACGTTAAAGATCCCCAGGTGGTCAAAATTATTCCGGAGCCCTCCACTATGGTGTGCCTCATCGCCTGCGTTGTGTCGGTGCATTAAACCCTACAATAAACCAATCAATTATATTAGTATAAAAAGAGAGGGGAAAAAAAAAAATACGAATGGGATACATCCAAGCTGAAAGTTGCAAAATGAAGAACATTTAGAAGACAAATAACTGTTTTTGAAATAGCAAGGAGGGATTCTAGTGTCGCACATTCCTAATACAGTCGACTCCCATTTTGCAGTCCATCGGGACTGCAAAAAACTTCCAATTAAACAAAAAGCACAAGAACATCATTGTTATCAGTACGCAATATGTCTCCCTTCTTGATTTCTCAGAATCTTGGCTTTCAGAAGCATACGACACAGTTGCCATGATAACTGAACCCGACGCGTCCACCACACAAACTGCTTACACGGCGCTGGGTGCAACAAGGAAGGTTGAGGACCTCAAAATAAAGAGATGCGTACACTGGCTTGAGTCTCAAGGCCTGCCGCTTTATCAACTGTGCACTGCCTCAGTTGCGATGGTGCAGACATCAATACAGAACACAGGGCTGTTTTCGGGCTTGAAAATTTTGAATTTTATCAAGAAAGGACAGTAACCTCGACGCTTTATATTCGAAATAAGCTCTAAAAAACTGATATGATAGGTTTTAGCTTCGAATTATTGAGTGCTTTCTGCCATTGTATTGCATGTACAGTGAAACCTCGATAATACGACTTTTAAGGGACCACGAGAAAGTGTCGTACGACCGGGATGCGGGTAAATGCCGGTCTAGTAGACGGTCTCATGAGACAGGAAGGATAAGAACTTATTTAAACTACTATATTTAGCGCGGTCTCAAGTGATTTTTTAACCTTTACCTGAAATCCCAAGTTTATAAAAAATGAAACGCCTACGTTGTGCCACATCCCCTCCATGGTGTCCAGCTAGCCCGCCAGCCAAGAGCCACGTGCTACGCGACCCCCGTGCCGTCCGGCGCCATTTATAGCCCGCCTGCCCTAAGCCTTGCGCGCACAAGATAAGGCCAAGTCGAGCAAATTGAGAGGAGAAAAGGTGGGTGCAAAACAGCCAAGGCCAAGCGAAACAACCAATAGTAAAAAAAGGCGGAGGTGAAAAAAATGGCATTGTCGTACATGGTGGAGAAAAGCTTTGAACGCTGCCGTGCCGTCGTGATTGTGTCAAAGTGCTCAACACATAGCCGTTTTCGTTTTCCACAAGATCCAGCAACGTGAAATAGATGAGATGATTCAAACTTCGCGAGTAAACCGTGTAGCGGTGAAAATTACACCGCGGTCTTGCTACAGTGATTTGCTGCAGCGGTCAGAGAGTGACCCAAAATGGCGGTGCCAACGTATACCAACCTTGCGGCGAATGCGCGTGAATTGAGGCACCCGAGCAAAGAAGGGAGTGGAGTCACAACGCGGCTTTGATTTGATTGATTGATTGATTGATTGTAAAGTTTTACGCGCCGACACAATGCAGGCGATGAGGCGCGCCATAGTGGAGGGCTCCGGATTAATTTTGACCACATGGAGATCTTTATCGTGTGCCGAAATCTCGTACACACGTACAACACGGCTTTGAAAGACACTGATAAGCAGAGAGGAGAGATATAGGGAGAGAGAGCATCATGAAAGGAAGAAACTGGGATCGAGCGGGCGGAAAAGTGGCTGTTCGGTCATCGCCTTGGGGTTGCGTCGGATATGTTTTCGCGTTCGTCGGTGGTCCGACGGAAGCTTCAAATTGACGGTCCGCCTGCCACCTGAACTTCGACTTCTCGCGGTTGGCACGTTGGCATACTGCTGCTGCGAGGGGCCGACACAGGTTAAGTCCCGGTCGCGAGTACCCGCCTGCTTGCTTGCGTCTGTTTAGCGAGTGGTCTGGCCCGCCTGCGGACCTTTGCACATCAAGCTGCATCAAACGGGGGTTAAGAATAAAGAAGACCGGGAGGAGGAGGCGAAGCGGTGTAAAAAATGGAAAAGAAACGCCGCTTTATCCGCGCTAAGGTCCATCGTATGAAGCGGACCACGTTAACCCGGCCGTCGTATCATTAGGGTTTTTTAAAGGAGCCATGAAGAGAAAAAAAAAGTTTGTTTTATTCGAAAAATTAGATGTTTAATAGTACCCCAAGAGCTTTCCCGGAAGCAAATGATGCTTTATTCACTGAGAAATAAGGCAATTTAAGCCAAAATTTTAAATCTCCCGCTAAAATTGCACATTTCGTCACGTGAACAATGGCGTCATACGAGCCGGTCCATGAAACAGGTACTTAGTATGTCGACTCCATATAGCACCCACACGCGGGAGTCGACCGAGACGGCGGCCATTTTAAAAATACTAGTAAAACCTAGTGCACCCGCAGCCCCAGTCATGGAATCGCCTGATCCGGAGAACAAAACTCTCGCCGAGGAGCTCGGGCTTGCATTTAACAACCTCACACCACTTGAACGCTCAATGCTTCTAAGTGCACGAGCGGCAAGAGTTGTGGGATACGCGGTGGACGGGAAAGCGACCATTCCGCGATAGCCACAACAGACGAACGCCCAGCCGTCGGCACCGCTGCCTCGTCAGCCCCGTCGCGACGGACGAATACAGACTGGTACGTACGTGCCGCATTTTCAATTTCAGTAGCAGTATCGCTTATGCCAGTTGGCCGGTGTCGTGTATGGAAAGCCGTTCGCTCGAGCTCTCTGCTCCGACCAGAAAGATTCGAGCGTCAATGCGCGGCAATTTTTTTCCCCAAGGTCAGAGCGCTTTGACGGCAATTTGACGAAGTCGCCGACGAGCGCCAGCATGTCCGGGTCCCTGCCGTAATCACTTCCTCGGAAATGAAGCGAGCACACTCGTACTTCCTTTAGCTCTCTTTCTCCTCCATTTGCAAAGTTCACAAAACGTAGCCACTTGCTTTGCCGAGGTTCGTCGTTGGGCAGCACATGAAAGGAGATCTCACCGGCGGGGACGTTGCACTCCCTCGACGATTTGCCCGTACTAAATGGGCATTTCAAAACAGCAACGAAATTTCATTGTAAAGTACTCGAACAAACTGAAGTTTTCAGTGGTTGTAAACTGTGAACGAGCTCGTAACGATAGCAGCAAGCTAACACGACCTCCACACCGAAACCTGTGCGACGAGTGGCACTATCTCGTTGCTGCTCTGTGTTCCTTACTCCCCTTGTTTCTATTTTTACCTTTGCTGGTGGGCGATATGACGGCCAACCTCCTGTGAAGGGATTACGATACCAAGCAAGGTCGCGGCTGTGCGTGCTGGAACGGTTCGTTGGCCCCGAAGAGCCTTGAACCCGAAAATTCGTCTGCACGACGGTGGCGAAGGCGACGACGGCGAGATGTTGAGTTCGGCTGGCGGTAGTTTCGTACGCATTGGCATACACGCTTGCGTGTTCGTTCGGAACTTCAACCGTTTACTCCACCGTTCTTTGTCATAAAAAGAATGTGCAGTATGTTTCACGGGCATTTAGCTCGCTATGCAAACTGTAAGCCCTGCCTAACATGCGTCTGCTTTTGCCGGCCTCTGCCAATCGCAGAGCATTCTCGAGTGACACCATAGGTTATGTTGCGGAAAATGAGCTGGTGGGTCGCATGGTCATTTCCTTTTTTCCTAATTATGTAGCTTATATGAGCGAAGTTTGCGTTATAAGTGGTGTCGTTATGGTTCTAACGAGGCAATCTTTCGAATGAACCAAACTTGTGTTTTCTCTTCATGGCCCCTTTAATACGTTGTTTCTATGGGGAGTTTCCTGGGAACGCGGTGATCCGTCGTAAGAAGCGGGCCGTCGTAAGTCCAGGGGATGTATCAGCGGGGTTCCACTGTAAAATAGTCGGGACCAGCACACAACTTCCAATTAAGCGACTTCAAATTATCGAGAGTCAACTGTATAGCCATTCAACTGCATTTCATCAAGCACACCTGGATTGCATGAAGGAAGGAGCATATAGGAGCCAGTGCCATGAAAGCCTAGTCATAAAAAATCAAAGAGAACTTGGCCTATTACACAACCATGTGTGTCACATCACAAGGACTTCAGGCCAGATTGTCAGGGCACTTTTGATACACTTTAGGGCATGGTGACTGGGTTAGCACATTTCACCAAAATGTAAACAAAATTTATCCTGATTCGACTCCCCGTTTTTGGGCAGCCTCTGGCATGTCGTGCCTGGGCTAACCTTGAAATAAGCAAGAGTGAAGGGAACGGCTTGAGTAAGTGTTGGCTTGCAAAGGTCGTCTGTGAGATGTCATTTTGCTGCCTAAATGTCTTCATTTCTGCCTTCTGGGCTGGGAAAAAAGTCAGCTTGTTCAGAAAAGAGCCAATTAGGAGTAATCGGCCCAAAGACGTGTACAGGTGCAGCACATGGCCTCTTGAAATGGTTGAAAAAGTACTGCAGAAATTTATACACTGCCTGAAGAGACTCCTCTCACGTGTTTTCATTTGGGATGTAGGAAAAACCTCTAAAATGAGAGCTGGAAAAGTTTGGTTTGGTGCATGAGCAAATGACAGGACAAAAGCTTGAGGAGAAAGTACAGGTTATAACCCCAGTCAGGTGCCATGCGAGCGGCTGCTGACCAGCTATGACTCGCACTAACAGCTTCTGCCCGTCACGCACATCAAACTCAACTCAGCACAGGCTAAGGAGGAAAACATAATTGACCGATTTCCTACATCGCATTATCATGAATCAATGCTAACAGCTGTTGCGGTATGTTACCGCACACGACAGCAGGTAAACGCAATTACTTTTTGCTGTAAAAATTGCACGTTACCATGGTAAATCTGTACCTTGATGTTGAGTCTTTATAAGCATTTTTTTCTTGTCACACTCACTTAAACAGGCAGACCATTCAATATTCAATGCTGGCAGGATTACTAATGTACGTGCCCAAGGCTTTGATATGTGCAGCTGCATATGCACCTCCGACTTTAATGAGACGCAGGACCACGATCTCCACCCTCCCTCTGTTTCAGGCAAGAGAGAGATACATGGGAAGAAACGGCGCTGCTTCTAGCAGTACATCTCCCCTCCTTACAGAACAGCAGTCATACCAGCCCTGAGTAGCCTGGAGGCTGAGACCAATTTTAAGTTGTCAGGACACTTCCAGCTTCGATCCCACAAGCGCCCAATAAAGCTATTCTATTCTGGCCTGCCCCGTTTCCAAGTTGTGCGTGTCTGCCCCTGAGTGAGGAGGGGAATTTTTATAGCTGAAACTACACCCTGGAAATTTCTGTCATACTGTACATGCTCTGCGGCTAAGCCAACTTTTGGCATAGCTACTGGGGCACAAGAGAAAGAAAAAGTGAAGAGGGGCTCACTGCCTGTGGCCTTCACGGACCCCTGAAATGCCCAACGGAAATCCGTAAAACCTTACAATGGGCTGTCTCTAAAAAAGTTTTCACATCACACCTAATGCCCATGTCATTTTTAACTGCAGTTGCCTGGACAAATTATCAGCTAAATTCAGCTGAAGCTGGAAGGGTGCACAGATTTTGCTGCAGCCTCAAACAGATTCACTTCTTAAATTGAAAATCTGAATGCTACATGTTTAGAATACTATAAGAATTCTCACACAAGGTTTGCTTTACTTAGCTGTTCCAAGTGAAATTTAAATGAATTCACTATACTTCTCACAAAGAGCCCTCATCCTTAGCAGCTCAAATTTTCATGAATATGCTGTACCTTTAAGCCTGCTTCAATGCACCTGCATAGGGAATGAGCATCCCATATTAGAGAACAAACTTAGGCGGAAGACACCGTAGCCCGAACTAAAAGTAAGAAGTGGACTTGGTGTTGTGGATAACAAATAAGGGAAGCGGCTCGCACGGTCATGAGCCTTGCTCCTATAGCTCGTGCAGGTGGTTCTGATCAGCGCAGCAATCAAGCAACTGGCTCTCTGGCTCTGTCTGAGTCACTTCCATGACACAGGTGGTGTGTAACAAGAAGCCCAAAGGCACGACGAGACCTGGTTTGAGGCGCGAACTTCGAGGCACACAAGACCTGGAATTCCATTGAACCTGCCAGATTCCACGGGCCTCGTCCTTGGATGCCACCTCAGCTCATGCCAAAGCCATTCTCTGTCACCTGGCTTTGCTGCCTGCTCTGCCATGGGGAAGTACGCCACTGCTGCGAATCTATGAGGACTGCCATCACAAGAGGCATAACTACAATTCAATCACTCCTGCAGGATCCGGACAAGCAGACTGTGAAGATTCACTGGCACTTGAGCCTCATTAACAGCAAGTACAACAAATTAAGCACCCTGAACAAGCGCATTCGGAAGGACCTTGACTTGGACGAATTTGACGCCTACTGATCGCCTGCTGCAAGCATGGCACAAAGCTTTACACGAGTATGACACGTGTGTCTACTTTGCCACATCCTCCATGGTTTCCTCCCATCTGGCTACTGAGTTTCCCAGAGTGCCCAGCCCTGACTATGGCATCATCAGGCACGGCAAGACCACTACGCTCTCGCTGACGAGGTGGCAAATATGTGGATGTAGCACGCGAGACGTGCGGCTTTGACCAACGCAGGGGTGAGACAGCCGAAACAGATTTGGGAGCAGTTTCTGGAGCAGCAATATCTTGATTTTGAAGAACCTGAATTTGGAGCAGTTATCGACATTTAATACGTCATCTTACCAGCCTGTCTTTCTGTCTGTCTGTCTGTCTGCGTGTGTGTGTGTGCATGCGTAGCAATATCTTCATAACCCCCTCCCCACATGTGCGTGCACGTGTGAAGGGGGGAGGGAGTACACTTTTTAGTCAGTTTAAAATACACACCACAATGAAAAACCTTCGAACAAACCTTTTTTTTACTAAAGTATAACAAGGTACGAACTGCACATACCTTCTTAACTTCTTAAATTTGATGGAGTTAGTATGCGTACGCAATTTAAAGAACCATTACAAATATCGAATAAAAAAATGCTGCAATTTTAAGGTGTTTTCATAATCATTTTGATGCTGGAATTACTTTTGTAATCCCACGTTGCATGAACGAGTGTACAGTGACGGCAAAAGTGGCACTAAGCGTGCCGATGATCTTTGGCCCCCACCAGCCCTCTCATTTTACCGCCCGAGGTGCATGTTCACCACAAACGTAATTTTAGTAACATTGCTATGTTTAGCCACCTTGCATTTGATATTAAATTTCACTAGAGATACGTTAACGATTACTACTGGAGTTTAATTGTAAGCAGTCCCGCTATCGGGCGCTGCCCAAACACTTTAAAGGGACAGACAACCGATTTTTGTCGAGTATATATTCTCTATACCAAATGAAAGGGCATCACTTAAAGCATCTTAACAAGAAGCGGTTTCGCTGAAAGCGCCCTAGAACTTTTTAAATAGAAATTTTTGGATCTACGAGCCGTATGTGTCCTCCCAAAAATAATGCTGGCAACCATGACATACGTAGCGTGGCAACATACTTTTGTCTGTATGCGAAATGAAAAGCGATATTTAAAAACTTGTATCCAGCTAAAAAAAGTGTGAATCGCAGGCTTTATTATTCCTTTTTGTGTTTTTTTAATTCACCTGTCTATTTTGCATGAAGGTGCCATCTGTTGGGATGGACGATAGGTAGAATTTGGCTTCACGTTGTGGAGGTCGGAAGTTCAATTCTCTCCGGGCGCGTCCTTTTTTTTTTAAGCTGCCGTTGGCGTATTTGGAAAACTGAAATTGAATATTTTGGCAGAACACGCCCCTGACTCAGGCAGAATCGCCAAAGCTACTTCGCTGGGTCAACGCTGCCGTTGGTTCGGGGCATGGAGGCTCAGTTAGCCACACAGAGCAATCCAGCGGCGGCGGGCGGCGTGTCTTAAAAATTTTCAAAATACTGTTTAAAAATACATACAGTTGAACCCCACTACAACGAACGCCGCTTCAACGAAATTTCCGCTTCAACGAAATATTTCCAATTCCCCGTCAGCTAGCCATAAAAGTCAATGCAACAAAGTCCTCGCCACAACGAACCATTTGTCAGGCTTGCTTTCGCTTCAACGAAATTTTCGATGATTTGGGCTGGGTTTGAACAATTATTTTACAATAAAATAAGCATAACGCCAGCTATCTGTAACTTTTTATACATTCAGGACGCTTAGTTTCACCGAAAATGCGCGTTGCGACCACACCGCCACCCAAAACAAAACAAAAAATAACTCATAGGCGCACGCCATTGCTTGATGGTGATAACGATGTGGCTGGCCGTCTTTACGCGAGGCGCAGGCCCGCTTCGCCAAGGCGGAGCCCCAGAGCTACAGCCAATCCGTATCCAGTTGAAATTGCATGAATGTGCTCCGCTGCTGGCGCGGTGCCATCATGTATGCGTTGTGAGCAGCTGTCCTTGCCGTTTTCCTTCTACCATTCTTCATAGCCAAGAGCGAAAATCATGTTTGCGCGTTTGGTCTTGAAGCCTAGTCATCCTATCTTAGTCGCGAGCGCGCGGTCATGTTAAATGCAAGCGCGCGCGTCTTGCCTGCCAAGGTCAGTAGCTGCCTTGCCCTGTCAGAGGATAAGATAACAGCACTGCTCCTGCCACAAGCGAGAGGGGGGCTTCCCACGGCCGAGCAGCTATCTGCAAGTAATCAGCTCGGTGGACACGCCTTGTTGTACAGCGATACGTTTTGCGCCTGCATATCTTCACCCCCCTCCGTAATGCGTTCTTTGGGTGGTGAAAAAACAGATAACCATTGGTATGTTTGTTATCCGAATAAACATGAGTTATTGCGCGTCACTCCTTTTTCTAAACATTGTATTATGCTGCCAATGTTGCGGAAACGCAAGGGGCTATTTTTCTAGCCTTTCCGTGATGTGTTGGGGCAGATTTCGCCTAACGAATTTTCGCTTCAACGAAATTTTTCGCACGTCCCGTCAATTTCGTTGTAGCAGGATTCGACTGTATACAATTTAAACTTATACAAATACTTGTGTTCAGAGGTTTTCAATAAGTGAAAAAACGTTTCAGCAGTTACAGTAGCTGCTAGGTTTGAGGTCACGTGACCAGGACACATATTGTAGTGTCAAGTTTCGACACTACGAACCGCCACCCTTCCGATTTCAGAAAGTTTACTGCCAAATTAAAATTATTTCCGTCAATTTGTTTATAAATTGCTTGTGGTTAGCGGGCTATATAAAATGCTGGCTTTCATATGCGCTAGAGAACATATACGCGACAAACATGGGTTGTCCGTCCCTTTAAGACGACGCAGCCTGCGCCGCAACTTTCGGCATGTCGATCGTCTAATCTGCGGGACTCGCAAGCTCGATATGAAATAGCAATAACTCAGCATTTTACGACATCGCAACGAGTCCGAAATTTCACCTAAGGACCCCGGTTATCGACACACGCACCACATTTCACTGAGCGGGCGCCATGTTGCTTTGGAAGAACTCCACCTTTCGAGCCGCGCAACTTCCCGTAATTTGGCACACGTTTTGAAGCATTACCATCGCGATAACGTGACTGTTCAGTACCGCAACCGACAAAATGATTAATTGGGACCCAGCTGCCCACGTAACCTAAACCATGGAAGCAATTGGTGAAGAACGCAAAGCGCCTGAAAAACGCAGCCCAGCAATCGGGAAGGTCGTTTTAGAAGCTGTCATTTCCTTCGTTCGACCTTCTTGCATTTTATACCCGTTGTGGGCTTTTGAGAGATGATAAAGGCAATTAGAAAGCGTAAGACAAGGGCTCAATAAATTAACCATACCAAGATCGCGGTGCTTGTGTCGTTCCGGAAACAAAGAGCACCAACAATTGCCGTTTTTTCGTCAGCTTGTGCAAATAGTTTGTCACTCGGGCTGACATAAGTATTTTTCAATGGTCCTTTGCAATAATTTCAGACGGGAAAACTCTGGAAATGTACAGATTATAAAACGTGCAATCTATTGTGACTTTCTAAAAACTTATCTTTGGGGCATTTTTCGCTATATAATCCCAACGTTTACGATGAGTTAAGCGCCCTCAGTGGGCTGACTGTCGACCACAATGTAGCCTCCACAATGCTGCACGTAGCTTCTGGAATTAACTATAGATGACAGAGATAACACAGCTCACATGTAAGCATAACGCGCAGTATCTGCACTTCACAACCTGCCTTGAACCACTCAATTGTGCAGTCTAGACAATACTTGGCGAAGTGTTCACACTTCATTTGTTGCCGACACTACACATTAGCACCACAGCACCACAGCAAAAACCTGAGGCCGCGTAGCGCTGGCTGGCAATAGCTCAAACAAATTTCAAAATTTTGTACCATCACATTTTTATAGCACTTGAAGAAGTGCTTTAAATCTTCGCCCAATTGGTACCACTCATTATCTGATAAGTCATCCCTGCAGAGAGAAAATTGATTGCATGGACTCTGGCAGTTCATGCCACTTATAAGATGTGGGGCAGCAGAATACTGTGAACTTGCAGGATACTTCGAATTACCTGCCGCGGTGGCTCAGTGGCTAAGGCGTTGCGCTGCTGAGCACGAGGTCGCGGGTTCGATTCCCGGCCGCGGCGGCCGCTTTTCTGATGGAGGCGAAAAGCAAAAACGCCCGTGTGTACAAGATCCGGCGCACGTTAAAGATCCCCAGGTGGTCAAACTTAATCCGGAGCCCTCCACTACGGTGCGCCTCATTGCCTGCGTTGTGTCGGTGCGTTAAACCCCACAACCAATCAATCAAGATACTTCGAATTCATGCGAAATTCGCTTCACAAACAATTTTAGCAAAATAGCACTGCTACAAAAGCAACAGCATAGAGCACTTCTTAGACTACTATGCAAGTCTAAAACAGTAGAAAATAAGCAACTAAGCATCCTCATGCCATCACCTAATTCTCTAACCATTTAGTGTCGAACATGATACAATTCAATGTAGGGAAGTGAAAAATAAATAGAAAAAAGCTTTGCCAAATTTTGTATTCGAAATATTCAACAAACTTAGTACTTAATCCATGAATGCAAAGTAATCAAAGTAATACTTAAATACTTAAATGCCATCACCAGCGATAGTACGAAAGTATTTCTTGAACTTTGAAAAATGCAAACAAGGCCAACTTCTAATTTCGAAGGCGTTAAAAAAAAAGCTGCTTATGATTGTGTCAGGCGACTCCTTTGCCAACAGCAGCTCTGTGGACCGAGTGTAAAGCACGCCCCTGAAGGGTAAATTAGCTGTCATCAATGAAGCCGAGCGAAGCAGTAATTAACCAATGATGACATCGAACCACGGAATGACAAGAGATGGAATAAGAATGACAGAGAGCTGTGAACAAACTGAGCTATAGTATGGTATCTACTCATCTTTACCCCTTCGTTATATATAAACATATACTGAGTCACAACTCAAAACTTAACGTAAACAAGAATCTATGGCCTCCCAGGAGATTGAACTTGGGCAGCATGTCCTCAAGGTGAAATCGGTGAACAAATAATGTTACACGAACAGTTACATGGCATCGTGTTTGCTAACACAGTGAACACACTCACACAACAAACGCACACACTGCATTAGCGATTAGTGAATTTTCTTTCATGTTGACATAATGAACACCCCCTTACCCATCTTGGATGACTGAATTGTAGTCAAAAGCCATATTTTATAAAAAGGCCAGCCAAAAAGCTTGCTTGAAGGAAGCCTGTACATTGTGGAAAACGTCAAATGCACGCCAATGCTACTTGCCGTCCAGTAGCCTTCAACATTCGCCATATAAATGCCGACCTTTGAACAAGCAGTGTAAGCTTACAGAACAGATTACACAGCTCGGCATACAGGAAAACATCAGACGTAGCGAAAGACAACTTTGTTCCAGGTTCAGAGTTAACAAATAGTAAACCTCCCAATACTGTAACGAAATGTCACTGGTCATGGGGGTTTGTAGATATGTAGATAGTCATAATGAAAATGGGTTTTGAGTGTGTAAGGGCGGGTGAAGGTTGCTACCCTTGAGGTAAAAAAAAGGGGGGCAGACAGACTTATTTTACACACTGGACGCACTTCGAAACACACACATTCAATTCTTGGGAAAAAAAATTGCAGCAGCAAGGAAATATGTGCCTTACCTTCTTCAACCGCCAGTTTGTAGGACATGTTCTGAAGATCCTTGACTTTTTCCAGCAGTGCTGCTGTAGTCAGGCTTCCAAGCTCTGCAAGCAAGGAGGTCGTGTAACTCTTATACAGCACGTCAACACAAGACTTCATGCTTTATATATATATATATATATATATATATATTTGGAAAATGAGGGGCTCGTTAGTAAATACAGAAAGAAATGCCAGCAGTCTACAACGCCAAAGAAGGCATAGGGGAATATTTAGACTATTTTTTACCGTTAGTGACGTTACATTATTTTTTTATTATTAATTACGTGAGAAAGAAAAAAAGAAAAACACGTGCCCAGAGTGGGGACCGAACCCACTCTGGCAGCCTTGATGCCAAGGTAGCATAAGAGGGTTTCCCCCCAAATACCCGCTTATGACAGGCTGTAGACGCTCGCGTCACGCCCCGAGGGTTGAAAAGAAGGTCCCCTTCTCCCCGTGTAGTCTGAGTGGCGCTGGCTACCACCCTCAAGCGTCAGATACAGTTGTAGTAAATATAAATACCCCAGAAAGTGATGGAGAACACAGTCGCCCAGATAGCCGAATTGGTAAGGCATTCGAGATTTAATCGAAAGGCGTGGGTTCGGTCCCCACTCTGGGCACGCGTTTTTCTTTCTTTCTCACGTAATTAATAATCAAAAAATAATATTCCCCTATGCCTTCTTTGGCACTGTAGACTGCTGGCATTTCTTTCTGTATGTGTGTGTGTGTGTGTGTGTGTATATATATATATATATATATATATATATATATATATATATATATATATATATATATATATATATATATATATATATATATATATATATATATATATATATATATATATATATATGTGTGTGCACCCATTAAGAAACCACTAGCTTTATGTGCAGCAGTAATCATGGGAGCGATGGAGTGCCCCCAACCGTTGGGAAGGAGTGAGTAAAAAAGGTAGGAGGATGAAGGAATTATCCGTTCCCTCCACTGTAATTCTCAGTTCGGAAAATTTTTTGCTTCCAGGTGATAAACACAGGACGGTAGGGGCCCTACCTTATGAATGCATTTGCATTTCAAACTTTAGCAACAGATTCCACGCAAGTCATAGCACATTCTCAGTAAACATGTGGAAAATGCACCAAAAGCAAGATTATGTGAGCTCTGTCAATTACCACTAAGTGCCTACTGATGCTCCAAATTCACTGGACTCAGGCAACAGTGATTATGATGATGATGGTGGTGGTTGGCTTTTAGTGGCCAAAAATCAATCAATGGTCATTATCATTACCACATTCTGCACTTGCACCTGTTTAGATTGAAGTAAAAAATTTGGAGGTTTCACGAGCTCAAGTGCCATAGTGGAAAGCTTAGATTATTTTAACGGCCTGGGGATCTTCAAACGCGCACCGAAATCTTGACACACAAGCACTTTCCAGTTTCTGCCTCCACCAGCAAAATGGCCACCAGTGCCCAGACTGAACCCACACTCATGGGCTTAGCAACAGCACATCTTGGGCCCGTTGCGGTGCTTGAGTGATTAAGGTGGTGTGCTGCTGAGCATGAGTGCACGAGTTCCATCTTGAGGGTGAAAAACCAAAACACCTGTGTCTTGAGCTTACACTGCATGTTAAAGATACCCAGGAGTTCAAAATAAATCTCGAGCCCCCCCCCCCCCCCCCCCCTATGGCACACCTCACAGCCCAGGTATAACTTGGCACATAAGCCCCCTACTCAAACAATGCTTTAGCCACTGAGCTACCGTTACGGATTTGAAAGTGATTGGAACAAAGGCTTGGCTGCTGCAGTGGTTCAATTTCAAAGGCATCCTGCTTCTGAACTCAAAGTGGGAAATTTGAGCTTAATTCACAAAACAGCACAGAAAACAGGGACTATGAAAGAAGGAGCAGACAGACTGAAGAGCTGACAGGCAAATGAGGTGATTTTTTTCTCGATATGAGCCATATTCACCTAAAGCTAATTTGCGAAAAAAAAGAAAAAAAAAAGGGAAACTGTTACCGCACCAAAATGCAACGTTGTGAAAGCTATTATATGACATGTTTTACATGTTAACTAGGGGAATATAATGGCCACAAATAATTGAAAAATATGCGGTGAATTTGAGAAATATTGGGATGATAAGTTTGGATTTGGCTTGCACTGAATTGAAACATACAAGTTGATGTGGCATTCTTATGGAAATTTTATTGCAATAGATTTGCAAGAATGCTACGATGGAGTTTTGGCGGAAGAGGCATTAAACCATTGCAACAGGGCTTCAAGAACATTAGAACTATACATGAAGAGAAGGTGGGTCCTTTTGGCAGCATTGCCAGCTTGAGTGAATGTGGAGTTTAACGCGCCGACGCAACACAGGCGATGAGGCACACCAATGTGGAGGGCTCCGGATTAATTTTGACCTCCTGGGCATCTCTAACATGCGTCAAAATCCCGAACACAGGGGTGTTTTCGCTTTTCGCCTCCATCAGAAAAGCGGGCGCGGCGGCCGGGAATCGAACCTGCCTCGTTGGGCTCAGCAGCACAAGCATTAGCAGACCTTTTCAAATTGTTCCGTAAGATCATTTTCTTGGGCACGCCTAAGACGCTCCCGAAGCAAGGAAGCTCTTTGTTGCCTTGCCATAAATTTCCAGAACACTTCACAAGAAGGATGCTCACGTCTTCTTCCGCTTAATGAAATGGCTTGTGCCCACAGACAGGGCAGGATTTTCCAAAGCTTGTAAGCAGCGGCTAATTAGTTAAGCACTAAAATGCTAAATATGGGAGTAAAAAAATGTTAATAACCAGATTTATGCATAGCGACGGGGGATATGAGATGAAGTGATTGCTTCCCATCTGTTTCATTTTGTTCACTTCTGTTCACTTTGTCGTCGACGTCTGGGCACAGATATTTCGCCGATCTTTCAACTGTCATCTGAATTAATGATAAGCCAGCTCCGAAAACAAAACAAAAAAACTTCTGAAAACACCCACAAAACAGTCCAAACCGATTCATCTTCACATCACAAAAATAATGGGACAAAGGGGAGGAAACCACAGGACAAGCGCTCAACCAAAACAAATTTTTTATTGAAGAGACACAAATATAAAGCCATTGAAGGTATCAAACAAAGATGAAAACATGGCACATGAACCCACTAAAAGCTACTGCGCAGGCACACGTTCTCATGTACCATTCTCATCAAGATATAACGTCAATGTAGTGTTTTCAGCCAAAAATAAGTTAAACCGCATCTGTCTCGCCATCAAAAAGAGTATTAGTAAAAAGGTCCGAGCAAGCAGCCGTGGTGTTAAACATGAAAAACAGTTTGTTCCTTGTAGATCAAATGTGGCCTATTGCATTCCCCTCAAATGTGGTCGCTTTTATGTTGGCCAAACGGGCTGCTGCTTTAATGTTCGTTTGCGGGAGCATGACAGCTCACTTAAGGGAGTGCCTTCAGGTCATCTTTCTACCCATTGCAAAGATTCTGGTTTTATGCCTTTCCTTCATGATACAACAGTACTGTTCTGGCACTGTGACCAAATGGCGAGGGAAGCAGTGGAAGTGTATAAATTTCGAAAAATGTCTGACTCATGTGTTAGCGCTCCGTCTTTGTCACTTTTAGATGCAGGATTGGCGTATCTTGATGAGAGTGGTGCATGAGAACGTTCTCCTAGTCCTAGTCCTGTACTTAATTTCAGTTGCATCTTCTGTTCAGTTGCCTCACCAGTATTGCTAAATAAATAAATAAATAAAAATAATGGCCCGCTTGAGCCATCAAAACTCTGCAGCGTTAACGCACATGGTACTGCCAGCTTTCGCCATACTTTTTGCTTTGTGGATGTATATGGGCAACTGCAAATTGTTAAGAGCCTGAAAAGTCAAGCCAAGCAACTGAATGACCCACCCAATGCACAAAAAAGGGCAGGCAAAGAATACAAAAATATTGGTCGCGCATCTGCTTGCTTCACTGCAAATGTCAGAAGACAACAGTTGCCTGCCACATACCGTAACCGTTCTCCCTTCTCCGCTACCACCCTTCGCATTCTTTTCCTCTGTCGTTCCTCTCGTGATAAACTGAATGCAGGCCTATTCAATGCAATTTAATTTGCCCACCTTCGCGAGGGCCCCTAAAATAGCTTTCGCACTGCTCGCGCGCCATCTGCTGGGACAGTGCGCATCTTTTTATCTTTTGTTTCTTGTTCCGCCTGGAGCCACATGAGCAGAAACTCTCTTCTTTTTGTGCTTGCTTTTATCTAGCACAAGCTGGAGCCAATCTGCATCATTTTTACCGCTTCAACGCGTTTTTTTTACTTGCTATAGAAAAAACCAACCCAACGTACACTCAGCTAAAAGAAAGCGGGGACTACATATTAGGTACTAATACCCCTGTCAAACGTGTTAATTAACTGCACTTGGGCCGAGTGCACTAGGGCTCCCCGAATGACACTTCGGCTGCGCGCTGCTAAACAACGAAATAAAGTGCCCTTGGCTGTGATGTCAGTGACAATAGCTGGCGTACATTTTCCACAAAATTACTTTAAATGGCACCGCTTTGCCGCGTGAGAAACAATGTAAACACTTTGTGTTTACCGTAATTACCCGATTCTAACGCGCACTTTTTTTCCAGAAAAATAGGTCGAAAAATCGCATGCGCGTTAGAATCGGATACGAAACCGAAACTGCCGAAACAATGAAAATTTCGTCCCGCCCATCGCCATCGCCATCTCAAGATGGTGCCAAAGCTTATAGCAACGATTTTTCGGACGCGCGAAGCATAGGCGCCTAGGCTTTTCTATCGGAGTTCACACAAACCGTCAAATCGTTCCACTTGCGCGCTTGATAACAGCAGTGGCAGCAGCGGTTCTCACGCGTTCAAAACGAGCGGTCGGCTGAAGCGTGCGCCTCTGGAGAAGCTCGCAAGATGGGCGTGCGAGGCGTGGGCCACGATCCCATCGACCATGGTTCAACGTTCGTTATGAAGTGTGGCATCGCGAACGCGCTTGACGCCACCAAGGACGAGATGTTGTGGTCAGCGGAGAGCGACGAGGAGTGAGATGAGTGAGATTACTTCGAGAAATAAATCGC
This sequence comes from Haemaphysalis longicornis, assembly GCF_048455015.1. NCBI lineage: Eukaryota > Metazoa > Arthropoda > Arachnida > Ixodida > Ixodidae > Haemaphysalis > Haemaphysalis longicornis. Next base: position 336,340,295 of record NW_027526203.1, on the reverse strand, counting down.
CCGTTTCTTTCGCATTCGTTTTTCTTGCTCAGAAAGTTTCGTGCGCGTTACAATCGGAGGTGCAAGTTTTTTCGGTTTTTTTGCCGGGAAAATCGGGTGCGCGTTAGAATCGGGTAATTACGGTACATTGTTTAACACTACAATAAGCGTCTCTCACGAGTCCACAAAAACCACCATTGGGACTGCGACTGAAGATCGGCGGTCATAATTTCGCTGCTATATGTTATACGCTGTGCAGCGAATCGCAGCAGCATTGTCGTCGAGGTAAAATTATAAGAGAGCGTGGATTGTAGCCGAAAAGACTGAAATGGGAACACGACCGCAAAAACTACCTATATGAACGCTGCAGAGAACGGCAGTCATGGAGCAACGCCTCACCAGGCGCCACTGGCACGTCGTTGGGTGAGAAATTATTTTCTTTCTCATCGCTGCTTCTCTTTTCATAAAAATAAATCAACAATATATCCATAATTACCTTTTAACATATGTCATAGGCATCTAAACATTTGTTCTTTTACATTATTTTTCCTGATTTTAATACCCCTGAGGCCGAGACAACTCACTCGGTGAGCCGGCCCGGGTAAATTGTGTTTCAGGAACACACTCAACTTAAAGTTTGTTCGGTCGTAAATGTCATTTCTAGTTTGCTGTTTAGCTACGCCTGAATGACATTTTACCCGAGTCCACTCAGTGGAAGTGCACTTAACTAGGCACGTTTGACAGGGGCATCATCATCATCATCACCACCACCACCAGCCTATCTACGCCCACTGCAGGGCAAAGGCCTCTCCCATTACTCTCCAATTACCCTGGTCCTGCGCTAACTGCGACCAATTTATCCCTGCAAACTTCTTGATCTCATCTCATCTGCCCATCTAACTTTCTGCCGCCCCCTGCCACGCTTGCCAGGGATCCACTCTGTTACCCATAATGACCAACGGTTATCTTGCCTTCGCATTACATGCCCTGCCCACGTCCATTTCTTCTTCTTAATTTCTACTAATATGTCCTTAACACGCATTTGTTCCCTGACCCACTCCACTCTATTCTTGTCCCTTAATGTTAAAGCTATCATTTTCCGTTCCATTGCTCGCTGAGTCGTTCTCAATTTAAGTTGAACCCTCTTAGTGAGCCTCCAAGTTTCTGTATCCCTAGGTGAGTACCGGTAAGATGTAGCTGTCATACACTTTCTTCTTCAGGGACAATGGTAGGCTGCCATTCATTATCTGAGAATGCCTGCCGAATGCACTCCACCCCATTCTTATCCTTCAAATTATCTCTGCCTTATGGTTGGGATTCGGGATCACAACTTGGCCCAAGTAGATATATTCGCTTACCACTTCCACGGCCTCGCGAGCTATCTCAAACCGCTGTGCTGTCCCGAGATTATTGATCATTACTTTAGTCTTCTGCATATTAATTTCAGGCCCACGGTTCTACTCAGCTTGTCCAGTGCGGTAAGCATGCTTTCCAATTCCTCCGCCGAGTTACTTAACAAGGCAACGTCATTAGCAAATCTGAGGTTACTGAGGTATTCTCCATTAACCCTTACTCCCACCGGTTCCCAATCCAATGTTCTGAATACTTCTTGTAGACATGCTGTGAATAACATTGGAGAGACCGTGTCTCCTTGCCTGACGCCCTTCCTTATAGCAGGGGTGAGACAGCTGAATCAGATTTGGGAGCAGTTTTTGGAGCAGCGAAATCTCGATTTTGGAGCAGAAGGATTTTGATTGGGAGCAAAGAACGACATTTGTTATGTCTCCTTAGGAGCCTGAAAAATCAAATTTTTGGCAACTCACGTGGGAAAAGTGCACTTTTTAATCGGTTTTGAACGAACATAACACTGAAACATCCTTTCAATAAAGTTTTTCCTCCCAGAGTATCACAAGGTACGAACTGCACTCCCTTTTTACAAACCATTCTTAAATTCCTAAGCTTTGTGCATCGATAGCGTGGAGTGACGTTGAAAATAGCGAATTGAAAAACTAAGAAATTGTAAGGCATTTTTATTATCATGTGAATGCCCAAATTGTTATTTTTGTAATCCCAGACTCGGCTTTACGCACAAGTGTAGAGCCACGACAAAAGTTGCGCAAAGCGAGGTGACATTCGTCGCACCCTACCAGCCCTCCCACTTCCACCCCCAAAGTGCACATTCACTACGATCGTATTTTAAGAACGTTGGTATGTTTAGCCGCCTCCCTCTTGGCAATAAATTTCACTTCAGATAAATGAACCATTATTACTAGTGTGAAATAAGAGCCTATCCCGCTATCGTACATTAGAGATCTTTAGTATAGCTGTGTTTTAGTATAGCTGTGGCGTTACGTTTGCGTGCCACGTTACGCGACGGTTAGCGTGACCACTAATGCTATGGGCGCGCTAAAGTGGCGCTTTCCACTGTACTAAAACTCTCTATTGCTCGAACATTTTGCGGTGATGTAGCCTGCGCCGCTGCTTCTGCAGCGTCGATCGTCTCATTCCCACCGCTCGCAAGCTCGCAGTGAAAGGCAGTGAGCTTGCGAGCGTTTTATAACACGGGCATTTTATAACACCGCAATGAGTCCGAAATTTCACTTCAAGCATGCACCGGCCTCACCCTCAAGGCCGAAACACGGCGAATTCGCGGGCGCCATGTTTTTGATGAAATCCCATCTTTCGATTGATTGTAGGGTTTAACGCGCCGACGCAACGCAGGCGATGAGGCACGCCGTAGTGGAGGGCTCCGGATTAATTTTGACTAGCTGGGGACCTTTAACATGCGCTGAAATCTCGTACACACGGGCGTTTGTGCTTTTCGCCTCCATCAGAAAAGCGGCCGCTGCAGCCGGGATTCGAACCCGTGACCTCGTGCTCAGCAGCACAACGCCTTAGCCACTGAGCCACCGCGGCGGGTCAAATCCCATCTTTCGAGTCCCGCAACTTCCCACAGCAGATCAAACGAATAAATGTAAACCCAGCCACCCCCATAACTAAAGCCAAGGTAGAAATCGGCGAAGAGCACTCTGCCTAAACCACAGGCAACTGCTTCGCCCGCGGCCACGTTTTCACATCTTTACCACACCAAGATAACGGCGCCTGGTAATGTCGTTCCGGAGATACGGTGCTCCAACAATTGCAGTTTTTTCATCAATTTGCACAAGTAATTTGTCGCCTCAGTACACATAAGTATTTTTTTTACAGGACTTTGCAATGGTTTAAGATGGAAAAACTGTAAAACTGCAGAGAATATAACATGTGCAACCCGACATTGTGACTTCCGAAAAAACTATAACGGAACAATTTTATGCAGGTTTTTTATTGAATGATCAATCAATTGAACCTTTACAAACAGCATCACCTTGGGAGTGCTGGAAAATAATGCCGCCAGTAGGCATTTTTCCCCACTGAAACTGATGGGAGCGTTAAAATCCTTGGCTCTCATACTATTTTGGAGCAGATTGGCGCAGGAAAACAAATTTGTATCAAATATGCGCAATATGCACAGCTGTCTCACCCCTGTTATAGGTATTTTACTGCTCTCCTTATGGAGGATGATGGTAGCTGTGGACCCACTGTAAATATCCTTTAGTATTCTTACATAATGCTCGTCTACACCCTGGTTCCGTAATGCCTGAATGACTGCTGAGGTTTCGACCGAGTCAAATGCTTTCTCATAATCTATGGAGGCTATATAGAGGGGTTGGGTATACTCCCCGCATTTCTTTATCACCTGATTGATCGTGCGAATGTGGTCCATTGTTGAATAGCCTTTACAAAACCCTGCATGATCTTTAGGTTGACTGAAATCTAAAGTGGCAGAAATTCTGTAAGCGATTACTTTGGTAAGTACCTTGTAGACGACTGACAGTAAGCTGATCGGCCTGTAATTTTTCAAGTCCTTCATGTCACCTTTCTTATGGATTAGTATGATGTTCGCGTTCTTCCAAGATTCCGGTACACTCGCGGTCATTGGGCATTGCGTGTACAGGTTTGCCAGTTTTACAAGTACAATGTGCCCGCCATCCTTCAAGAGATTTGCTGTTATCTGATCTTCACCAAGTGCTTTGCCCCCTTTCATTTCTTTCAAAGCCTTCCTTATTTCTTCTGTCGTTACTGGTGGGATGTCTATCTCCTCCGAACTACTTTCTCTTCCGGCATTATCCTGGATGTGCCGGCTACTGTACAGATCTCTATAGAGCTCCTCGGCTACTTTGACTATTTTATCCCTATTTGTGATGACATTGACTTACTTGTCTTTAAGTGCATACATCTGATTTCTCCCCACACCTAGACGCCTCTTCACTGCTTTCAGGCTGCCTCCGTTCTTTAGGGGCATAATAGGGGCATAACATTTTGCGTCAAATGTGCCTGAGGTTTTTTTGCACTGAATGATGGGGACATGTATGACTTGCGCCAGCAGCTTCAGCAGTTGGGAAGTTTTGCCTATGTTGACAAATAGTTTCAACTTTTGGCCAGGAAGCTGAATCGAGGGATGGACAGACAGACAGACAGACACACACCAAAATTTTCACGTTTAAGTAGCTCAAGAAAACTATCGTCTTTAAGAGGGCTGCTATGTGCATTTTAGGCGCGGAGCAGCTTAGGACTGCACAATGTCCATCCGCGTCCGCGCGCATAGCATTTACAATAAAAAAAAAATCACACAGGCACCAGCAGGATTCGAGCCTATGTCTGGTAGACCAGACAGAGCTAGTGTCAGTCGTCTTACCCATTGGGCTACAACCGTGAATTAGTACCCGAGAGTCAAACGGCTTACTCTCTCGCCTGTAACGGTGCGGTACCTCCCAATGTCCGTCCGCGTTCATCCTGGCGCATGCCACCATCAAGCCAAAATCAAGCGAAATTTGATTTGAGCCGTGAGCTGCAGTTTCATTAAGGGAATAATCAAGGTGCAACTCACGGCTCAAATCAAACGACGGGAGGGGCGCAAATCAAATGTCACTCGGGATGCAACTTGGATGTCATTTCGAGTCCCCGTACTCCACACCCTCGCCATCATCCACGGAGTGGAGATGCTGCCATTTTATTCTGTGTCTTCAATGGCTCGCTCAGCACATGCACACGTACAAAAAAAGGGGGAGGGAGGGGGGGCAACGTGCTACATTGTGCGAAACTGATCAAGCAAGGCTTAGTTACTTTGGCAGTAACCATTAGAACACATGCCCCAGTGTGTGGGTTGTCTTTCTCACCTTGCAGCATGACCTGGCTTTCTGGATCCAGAGTCCACTTTGGAAGAGATTTTTTGATCTGACCGGGCTTTAGAAGGGAAGGAGTAACGACAGCCATTTAGTACATTGCCAAGAGGACACCAATACCTCAGAAAAAAACAAAAAAGAATGCCCCCCTTATGCTCCATAGGAGCTCAAAACGCAAGAGCTGCCCACTATGGCCTACATGCAGCCGTGAAAGCGAATGCATGTGACATTACCAGTAATGACTACTGTGGCCCTATCATGCAGCGACACTTGACTCACAAAGGAAACTTTGCAGCACACATTTATTTTGCCCTACTTCTCTCAAACACAATCCATGGCATAAACACAATGTCTTAGGGAGGTGGTTCAAATGGGAGTCAGTTTCTCTGTTAGCAGGTGGCTGGCTCAGCCTAATCAGCACCACAAGCAGGCCCACCACATAACCAAATCCAGTAAAAACCGGGGAACTGTGCAATGTGATGTTTTTGTGTCTGCTCTGGATGACACACGGTTTGACACTGACTAATCAGCACAAGAAAAAATGTTTGTCATTTTTAAAGTTCTGAACACAACAGCCTCTGGGTAAATTTATAAGTGGAATCGCACAGGCAGAGGTTTTATCTATCATGAACTAAAATGCTTTGCTTAAATAGCTTGAAATAATGGATTACCAGTGTATAACAAAACATTTCAACCCATAAGAATCCTCTAAGTCAAATGGAACTGAATTGGCAACATGCCTTGAACAAAGTACAGACCCAAAACAACGAAGGGTGAGCGCATGTGTAGGCCAGTTATGAAACGATTATTACGCATTAGTATTCCCTGGCACTATAGATTACTGATGCTATTGATGCAGTTTATGTTCATGATCACAAAATTACTTTTTGGTATGATCATATTTTGTATAGAATCATTAATCCTGAAATTCAGTAAGTCATAAAAAGACCATCACTCACACATGTACAGTCATGGACAAACGGAATGCAAACACAAAAATATGAGCCAAAACACATAAAATTGAAAAATACTGTTCGTAGAGGTCCAATAATGGCACGCTATTGATATATTTAAAAAGCCACATTTCCCGACCTCGTTACTGTAATTAAGTCACACATCAATTTGACTTGCGTGATCACATTTCTTTTGTCCACGACTGTACAAATCCGCGCAGAAGTAAACAGAGCATGAGAGCGGTGGCCGAATTGCATTGCAGTGCTGCCTAGGAAAGCCGTCAGGAAGCACTGAGCAGTGTTCTGGGGATGCATGCCCACTGCCCCGCCACCATGCATAATCGTCACTCTGCTGGGGTGTCTGACTGGGCATAATAGTTTTCGAAGGGCAGCGCTAGGCTGCACACTAATGCTAGTTACACCGCTACAGGAAGCGATCAGCGGCGATGGAATCTGCCAACGGTGAGTTTTAGGATGCTACTCACTTGAAAACGTGCCTTGTAGCGTGCTGTAAAACGGAACTATCGATGGCCTGCTCACGAGTGGGGCTCGTCTTTGCCATAACATAGAAATACACGAACAACAAAATGTTCCAGCAAAATATAACCAGCACATTCTCAGGGCAATCTTTAGAAAATTTATCGTTGTTTTGAAAAAGGATTTCCGCTTCTGAGATTGTTCCTTTATTTCAAGTTACCTTATTTGCTCCGAAGTAACGGCTGTCACAGTTAGCTCAGGGCTGGTCTGATGAAGGGTAAATACATGATGCGCACACCCCAGAAAATTTCGCACGATAGGCAGGCAATACAATGTCACCTGTAACCAAGACATTGATGGTTGCGTCTTATAGCACGCAACAAGGCATGCTTCCAAGTGCATAACATCCGCAAACCCAACAGCGGCGGATCCGATCACCACTGATAGCTGCAAGTAGCAATGTAACCAGCGCCACTGTATAGCCCAGCGCTGCTCTTTGAAAACTGTCACGCCCAGTCAGACATGCCAACGGAGCAATGATTAAATGTCTTAGCTAGGGCGGGGGGTACGGTGCGCACAGATCCTCAGAACGCCGCTCGTTGTTTGTCATCAGCCTTCCTGGGCAGCACTGATGCAATTCGATCACCGCTCCCATGCTCCATTTACTTGCTCATGAACCTGCACAACATGGATTTGTTACAGGACATTAAAAGTAGCAACCCACGCTCCTACCCACTTATGGGCTTAAAAGAGATGGCCTTAGAGCTAAACTACAAGAGACCTCAAATTTTCGCTTTGCACGCTTCTGCGCAATGAAACTTGTTATTCTTTTGCCCTTGGGAGCATACATACTGCGATATGTTTTCACTAATTCGCATTACAACTTATCTTGCAGCTGTTCTTTCATACCCTTTTGGTTGCCCGAAGGCTATGGAAGTGGGGGCATCATATTATTAGGTTTAAAACTACGACTGCTGGTTATTCTCACAGAGTTCTTTTAGCAGTCAAATGTGGTATAATTTTTTTTCCAGGTGCATGAATCAGATCACAAGTTTGCGTCATTTTTTAACAGCGAAGTTGTTTAGCAGATTGCAATTTTTCGTGTCCGCAGTTAACAATACCAAGAAATTTCCGAGCGCGTGCCAGTGCCAGAAGCACAGGCGTCGCAGCAACCGCCCAGCAGTTAACAAAACCAAGAAAATGCTTAGCACTCGTGTGTTCGTGCCTCCTGACAACCACCCAGCGTTCCCTGCGCACATTTTTCCAAGCCAAGTATACCTACTTAGGGAGATGGGCCAACATTGCGGCGACTGCCTGGCAATTAAAAAAACCAAGAAAATACCCAGCACTTGTGCATGCGCGCCTTGCGGCAGCTGCCCAGCGGCGCCGGCGCACATTTGTCATGCCAAGCATACCTACTTAAGAAAACTCCAGCGTTCACCGTAATCGTGGCCCACACTTGCTCGGAACGAGAAAGATGCATCATAGCGTGCACCCCTCCAAGGTGATGTGCAATGATTATCACTTCCAAAAAATGAAAGAAGCTCACACTTATAGCAGCAATGATGGAGTAAAGGTCGTTGCGGCAGTGAAGAAGCAAATCAGCTGCAATCGTGGACTTCAAACTTCATGATGGGGGTGAAGGTTGCACACAGCTTCGCTACCTTCAAGCCTTAAGCGTTAGTGTGAGCTTTCTTTATTTTTTGAGACCATATATAAATAAGCCTTTTTAGATTTGTATCCTTGGTGGTGCGAGGATGCACTCATAACACTGAAGATTTAACCTATTGTGCGCAATGCAATTGTGGCAGGAAATGTTTTCAGTTCATATTTTCCAGAAATTCGTATAAACTCAGATCACACTATTGAAATTCTACTGCATGATACAATTTTTCATGACATTATATTTTGTAAGATTTCAGGCAAGACGGAGAATCATAATGCAGATACGAATTCACACACTGCCGAAAATTTGGAAAAGCTGGCACGAGTGTGGGCAAGACAAGTAATCTCCACTTTTGTTCCACAGCACAGATCAGCACCAGAAGCTGCTTTCACCACTAGGAGTGCTGCTGTGAAAGCAGCCACCAAAGCAAGAAAGGACAAATGGCACATACTGCCTGTCAATCTGGATTTCACACTTGTGTAAACAATGCACAGTTGGGATGGCGGAGGGACAGCAGGACCAAGTGCTGTTGGGCTGATTGATGTGCAATTTAGAGCTTGTGAAAACAGTGCACAGACGACAACAGGGCCCATGCTTTCTCCTTTTGACTCTCCTTCACCCGTTTGTGTGCTGTTGAAACGATGTACCAACCATGTAAATCTTGGGCGGCTACCGAATCCAAATCAAACCTCAGGTTGCTTACGAGAGAAAGACTGAACATTCTGCTGCAGAGCCTGTTTATCTCTGATGATCAGTGAAGCATGGATGATCCATTGTGGATCAAGAAAATTAGCTCTATGTCAACCACTAGGATTCACTAGTCACACTGGTGTGGCCACAAATGTTCAGATGCATGCCTAGAGCCCCTAGCTTTCCGCGATTCCGCAATTTCGCAAAAAATCGTGGAATTGAAGTTTTTCCGCGGAATTCCAAAAAAACCGTTAAAAGTGTGGCGCTACGTCCCCAAAACGATATATTCGGTGAAATGTGGCGGAAAAGTGGTGTTTTCTGTTAGCAATAGCAAAATAGTTTCTATTAATTGTCTGCAACGTTTTTACTGTTGAAACTTTAAATTTGCATCTGCGTATTCCTACCTTATCAAATAATAAAAGTGGCTAGGTGGTGCAGCCTCCACCTGAATCAAGGGGCGTAGCCATAGCCACAGAAAGAGAACATCGCACACGACAAGGCCGGTCAGATTGCAAACAAATGAAGGATGCAATGAGGAAAGCGGCTAGCAAGGTGCTAGTATACTTGGAGAACTCTTGACACTTGGAAGTTCTTCAAGAGTGTGAGGTGCTTGGATCCCCAGCAAGTTGGGTGTCTCTCAGAGAAGAGATCAGAGTTTGGGGCCGTTCCTGGATTTATAGCCCTAGCTGCTGAATGGCAAGTGTCCTGAAGTCTGCCCAAGACCTCAAGTCTAGTGACTAGTGGCAAAATTTCTAGTGGCACAATTTCTTTCTAAACAAGAAAAGTCAAGTGAAGATTTTTATGTCCTGGCTTTCTGGGCTGGGATGGAACACCTGACTCCAACACTTTCTTCCATTGCCCTTAAATACCTAGCGGTGCCAATCAACTCTGTTGACACAGAAAAGTCATTCAGTCGCTATGGTGACATCGTGCCTCACAAGTACCGTTCTCTTGGTGAAGAAAGCACAAAGCATCACCAAATGCTCAGCCACAACAGCTTCGTTCAGTTGTAAATAAAATCTAGCATGTTAGGAGTCTGAAGTGTCTAATAAATGAACTGTTACATGTACCTTATGCCGTTTGAATGTTGTAGCGGAATTTTGCAGATTCCCCTATCTAGAATCGCAGAATTTGAAATGTTTCACCGCAAAAAGTGAGGGACCCTATGCATGCCATCTGAAACCGGGTGCCAGAGGTGCACTCTCAATAGCTGTGCTGTCGACAGCCCAGCACTTCAGCATCCTAAAAGAGTGCGTTGCCATTTGCACTATACTAATACCTTTGATCATGAACATGAGACAGTTCGGTATCGTGCACTGACAGTGCAATCTTGTAATGCCTCAGAGCAGCTTTGTGCGTGAGCACTGAATGTGTCTCCCATTTCCAGCATACAAAAATTTTCACACTACACCCATCCCGTGTGGTCCGTCAGTCCACTGTTCCTCTGTTTGCATCAACATGATGCTGTGTGTTCCCATGCTAGCATCAAAATAGCACTTTTACGTCAACACCATCACGCCACTAAATCTTAATCAGTGAAAACACAATTCCCGCCCATGACAGCTGGTCTATCAGGCTTTAAGGTGCAGTTTAAAAAGGCCAAAGGTGAAGCAAAAATATCAGATGAGCGCAAGAGAAGAACGCGGGATAAGCGCTTTTCCAATCTTCCCCGACTGTGCCCGTCTTGTGTTTGTGCTTCAGCTTTAGCTCTCAATCATGAACCACTACCATGCTCCGCAACCAGTGTTGTACACGTTCCTCCAAAATAGGAACGAAAGCTCGTTCCTCGTTCCTTGCCAATTTTGAAACGAGTTCCCGTTACAAGTTCCTTTATTGCGAAAGGAACGCGTTCCAGTTCCACTTCGAAAATTGAAACGTGTCGTTACATTAACGTTACAATTAGGTTTTTAAATTAAAATATAGTGTCGGATAATCCTGGGTCGAAATTAAGTGAGACATTTAAAACTCACATCGAACTACGTATATTATACGAATATTAACACCCCCGGCAGCAGATTATCTGGAGATAAAGATAATCAAAAGAAACGCTCCTATAGGCGAATTTTTTCAGGGAGCACCGGACAAACTCCAGAAGGCTCGAGGACATTTCGGTGCACGATATTTCGGTGCGGAAATTTCGATGTACGTAAATTTCGGTGTACGGACATATCAGTGTACGGACATATCGGTGTACGGGCGTTTCGGTGCAAGCACATTTCGGTGTACGGACATTTCGGTGTACGGACATTTCGGGGAACAAATTATCCGGTGCTTGCCTGTTTGCGACAGCCGTAATATTTATATTTCCGCTTAACGTGGGTTATGGACAACAATCTGGAGCAGTGAATTTATTTTCTTGATTGATGCCATGTTCGATCTTTGCCAGGTATTTTTTAGAAATTCTACATTTATATATTTTGTTTAATACCTCATCCTGGGGACACCTGTTATGCAGTCGATTCAATTCTTTCGCACACGTTTTTTTTTTCATTTATGACAGGTTGTTAATTTATATTCGCTCTTTTTTAGCTGAGAAAATTACCCATGTTTCCGATGGTCTACCGCCTCTTTTGTATTTTTTTTTTAATTATACACCCTCAAATTACATAAATTACATGCAGACTCTCAATATCCAAAAAGTAACAAACATTAGCTAGCCCCCCAGAATGAAGAAAACCTTATGAAGAGTATTACGTAGGTTGGGCTACCTTGCTAAAATGAATTCGCGAACACTGGTCTAGGATATTGTCCGGGAGGAAGAACGTGTCTTTTTGAAAACAGCCGCAGCTTCTAATGTCCTACATGTTGATTAAGCGCGTACGGGTTGTGCATACAAATTGCCCCCATTCTGTTCGGGAAAACCAACCTAGGTTTTATGTTTACATGCCTACATTCCCTACATTTTAATTCTTTGTCCTAGCGCACCCTCCTCCCCCACCCCCCCTCCAGGCCTGCACGCTCGAATCTTGACCAGAGTTCTTTTTCAGTCATATTATTTTCGGTTTCGACTGAAAATCTTACAAGAGTTCACGGTCCCCGAAACCTCACCACAGTGATACAGGAAAAAGCTTTACATTCACCAGGAGCGCACGAAACCTGTATAATGTGCAAAAAAAAGCCACCCAAAAAGCCGCACAGAACACAATGGCCACTATCGTTTGCTGGCTACGCCCTTCCGCGCGTCGCGGTCATATCAACGGCGCCCCCACTCCAGCAATCGCTCTTTCTGCGCCTTCAGTCGCCCCCTTGGGAATTGACTCATCAAGTCGCGCATATCATGGACACCACAGGTATACGTCGCTTCCTGCCATTATAAGGAGCAAAAAAAAAAATTAATAGGCTAGTGTGGCAAGAGCGGCAACAGTCGTCTTCAAGTTTTAGAAGTCCAGTCGACGCAATGAAGCACAAGTGACACCCCTCTCTCTCTACTCAGGGGGATGATTGCCGGCGGGGCTCAGCTTTCCCCTCCCCTAAGTAACGCCACCGTAAGTGCGATCGTTGGTTTGTTAGTTTTAAGTAGAACTGTCATTGAATGCAACGAAGGCGAAATTGATTGAGAGAATAATTAAAACGAAATGCACACGCGCTTAATCGACCTCGTTTTTCTGTTGTTGTTTTTCCGCGGAATTTTTGCTTGGGGGGGGAAGGGGGGGGGGGATAGACTAAAAGCAGCAGCGTCTTGCACCGTTTGGTGAAGTGAAAGGAAAGCGCTTTGGCAACACTTAAAGTATTAGGGTTGTTCACATGAATGTTAAAATAACAAAAACTGGTTGAAGGAACCCAAATTAACAACGTTAATTTTTACCATCTGCTACAGAAATTGGGTTTCACGTGGCAATGCTCCGCCAGGGTTTAGCGTTCGTTTGCACGAACGGCGGCGCAAGCACAAGTCCAGAACGTAAAATGCTAAAATGTTCAAAGAATGCCTGGGACATATCCCCCCACTCAAAATGTCCGGGCCAAGACGTCGTGCACCAATATGTCCGTGCACAGAAATGTCGTGGACCGAAATGTCCGACACCGAAATGTCCGGATCCCGTTTAGCAGTCCGTCCTTTTCGTTGGCTACGTTGTCGGGTTGACCTGGACCGGTCTGCTCCTGAGCGCACGGAAGAGCGAGTAGGAAGGGTGCGGAGGCACGGACATGGCGAAGGCAGGCCCGCGGAACTAATCCCCCTACCGTGACGAATGCCCAAGTGCCCAGCCGGGTCCCGGTCAACCCAGTAACAACGTATACCACAGAACGGACGGACTGCTAAAACTCTCTATTCTTTCCCCGCCAGGGAACAATTCTATCGGCCAGACGCGCATTCTGCCCTCCCCAGACAAATGATGAAGGGTGAAAAGCATTCTCGCGGCTATGCTATTCACCAGTCGAACGCGGCGTAAGCAACGAGCATGAAAGCAAGCACAAGCTGCGGCCTGCTGCGTGGTTATTGTTCTGCCTTTGACCTTCGAGGAAGCATGTACGGCTGAAGGGCGGGCAAACTGACCATCTTATAGGAAGAGAAACGCAGTAGCGCTTTGTGGATTTTTGTACTCGAGCCTTGGCATCAAAAACAGCCAAATCCTAGCGATGTAACGGCAGGAACGCCGTTCCTGCCGTTCCTTCAAAAACGTAACGAGTTACTGTTACAGTTCCACCGACCCTTAATGGAACGGTGGCGTTCCTCCGTTCCTCCAAAAAGGAACTAGTTCCAGGAACGCCGTTCCTTGTAACGCCGTTCCGTACAACACTGTCCGCAACAAGGTCTTTCAAGTTTGAAAGGCTGGTTGGAATAGCACAACACCCAGAGAAAGACTGTGTGGAGTGCATTTTGTCAGCTTACAACAATATTTTCCAAATGCTTACCGAAAAAAGTCCAGCATATTGCGAGAGTCCAGGAACTGAAAGAAACAGATGAAATCACAGACTGAATGAGTCTCATGCAAATTACTATTGTCCAGTAGACACACTAGTGCTTACCATGCAAATATTTCTGCTTAGGGGCCTAATGAGGGCAGCTTGTATTCGTGCTAGAATTTCTTGCCCATCAGCATCAGATGAACAGTACTCACTGGGTTCAGGCCACAGGTCAGGTGACTTCCGCCCATCGAGTTTTTCCTCACTACACAGAATCCAGCTGGGGTCATCTAAAAAGGGCAGACTGGTCAGAACCTACTGCTGTTTCCAACGTGAAAAGGAAGAAAGATGCGCAGTACTCACTCGGATCAGGGGACGGCTCGGGTAGCTGTCGTCCATCGAGATTCTCTTCACTCAGCAGAGCAAGCCCGAAGCCACCACCTAGAAATGGACTGGTCACAATCTACTGCTGTGTCCAACGTGAAGAAGCAGGCAGATACATATTACTCACTCGCTCCAAGCAAGGGCTCAGGTGATTTCCATCCATCAAGCTTTTCTTCGCTCACCAGAGTACGGCTCGAGCCACCTACAAAAGGCGGTCGTCAGGATCTATTGCAGTTTTCAGTGTGAAGTGGGCAGATACACAGTACTCACTTGGCCCAGGCACCGGCTCGGGCAAATGCTGTCCATTGAGCCCTACTTCCCTGAGCAGATTACGGTCAGGGTCACCTAAAAATTGACTAGTCAGAATCTACTAACATGAAGAGGGCAGGTACTGTCATGCTCAATTTCACTCGCAACATGCGAGCAGTGGCCAGAGCCCCTCCCTTGATGGCTTTGGAACCACGCAGCAGGGTACTCGAGAACTAACAAGAATGGGGGTTGAGCTCTACTGATGATCATCAGCACCACCTGTGGGTTCTACACCCTCTGACCTGCTCTAATGAGTCCGATGTAATTCAGTTCAGCAGCGTTATGCTGTGGTTTGAAAATTGTGATGCGTGGTGGTTTTTCCGCTACTATGGCATAAACAACTGATGACTGTTTGAAAAAAGAGTGTCACAAATAAACACAAGAGAGATGAAGAATAGACAGGTTGAGTTACCGTCCTGTCTATTCTGTGTGTCATGTGCCCAGTTTCAGCACTCTCTTTTTCAAAGAATGACGAGCCAACTTGCCCAACAGCAAGTTTTATTAAACTGATGATCATTTTCATTGCTGGAAGCGACCTATACCACCAAAACCGAGCACTGGGTCATCGCAACAATTTGAAACAGGCGCAAGTAGCGACTTCAAGCAATGAAAACATATGACAGCCGATCTACAGTTCTTAAGCAATAATAGCAAGAAAAACTACTATGCTTCAATTTCCTGAGCCACTGCACAAAGCTGCGCGCAATTGAACTACATTGGGTGCATACGAGCGTTGCACATTCGTTAGGTCAAATGCAGAATACACGGGGGATGCTGGCGATTATTGGAAAAGCTGACCCCCTTTCTAGTTCTCGAGTTTCTCGCTTCGCGGTGCCACGTCCGTGCGAGAGAAGCTCCGGCCGCCGCTCGTGGGCTCGCGTGCTGCGAATCAAATTGAGCGCGACAGTGCAGGTTACTCACCAGGTCCAGGCAACGGCTCAGGCGGCTGCCATCCATCGAGCTTTTCTTCGCTTAGCAGAGTCTGGTCAGAGTGGCCTAGAAATACACAGATTAGAATATACTGCGGCAGGGCCATAGCCAGAATTTTTTTTCCAGGGAGAGTTATGGGTTATAAGGGATAAGATCTGTCAAAAAGGAACACGAGCACTCACTTACATGCAGCCTGGGGAAAAAAATCGGGAAAAGGGGAAGGGGGACGTCCCTCTACTGCTGCTTTCAATGTGAACAACGTTGCATACATCTATAACTCGAGCTCCGCATTTCGGTCTCGTGAAGGGATAGAGTTACGCTTCAAACAGCTCTACTGCGTTCTGTCAGCTAGACGCCTACCGTGCACTGGCCCAACAAACATTTACAATGTGAAAAACGGCACAAAGCTTCCAACATGAACAATGCTGCACACATTTACAAGACGAGCTCCCGTCTGGGGACGGGTTAGAGTTATGATTTGCACAGCTGTACAGTGCGCGTCAGGCTTGTGTAGGGCAAGCGAGCGCACAGCTTCCGAGCATGCTGGCGACATCAGCTGATAGTGGCTGGGTTGGAGATAGCTTGGCATTGCGCGTGGGTATATCTCGGACAGGCTCGGGTAGGTCGTCTTATAGCATGGGCTTCTCAAACTTAGAGACGCCACGCACCGCAAGGAGCGCTTTTATTCTGCAGTGCCAATCGTAGGCGGTGACACGGGGTAAGCGCATTATTTGACGTGACGCATTATCAGTGCAGCCGTTACTTAGTCGCACAAAAGTTTCGACGGAAAGCGCTGCAGTGCGTTCTTGTTGCGTGCTTTTCGTTTGCTAAACGTTAGATTCAGAAGATTAGCGGAGGTCGTTTTGTAGTATTGCGTAACAGCCTGCTGGGTTATTGCACCGCGTCGAACGACGCGTCTATATGGCCTGTCAACGCTCCAGGCTGCCACTGTGAAAGACAAGCGCCCCTCGAGGGTGGTGGTAGCGTCTGCAAATTCGAGCGGCACATGCGAAACGATGACCGGCCTGACCCTGTCCGAGATCGGCGCACGCGCAATGGCAAGCTACCTTCAACCCAGCCGCTATCAGCAGATGTCGCCAGCACGCTCCCAAGCCGCGCACTCGCATGACCTAGAGAAGCTTGACGCGCACTGTACTGCGTTCTATCAGCAAGACACCTATCGTGCACTGGCCCAATAAACATTTACATTTACAATGTGAAAAATGGTGGCTTACACTGTGAAAAACGGTGCAAACAATTACTAAGTTTCAAATATGAACAACGTTGCACACATTTACAAGTCGAGCTCCGCATTTCGGTCTGGCGAAGGGATAGAGTTACGGTGGTTACGATCCGAACAGCTCTAATGCGTTCTGACAGCCACACCTGTCGTGCACTGGCCTAACAAAAATTTGCGAGAATACTAAAAATTAAAGTTGTCACTAAGCAGCTGCAGCTACTAAAAACGCGCGTTGGTTTAAAAAGGTCAGGATACACATTAAATTACAAGGATGGAACAGTACAAATTTACCTCCATTGCTTGACGACGCCATGATGTGCAGAACAAGGCTGCCAGCCTGGCAAGCCGCAATCCCGCTAATTCCCTCCAAATGCGTTAGAAAAATTTCTACTTGTACTAAATCTATTCTACAACTTAAAATCCTTATTAACTTGAAAAAAAATTTTTATGCCTCACATAGCTTTATTCTAGTTTATTCAGGCAAACGTCGCGCTTTGGCGGGAGATATGAACAGGAGTAAAGCATTCAACGCAGTGAAATATTGATTGATTTATTGATTGATTGATTGGTTGATTGGTTTATTGGCTGATTGATTGGTTTATTGATTGATTGATTGATTGATTGATTGATTGATTGATTGATTGATTGATTGATTGATTGATTGATTGATTGATTGATTGTAGGGTTTAACGCGCCGACGCAACGTAGGCGATGAGGCGCGCCGTAGTGGAGGGCTCCGGATTAATTTTGACCACCTGGGGATCTTTAACGTGCGCCGAAATCTCGCACACACGGGCGTTTTTGCTTTTCGCCTCCATCAGAAAAGCGGCCGCCGCGGCCGGGAATTCAACCCGTGACCTTGTGCTCAGCAGCACAACACCTTAGCCACTGAGCTACCGCGGCGGGTCAACGCAGTGAAGGGACGTCGGGGGTCAGGCAAAAGAGCGCTGTTACTGTGAGGCGCCGTCTTTTGTACGCAACCAAGCGAAAGGACTAGACGTCTGAATAAACTCGAATTGATAACTAGTCAAATGTCAATGGAATAGTTGAAGAACCAAATCGTATATAGAATGTTTCGCATGTGAATGTGTTTATCTTATTTACGTACACGTGCCACCAGTTGCTAAAAAAATAACGTGCGACCACATTCTCACGTACAGGAGTCTCAAAGAAACGAGTGAAACATTGGCATAAAGAAATCAGTAGAAAAACAAAACAAAAAATAATGGCTGATGATACTCCCTAATGAGAAATTTGTGCGCAGCGCGAACTGAAGTCTTCTCGGTCACGGCGCACAGCTGCTGCGTCTCAGGAAGTGATCGCGTGATGAGCGAACGCACGGCTGCGCGGGCTACTCTGTCGTTATCTCGCAGTGGGTCGCCGCCGCCGAGCATGCTGTAAATCATGTTTGAACCTCCCACGCAAATGTCAGCAATGGTAAGCCTCTGCGTCGGCGGCGCGAACTGCGTATCAGGAAGTGATCGCAATCTGCATTTCGGAAAGGGACCGCGAACTGCGTCTCAGGAAGTGAACGATCGTAAAGCTCACGACGGCACGCGCTGCTATAGCATCATTTCGCAGCTCATCGACACCGCCCAGCATGTCTCACTGCCTCCCCCTCACACTTTCGCCACGCGTCGCCTCCGAGAAGCGTTTTGAACAGCCTCGGCATACCGCACTCCCCTCACACTTTGGCCGAACTTTTCTCCTCCCGTTTCTTTCTGTCTTCGGTTCTGCCTTCGTTCGCTCGGTAACGAAGCCAACGCCGCCGTCAAACTATCGCGGGCGCCAAAGTGCTGCGCACTAAAAGCGACACACGGGGCTCGGTATGCTACCGTAACTTGAAAGGAAAAAAAGCGGGTTAGCTGAAGCCTGATTATTGTTGAGAGTTCTCTTCAGTTGGGAGGCCGCCAGGGGGCGCCGACTGGTACGAACGAGCAAACATCGGCTCCTGCTTCTTTGAATGATTTCGGTCCGAAAATTGTACTGCCAGTTGCTGATATCGAAGACATCTCATGGGGAAGGTCACAAGCATCATGCCGATACCAAATATTCGTCGGTGAGTGGTTCCTTAGTGGATTTTTCAAGACTTTTCTACCGGACCATGCCACTGGGCCGCTAGGCCTAACCGGCTAGGCCTACTTTTCCGCCGAAGGCACGGCGTGGGAGCGTCTCCCCGCGCTAGTGTGTCTGTTATTCTCAAGATGTCCATGCAAGTGACCATGGAGGAGGAGGATATCACCCCCGAACAGTGCCTGGAGTCCGGGTGGAAAACGGCGTTTTGAAAGCGCAAGATGCAAGGGTCGCCCGCGCCGGGCGCGAAGACAAGCTCAGCACAACGTGGTGGCGGCACTGGCGGGGCCCGCACTCCCGCCGAAGTCAAGCGTATCGTCGCAGCGTCGAGGCTCCCCCACCTGCCGAGGGAGCACGACAGAATCATCGTTAGGCCCAGGGGATACCTAAACGTCAAGAACGTGAGTCAAATCAAGGTGGCCCAAGCTGTCGCGTTAGCGGCGCAGCTCGCTCCTGCCGAGATCGCCGACGATATCGTCTGTTCCAACGTCATGCAAAACATTTTTGTCGTGAGCACGCCGACGCAGAAGAAGGCACGGGCATACTCAGGAGTAGAGTCAATCACGGTTGGAGTGGCAAAGTACGAGGTCAGCTCCTACTTGGCAGCGCCGGACAACACGTGCAAGGGGGTCGTCAGTGGCGTCGACCTTGAATTCGACGCAGCACAGTTCAAAGACATGATTGTGCAGCCTAAGAATCCCAGGGCGCTGGAGGTCAAGCGTATCAAAAACACCACTACGATCGTCGTCCTCTTTGGTGGCCTAAAGGTACCAAATTACGTCATGGGTGGACAAAGCATGCTTCGCTGCACGCTCTACCTCAGACAAACGGACGTTTGCTACGCCTGCGGCAGGTTGGGGCACCGGGCCGACGTTTTCCCGACGCCCGAAAAGACGATCTGCAGGGGGTGTGGCATTGCATCCGCGCCCGAAGACCGCGTTTGTACGCCAAAATGCGCCCTATGTGGGGGCCCTGGTCCCACGGCGGACAAGCAGTGTAAGCAGCGGTTTCAACTGCCGTACGTCGGTCGCAGAAGAAGAAGGCAGCGCCAGCAAGCCAAGCCACCTGTGTCGCCAGACAGAAAGCGTGACTGGAGCAGGTCACCCTCGAGGGGACGCTTCGAAGCGCCACGTTCTTGCTCCAAAAGCGGACACTCCCGTTCCACGGAACGTTCGCGATCCAGAAGACGTTCCCGCTCCAAGGGGCCACCAGCCGTGCGCATCCAGGAGCCACCCGAGGCTGGGCAGACCACGTGGGTCGATCGAGTGAAGGAACTCACACCAAGGGTAATGGGGGTTTCGTCAACACCGCCAGAGCATAGCGCGGCTAGGATTGTACAGCTAGAACGCGAGAACGCTTTCGAGCAGCTGAAGGCTGAAATAGCCGAGATGAAAACGGCTGAAAAGGCCCTACCGACTCAACGGCCTTTACCACCCGAAACCGAGAAGGTGGCAACGCCAGTGGAAACCCAGGCGCCCGTTATCGGGAAACCCGCCGAAAAGAGGTCTAAACATATACGAGACGAGGGTTTCGACGAGCTTAGAGCCTAGTTAAGAGAATTCCAGTCCGAATTGAGGACCACGCTCGAAGCCCTCAGCGAAGCGGTCTCTGCCCTGAACGCGAGAGTCGATTCGGTCGAATCTAATGTGAGGCACTGAGGATAACGGCTAACCTACCTCGTTCCTTCGCGCCAAACGCATCTCCATCGACAGATAGCTCTAGAGTCATGGCGGCCCTGCACGGCGACCGGTAACAATCACGGTCACGGCGGCCTGCGCGCAGCATTTCGCACGACAGGATAATCGAGGGTCCCTACCATGACGGTACACGATAGCGACATAGTCATTTGGCAGTGCAACTGTTGTGGCTCCGTCAGATCCCATCCTAATAAACCGCACGTCATTTTATCCAAGAGACATTGGCTCAGTCGGCCTCACTTTTGGGATTTCATTCTTATACAGTATACGGAGAAGGTAAGAGAGGCATTTGTACTCCTGTCTCGAAAAAGTTCACTTTCACCGTTCACAATTAATCTCTTCATGGATCACAGTAAAACGTATAGCACTCGCCAATCGAGATCATTCCGAGTGGCCAGATCAGGGATAGCCTTTTCGTACTTCACATTTACACCTCTCCGCGAGACATGAGGCAGCGTTTAACTTCTCTCATTTACAAAGCGGTTAGCAAGGCGGCAGGATCTCCGCTTGTAGTTGCTGGAGACTTCAACGCTCCGCATCAAGCGTAGGGATACCACCGCGTTACGGCCAAGGGGGTGGACCTCTGGCGGGAGGCGTCCGACTACGGTCTCACCCTGATTACGGACCCGTCCTTTCCAACTATAGGACGCGGAATTCGTGCGCCAGGGACACCGCACCGGACCTTACGTTCGTGGCGAACGTTGGGCCCGCTGTGTGGTGCAATCTCAATGAGAACTTGGGCAGCGATCACTGTGTGCTGGCCACGTCGTTAGTGGTACGCAAGAGGCCACCGAAGGAGTTTAGGATGACGGATTGGGATCTTTTTCCTAAAATCAGGGAAGACAGGGAAACCGAAACCCCTACATCCCTAGATAGATGGGTAGCGCAGCTTAAGGAGGGTGTAGCGTCCGCCACCAAGTCCGTTGTCACCGACCTAAATGTGGATAGGATGGACAGCCGATTGGCGCACCTTTTGGATGCGAAAAGAGTTCTCGTCGATAGATGGAAGGGCCAGCGGCTGAACCGCAAACCCCGAAAAAAGATTGCGGAACTAAATCGCACAATAGATCTGCACTGTCCGACGCTCTCCAAGCAGCAATAAGACGAGGTCTGTAACTCGGTTGACAGGCAGATGAGATCAGGTGAAAAATGGAACCTGCTCAAGCAGTTGCTAAGTGAATCCAATTCCCGGTCTAATCAGAGGCGCGCTACTGATAAGATACTACACGCGGCCCGCAACGCCAATTCCGATTCGGAAGTACTAGAGTCGCTAGCCAACAGATACCTACCTATAGACACTTCGGATGATGCGGACTATACCCGCCTTACAAAGGTCCTCCAATGGCCGCTTTGGACGAGCCCTTTAGCGTCCCCGAGGTAAGGGAGGCCCTCGCGGCCCTCAACGGGCGTTCTGCTCCGGGTCCGGACGGAATTTCAAACAGACTTCTTCGCAGCTTGGATGACGAGTCTGAGATAAATCGCATCTGGGAACGCAGCGCGGTTCCGGAGTCGTGGAAGCTGGCGTCGGTCGTCCTGATCCCGAAGCCGGGGCGCGCTCCAGACACGACTAATCTCAGACCGATCTCGCTCACATCGTGCATATATAGGCAAACTGACGGAACATGTTATTAACAACCGCATCTCCAAGCACATCGAAGACCGTGGTCTCTTTCCGTTGTTGCGACCGGGTGGGCCGACCCGAGCCGAGCTCCGTCGCCTCCGACATACGTGTAATAGCGTGGTGAGAAGAGCGGCCAGCCGCTGTTGCAGCTGTCGAGAAGTCCAGAAGCCGTAGGCCAGCGTAACTGTTTACTTCATAGCGAGAGGTGAGCCGAAGCCAAACAACAATGCCCCGACGGGCGAGGTTACAGTACAGGACTCGAGCAGAGTGACAGCAATGATTCACTGCTCAAACAGGAATGGATACAGCGTTTGGGCGGCTCGTATTTATACCCAAAAGCGGCAAAGGTCAAAACAGCGTTCCCTTGGTTGGTGCACACGCCACGAGCGTCACAGACACACACAACGCTCTTTACAGAGTTCGTAAGCAGTCGGTAGCCTCGGCGCACGTTGAGACCGAGAGAGGGGAGAGAGGAGGGCTCCGCTGCGATCGCGGGGCCTCTGTGTCCTTGAAGCACGTCTGGGCCTGTTGCGTCGGCACGCCATCGAAGTTTGAAACGGAGACCCAGGCTTGTCCAGGCATGAAAACATGAGTCACCGACACGGTGGGCCTTGTTTGGAAGGCGCACGTAGTGGCTTCGCCGCACAGCCGAGGAGTGCTGAAAGAAAGCCCGTCGGCGGGCCCATACGTAACACCGTATAATGCATGATGGGCTTTGGACCGTCCCTTTCGACTCAGGACGCCATGAAGCTGATAAAGTATCAGATCATCGGTAGGGACACGAGGGACGTTAGAGCCATCCTAGGCTTAGATCTAGAGAAAGCCTTCGATACCGTCTCGCACGCCCACACACTCTATTCCATCTCGGAGCTGGACCTTGGCCAGAACTTTCACGCGTTTATCGGCTCAGTTTCTTAGACATAGAAAGGCCACGCTAAAGATTGGGGACCTCATGTCAGAGCCCATCGAGCTGGGCCCGAGGGGGTCACCGAAGGGTTCGGTGGTATGCCCGCTCCTGTTCAACATTGCCATATGTAAATTGTTTCAGAGACTCTCGGAGGTCAAGGGCATGAACCACACACTCTACGCTGACGATATTACCGTATGATGCGTCGGAGGCTTTGAGGGTGTAGAGGAAGCACTTCAGGAAGCGCTAGATTGCACAGAGGCTTTCTTCGCTGGGACGGGGCTTCGCCTCTCGTCGAGCAAGTCGGAGCTCCTATTGTACATATCTAGTAGGAGAGGGGTTAAGCCCAAGGACTTGGTCCCACTTTCAGTGGTGAACCTTGCGCTCCGCACGAGCTAGGGACACCCCATTCCCAGAGTTGAGGTTACTCGGGTTCTCGGTATGCTCATCGAGTCGAACGGATGTAACAGGCAAACCATCGCCAAAATCTCCGCTAAGACGGATAGCATGATACGGTTAATTACTCGGGTCTGGAACAGTCGAGGAGGTATCAAAGAGGACAATCTCTTGAGGCTCTTCCATGAATTCTTGATGAGCCACATCACTTACGTGGCCGCCATGCACTGCTGGCAGAATCACGAAAAGGCTAAGCTTAATTTACTAATTTGTAAAAGCATCAAGCGCGTGTTGGGTATCCCGATGAATGCAAGCACAGAGAGGCTCATGCAGCTCGGGGTTCACAACACTTTAGAAGAAATCGTCGAAGCGCAGCACACGGCTCAGACTGCCAGGTTGTCGTCTTCGCCCGCTGGCAGGGAGATTCTGGCGGTTTTGGGCTGTAATCCATCCCTAGAGGAGGAGCGCAAGGTTGGCCTTACTAAGGAGCAGAGAGCCGCTATAACTACCTCCCCGTTTCCCCGCAACGTGCACCCGAAGCACAATGCATGCGGGCAGGCGAAGGGCCAGAGGCAAGGCCCTACTTAAACAAGTTCGCGACGACCCGCACTCCGCGTGCTTTGTGGACGCCGTGCAGTACGGCCGATCGGCAAACTTCTCGGCAGTCATGGTGGATCACAGCGGCACAGTTCTCAATTATGCGTCTTTCAGGAACACCACCCCGGCTAGAGTCGAGCAGGCCGTGGTGGCTCTTGCTTTACTTGACGACAGCCGGCATCGAATCTACACCGATTCCCGCGCGGCGGTTAGGGCCTTTGCATCATGGTTCCGTTTCGGCCGAGGTCGCTCGTATCCTAGGAAATAAGGTCATTTCCTCACACACCATCACCTGGTTTCCCGCTCACCTAGGGTCGCACTTGTCATGTGTAACTAACCTCAACGAGGCCACCCACACCCGCGCGCGCGAGATAACCCACCGCGCCGGGTCGGACGGAGGCGGTTCCTCGGGGATTGGTTGGGAGGTCGTCAGAGACACTTTATTCAGGTTCAACGAGGTTATTCAGCACTATAAGCTGGGCAGGCGAACGTTTCCTCGTCCGCACGAGAAACTCTCCAGGCCGCAGGCAGCCATGCTCCGAATGTTGCAGACCAGTCTTATCCTAGTCTATCCACTATCCGTTCTCAGCTCCTACACGGACACTTTTGAACCGTACTGCCCAGATTGTGGCGAACGTAGTAATTTAGATCCCATGCTCTGGCGGTGTCGTTCACTTCGGGGCCCTCAACGCATAACCGAGGAAGAGTGGCGCTCCGACTTGGAGAGCCCCGATCTACTACACCAGCTAAGGGCCGTCCAGAGGGCCCACGACGCGGCGGTGAGGCTCGGCCTCACCTTCCACACGTGGGAGCGGCCCGCCGCGCTGCCGCTCTGATCGGCGGCGGTGCTCCTCAGGACCTTCAATAAAGTTCAATTGTCTGTCTGTCTGTCTCTTCAGTGGCGGGGCCAGAGGCGGCGAGGAGGGTTAGTCTCCCCAAGCGGCCTGGAAAGTGACACTACCATACAGCGGTTATCATCCCCTACCAGTCCTCTCTCCCTTGGTTGTAATTTAATTTAATTAGCAGTTACTTTACGAATATAAACTAGCATTCTAGCATTGCACGCATTATAGATTACAAATGCCAGTATTAGCAAACACACAGGCACTAAGCCAAAGACCGTCACAAAGTAGAAAATATTGAGTACATGGAAGGCTGAATCTCTTATCAGCTGCATCTTGCAGTGTGCGCAGAGAGTCTTAGAAGCAAGTGAACACGAGTCGCTCGTGAGTCTGGCAAGAGAATCAACCAAACACTAACAAAACGGGGCGCGACATGTTAAACTACCTCGATTGCGCACTTCGACAGGTTATACCATCTCGATAGCGCACACCCATGACTGATTGTGACCGTGGAGGAGACCATGTGCAGGGGTTTATTATTATTATTATTTTTTTTTTGGGGGGGGGGGGTGTCGAAATCCACCTGGGTGGTGTTGGAGCGTTGTTGGGGGTGTGTGTATAAATCCCTGGGCGGGGTGCTCGTGGTTGTGGAATCTTCTTTTTGGGGGGGAGGTGTTGGGGGGGGGGTGTAAAGGGGGGGGTATAAATTCCTGACTATGTGATCTGCGCGGTTGGAGCTCGCAGAGACCTTTTTAGCCATTGGTGACACCGTGTTGCCATGAAATTACCCCCGTGTTGTCACTAATAGTCGCGAGGTTGTCTTTCGGTATAGCTGGTCACTGTGGCATTGTCGGAAATGAGTGGGCTCACGAAACTGCCCGCTCGGGACACGTCAGCGAACTCATCGGCTTGAACCACTAAAATAAAAGAGAGCTAAAAACGAACACAAATATAGGAAGAAGGACGACACAGATGCTCACTCACAACTTATAGCGGTAATGCAACAGCTAGTCCAATAGCACGTTTTATAGAAGTACCTCATTAGCAGATTGGTTTAACTATCAAGGGCTGATGCTGCGAGGCCACTGGTTCCTTCGCACACACTATTTTACTAGTCAGCAGACTACAGGGGACTTCATGAATTATCGGTGTACCCTGAATACTCCACCGGGGAGCTAACTCCCGCCTGGTCTAGCTCTCGCTATCTTTACTTTGCCGCGTAGTGTTGGGAGGGGCCATTACAAGCGCCTACTTTTAGTATGGTCGGCGGACATCGTGCGCTGCAATGACATGTGGGGCTGAAGAGACAACTAAAGAAGACTGCGCCATCTACCTACATTTAAGCTCGACAGACGTGAGTTTTTCACCGAGCGCAGACGGTTGGATGATCAGCCGTTCGACGTGGAGGTCATTTTAGAACATCAATTCCAACCACTAAATTTCAACGGAAGCCACAAAAGCTACGTGAACGTTTGTGGGGCCTGTCAGAAAGACAGTGCGCACAGGCCTATTCTCCTATTTTCCCTCTTTCGCCTGCTCTCTCGCTGTCAACTCCCGCAACCAGTTGCCCCAGTTGTCGTCGAGCCAGGCCCTTTGACACATTAAGGACTTAATAGTATAACGGGGAAAGTGTCATATTGCAGGTTCTTACAAAACTTACAAGATGCCGGACCACAATGCCAGCAACGAGTAGATACAGCCGGAGGAAGCTCCAACTCCTTCTCGTCGTCCCTCATAACCTGACCGCACCACCGATCTCTAGCTTCTTCCTTCTTGATTCCAGTAGCATGGCGCTACCAACGACACTACCTACCTCCCACTGTGTTTTTTTTTCTTTTTTTTTACAAGGGCTTTCAGGTGGCCAGTGACACAATCCCCACCTGTGGAAGCGCCGTCTCGGCGTTCATCAGCACGGTGTGGAGGTTTCATGGCGGATATATGGTTTAAAGCAGGAGATATGCACGACGGTCGTTGTGCGGGCGGCAGGAAGTTGCATGGAGAAGAGAAGATATATCTCGTACGTCACAGGTGCAGCTCGACGTAATACACGGTAAGGGCCAGAGTCAAAGTCAAACCCGGCCGGAGGTGGACTAGAGTAGCACAAAAGACCCCGGGGTAAATTTGTGGGCTTTGTGTCGGCTGTAATAAAGGAGCTTTAGGAGGCTTGTGGTAACCGCGTACGCGCACGAGCAGCTTGGAGGATGTGGGCAGCACGAGCAACGGTAGTGCGGGCATAGTCCAAGCTAATCACAGGAGGCGGCAAGAATCCAGTAGAAGGGGGCATTCCCGCCACGGCGAAATGTATTGTACGCGAAAGTCACGTAAAGCAAAGCCATGTCTTGATCAAAGTGGTCAGCGGAAAAGTTCATGGACAGAATGTCTGTGAATGTTAGGTTGTGACTGTCCTCCCGCCATTTGTTTGAAGGAGGGGGGGGGGGGAGTGGAAAGCTTATGTTGAGTCGGGCATGAGCGAAAAAGGTTGGTGGTATCCTGGTAGTGCATATAGTTCGGTACGGTCCAGCTTTCGGGAGTGCCGACTGGGATTTTTACCGACTCATACTCATTCGTATAAGAATGGGGTGGAATGCATTAGGCAGGCATTCTCAGATAATCAATAGCAGCCTACCATTGTCCCTGAAGAAGAAAGTGTATGACAGCTGCATCTTACCGGTACTCACCTATGGGGCAGGAACTTGGAGGCTCCCTAAAACGGTTCAACTTATATTGAGGACGACTTAACGCGCAATGGAACTGAAGATAATAGGTGTAGCATTAAGGGACAAGAGAGTGGAATGGGTCAGGAAACAAACGCATAGTAGAAATTAAGAAGAAAAATCCTCCGTCGCATGCCCCCGCGCGAGGGACCCGAGTAAATGCAGAGCATTGGGGGTGGTCACGTGGCGTAGGTTGTGGTAGTTGGCGGTTGTAGTTTTAGTTGTTGTTGTCGTAGGGGTTGGGTAGTTGGGTTGCGAGACGAGAGAGAGAGAGAGAGAGAGAGAGAGAGAGAGAGAGAGAGACGTAAGTACGTAACGTGTTATTTATTGCCATCGTTTGCACCCCACCCTCTCTGCGGGGCAATCGGTTGGATCGAGACGGCGCGCTGCCGACGCCGAACGCAAGCGTCTGAAGCGCGCTGCCGACGCCGAACTTCGTGCACGAGAAGCCGCGGCCAAACGTCAACGTCGGGCCGCGGATCCTTCGCTCGGGCAACGAGTATATTCGTAGCGCGCGCAGTAGAGGGAGAGGAGGTAGCACCTGCTGCTGCAACGCCTCTTTCAGCGCCGGAGGACGCGCATGCGCGCCCGCACCTGTTGTTGAGAGCGAGGAGGAGCGGGGGAGGGGCGCACGTGCTGGCTGGCTGCGGACGCCGACTTACGGACGCATAACATCGTGAGTTAAAGAAATGCTCTGCATTTAAAAAATTGGCCGCGTATCTGCTCCTTTCGTTGCAAATGTCGTCAAAAGACGATAGTCTTTATCGACTTTTTCCAAGTAAATGCCTCCCTTCGCTTTCCGGCTCACCTCTCATGTTGTTCCTCTTGCGTCGCGCTCCTCCCAAGGTAAAGACGCCAAAGGTTTGCTTAAATCATTTTAAATTTCCCGCGTTCCACTGCTCCAAACCGGGTGTCTCGATGCCAACGCTGCCGTACGGCGAAGAGGCGTGTGAATCGAGGCGTCCTACTTCAACGTTTATAGAACCGCGTTTCCCTAGTCCACGTGCGTTCCAAGCAGAACGTGGAACCTATCTAGTGGAACCTTTCGTAACTATTGCCACTTCATTTCTTCAAATGTCGCCAGAAGCTATATGGCGCGGGCGACAGCAGGCGACGGCGGAGTGATATTTTTTTCTTCAGTTGATGAAGTATTTAATCTCGCCAAAATCAAACATGTACGATTTTTTATAAAGGAACGCTGCAAATATCACTTCTGTATAAATTTGTTGTCTTATATATGCGCAATGTGTTGCTGTTCTTCAACAATATTGACAAGTATGAACATTACACCGGACTTAGACGGGCACATTTAGCTGTGACTATATAAGACTATTGCGCAGGCATTGTTTTACTTTGGTTTGGTGGCTGAATCGAGTCACAGACAGACAGATGGACATACAGACAGGCAGACGGACATACAGACATACATACAGACCAAAATTTCTGGGTTTAAGTAGCCCAAGAAAGACTATCGTCTTTAAAAACGGGTGCGGGCAGGGCATGTAATGCGAAGACAAGATAACCGTTGGTCATTAAGGGTAACAGAGTGGATCCCTAAAGAAGGCAAGCGTGGCAGGGGGCGGCAGAAAGTTAGAGGGGCAGATGAGATCAAGAAGTTTGCGGATATAAATTGGTCGCAGTTAGCACAGGAACGGGATAATTGGAGATCTATGGGAAAGGCCATTATTATTATTATTATTATTATTATTATTATTATTATTATTATTATTATTATTATTATTATTATTATTATTATTATGTCTCATTCGGCTGGGTAGCTTTCCTCACGCGGACGCAGTCAGCAAAGCACTATCGCTTCTGGGTTGCACTCACATCATTGTAGACAGGGCATGCACAAATGGAAGAAAAGTTTTTTCTCTATATACCTACCACACACGCCCGCGTTTGGCGCTACGATCACTCCTATCTAGATTTCTCCTACTACCTACCCATACAACTGCCCCCACTGCGATGTGCCTAACGCTCAGTGGCGTACCAACCCTGTTACGAGAAGGGGGAGGGGGGGGGGGGGGGGGGGCGTCACGGACCGGTTCCACGTGGCAAGCCACTGGGAACAAAAGACGCCCTGCGTCTCCCTCTGTCGAGGGGCGACGCTAGTCGACCGATCTCTGAACCTCAGTAAATATAAACCCTCGCTGAAGTCGGGAGGGAAATTCGCCATGGTACTTCGGGGTCGAGGTGCTGTGTTTTAGACACCGGTCGCTCTAGTTGGCCGGGAGACCGCAGCGCCCACCGCGGCAGCAAAAACTTATTAGCTATTAGCCCGCATACCTACTAAATACTGTGCAGTATTTTGTAGGTATGCAGGTCTGCCATCGTTGCACAACGAGAGCAGAAAGAAATGTTGTAGAAGGTACTAGAAGGCTCCAAATAACACGGTGCTGATGGAATAATATATCGCCTTCCTGCCGAGCCGTAGGCCGGCACACTGTGAAGGTTGTTTTGAAGGCTTTGCATTTAATCGCAGATTATTCTCTCTCTCTTTTTTTGCGGGCACGAAGCCATAGTTACTGTATTGGTTACTGCATTAAAAAAAAAAAACAGAGTAAGTGAGCGGATTACGTGCTGCTGTAAAATATGAGCAGGTGGTAATAAGGTTGGTTAGCAGGCTGTAAATACACATAAGTGCGCACTGCGCAGTATATTTGGTTACAAAGAGGACGCTCAAACGCAGTTATCACAGGGTAGTTAATCACACAAGTGGTTCCACTCTATGGTACATATTATGTCACGTGGCTACCGCTGTATTTAATACAGACAACATGTGGTGCACTCTATAGCCGTTGATGTTCCTGAATGCTTCTTCAGCTATTGAATATCATAACATATCATTGGCTTTTCTTCCGAACCAAACCATCAAAGACTGCTGTCAAATCCACTGAACGGGTAAGAAAAATACAGATAACATCGGCTCCATTAAAAGTTGGACATATGCAAAACGCAGGACCAAATGTTCGCGTTCCAAATATTTTTTTTTGTTCAGATTAAAGCTTTTGCTGCAAATTGAAGGCAATAAAAGTGATACAGTTACGAACTTTCTAATAAAGTTCTCACGCCAGAACCGTTAGTGTAGAGCGAGAAATATCGCCAAATATAAATATATAAAAAAATTCCCATATGCTTATTCGGTATCCTGCCCCATCCTCCTCCCCCCACTCCTCTTCCGACCTCCTCATTCAAAGGGAAGTTCTTTGATAGCCTTCTGACGAAGAGTTTCTTACTTTCGCAGCGTGTTTTTGTACAACTGGCGTGCTGGGTTGCACCAAGAAACCCGTAAAGTGTATTGGTGGAGGGGCCAACATAGACACAAAGCCATGTATTTTTCTCTATCCGTAAGAGGTGGTGATATCTGCCGTGCGCGGTGCTCCGGCAGAAGCGAACAAAGAGATGTGAAAAGAAGACGACACGGTGTGACTGACAGACACCCTTGTAATACTATCTGGATCGTTGTAATTGAAGCCATGAATTCAAAATCAGCATTGGATTTTCAGCTGTCGAGACGTCGTATTCGACGGCGCGTTCCATTCATTAACGTCACTTCTCATACACAGATACAAGTGTCAATTTCATACTGTTGCATATGCCAAGTACCATATGCAAAGGAAATAGAACGCCCATGTTGCTCAGTCAGTAGCCTGCAGTCAACAGCGTATTTCGACAAGTGTACTCACATGGATCAGCTAACGCGCGGAAACATCGCGCATTGCTGATATCGTATTTACAAACGAAAGATGCTCTTTAGGTGACTCGAAAACAATAAAGTACTATTTCCTTTGAACGAAAAGACGCATATCATGAGAAAGTTGTGCGGCTCTGTCAGAAGACGCGTGAGATATCCCGCTCGTGCGTTTCCCTTCTGGGCGTCGCGCCAATTTGTTTCGACCTTCCATCCGATACGCAAGTTCAACCGAGAAAATCCGCTTTCGTTCTCTTGCTCTCTGTGGCAGGATTAATGTAGAAGAGAGCAATTTATTTTAAACATAAAGTGGGCGACTATTACGATTCACGGGGTGCGGCGAGAAAGGAGCGCGCCCCAGTAACGAACGTGCTGGCGCGCGGTGACTGACCCAGGGTTGCACGTACCTGCCAAAGGCGGCGCTGGGTATCGTTTACTCAGTGTCGCCCTCTGGGCAGTGACCGGTGCCTATACGCCTCGAGCTTCGCGATCGCTGCGCCGCCTGCCGCCGCTTCTCCGCGGCGTTGACGGGATTGGCGTTGCGTGACTGATAGGGGCTCGTGCAGTGTTTTGGTTCTATTTCGCTTCTTTTCGCCTTTCCGCGCCCTAAAAAACTTGTTATGGTGACGAGTATAGGCAAAGAGTACGTTTAGGTCACTTAAAAAGCAGCTGCGTCTTCGATCGAGTACGCGATCGCCTGCAAGAGCTACCCGGGGACGCGGTTCTGCGCGCTTCGTCGCCGCTCTTCCGGGCGTCGGCGACGGCAGCAACATGTCACCCATGTCACCTCCAAAACATCAGGCACAAATGAATTTTACTGACGCCTCGTTTAGACCTGATACTGGCACAGTGAGAGGTTGGCTTCATTTTGCAGCGTGGACAACGAATGCGGCTTCGTTTCGCATGTATACGCCGCAGAAAAATATGTTTCGGGGATGTGATTACCCAATCCCGGACAATAACTTATGCCTTTTATAAGAATATAAACCATGCGCAAATGTAAAGTATATTCCAAGCCTGTGCGTCGTTAAATATGTGCCCACACACGCCATATAGCAAGAACCAAGGAAATGAAACCACAGAAAAATAAATGCTGTGCCAATGCGAAATTTAGAAACATAATAGCTCTAACGGAAATTAAAAAAAAAAACAGTGCAGCTTCTGGCATGCTAAAGACGTTCGTCTAAACTTAAGTCAGGTAGGTTTCACTGGACCAACTATACGCGAAATGCACTGCTATTTCGCGAGAAACCGGTGGGGGGGGGGGGAGGGGGGAGGGGGAGGAGGGGGACTCCGTGTACAAATGCGGAGCGGAAAAAAACAATGAACGTTTTAGTAATCCCACACATGAATCTTGCGTTCACTTTCCTTTTGTTTTTCTACTTCAACGAAGAGCTGATCGTACGGCGGACGCATTTTTGGAAGTATATAGGGTAGGCAACAAGCGATGAAATGTGTCGTTGGAAGAGTGTGGTATGTGATAAGGCCCTCTGATTTCAGTTTCTGGTTTATTCTGCAGGCTCCCTGTGCCATATGACGATATTTCGAAGAAGCATTTAGTCGCGGACGCGGATTATATTCTAAGCCCGTCTCCGCGCTGCTCGCAGAGGATATATGTAGCAGATGAAGGTCTGCGGGCGCGCACCTCAGTAACAAGACGACTCTGTCGTGTGCTGATCCCCGAGTATAATTATGCATTGTCCATCGTACTTTTGTTGAACATTCCCGAAATTAACACCGACTGGCTTGTAAATGGTGGTGATCAATATCTGAGGTATAATATTGGCAAACGTAACTGGTGTGCTGTCAGGTATGAGTGCTCCGCTGATTATGTAAGCGCACAAAACCGATTTAAATCGTAGTGTATAGCCATAGCATGAACATCTGAGGAACCGGTGGTTACGGAGACACGGCTAGTAAATTCAGGTCAGTGTAAATACAATCGGCTCCATCATACGCCGGTTCCGCGACGCTGGCCTGTGACACACACCTGGCGCTTATACAGACCGAAAATACCACACTAAGATCGCGTCGGAAACATTTACACTCTCGTAAACACACCCCATTTGCGAACAGAGTGACTGCTCCACACAAACATGAATTTAAAACGCCCACAAACGGTAAATCTCAGTCGTGAACGTGCCGCAAAAGCAGCGGCGACACTGGGGAGCGGGGCGCGGACTCCCGCGCCTGCTTTCCAAACGGGCCGCTAGGGGGATTTCAGTGGCGCCCCTACAGGCCGCGCTCGAGGCGTATAGGGACATCGACTGGCCTGGTCTCCGCTACCTAGTCGTCCCGACAGGTCACTCGGTACTCTGAGAATGTGTGCTCACCCTAGGCCTCCACGCACTATGGCGAGCGCGGGTGGACGCGGTGTGTGCTCACCCTAGGCCTCCACGCACTATGGCGAGCGCGGGTGGACGCGGTGGAGTGTGCATCCAACCCCAAGCCAGCGTGGTGGCATTTCGTCCAGAAAGCAGAATGGACAATGAGCGCGCTCGGTGCACCCGACTCGGACGCAGAACTGTGCGCGGCCTTCGCGTGCTGCTGCCGCGCCACGGTGGCCTTTAAAAGAAAAGAAGCAGAACGCTTTAGGCGCCTATGAAGGTAGTGACCAGGAGGGGGTCTTGGGCGCTACGCGTACGTTCGTCAACCGAGACGCTTTGCATGAGTTAGTTGGCTGTGTGAGTGCTTAATCATTCCAAGCGTACCTTGTTGTTCACCTCACCTGAACATGCCTATACGTAGTTTTGTATATGTCGGTAGTCTGTATATGTGCCCTTTCCCCGTACTCTATTTATTATGCTAATACAATCGAACCCCGTGGTAACGAAATCCCGCGAGTACGACATTTCCGTCGCCAGGAAATATTTTCGGATACCCGGCGAACGTCCACAGACGCCCTTGTATTTCATATCTCGCGGCAACGAAACGGTTTTGGGAAGCGATCCAAGTTCGGTCGACATTTTACCTACCCATTGGAGGGTGACAGCGTCCATAAAGTGCTCAAATGCATTTTTAGGGTTAAAAATGCGTAAACTTTTGCCACAGCACGCTTCCATGGCCGCTGTCGTATTTGTTTACAAAAAAGACCCTGCAGCAGACGGCCGCGGAGGCAGCCTCGCAGCGACACCACCAGGGGGACACACATGGTGACTCATGTGGTTAAGAAAGACTAGAAAGACGCAGTGGTTAAGAAAGACTAGAAGGCTAACGATGAAATGCAGAAAGAACAGTGGAGAATCCAAAATAGCCAAGGTAATCAAGAAAGAGGCAAGGCAGATTGAAACGAATAAATGGAGGGAAAAAATGGAAGCTAAAACGTCGTTAGAGATGTACAGGGCTGAGAAAATGAACACCAGAAAGGAAAATTTCTACGATAATTCCCAGGGCAGTGCTTTGCTTTTTGAGGCTAGAGCAGGTTGCCTGCGAACTAAGAGTTTTGTGGGGAAGTATTCACAAAATGATGGGGTATGCGTGGTCTGCGGAAAAGAAACAGAAACTATGCGGCACATAGTGTTAGAGTGTGAGGGTATCCATCCAAATCTACATGAAGGGAATATTGGGCTTCTAGAAACCCTAGTATATAAGGGTATCAGAAAGGAAGTTAACTTCAAGGCTGTCGAGGGGACGAAAAGAAGATTAGAATGCTGGTGGACGAAAAGCAGAGAGGGGAATATTGCCTAGGACAGTTACCACCTGTAACAGGGAAAAGAAAGTATTTCGGGCCTAATAAGCTTTAGTGCCTGCCCTAAGCAGTGCTAGTAATAAACCAAGAGTGTAAAACATGATTATATTAGTCCTTTTTGGTAAGATGACATGTCATCACCCCGCTTCAAAAGGGAAACCAATAGCAATCATCATCATGGTGCGGCCTTGGCAGCTTTGGCTTGGGCTACGCTATCCCGCTACCGCTCAAAAGAGCGCGTGGGTTTGTTGGGTGTGCGCTGATCGGCACTTTGGCTATCAGTGAAATGCCTCTGCCAGCCCAAAAGAGGAAGTTTTTGTCGCTACAAGATAAGGCAGCCATCATCGCCCAAGTCAGTGGCCCAAGTGAAGCAGTCGTACGTAATGAAGATAAGAATGAAAAAGCGTAAAGTTATGGCATGACAAGCTCACGGACATGGTTGCGGAAGAGAGTAGGTGAATTATTAGATATATCTAAGTGTTCAGAGTACCGGTTGTACAAACACTGTAATCGGAACATAAGGCACAAGCCACGCAGACATATCGGATTATGGAAATCATCGTGTCTCCGCGTCAACTTCTGCGGCACATGGAGTGGAGCATGCTGTAGCAGCACTGCACGAGATACTGAGGCGTCATAATTTTCAATAGGTGGTATTGATTGAAAAGTTTAGCTGTCAGTTTCTTCGCTTGGCAAGACTGGAAACGGCCACAGACATGGCCGAAGCGCCACGGACATAGCGCGGCTTGGGCCACTGCGCCCAGCCGCCGAATAAAAAAAACAGCTGCATGCGTCATCTGCTCCGTTTCAACCCGATTCTCAACGGAGATGTTATTAATCGCACTCACATTGGAGTCGAGGCATTACTTTGCGCTCGGTGGGGTAGAGCTTGGATCGTCCAACCCATATATGTGCTCCGCACGGACAAGTAGCGCCATACCGCGGAGACCGACGTAACCAGTTACGGCGCACTCACATGGTTGCCTGCATGCGTGTCTCGCTAGTGAATACAAGCTATAGGTACTGGAGATCCGCCTTATTCCGTCTGGAGATTAATGGTGGTAGCGCCAATGCAGAAGATCCAGAGTCATTATTACCGGCGAAACGATGGTAAAGATCGATATAAACTCTTTTGGACCCTGTCAATAAGCATACGATTTGTTTTGCACTTGCTATTTTAGATTACTGATGCATACTGAAGCATAGGAAGACGTATAGTTGTGTAGAGCTTGAGAAGAGAATTCGGCTCCTTGAACTCTTTCGACGCGCAACACAAAACGCAAAGCGATCGAAGGCTCTACGAGTAATTATCTGGATATGTGGAGAGAAGCCCACTTTACTGTGGAAATTGACGCCTAGGTCATTAACCTCTACCACACGTGGTAGTAATTCATCGTTGATATTATAGGATGATGATGATGAGATGTTGATGTTGTGACAATCAATCAATCAATCAATCAATCAATCAATCAATCAATCAACCTTTATTTTTGGTGCTCAGGAACAACCATAGAGTCTTGGTACTGGTACATCGTATACAAAACATTCATAAAAACAAACTAAAATCAAGACGACACAACACACAAAACCATATGTATAACAGAAACAATAAAGTAAAAATAGTTACAGGAATCTCAGAAAGCAAAACAGCAAAAAAAAGGAAGCCTAGTGTTGCAAGCCATGACACTCGGCCAGCGAAACGTTCAAGGCATGTGAAAAATAGAAAATATGCAAGCAAATACTCAATGAACCTGACAGAGATATATTATACGCATAAAACGAAGGTTTTGTAACAAGATGTTAGGAAGTTTCAAAATGGAAAAAAAGAAGTTCAGCGTTACAAGCACTGACACTCAAACCTACAAAAATTCAAGCAACACAAAACCAGGAAAAGTGAAAAACAAACGAGCAAGAACATGATTTGCATAAAATAAATACGGCACGTAAATTTGGAATGACATAAAGGCACTTAGGCTACAACAGTTTGCAAGTCATTAGAGAGCAACGAAAAACAGCTATGGAATATATCAAGACGATCGGAATATTCATTACATGCACATTGTATTCTGCAGATGGACGAGCGTCGTTCACTTAAAGCATCTGTTCTGAAAGTTCGAAATGTTTGGAAAAGTTTGTTCGGCAAGTAGACATTGATACGTGTAACCAAGTCGTCACACAAAATATCCCCACGAACAAAAGTTTATAAAGAAAGATAATATCAGCTCACATTCTTCGACACCAAAGGGAAGGAATACTTTTCAGAAAAGACATGATGTCATTTGCGTCTTCTTGCACATGACGGAAACGATGCTTAAAGATAGAAAGGAACTTATTTTGAACCCTTTTGATACAGTCACTATTGCACTTGCAAGTTGAATTCCAAACAACAGAACCGTATTCGAGAAGACGTAAGCAGAGAGCCGAATACAATTTTAAGAACGGAAGAGGACCTTTAAACTCTCTAGAATACCTGCAAACAGCACCCAGACATCGAAGAGAGCGTCGGGTAATTTGTGTAACGTGGGAAGAGAAAGTCAGAGGAGAATCAGATAGTACTCCCAAGTCCCGAATTTCGGTCACCCTCGGCAGTGCAGGGCTTGCAATTTTATGAGAGTATTGCAGCTGTTGAGTTCTTCTACTATAGGAGACAACTTTCGTTTTTGAGGGATTCAAAATTAGGTGGTTTTTGGTGCACCAATGATAGAATGACACGATATCAGCCTGAAGAGAATTAGAGTCATGAACATTACGCAGTTCTCTAAAGATTTTCATATCATAAGCATACAACAAAAAAGAAGTTTGAATGGGAAGTAACATCGTTAATGAAAATGGAACAAAAGAAGGGGACCCAGAACGGAGCCCTGGGGTACACCACTGGCTGCTTTGTACCTAAATGATGTTTGACCGTTAACATAGCAATAGCAATATCGCTCCTGGAGACATAGCAATATCGCTCCTGGAGATAGCAGGAGATAGCAAGGTATAAGACCCACCGGAGAAGCGTGTACATCTATCAGAATGAGCTTGGCAATCAATAACGAGTGGTTGACAACATCAAAGGCCTTGCTCATGTCACAGTAGACCACATCAAGCCGGCTTCTACCAACGATTGTTGGGACAGCCTGTTCCATGAAGCACGGGAGGTTTGTGGAAGTTGAACGACCACGCATAAAGCCATGTAGGAATGAGGACGTGTTTAGTGAAAAAGACAAAACCATATATAACTCGAATATTTTAGAAGCAGAACAAAGGAGCGAAACTGGCCTATAGTTTATGGCGTCAGTGTTTGGGCCTGACTTGAAGACAGGGAATACACGAGAGATTTTCCATGAGCGAGGGAACGTGAACACAGGAATGAATAAATTTTCATGTTTTTAGAATGGCAGCAGGAATACCATCCGGCCCACAAGAAAGCGAGGGCTTTAGCCGCTTGATGCTGGTCCGCACGATGTTCGCATTCAGTTGGAAACAACCGGAGTTACCGCCCTGGTGACAAGGGACGCTGCCGTCATCCCTACCTCCGCTAAGCCCCCCCCCCCCCCCCCCCCCCAAAGAAAAAAAAAGAAGAAAACGGACGAGCAGAGCAGTCGGCCACCTCTGCAACCTCATCGCCACTGGAATCTAGTAGACGAATAGATTCTTTAGTTGTACTAGATCTAGAATGGATGTACTTCCAGAAGGCTCCCGGTTGATGAGTTGCTAATAATATTAATATTAGCAATTAGTAATAATAATAATAATAATATAGACATTAATAATATTACTATTAGAAATAGTACAGCTTCCTTCCTCGTGATCCAGCTCGCGCCCGCAATAAAATCAGCAAATCTGAAATTGGCCGGTAATTATATGTTATTTATATCCACACTGTTGAAAATTGCAGAACCTTTAGCGATTTTCACTGCGTCAGGAAAATAGCCGGTTTATAGACGTCCAACTGTTCTAGTCCTTATTTCTTATTTTCTTATTTTATCTTTCGATTGAGTTAATGGTCTGTCCCTATCCGCCCAGTCCCGTCTCTCGGCAGATACTTAGTTACCCGGGTAGTCCACCGGGTGTCTTTCGGTCGCATTACGTGCCCTGCCCAAGTCTACTTCTTTCTCTTAATTTGGGATATAAGACGTCTTGCCCCGAGTTTGTGCACTGATCCAAGAGGCCTGTTTCCTATCTCTAAGCGTCACTCCTATCATCCTTCACTCCATGGTTCGTTGGGCTAACCCAAGTTTCCTTTCCAGGTGTTTAGTAAGGCGCCAGGGGGCTGCCCAATATTCCATCACTGACAGTACGAATTGTTGTATACCACGGTTTTTGGGAAAGAGATAGCTTACTATTCATTAACTGGAGGTGCTGACCGAGTGCATCCGAGCCCACACCATTTCTGCGGCAGATGTCTTTTTCGTGGCTGAAATCGCCACTGCGGAGGTATACCTACGTTTGTAAATCCTTTTCAAGCATTTCGTTACCAAGGATGAAAAAGTAGGGTGCTTCCTGCATGCCTATTTGACATCACATTTGATTTATTCATTTTACGCTTAACCCTAAGACCAAGTTTTGTGCATGCTGGTTCCGAAACTGTTGTTCTTCTCCAGAATCACTGATCAAGACAATGTCATGCTCATATCTCAAATGGCTCAGATAAGCTACACGGAATGTGCCCTACAATTCACTTTTCGACAAATGCCCTTCCTGCGCAACTGAGTATGGCTCCCTTTACCACGTCACATGGATCTTCCCTGACATGCCGAACATTGCCCGAATACCCAACCAAAATATTCAGCAGTGGAAAGCTGCGCTGTTCAGCTCGGACCCGGAAGGTCAGTGACAGCTGAAACGAGGAGCCATGAGTGCGGCCAGAGCTACAGGGGCCCTGAATTACCAGGGGCACCTCTCCTCCTAAAAAAATGACACGCTTTCCTAATAAGTTTGAAATAAAGTTATTCCTCCTCCTCCTCCTTTTACCTGTAGTTCTTTCTTTTCCTAGTCAAGCCAATACGTTAGAGTCTAGAGGGTGTTGGACAAGCTTATATCCCTCCCAGACAGGTTGTAAGCAATTTTGGTGGGACGCTGTCCCCATGTATCACTCCCTTTCTTATCGGGAACCTTTAACTCCTCTTGTGAATGATTATCCGTCGCGCGCATACCTTGTAGATGTCCTCCAAATGACTTATGTGCAGTGTTCTCAATTTCTTGGTCTTTCAATGCTTCCGGTATTGCGGCAGTGTCTACAGAGTCAAACGCTTTTTCATAGTCTATAAAAAATCTACGTAAAAGAGTTTCTTATATTCTGCACATTTCTCTATTACCTTATTTATGACATGGGTGTGATCAATTGTAAGGCATAAATCAATCAAAGTTTCTGATGTCGCTGTCACGGGATGTAATTGCATTTTTATACCTACAAGGAAGGAGAACGTCTAAAAGATGTTCAGTAGGAGAATCTCGGGATAGTACGTCAGTATTAAAGTCACAATTTATGATCACGGGCATCGTAAGGCATCGCCAGTATTGTGGAACTTTTTTAAGAAGTCCATTTTTAATCTGTGATAATTAACTGAAACTGCGATTGAAACAGTTACTTCACATGAAGAGGCCTATATACAACAAAAACATTGTACTAAAACACTCGGGCAGGATTAACCACAAAATATTCTTTTAAACCATATAATTCGTTTTCTTTTCCATAAATGGTCACGCCTGCCCACCACATATTGCTGCGATACGTCGATGTACGTACACCTGTAACCTGAAAAATTGACTATGTCACAATCACCAAAAAACCAAGTCTAGGTAAAAGAGTAAATCAGAATTATGATTCATCGTCTGAAGAAGCATATCAACAGTATTTTGTATTTATTTGTAGGCTTTGCGCCTTTATGTGAAGCGAGGAAGACTGCTGTTGGTAACGTAAGGTAATTTGGCGACGGGAAACAAGGCTGCGATGACAATTGTGCGCTTGATAACTTATCATTTAAAAACGTTCGATTCTCACCACCTGAAGACCACGTTCCAATAACGAACTGGCGTTATTTTTTTCAAGATAAGCCAACCCTTCTGTTCTGGTTGCCCTATTCCCGAGTGGAGTGACGGACAAACGTTTTTTCATATTTTTTTGCCAGGCGAATTGTTAGTTCCTTTGTGTTCATCTTCCAGAACAGCGACTTATATTGAGCGACTGAATTTTCGTTGAAGAAGAATTTGGACTTGTCTTGTTTTAGCTGCACCTTTTAAGCCCCGTTTTTTTTTCATTATACGCATTACGACAGGGGACACCTTGCTGACACCGTCTTTGTCAGGTTTGAAAGGCACTCGGTGGACGGCTCCAAAGTCTGCTTCAGAAAGTTTTGGTATAGCTCTAGGCATACCTCGGCAAAGTTGGCGCGGCTCACTCAAACTCACTCACAATTTTTTTTTCGAATCACCACTCACTCAAACTCAGACTCAATGCTGAGCAGCACATCTGCGCTCACTCAAACTCAAACTCACATTGAGCGCAAAACTCAGAACTCACTCGGACTCAAAACTCAAAATGTACTCAGAATTCAAAATGTACTCAAACTCAAAATGTACTCAAACTCAAAATGTACTCAAACTCAATATGGACTCAAAACTCAAAATGTACTCAAACTCAAAGTGTACTCAAACTCAAAATGGACTCAAAACTCAAAATGTACTCAAAACTCAAAATGTACTCAAACTCAAAATGGACTCAAAACTCAAAATGTACTCCAAACTCAAAATGAACTCAGAACTCAAAATGGGCTGAGAACTCAAAATGAATTCAGAACTCAAAATGTACTCAAAACTCAAAATGTACTCAAAACTCAAAATGTACTCAAACTCAAAATGGACTCAAAACTCAAAATGTACTCAAAACTCAAAATGAACTCAGAACTCAAAATGGGCTGAGAACTCAAAATGAATTCAGAACTCAAATGGCCCCACAGAGATTGAGACAGTGAGAGAGTGAGAGTGTGAGAGTGAGAGTGTGAGAGTGAGAGTGAGAGAGAGAGTGTGAGTGTGAGAGTGTGAGAGTGAGAGTGAGAGTGTGAGTGTGAGTGTGGGTGTGAGTGAGAGTGAGAGTGAGACTGAGTATGAGTGTGACTGAGAGTGAGAATGAGAGGGAGAGTTTGAGTGTGAGTGAGAGTGAGAGTGTGAGTGAGAGTGAGAGTGTGAGTGTGAGTGAGATTTTGAGTGTGAGTGGGTGAGAGTGTGAGAGTGTGAGAGTGTAAGTGTGAGTGTGAGTGTGAGTGTGGGTGTGAGTGAGAGTGTGTGTGTGTGTGAGTGTGAGTGTGAGTGAGGGTGTGTGTGAGTGAGAGTGAGAGGGTGAGTGTGAGTGTGAGTGAGAGTGAGAGTGAGAGAGTGAGAGTGTGAGTGTGAGTGAGTGTGAGTGTGAGAGTGAGAGTGAGAGTGAGTGTGAGTGTGAGTGTGAGTGTGAGTGAGAGTGAGAGTGAGAGTGTGAGTGTGAGTGAGAGTGAGAGTGAGTGAGAGTGAGAGTGAGAGTGCGAGTGCGAGTGGGAGTGGGAGTTGAGTGAGAGTTGAGTGTGAGTTGAGTGTGAGTTGAGTGAGAGTATGAGTGTGAGTGTGAGTGTTAGTTGAGTGTGAGTGAGAGTGAGTGAGAGTGAGAGTGTGAGTGTGAGTGAGTGGAGAGAGAGTGAGAGTGTGAGTGTGTGAGAGTGTGAGCGTGAGTGTGTGTGAGAGTGAGAGTGAGAGTATGAGTATGAGTGTGAGTGTGAGTGTGAGTGTGAGTATGAGTGAGAGTGACAATGAGAGTGTGAGTGTGAATGAGAGTAAGAGTAAGAGTGAGAGTGAGAGTGTGAGTGTGAGTGTGAGTGAGAGTGAGAGTGTGAGTGTGAGTGTGAGTGTGAGTGAGAGCGAAAGTGAGAGTGAGAGTGTGAGTGTGAGTGTGAGTGAGAGTGTGAGAGAGAGAGTGCGAGTGTGAGTGTGAGTGTGAGTGAGAGTGTTTGAGAGTGTGAGTGTGGGAGTGTGAGTGGGAGTGTGAGTGTGAGTGTGAGTGAAAGTGTGAGTGTGAGTGGGAGTGTGAGTGGGAGTGTGAGTGTGAGTGTGAGTGAAAGTGTGAGTGTGAGTTTGAGTGAGTCAGTGAGTGTGAGTGAGTGTGAGTGTGAGTGAGTGAGTGAGTGAGCATGTGAGTGTGAGTGTGAGTGTGTACCTTTTGCTATATACCTTTTGCTATATCCTCATAATTATAACCAGAGAGCATTTTTATATTTGTCCAACGTGATCCCCCTCGACGAGACCTTTAATTTGATACCCCACACACCCTAGCAGGGTCATATGGTATTATTACCAGTCAAAATAACCATGACTCTCATAACTGTAACCAGGACGCATTATTTAGGTGTCCGACGTGATTCCCCTAACTGGAACCTTCAATTTGACGCCCCACATGCTTCAGCGGCCTCACCTTGAATTTAACCCAATCTATGACTCACAATGACTATCTCATGATTCGAACTACGAAGCCTTTTTTTATTTGTACCACGTGATTCCCCTCGTCAAGACCGTAAATTTGATCCCCTACACGCCTTAGCGGGGTCACTTCGAATTTTACCCCAATATAAGACTCACCATGACAATATAATGGTTATAACCAGGAAGCATTTTTGTATTTCTCCCACGTGATTCTGCTCATCAAGACCATTAATTTGATACCCATCACATCCTAGCGGAATCAATTTGAAATTAAACCAATCAATGACTAACCATGACTATCTCATGATATAGCCCTACCACATTTTTGTTCCACGTGATTTCCCTTATCGGAACCTTCAATTTGATGCCCCGGACACCCAGTGGCATCATTGTGAATTGTAACCTAATTTATGACCCATTTTGACTATGTCATCATAATAATCAGGAAGCACGTGATTACCCTCATCGAGACCTTTAATTTGATACGCCACATGCCCTAGCGTCATGAACTTGAATTTTAACCGAATCTATGAC
This sequence comes from Haemaphysalis longicornis, assembly GCF_048455015.1. Lineage (NCBI taxonomy): Eukaryota > Metazoa > Arthropoda > Arachnida > Ixodida > Ixodidae > Haemaphysalis > Haemaphysalis longicornis. The sequence goes on along the minus strand of NW_027526203.1, from coordinate 336,296,407 downwards.
TTACCATGACTACGCCATGATATATCCATAACTCATTTTCTTCCCGAATGATTCCCTACATCGAGACCTTGAATTTGATTCCCCACATGCCCTCACAGCGTCATTTTGAATTTTAACCCAATCTATGACTCATTATGACTGCCTGGTGACTGAAGCATTTTTTTATTTACGCCGCTTGATTCCGTTAATCTGGACCTTTCATTTGATACCTTACACGCCTTAGCCTCATCAGTTTCACTTTTCACCCAATCTAATGTGGTCATTATTCTGTCTTAAGGGGCGCTGCCCAGTCAATTCAGCTAATTCATTTGAAACAGCAGAAAGGACAGCCCCTGCCCCCATTTCCCCCCGGCTCTCACCTCTTCCTTTGTGACCCCTAGTATATCAAGCCGTTAACAGTAGCAGGCGAACAACCAGCACGCCAGCGCCGCCGTGTGCTTTCCCACCACCCTTTCTCACGCTCTTAGTGGATCCGTCAGGAGGAAAAGTTAAGACAACCCTTTTTTATGACCTCACCAGTCAATTATCACTCACGTGCCCAGCCGCGAAAATTAGGTATACAGCAAGTGAAAATTCAACAAGAAACTAAACTAATATACAGCAAGGCCATGAAAATTCATCAAGAAACTAAAAAAAATCAGACACCCCCTCCCTCCCAACCGATCATGCAGATGGCGATTGGTGCCGTACCTGCAGGTAACCTGAATTCTGAGCCCACAGCGACGCATGAAACTTAACAGCCAACCATAGCTGCCTGCTAGGCTACTCATATGTACTCAAACTCAAAATGGACTCAAAACTCCTGTGTACTCAGAACTCAAAATGTACTCAAAACTCAATATGTAATCAAACTCAAAATGTACTCAAACTCAAAATGTACTCAGAACTCAAAATGGACTCAAACTCAAAATGTACTCAGAACTCAAAATGGACTCAAACTCAAAATGGACTCAAATCAAAATGTACTCAGAACTCAAAATGGACTCAAACTCAAAGTGTACTCAGAACTCAAAGTGAACTCAAACTCAAAATGTACTCAGAACTCAAAATGGACTCAAACTCAAAATGTACTCAGAACTCAAAATGGACTCAAACTCAAAATGTACTCAGAACTCAAAATGGACTCAAACTCAAAATGTACTCAGAACTCAAAATGGACTCAAACTCAAAATGTACTCAGAACTCAAAATGGACTCAGAATTCACTAGGTCTCAGGCGTACTCATACTCAATCGGACTCAAACTCAGTCGGAATCACTCGGCTCAAACTCACTCAAGCTCAAACTCACCATGCCACACTAGCCTCGCGCTCACTCAAACTCAAACTCACGCGTGAGTTTGAGTCCAAATGAGTCTGTGTGAGTGGACTCATGAGTGAGTTCGCCGACCTCTGGCTCTAGGTCATTTGCCAATTTGTTGATATTTTCGAGAACGTTTTCGCGGATATGTTGGGGAAGGCCATGTACTTCCCGGTTTGCCGCCTGCTACATTTTTTTAGACCACTGATGCACTTTTTCAGAGCGGCAACGTCCCGGTTATTACTTTTTTCTCCAAGCCATCCGAGGCGTTTTTTCAATGCTGCTATTTCCGCTGCTTCATTTCAGCAAAAGCTTCATATTGCTTGAACATATTCTGCGTAGAGGCTGTTGAAAAAGATGATGACTCGCGTCCCTCGTGCCCCTCATAATCATAAAAAGCATGTTCCATTAAAAAGCGCGTATCAGAATGGGTCTTGGCGGCTCGTCCCTTTCTTTACATTTTTGGTGCCGAAACCCGGGATGTCAATGTCAACAGAGGCTTCAATGGCGTCTACGGTGGTCTTAATTCCATTTTATGCACCGACTTGTGATTTCGATATAAGAGGAGAAGAACGCCTGTGGTTAATTTCGGCGATTTCTTCTGCGAGATTCATTTCTGTACTGCCGCTGTTTGGGCAACACTCGGGTTACATTCGGAGTTGGCGCATGTTCCGCATCTTCAGCACATCTTCGCTTTCTTATTTCTTTCTTAATGTGGAAGCTGCTTTCACAACAAGAAAAAGTGAAACAAAATTTATCGCCATCAAAGGACTCATTGCAATAACATGAGTCCGATGTCATGCCAACTCTGGCTAACAGCAATGGCAAATGAAAACGTTTTTAGAAGTATGCTCAAGAATAAAAAAAATCCACGGGGTACTTAAATCTGCTTACATGCTTTGAAGGTGAAAGCATCAGCGACTTCTTCACTGCTACATCCTGTCTGCGTTTCTTCTTTTCGTCCGCCCTGTTTCTTTGTCATTTGGTGCTAATTACTTCGACAGGCAGTCTGGTCACGCTTCACGCCATAGCTTCCCCAGAAACAGTGTTCTGGTGTACACCTATGTACTTATATGTTCGTTCGTTCGTTCGTCCGTTCAACTTTCACGCGATATGACATCAACACCGCACGCACTGGACAAAGTTGTTCCGCAGCTGGAAACATGCTTGGATAGCGTAGTAGTAATGCACTCGGCTCCTACTCTGGAGACACAGCTTCAATTCTCATGAAATGTGCTATTTGTTTACTCTTAACAGCGGCGACCATTTTCTGTGCCGGACAACGACGGCGACGTCGACGACCACAACAGCAAGAACAGCAACAGCAACAGCAACAGCAACAGCAACAACAGCAGCAACAACAGCAGCAACAACAACAGCAACAACAGCAGCAACAACAACAGCAACAGCAGCAACAACAACAGCAACAGCAAAGGCAGCAACAGCAAAAGCAGCAACAGCAAAGGCAGCAACAGCAAAAGCAGCAACAGCAAAGGCAGCAACAGCAAAAGCAGCAACAGCAACAGCAGCAACAACAACAACAACAACAGCAGCAGCAGCAACAACAACAGCAGCAACAGCAGCAGCAGCAGCAGCAGCAGCAGCAGCAGCAGCAGCAGCAGCAGCAGCAGCAGCAGCAGCAGCAGCAACAACATCAACAACAACAACAACAACAACAGCAACAAGGGCCGGTTTTTCGCACTATGGAGCACGGGAGCTCAGCTGTTAACATTCCTATGGGATTTCTTACTTCATGACCCACGGGCTTAAAAACCACCGTGCACGAATATGAAAAGTTTTACAAATACATACAAATGTTCACAACGGCCTAGTTTGCTTATTTTAGAAAATGTGACACTGACATAAATACACAAAACTCTAACTTGCTTTACAGCTAGCGCCATCTAGTGAAAAACTAGATATAAAGGAATAGGAGAGGTTGCACAATATTGTTTTTTTAGCTGGGGACAAGTTTTAAATACCTCTTTTCATCTCACGTGCAGTTAAAAGTATGTTGACGCATTGCTCACTGTCACGGTTTCCACCATTCCTTTTGGCGGGCTACGTATGGCTCGTAGATCTAAGAATTCTGATTCCCAAAGTTCTAGGCTGCTATCAGCAAAACCGTTTTGGGTTAAGGTGCTTTAAGTGATGCCTTTTCATTTGGGATGCAGAAAATATACTCGCAAAAATTCGGTTGCCTGTCCCTTTAAGAACATAAATTATGCCGTGCGAATCTTGACTGAAATAACGTCCTCCAATTTCTAAAGACGGTTTACTTCGCGGTGCCCTGGGCGCGGGTAACGTCATTCGGCATTGCTGACCTTTTCGGAGGCGTTTCTCACCGTGGCCTTAGCTGGTTCCCGTCCGCATCGGCGAGAGCCGGCGCAGCTCGATGGGCGAATTTGAGGGTTTTTTTTTACCGTTCCTATGAATGGGGGCTTGTTGTCCAACTATGTAGGGTGTGCCAACGTTCAGATATTACTTAGTCACAAAAAATCACCCATAAACGTTATTTTAGAGCAGTTTTGATTGGCGTTCGTCGCATAGTTTCCTGTTCACGCGTTTCGTCCAAATAAAGCTGTCCGATGGCTTTAGTTTTTTTTATATATATTTCCACGTACTCCCTCAGAGCAACAAAGTAAAAGCCGAATGGCTGTTACATCGTGTAATGAAGCCCCATTCTGCGTGTATTAATAACTTTCGAAAGTTTGTTTTGAAAGTTTTCCTTTCCGGCCTATGCTAAAATGTTTGGCTGTGGACGAACTATATCATAAATATGAAGGGCTGTAGAACAAAAACGCCCTTGCATAGGTGTGCAAGTTGTATCTTATCCCTGTGCCACTTCTTCATGTTTCAACGTACGATGAAAAAATCCCGGGCCATTTCCACCAACATGAAACCTGGCGAGGGGCGAAGCATGCAGTGTACAAGTGTATTCTTGGCGCATCAGTGGCGTTTTTGCCAACGGAGATGAAACCATTTGGGGGTAGAGGTATATATACATATACAGCTTTGCTGTAAAGTCTCTTGTCTTTGAAGCACGAATCTCTCAAGCACGAGGCGTAAACGAGTTTCCCGGTGTTGTCAGCTGACTTACAGCTGACGCGGTCTACCTTGAATACCTCTTCCGCATTATCAGCTGTCACCTGTTCGGTATGGGGTAATTGGCGGCTATGGAAACAAACATGTTGAAACTTGCATATGGCGCATCAGGTGGACGGAAAAATCGCATTTACGCGTGGCTATTAACGTTAGGAGCGCTCGCACGCAAATCACGAAATAATACATAGCGCATACAGAGAATATTAAACACGCTCTAATCGGGTGATCAAGATTTGTTACCACATGCAAAGATTTCACGACCTGGCACATAAGGCTGCGGGTGGCAACATTTTTCTATTTTATATTATGCATTACATAATTGGTTTGGTAGCGTATGCGACATGACAATTTGTGGATATATACTTACTTTTTTATTTTCACACATGCATTCGTCCATTAATATTATTCAGATTTGCTGCAGCAAGTTTTGTTTGTTTGGGACCTAATTGACTGGACTGCGATAAGCATATATGCCACCGACTGGAACCCTACATAGGATTTAATTACAGAGAGTTGAAGTGGCGAACTTCCATTATGTGCCGCCTCAGTTGTGGCTGTGCATCGGACTACACCAAAAATGTACCGTTAGAATAATCTACTTCAACGACTTGCGCAGCGAAATGTATCGCTCAAGATTTCAGATACTGGTGTCCTCGAGACTGCTCTTCGCAAGGTACGTGATGCTCGCTGAGGGCGCAGACAGAGCGTGCGTTCCCAGTCGCAGTTGTTCTCGATAACGTTTTTTTTTCTCTGCTTTTCTACACTTCGTCTGATCTGCCTGTCGTAATAGCGCGACACATGGGGCCTATGGAGCGAACCTGAACGCTTAAAGGGGTCCTGAAATACCTTCCGCCGATGCATGGATGTACATGTAACCAAATAAAGCAATGTATTAGCAATCTCCTCCCGCAAGAATTTTGTTAAAGCGATGAGTATTAGCTGAGAAATCGTAAATCAAAAACCGCGCATTATCGTCGCGCCGCGTTTCCTCCTCCTTTCGCTGTTGACGGCGAGCGAGCATTCCCTCCCATGATGCTGCGCTCCTCAGCGATGACGTACTTCCGCTATGGCGCTCCTAGACTGCCGTCTGCTACGGGCAAGCTTTGCTGACACCATGAATCCCGCACTCCGCTCAAGGCTGGAAAAGCGAACGAAAAATCTGGCTGCATTTGTGCGGCGGCCTGGCCATGCCTTTTCGCGCTGTACGTTGCTAAAGTTGCTATCGGCGGCACGCGACTTTTTATCGGTGGCGAACTCGCAGCCGCTCGGGGAGGATCGTGCGCTCGGTCCCTTTCATGCATCGCTCACTGTTTATCCAAAAAGCGCCGTATCAGCAGTAGCAGATGTGGCCCCGCTGGTGCCGGGTCTTATTTTGCGGCGGTGGTAATTCCTGCCGGCGGCATGTGAAAAAGACATTTTAAACCGATACAGAACCCGTGCACAAAACGCTTCAATCATGTGACCAGTTCAGCTTGGGGCGACGCGTGGTGGAGAGCGGCAATGTTGGCAAAACATGCTCCGGCGCGGCTCTGAGCTTTCTAGCGCTGGAGCGCTGGAGCGAGCGCCATTTCTTTGACAATCTCAAACATCGGTTGCCTTGGCAACAAGGCACAAACCGCTTCAGAAGTTAGTTACGGTTGCGTGATCCCGGTTCAGCTCGGGGCCCCACCTCGCGACATGTGGGCACTGCAGGCGTACCACTCACTCCCATTGGGAAGTGCGAGATGCGTTTGATATTACAGGAGGCGATGGTGTGTGTGTTGTGGACGCCTTTGTTTCGCGATGAAATGCGACGTTGTGCTTCTGCGGGTGGATAGTGCTTCCCATGGTCTGGATTATCTTTCTCGGGCGACGTACGACTCAACCTCGCATGGGGTATGTGCAGTGTGTGTAGCTAAAAGCCATCTCGGCTTGTGCGCCATAGTTAAGTGACTTGCTGTTCGTCCCCGCAAACCGCGCGCGAGGGGAGTGCCGAATTATACGGGCAGGAGGAGGAAACCCATCGTCTGTCAATCGCAGTTCAGACTTGCAACGCATGTTGTGACGTTGTGTTCGTTCGAAACGCATCTCTGGATAGTTTTGAAGTTGAATAAAATGTATGCGTCAAACCCGGGGATTCGGCTCACGGCGTTCTCTGCGATTGTACGAAAAAAGTGCCACGGGGCTTCAACGCTTTCTTTATGGAACGTACTTAGGTAAGAGAATATCCATGTCGTGTTATGGCCGTGTTGCATTCAATACGAACGGTTAAGCGTTTTTTTACACTTGTTTCGTTTGTCGTAAAATGTCCAAGCACTCCGGCACTCCGCTGGCAGATCAGCCGGCGAGCCGACGCTGAGCAGACGACTCATCTCTTTGCCGGAAGTGCGTGAAAAAGCCGCCCAATAGCAGGACGTCTAGCTCATGACGAACATATGGGAATCGATGATGTAGACATGTGAAGATGGCGGCGTCCAAAAACACGAAGGGAAGGGTGAGAAAAAAAGCGACAAACTTCGCAACAAAATTGTGAGCTTTCCGCTGCGCGTAAAAGAGTAATACTTGGCACAGATGAAGTTGACGACCCAATCTAACGATTGCGCTACTTCATTTAGTGTGCTAAAAACGCCTTTCAGGGCCCCTTTAAGAGCAAATGACTCAATCGCGCTTGCTGGTGCCGCGCCTGAGAATTCACATGCTTCTGTACATCAGAGCGCTTTTCCGCGAACGTTTTGTCCCCCTTCGCAACGACCGACATGAGCTCCGAATGCGTCCACAATATTAAATTAGGTCTTTTATTCATGCCTAACCCATTTTGCTAACGATGAACTTCGAGTGGATAATGGGATTTTACGGCAAAACGGGAGCTGGAAAAGGCCAGTCGTGGCGAGAGCGGCGCTGGCGCCATCTGGCTAAGGCGGGCCTAACTGCTCGCTGTAAACGGTCTATACCGAACAGTGTAGGGCGCGCTCCTCAGGCGGGTAAAGCTGGCTCAAAAATGTGTCTAAACACGAATGCCGCCATGATGCCACGCTGTAGTTGCCAGATCAGTAGTTTAAGATATGGCTAACAATTTTTCTTAAAAATGAGGCACAAATTTAGGGCCCTAAGCTAAAATTAGGCAACTTTTATGGCAATAACTGAGTTTCTTACGAGTTTGTATGCTTTTTATTAGTTTTCTTGAAGTATTCATGTTTGACGAACAAAAATAAATGAAATTATAAGCAAAAAGAAGACGTCGGGCTGAGGCGCCAAATTCAGTTTCGGTATATTGTGAGGAGCGTCAGTCGTGTGGGGCTAATTTACAAAGGTTCACTCTAACACGCCTTAGTGTCTGCTGTTTCACTTCGTTGCTTGCGAAGACACGCTTGCGAAGACTGCCGACGATACGGAATAAAGCCGCCGCCGCCTATCTTCAAGGACATGTGCACCTTCTCTACATGTCCGTAGTGGCTGCTGCCGATTTGAACTCGCCGTCAGCCGGTCATATCATGTTACGCGAAACATGTATGGGCAGATCGGCTCCTTTTAACCGTATATGATTCGTAAATTAAAAACAAACAAATGTACAAACCATTTTACCATGCCTGGCGTATAACTAGGCTCTTGTTTACGGGTGCTGTTATACTTTCACTGAACGGTTTTTTACTTGAGTCAGAGATAAAACAACCACCAACTAATAATAATAATGGTAACTTTATTTGCACGATAAGGTGGTTTTCTAGAGGAGGACAAGGCGAAGCAGAAAGGTAATCCCGAATGTAGGTGCAGAAATCTCCTGTATGGGTGTGTGCGATTGGTGCATGCTCCTTCGATCGCTGAAACATGCAATCTGAAATTTTCGAGAATATATTTGATGCTTTGCATGACACATTTCTTAAATTCGGCGGATCAGCGACGTTGTTTAATTACGTATAGTTGCACCTCTGCTCTCATATGGCCCATGTATATACCTGCACAGAGGATGTGGGGGAGGAGTAAACTTCGTTCATGTGAGATGGGCACCCGTGTGGTGGGGAGTTAAGAAAAATTATTCTGTCCTTCCCTGGGTGCCTTCGCCAATGAATGGAAACGGCCACTTCTGTTCACGCCCAATTATCAGGACCACCCCGCCTGCAGGCGGTTTTGCCTGAAATGCGGGTTCGGCCGGAAATCTGTCTGTCAACAGAGACCGCCTAGGAAGCATGTTGAGGTAACACACATATGCGCTTTCTTGGGTCGCGATGGGACCGTCATGTATTTTGTGCAAGGCGAAGTCGACGAAGGATATACGTCTCCCTTGAAAAGTAAATTAATTTGAGTGCACCTATAAATTGATATTGCCGCTCATTAGTTCAATCATAGTGGTTAATTTTGAAACAGCTGCCAGACATAACTATAGCAGGTGAATCAGACTGCCTAGCATGAGACTATCAATCGCTAATATAGAGTATTCAGACACTTAATGTGCATTGCATATGGCAGTCATTAAGAAAGCCGACAATAAATTGAACTCTCAATTTTATTATTTGCGACAGTTACATCTGCACGTATCGGTTCAGCCAGGACCATCTGGAGACTTTCTTCAGCTGTATACACAAGATAAAAGGAAGGAATGCGATATGTGTAGCACAGCCTTCTAATTTATGCCAACATCAAACCGGTGGCCACAAAGGTGCCACACCAGACCTTGTAGAATTTCCACGCTTCCATTCCAGCGTGCTCACAGCAACAAGGATGATGACGAAGTTGCATTACCGAAGCTGGGTTCCAGTAATGCTGTAGCTGATTATGAAAGTTCTGGCTAATGCTCATTCAGATTGTGGTCATCAGCATTCTTATTTTCATCAAAAATAATGGGCCATCGCAATGCCATCAGTCCGTGTATCAGAAGCAAAAATAATCACAGAAAAAGCAAGAGGGTCATATGTACAAGCAATTCTTATCAAACAAATTTTATTTCAGCACCAGTAATACCACCAGACCTCTAGGGAAGTTTGTGATGGTAAGAGCAAGGCTAAGATGACCTAATGTGCGACTTCAAGGAAAGGAAGAAACTGTAGAAGAAAGCTAGGGAGGTTAACCAAGGAAAGAAGAAGAAGAACTGTCCAGCTGGCTGTGCTACATGTGGAAATGGGAACAGTAAACTTGAAAGGAAAGGAAAGAACTGGCATAAAATAAAGGATAAAAAATTCGGGAGAACAAAAAACATGGCGAGGAAATGGCCAGTACAAAGACAGCACCATGGGCGAAAAAAAGATAGGCATAAAAGAAGCAGGCAAAATGACAAAATGGGCAAACGAAGGATGCTGCATGCTGGTAACACCCCTACACCACCTGTGACTGTTTTTCTCTCTTAATCACTGCAATCTGCTTCTTCAAGGCAAGAACTGATTTGGCTACTTCAGCTCCATCTTGTCTAAAACCACTGAAATATGTCTGATTTTCTGTGTACATAATGTAAATAGGGTACATAATTTCTAATTTTTTAAAATTTCTCCTGAAGTGTCTGCTCCTTCGTGGAAGCTTTCGTGACTAACTGCCTCGTAGAATTGCATTTGCTTTGTTGATTTTTTTGCTCTTTTATGCTGCCTCTGCTTGTATTGCTGCCTCTGCTTGTATTTGTTTATTTCGTTCTTCTCCAGTGCTTAGGTTTTTTATCATGAAATTGTTTTTTCTTCAAAAAGGGTTTTTGGATTTTAACCCCGTCGGTTTATTGGCTTTAAACCTGCCATAGCTTTGCTGGAAATAGTTAGTTCCTTACACAATTTTCCTCTTTCTTTATTCTGGGAGAGGGGGCATGAAATTTTAAATGGTAAAGAGCCCTGCAGCGACTAATGAACACTTGGACTACTTTCTTTGTAGTTGGATGTACTGAAAGCTATAGTTCCACAAACCCAGAATGGAAATGCGCGTTCTACATGATATCTTCTAGTCTCTGGTTTGCTTTTGTCGAGATTTTGTTTAAGCTGCTATTAAATAGAATTATTGCGACCTAATGTAACCTGACAACATTAATCATGTACCTTGTGTGACGTCCCCAAGCATACAATCAATGACAAATCCTCTAAGCGTACCTAGAAAAACGGAAAATCTCTTGACAGAGTTTCAGTAATATTAGGCTTGGTTATTTCACGGTTATTGAATCTAAGCTAATGCAAGGGCCACTACCTTAAAGCATTTCAACTGGAGAAAAAAGTTGACACACGTGCTGCAGGGGCCTCGTAGACAGGCACACGAACAGGCACAGAAAGCATGTTTGTTTAGCATAAAGTACAGTCACAAATACGATTTCCATTTAGATGCATTTCTTGGAAGCGTTGTACAGTTCGAACTTCCATTCGCTAGAACAGCAAGTAGTTGTAAAGAGCACCTCAATAGATTGCGAAAGCAATCAGCTGACGCATACAGGGAGGGGGGGGGGGAGGCGTGTGAAACATGTTAAAATAGCGCTGTACAGACGGGACAACAAAGAAAAGACTACACAGGACTAGCGCTGCATATCAACTGAACTCTTTTAGCACACACAAAATGATATATACAGAAACAGCGCATGCGCGAATACAGGGGAAGCCACCAGGAAAGAAATCAGGGGAAAAAAAGCAATCAGGGGGAAGTGATTTCTTTTTAAAGGAAGCAGGAAAATAAATGGACTGGGGATATTATTAAGCTCTCATGGGAGCTCACCTGCATTTAACACAGTCCGCAAGCGGGAATAGTTGGGGAAATAGGATAGGAGAAAGAAAAGTAAAGATTAGAAAGGTGAGGAAAGAGTAGAGAAGAGTAGTTCCACTGTGGTCGATTCCGTCGCACACAACACACCACAAACACTGTTGGCTGGCGTAATGCTGCGTCCGGGAGACGAGAAACCTCGAAGGGAACAGTGAAGCGCGGAGGCGAGCATGGTGCGACGAAGAGCGAAGTCTGCAGCGGTCCCGACCGCTTTGGAGACGGGTACAGGGAAGGGGGGGCACTCGACCGCCCACACAGGCAGAGCGAAAGCCGGGCGACATCCAGCGGCCCGCGGTTGCAACGGCCGCTGAAATGAAGCCCCTCCGAAGCACAGGAGCACGAAAAAACACGTCCGCTCAACTCCGAAGCGACGACCGAACCCCCGTGACGCACCCGCAAAAGCTACCTCTCCGAGCGTACGAAGTACCCGCTAATCTAGGCGCTACCCTTCTCAGTTGCGGAGAATGCAAAACTGCATCTAACGCGGCAGCATGGCACAAAACTTCGCTACCTACCACAGGAAAAACTTCACACAACGTTTCTGCACAGCAAAGTTTTCACGGCGCAATCACAGCAACGGTGGCTGCCATGATGGAATGCGTTGGTTACTAGGTGAATACCGACTACTGCCGCCAACTCTAGTAGGCAAAAAGGCAGCGGGCAACGCTGTGAGGGTGGCATCATGTCAGCGCCCGGGTGTAGCACGGTTTCAATGCACGGGCTGGCCGGGCAGCTTTTGCTCTAGAGTCAGTAGTATTAACTCTATGGCGCTCCTTTTACAACAAACAGTGAAACAGTGGTAGCTGTCTGTACTCTTTAGCAAGCTTTACAGTTGCCACAACCTTCCCAGCGACTAGTCATGCACCCCTGAACAACTACTCAGTTGCATATAGGATTGTTCGAGGCGGCCGAGGAAAACAGTTGCCTGGACTTCAATTTATTCCTGACACACCAGCGCCCGCATTTAGTTCCGTTTCTAACGGCGTTCACTTAACGATAACCGCATTGCGCGTTGGTGCCTGTCCGACCGTTTGTACTAATCAAAGGTCGTATACGCTTGTAAGAGTTCGACCGTATTGTCTGAATCTGCGCCTCGCATCTGTTCATCGCTTGGCAGATTCCCTTGGCAGACGCACACTTGGCAGATTCCCTCTCCGCCCGCATTTGTAGCACAAGTACATGTGTCGGCACTGCGTTTGATGGGTACAGCCGCAGCAAAAGCACCCTCGTTCGTGGTGTTTTGTGCGATGTTTGTTGCCACCGCTGCCGCTTCGACTGGCTGGCGCACGGGTTGTTATGTTCAGTGATGTTTCGTACTGGAGAGAAAAATTCCAATTTCTAGGTTCAGAAATTCTCTATTTTTAGCATTAATTCCCCCGCAGGTTTCTAGGTTCAGAAATTCTCTATTTTTAGCATTAATTCCCGCGCAGGTTTCTCAACTCCTGGGAGTCCGGTTGTTTAGAGGCTAGCTGGAAATTGGGTCTTGTTGTACCTGTTCTGAATTCTGAAACCAGGAAAGGTACACACGGACATCAACTCTTACAGACCGATTACTCTACTGAGTTGTGTCGGTAAACTTATGGAGAAAATGGTGCTCCTACGCCTCAATTGGGACTTGACGAACAGACACATATATCCTCAGCAGATGTCTGGTTTCAGAAAAGGCAGGAGCAGCATTGACAATGTCCTGGCCCTCGTGAGTCATGTCAAGCGAGCCAAAGCCTTGCGTCGCATCACCATTGCAGTGTTTGTCGATGTTAAAGCAGCGTTTGATTCTGTGTCGCACGAAGCTATCCAGATAGCCTTGAAGTCCGTCGGAGTTCAAGGCCGAATGTATGCCTGGCTCTGCAATTATTTATCCGACAGGTCACTGTACATGTCTACTAAGGATGGTGACACTGGACTTCACACTGTGCGTCGAGGTGTCCCCCGGGGAGGAATTTTAAGCCCGACGTTGTTTAACATTTCCCTAATTGGAATCGAGCAGTGCTTGCCGCCATCCGTTCAAATTTCTCTTTATGCTGATGACATATGCATTTGGTGCTCAGGAAGCAACCGGCGGATTTTGCGCGCAAGGCTTCAAGGGGCCATTAACTCAATGGCAACCTTTCTGGCAGCACGTGGCCTCGAAATATCGGCGGAGAAGTCTGCTGCGATAGCTTTCACCAGGCGTGATCTCTCCCGGTATCTTCTTGAACTCGGAGGCGTTCCTATATCTTACGTTGACAGCCACAAATTTCTAGGAGTGACTTTTGACAGGAACATGACGTGGTCCCCACATATACGACAACTGAGGCACAAGCTTGAGGCGTACGCATCGATCTTTCGCATGATCTCCAGCAGTGCGGCAGGTTGCTCGGTGGAGTCTCTCATGAAGCTATACAATGCACTCTGTGAGGGATTGCTTCGCTACAGCTTGCCTGCCCTCGAGCCTCTCACAAAAACGAACTCACGGCTACTAGAAGTCTTACAAGCGAAAGTGCTTCGTGTGTGCCTTGGGGTACCTAAAAATACTTCAACCCTTGGGACTCTCAGGGAGAGTAGGCACCTCTCTCCAACGGTTCTCTGCCAGCAAGAACTCCTTCGTGTACGCTTGCGGTTTGTGACCAGGACTGTCGGCCATCCGCTGGCTTGTGACTCGGAAGCCGAGGTACGTGCCTTATTACGAGCAGTGTATCAGAGCCCACCAGAGCATACCCAGCCACCATGGAGATTTGCCTCCTGGAAAATAACATTAACCGTTCCCGGCATCCAGAGCAAAGCTAAGTTGCCTCTGCCTGCTCTTAAATTCTTTTCATTGGAGCACATTGCTACTACCTAACAAAATTACACTCACATTGTCACGGATGGATCAGTGATGGATATGTCATCTGCCATCGGAATATGGATCCCATCAACCCACACAAAAATTACCGAAAAACTAGGTCACAAAACTTCGTCGATGGTTACTGAACTCACGGCCCTACGTGCTGCATTGGAACACATTTTAACTGCTCCAGTTCAGGCATGGGCAATCTTCACCGACTCTCGAGGAGCCCTTCAGCACCTCATGGTGCTGCCACAAGAGCAGCTTGCTCAAGAAATTAATGGCCTGCACACGCAGGCAATAAACAACCGCCACGTCGTTGCTCTGCAGTGGCTTCCATCTCACTGCGGTGTGGCTGGCAACGACGAAGCCGACAGAGCTGCTGCATCAGCGCATTCCAGCCCAATTATTACGCCAGTGCCTTTCACAAGGCGAGACGGAGCGACTTTGGTGTCATCGCTTGCCAAGAGTTCTCAGCGATTGCTGTGGACCGACCCAAATAATACCTACGATCCGTTGCACACAATAGACCCAGAGTGTCGATTTCGGATGCCAAGCGGTCTGTGCAAGCGAGATGAAGCTGTCCTGCATCGAATACGACTGAATGTGGCGTACACTAAGCATTTCCTTTTGAAACTACGTCGAGTTTCCTCACCTCTGTGCCCTACCTGTACAGTCCGCGAGGACCTGAAACACGTTCTCTGCGCATGTCCTCGCTACGAACTTGAGCGTACCACGGCAAAGCTTTCTCTGGGCCTGCCCGCGTCCGCCCAGATCTCTTCGAGTCACCTCCTTGGGCCCTGGCTTACAACCGGCATGGCAAGTCACGCAACAACAGTGCTCCTAACGTTCCTCCGGAGCACTGGACTTGTAAGTGAGCTATGAACTCTCAGACAAATGACTATATCGCCTGATTGTGTGTGTGCTTTTTGTGTGCGTCTGTGTGTTTGAGTATTCATGTGTAAGTGAGAGTTTTCATTAATCTTCATCACACCTTCACCCCCTTTGGTGTAGCAAGTCGGGCGCCCCGCCTGGCTGACCTCACCTGTTCATTAAAGATGTTTCTCTCTCTCTCAACAATTCCTTGCGAAGTCCCCTGCATTGTTTTTTTTTTGCAGCTGATAGATGTTCACGTGGATTCCTGTTCGCTTTTGGGCGTTAGCCAGCGCCGCCAATGTCTACTTTGCGTTGCCTTCTGGAAGCGGACACTGTTCAGAGAACGTTTGAGCGTGAACTATATTGCACTGCATCTGCCGCTCAGCAGCATTTGACTATGCATTTGAAGTTTTGTACCAAACAGCATGCTTACTTTGCCAGCTAAAGCTCCAAGTTAAAATTGCCCGTCTCAAAAAGAACAAGACATTTTTCGGTAATTGTGGTAATTTTAGCTCATTGACGGGACTGCTGGCACCATCTCTTGTTGACAGCACGCGGACTAAGGAGCACCCGATGTACTTTTTTGTATAACTGGGCAGGAATAAATGCGAATATGCTTCATCTTTTCACCCGCCACCGCTTTACACTTCACTAGCGCTTTCTCATGGAGCATAGCTTCCTCTATGCTCCACCCATGGCTCCCTCCGGTTTCACGAACTGGCTTGTAAGCGACCTTGGATGCTGCTGGCTGGGGGAAGCACGACTGCGAATACTTGAACATAAGCCCAAAAAGGTGCTAGGGAACATTTTAAAACTAAACGTAGTAATAACTGAAGTGAGTTTCGGTTTACTGACATATTTTTATAATTTTTATTCCACGACTTCTTAAATTCCTTGCATCTATTAAAGGTTTCTTTTACCTTGCGGCCAAAATTACAGCGAAAATTCTCCGGAAAAGGGAATATTCCCCGCACAGGACATCACTGGTTATGTTGGTTGCGCGTTCAGCGTACGGGAATCCTAGCTTATTGCGAATTTTAAGTTAAGGTGAGCTGTTTCTAATTAGCCTCGTTTTCATCGGCACATCGTTACTGCCACTGAAGATTTGGTTTCGTTGCATGTGGATTCGAAATGCCTCATACTTGCAGTCGTTGAAAATGTTGGGGGCTTAACGCGCCCAAGCTACAGCTGGGCTTTGAGGCGCGCGGTAGTGGAAGGCTCCGGATTAGTTTTGACTGCATGGAGCTCTTTAACGTGCACCGAAATTTCGACACCCGGGCGCTTTCGCTTTTCGCCTCTGTCTGAGAAGCAGCTATTGGGGCCGGGACCGAACCGGCGTCCTTGGGCTCAGCAGCCTGCCACCACGGCGGGTATATTCCCGTTCAGCCTGTGCCGCAAAAGGAACTCGAAACCTTCTAACCCTTCACACACCGTTGGCGAGAAGGGTTTTCTGTTGTTGTTGTTGTTGTTGTTGTTCCACGTCTTTATTTGGGCGTCAGAATTGCCGATAAGGTTGCCTCGGCAGGTTTTGCCGGGGCCTGTAAACTTCGTAGCAGGAATACATGCCAGCAATACGGCGTTTCTATTTTCAGGAAGCCCCTTCCTGTCAAGTAAGGTTACACCTGCGATACTGTTGCTCGGGCCAGTCAGACGAATCCGAATCAAACTCGTCTATCTTCCCTGCCTGCTCCTGGAGCATTTTAAAACGAAGTTTTAACTCTCTCACTGATGTCGTCTGTAGGGCACCTTAAACTCGCTGCAGGAAAGCCAACTTTCTCTGGCGATGGTGATGATCGTGGGTGAAGTGAAGAAAAATTAAAACGCTTCCCGTAGTCGGAATTTAACTAGGGTACCCCGCGTTACGAAGCCGATGTTTGTCCCATTGCGCCATTCTGGCACGGTCGCAGCAGTTTGAACTTGGAGAGGGGTACGTAGAAAAATTAGACAGAAAATTCCCCCCTCCGTCTAACGACAACGATGGTTGAACGCTAGGGAGAGTTATAGAATGCCCGCATCCATAGAGTTTCTTACAGTATACACTTGAGATGAATCTGGCGCTAGCGCCTATGTGGCTCACATCAAGGTCGTCTGTGTCGTCATGGGCCGCCATTATACATCGCGCTTGCCTTAGTTTCATTATTGGCTTGGATTGAAACGTTTTAGTGACCGCAAATTTAAAGAAAGTGCCACAAAAATGCGAAGAATAATGTGCAATTATTTAAGTGGAAAATAAAACCAGGCTGTTTTAAAACTAAGGAAAAAAGAAATAAAGCGTATTTTTGCCGGAACGGTTATGCCTGCTATTGCGCAGGCCGAGGTTGTAGTTACGAACAATGTTAATATTGGGGGGGGGTAGCTCATTAGAGACTGTGATTTTATTAATTTTACCATTATTTCAAATAATAAGTTGTTTGAAGAGTTTCGAAAGTTTTTTGAGCGTGCCTATGAAAACGTTGCCTTCGTGGTGAACCGGTGCACCGCGACCGCCAGCTAGTTTAACAATAAAAAATAAAACGTGGCGTTAAACAGTCGTGGACGATGACAAGATAGGACGCATACAAGCGGCCGCATCTGCCGTATCTTGTCTTCGTCGAAGTACGTTTTGTTTCTTATTTTCGTCGGCTACAAGTTTCGCGGCGGCTTATTACCCGCTCAGCAATACGTCCTTCGACTGCGGCATGAACAACGTAAATGCCTGATGTTTCACTGAACACGGCTATTACAGAAACGGCAGGATTTCGGCTTCCTTGTAGCTCGTAAACGTGTTAATGCATAGTGAAGAAAGCAAATCCCCAAAACCGCTTAAGAATCCAAGTGTCATGCCAAACCAAAAAGGGGGGTCTTCCCATGAACCCCCACGACGACATGGCTTACGAGGCGCAGTTTCCTCTCTAGTATATTTGCTAAGAAACTCTATGCCCGCATCAGTAAAGCACTAGAAAGCACAAGCGCAGAGCAGTAAACCGTGCCGACAAGACAACAGGTGTTCGCATGAAGAGTACACAGTCTTACGTCATACTCTCGACCAATAGGATCCGCTCTTTTCTGAGTTGGTTCGTTTGGTGTTGTACTTGATTTTGGAAAACTTCGCGTTCCCCCATCGTTGTTGTTTCGAAAGAGGGGTAGTTGATTTTGTCTTCGTCACCATTTGTGGTGACGGTGCCCGTGATCGCGGAAGGCGGTGGTAAGAATACTATCTGGCCGCTTTGAGGAGCGCATGCACCCGGAACACTGAGGTCACACGCTGTACATTTTATTATTCAAATCAAATCAAATCAAATCAAAGTTTATTAGTTACATGGTAGTGCACAAATACATTGGAGTGGTACAGAAAGAGGTCCCGAAGTGAAGCACTGCCGAGGGGACCTCTTATTATTGAATGTATGACAAGTGATTAAGATTAGCGGTTTAGTCATTATTGCAGGCGTACAATTTACAAACAAATGTTCCAAATCGGCAGACATACATCCAAACAATTATAGTTTATAGACTATTACGAACCAGCGTTTAAGTTATTGTTCAGGTTATCAGCAGACATAATAAAAGAAAAAAAGAAAGGAAGAAAATATAGAAAGGAAGAAATACAAAAAGAAAAGTAAAGGAAAAAAATAAAAGAAAGAAAGAAAATATAGAAAGGAAGCAAAAAAAAGTAAAGGAAGAAAAAAAGGAAAAGGAAAAAGAACGTTTGGTGCAATAATGAATACTTTATAGCACACAAATACCAATGTGAAAAGCACATGACTATACAAATTACCAATGCTCAATTACTTCATCAACAAAATGACCACAATAGCAAAAACGAGCGCAAAAAACATTTTAAGCAGAATTAATATAACAAAATTTACTTAACGCAACATCGCTTAGAAATAAAGGAAGGTAACTACAGTAAACAGGAAATAATTAAAAAAAAATGCCAGGTAGTTTTCAGCAGTTATTTCCACAATACGAACGAAGTAGACGCCTAAAAGTAGGAAATGGTGCGGTTGATTTGATTGATACAGGTAATTCATTCCAAAATTTGATTGCACTGAATTCGACAGTTAGTTTTCCATCGTTGGTGCGTATTATTGCTGCAAGTTCATACGAGTATGGCACCACAAAGTGTGGCCAGTTACCCCACTTAGGCACATTTTAGGCAACACATGCGTACATAACATAACATAACATAACATAACATAACATAACATAACATAACATAACAGCGCATAACATTGTTGTTTTAATTGAAAATGCATATTGGGTTGATTTTTGCGAAAACGTAAAAAAAACTGTGGTTGATTTCTCTGTCATAGGAATCGGTAAAACACCAAAGTGAAATGTGCAGCGAAATCTGAAGCTGAGCATGATTTGCGGGTCGGCGGCTGTCTTGTGGGTGTGCTTGGCGAGCGACGTCCTGCTGGTGGGTCGCTTCAGCAAAGGTGTGCTGGCGTCATTTCCGTGACGGATATGACGTCAGTGATATCTTGGTGCATACCGGCATAGCACACTTTCGTGTTAAAATATAAAACCCGGAAACGAACAACCCTAAGTATAACGTACTCTTTAGTACTAAAGGTTGCGGTTGCTTCGCCGCAAGAAGACCCTGCGTGCAGGGGTGCACCCTTTACAGGCCGCTTGCTCCGTTATACTGGCGTCATTTCCGTGACGGATATGACATAAGTGAAATCTTTGTGTATCCGGGAATAAAACACCGTCGTGTTAAAGCAAGAACGAGTTAGAAAGGGCGTCCAAAACGAGGAGAAAGTGACAAAACTACCACAACAAAAAAGGCAAAGGAAAGATTATCGCTCACGCTGGTGGCTCGACACACAGAGTTCCATGCTAATACATACTAGAGGGAACTCTCGCGCCACTGTCTAGGGGAACCGTGCTTGAGCGAGCGTTCCGTCATGTACCCGGCAGGCACGTTCAACTTGTCCTTGGCATGGCTCATGAACAGGCTGAAAAGTTGGCTCTGGCTGCAAAACAGCAACAATATTACCGTAGATGTTTTATGAAATTTCTTTTGTTATTATAAAATTGAACCTCCAAAGAGATTAATTTGTCAGGTTTAGAAGCTTCATGTATGATGAACAAGAAAAAGATGTTACCCTTTCTCGTTGATTTTCGCTTCGAGACAAAAAAGAAGCCGTATGGCTAGATAAGCCAAGTAGGCGAGGAACGTCGCTAGCGGCTATGGCACCGCCCACGGCGGCCCGCGACTGCAGCGAGATTTCCCTCTAGTATATATAATAGTATGGAACTCTATGGCTCGACACGGTGCCAACGACTGCGCTGGGCTGGTTTGAACCGCATAGATCTGATCAGTTCCGTCCAGTGGCTGTGTAACGGAACAGAAAAAAAAAAAAAAAAACGAGACTCCTGCCGTGCGCTGCCGCTGCCGCTGACGTGTCCCACGCTACGTGGCCCGCCTCACCGCTGCTAGTGGGTTTGGACCCGCCTTCGTCGAATGTAAAGATAAATGCAGCTGAGCAACGGACCGACTTTAGGACGCATGCAGATTCTCGACCTTAGGACGGACAACAGAAAAAGCGGAGAAACATCGAAAAAAATTTTAGAGAGGGAATCTTTTTGTGACGTACTCAGCTCTCCTCCCAGAGACAGGTTCATCGAGGTCTTAGCTAACTCTTTTTCCCAGAAAAAAAAAAGACAAAACAAAACTGAGCTCACAGGCAAACCAACGGTTCATCCGACTAGTCCTTTCGTTTTCAAAGAGTAAACGTCTTAATTCCCGCCTCCTCCGCCCAGCCATTTAATATCGACTCAAAATAGAATAAGAAAAATTATTGTTTAGATTTCAATAGAGACGTCCCAATCATTCGTGGGAAAGTTTACTAGTGCTTCTCCATTGTGAAAGTTTTTCAAGTTGGGCATGTAGAAGTGAAATTAACAAGTCCCGCACGTCAATACTGAAGGCAGAGCACTCCACACTTGTACCATTCCATAAACTTCCTATAGCCGTCTTGAATAGATATGTTGCTAGAGCGATCTCACTAGCCGGGCATGTTCTAGTCAGAGAATGCCGCGGAATGGTCAAGAATACAGATTCGGTGTTCTGCTCATGTTCGTGCTAAACTTGTTGGCGTAGTTCAGTTCTTACGGTAAACTGGACATTACAGGTTATACCATGGAGAAAAAAAAAACCATTCCTCCCTGCAATTTTTCAACAGGTTGGGTAACTTGGTATACTCTACTGTATACATTTGCCGAAGATCTTAAGGCGGACCCCAGGATGGAGTACTTGTACAACCACTGATCTCCACTTAGTTGCTGGATGGCGCTTCGCCGCTGTCGCGGCCGGGCGCGCGCACGGCCACCGGAAGTTCGACGGCTCGTCCCGGAAGTCAGGCGTCTGCTACGCTTCTGAACTAAGGTCCCTGAAATTACTAAGGTAGCGCCACTTTTAGATCTCGCCGCCTTTCGCCCTCGCCTGCGCTCCTTTCCTCCTTCGTTTTTTGCCATTTTCTTTTTCGCCGGCAAACGCCGCGCGCCATTGGCCAACGGCCAGTGACGTAATACCTCGTCCCCGCGTTGTTTGTTTTTTCTTCTCTTCACCGCCACTGTCCATTTAAATTCGCCATTTTAGGCCCAGCTGCCTCGGAGCAGGCCTTAGCTCCATTCGATTCAGAAGGGGTGCACGGCAACGTTGCAGAGGGAGTTCTGTGGTTCCGGTGCAGTGCAGCAGCGTGATTCCGCGGTGCCGTGCATCACGGTTGCACCGTCAGTAGCGCCCCTACGTGTTTACAATCGAGCGAGGTGCAGGCATAGTCGTCTGCTAATCATACTCGCCTGTCGTCCTCTACAACTGGATGTTTACGGCCATCTGGGTTGCGTCGTACACATCAGCGGCGACGCAAAGTTTGTCCCACGCATCTTCGAGCTCGACGGACATTTTCACGCGGTCGCCGCAACTGCCGGTAGCCGCCTGCCAACCCGCAACGCCCGAACGATCACGGCAGCGAATCGCTGCACCTCCTCCGTAGCAGGTGCAGCGGTTCTCTGCACCGCGGTTGCACCGCTGCAGCACCATAAGCAATCGAGCGACGCGGTGCACGGCACCATTCCTGCAGCGGCGAATCGAGCGCTTTGGTGCAGCGCACCGTGCAACGGTGCAGACGTTGCAGGCAATCGCGTCTGAATCGAATGGAGCTCTTATCGAAGCCGCCAGCGTATAACAACCGATAACAACCGAAGAGTCAGCTGCTCGTTTCAAACAAGTGTTGCGTCCGCGTCACTTTATGTAGCTTCGCGATGCCGAGTTGTTGTGCCTTCGGCTGCTCGAATGTCAGCGCAGTCACGGCCAGCTCGGCTGTAGCAAGCTGTAATTTATCAAAGCACACACATGAATCAATGTTAGCTGTACAGCATGAAAAGGATTCACAATTGCGCTTGTTAGCGTGCTACTGGCCTTGGAATACGGTATAGTTATTATAGAATTGGGCGCTACAGCTAATTGTAAGCTGAGCGCATTCTTTAACTGCGCGTTCTTTGTGCCAGGCTTTTCCAGATATGCGCGACAGGGCCTTACTCGAAGTAATTGTGAACGCCAATCGCACGAACATTGCTATGCCACGGACGCACTGCCAAAAGTACAGCCGTCATGGGCGAGGCCAACGAGGAGACGCAAGAACTTTGACCCTGACAGCAGCCTAGTATAACGACGTGAAGGTGACATATATTTTGCAACAGCGTCAAAGCACCGTAAAGTGCGCGAAATAAAGGTGGCATGAACGTCAGTAGCTAATGCGGGGCACATACTGAGCGCTGCCTAATGATCTACAACTAACGCAAAAAACGCGAACGCAAAAAAGCCAGCGCAGCGCTCGAACTGCCGCGAACCAAGGTCACCGCGAACCATGCGCAAGCCCTCTGTGCAGCGCTTGCACGACCACAACTTAATCACGGAAATGCAAGAACGGAATTACTGTAACAGAGCAATTTGAAACGTCCACGTTTCATCCTTTCGCGTTCACGAACGTTCGCGTTCACGAGCATGCCGCACACGTAAACAAACACCGCGCTGTCCGTATGCGCCCGCGGCATCCACCCCGCAAATATCCCCTTCTAGCCAAAAATATACAACAAAACAGTCTCACTTAATGCGTGTTGGTAAAACGGGGCTCTAGAAATACTATTAATGCTACCAAAGAGCGATTGCGGTGCGAAAACAAGAGCAAACTGCACGAACTGCAGCGAGCGGCCCGAAGCGTTGCGAGTGCGTCTGCTCTGACGAAGCCAACAAATATGGCGGCCCCGCCGCGGAGTTAAAGGGACCGTGGCGCTGCGGGTGAGGGGAGAGAAAAAAAGAGGAGGGCAGCGGAGAAGGAGGAAGCAGTTGGCGCTACCTTAGTTATTTTAGGGACCTTATTCTCAACAGCTGATAAGCGTCCCCATTGGCGCATTTTGGCATTTTGTTCTCACTTTATTGCATTTTGGCTATACACATTGCGTTCAGATCGCAACTTATGCTATACCGAAATATGCGACGTTAATTTGAAGCAGAATTTAATTGCAAAGGAGAACGAAAATGTCACTTGGGTCTTGGTTTGAGAGACGACGCAGCTCTAACGGGATTTATGTTAGAAATTTATGCTAGAAAGAAAACAACGTGGGCACGGCGTCAGGCTGTAGCCGAGTTCGTGCGCCCATTCTGTCAAAACAGTTGTCAGTAAAGTGGTCACTGCAGAGCCTGCTGCCTGGGGATGGAGTCCATTTGTCCCTTCATAATACCCTGGTCACACGGGCACAGTTAACCACGCTTAAGCGAACCGCGGTTAGACAAAACCGCAGTTTGCTCCGTTACACTACAGACGAAACTGCGGTTACGTCGCTAACCATGGTTAGCGCAAACTGAGCTTGGCCACCTAAGTTCGGTCACGCTAACCGCAGTTTCCGCAGCCGCAGTGCTCAAAATCGCACAATTCAGTTCGGACGCAAGTGGCGGCGCATCAGCGGATGATGATGAACAAACGTTTATTATAGAGCAAAGGGTTGGGGGAAGGGGGTGTGGTCAGCCTCCTGTGTCCAGGAGGCCGCGAGAGGACGCCGCCGTCACCGCCCGGTCGACCAGCGTAGCTTGATCTTCACGGTCGGAGCTGGTCAGCAACCTCTCCCACTGCTGAGGCGAAAAAAAAAATCACCTGGCGTTCGGAAGAGACAAAGGTTCTCAAATAGCGGGCGCCCAAAAGCTGTCCCCAAGACGCGCTTGCGTTCTTTGCATCGCTCTCGCAATCAGCGCGAATGCCCGTCAGCAGCGGCTCGTTTCCCGATGGTCAAGAATACAGATTCGGCGTTCTGCTCATGTTCGCGCTAAACTTGTTGGCGTAGTTCAGTTCTTACGGTAAACTGTTGTTGCATTTGGTAAAACGGGGCTCTAGAAATACTATTAATGCTACCAAAGAGCGATTGCGGTGCGAAAACAAGAGCAAACTGCACGAACTGCAGCGAGCGGCTACGACAAAAGCCGGGCTAAATTTGTAAATTCCGCGCGTCGTCCGCCAAAAATGGATATAGCAGGCAATCTTGAAGCGTTTTCAGCACTCGGAAACAATCGGCGCGCGCGTCGGCCGTGCCTGTAAACACGCCGGCGCGCCTGCCCGCACGGCACTGCTTGCGGCCCGAATCGGCCCAGACCACGGCAGCAACAGCTTATCGCATCGCCGCTCTTCGAAATCAATCTGATCGCGGAAAAGAACTTCCGCATTCGAGAAAATGGATGTTAGTGCGGTGAAAAATTGTGCTATGGATTGTAATTCGCAGTTGTAGAGACAGCGGTGGTCAAATATCTACCGCGATGCTAAGCTGATAGTTCCCAACACCGAACAGACCTAAGCAAACCAAGCCGGTTGCGAGCTACTGGGGAAGCCCCTCTTCTCGCCGCGCACGAGTGCGTTGCGTTTGTGTCAGAAGCGAATGCTTATTATGCTTTAACGATATTTCTTTTTGTCTACACTGCTTCTCTTTTGTTTTTTATCGTGAAGTTAAAAGTGTGGTAATTTATTTTTGTTGCGCTCATAATCAAGTGACTGCGGTTACCAAACTTGCAATCTCGCGTGTAACATCCAAAACCGCAGTTGGCGATAACCGCGGTTAAAGTTCAGTAACCACGGTTAAACTTAACTGCAGTTACTTTGGCCGTGTAACTAGGCTATAAGTTTGCCACCCAACGCCAGTATAAATCCGGCTTAGAGCGAGGGAATCTGCGTAACGAGAGCCACAGCTTAAAAGCGACACTGATATGACATTTGCGTTTCGCTGCGTATCACGCACGTCGTGCAGAATATTGTAATACTTCCAAGTAGAACGTCTTCCCAGACGACTTCTCTGGTCTGCTTGTGCAGTTGATGGCGCAACAAGCAGGCATTTTTGGCGGAATGCGTGCGAAACCAGCCCATGCGTAGCATGCGCTATGCTGGAACGGCCCGACTTCCGGGACGAGCGCTCGAACTTTTGGCGGCCGTGTGCCGGAGAGCTCGAAGCGCCATCCAGCAACTCTAGTGGAGATCAGTGTGTACAACCAAAAAAAAGGGCTGCCCATACTCTCCTGTTTTATTTATCCGTGGCCAGGAATAGACGATAGCCCCACACCAAAAACAAAGCACCGAAGTAAACGTCAAGGCCTTTCAGGCACTCTTGTAGTGCAATAACCAACCTCGCAGTGCACAATATATAACTTACGTAAATAACAAAGTGAATAGCAGTAAATTGTTTGATATTGTCATTTTTTCTTGAAATTTGTAAGAATGGGACCTAAAACGAAAGTCCGATCAACATGAGGCATGAGGAAAAGAAAAGACGAATTCTCTTGAATTGCAAGAATGAGGCCATAACCAAAAGTCTAAACCAAGACATGGACAAAGAAAGAAAATGATAAGGATTCGGTCGAAATAATAACGATGAGATATAAATCAAAAGTTAAAACAGGGTGAAACATGGTCAGAAAGAAAAGAAAGAGTTACCGCTACACGTCACGCAGGCCATGTGAGCAACTTGAATCTCCTTGGATATAAGAGACCCTGCAACACTTTTTTCAACTTTTTGAAATCCTAAATGCCTGCAGAACGTAGTCACCCAACACACCCAGTACTTAGATTAGGGGGTCGCAAAGTACCTCAGCCAAAAATTACAGCTCTATGCCCATCAGCTAACTTGCAAACTCGCTCAGAAGATTCTTTTCCTTTACCCGGTCTTGACGTTCTTCGACGGCTCGAATTTAGTCACTAAGGACATGTAGCGGCTGTTGGCCGGTTTTCCTTCAGTTGCAGCAATGAACGCTTTTCGATGGCAACATAAAAAAGCCACAAAAGCAAAGCAGAAATGGAAGGCGTATCTGGTGCGACCAGCAAATCACGCAGTGCCGCTCAATGCTGGCGATAACTATAGCTTTCGCAATGGTTCCAGACGCGAAGGAAAGAACGAAAGCGCTTATCGAAAGTGTTGCAGTGTCCCTTTAAGTTGCCCAAGAAGTGGTCAACAGTGCATTTCGATTTCCGGACACTAATACCGCTGTGCTCCTGCTTAGAGGTGCAAGGATAGCAAATGAGATGAGCTGTACGAGCGCTGCAACGCTTGTACAGAGAGGTGTCCGCGCGCTATATCAGATTGCCGAGCTAATGGTGGCGGTGCAGTTATTTTCGTTTCGCTAAGTGACTAGATTTTATAAATTTGTCGAGGCTTAACGCTATAGCTTTTTTTGCGGTGAGCGAAGTGAAAATTTGATAACGGAGGAAAATACTTTTTGCAACTTGTACATATTTTCAATGCCTCCCAGATTATTCTGACTAAGCGATAACAGTATGCCAGGATCCACAACTTATACACAAGTTCCTGAAGGCGTTGGAATATTACTAACAGAGTACCTGGAGGAATGTTTCGCCTTATACAATGGTTTCTTTGATGTGACTGACATAGATAATCCTGGGCAGTTCCAGGACTCACACAAAAATAAATACAGTATCGCGTCTAGGATGCTCCGTGTCAGTCCGGGAGTGCCAATCAGACCCCTAACTTCGCGAAAATAACAGTTAGTGGCATTAAAAGCGCTTGAATAGTTGTGAATGGTCAAGTGAGGGGGGGGGGGACAAAATAATACACGTCCTATGGCTTGCGAGACCTTGACTCGCTTTTGAGAAGAACCGAGGAAATCTATTTAAACACTTTGCAGCAGTCAGACTTCAGGCTTTGCAGGACGTTAGCATTGCCGGTCGCAAACGAGATAGAAATCGCAGACGACAACAAGTTTGCCCTTAGTGGAGCGAGAAGCGCTGCTACCCATGCCATAAATTGGTCCCACTACCCTCATTGAGCCGCAAAGCACGTTGTGGGCAGCCGAAATGAAATTTCTGGCCCGAAATATCACTCCTCTGCAGCAGCCGTCCTCTTGGCGCAGCCGCGGAGTGGAAATACTTACGCGTCTTTCGAGTGTCAGGGGATCCATTAGTCTCGCTGGGAAACAATCGCCGTCCTTCAGCTTGCCATTGCGCTTTTCGACCTCTCAAGGGTGGTTTCATCGCTTTTTATTGCTTGCCCGTGGTGAATGACCTGCTCTATCCGTACTTTTTCTCCTCACCTAATCAAATAACTACGCCCGACTTTGCTGAGGCTGTTTTACTTGTCCACAGTCAATGCTCTTGCTTTGTGCTCCCCTTTTTTCATCAGGTCAAAGCATAGCGGAGCCTCACAGGCATTAGGCGGCACGTGGAGCGCAGTTTTTGGAAAGAGAAAAAAAAGAGCCTTAAGAGTGTGTTTTATAGGCATCTTTGAAAGAAGAAAATGAATCTACGCCTGGCCGCCCTCCTTGCGGCAATGCGCCAGTCCCGCTGTGCAGGGATAAGTAGTCGGTTTAGTTTGAATGCCTCTTTTCCAAGGTGGAGCACAGAATTCACGACAGAATGGTTTTTAAGAGCAGAAGGAAATCTTTGGCTTTGACTATAAGCTGGAGTACTTCATCCAGGCATGCGAACCATTTATCATATCTGCGGAACTAAAAACTCGCTGGTTCACTTCTGATTTTTCTTGTGGTTTTACTGAGGTGACAGTAACACTATTTTTTGATGGAGGGCTGGATGATCTGTGAATACGTGTGCGTGCTTGCACCATGGAGAATATAAAGTTGGCTGATGTTAATTGGGCCCACCACATCACTAAAAACGGACAATTAAGGTAAAGGAGCAGCAGGCAGGTTTTTTTCTTCCCTAAGCCTGGCTTCCGCAGCGGTCGGCATGCATCTCGATGTTTGTAATGTCAAGAGAAGCAAATGCTAGCATGGCTTCAAGCTTCCATTTTTTTCTCTGAAAGGGCCATACAACGGGAAATACAAGCCTTCGTGGTTGAAAACCCGAAAAAAGGAACCAAAAATACTAGCAACACCGATAAACTACTCTCCAATTCTCAATATTTTAGGTGTCCCATTGATTATACTTCACCAAAGGCGTCTTGACATCCCGTTGGACCACACTGAGTTCTTTTTGTAATGAAGTGTTAAAGATCCCTACGCTGAAGTGCTGGACGGTGTTAATAGTGGGCGATACTTTGATTGATGTCAGGAAAAGTCACTATTACCTTTTTGTTCCCGCTAAATTTCAGGCATTTAGTGGCCAGGTAGTGAAAAACATGTAAGAAAATCTCACGCTATATGATCCACGGTTGGGGGAGGCACGAGGTGGAGAATAAAAGAGAAGAAAAAAACTGAAAAAGTAAAAATTGTTGATGGTATGAAACGCAGCTCAAAAAATAACTTAAACACTTACGCTAGTACTTTATCCTATACAATGGCGGCCCTCAAATTTTTTTTTTGATTTTGATGGTAGGGTTTAACGTGCCGACGCAACGCAGGGGATGAGGCGCGCCGTAGTGGAGGGCTCCGGATTAATTTTGACCACCTAGGGATCTTTAACGTGCGCCGAATTCTTGTACACACGGGAGTTCTTGCTTTTCGCCTCCATCAGAAAAGCGGCCCCCACGGCCGGGAATCGAAGCCGCGTCCTCGTGTTCAGCAGCACAGCGCCTTAGCCACTAAACCACCGGGGCGGGTGGCTCTCAGACAGAGGCACGCTGTAAAGGGAATGCGTTTGACGCTCAGAGCTGTACTTCAAGACGGGGTGGGGATTCTTGCAACCTTTTTACTTCGAAAACAGCAGGCAAATGTCGTCATCATTCATCCGTCTCAGCCTATCTACGCCCACTGCAGGGCAAATGCCTCTTCCGTGGATTTCCAATCATCCCGGTCCTGTGCTAAGTGCGACCAATTTATCTCCGCAATCTTCTTGATCTCATCTGTCCACATAACTTTCTGCCGCTCCCTGCCACGCTTGCCTTCTCTAGGGATCCACTCTGTTACCCTTAATGACCAACGGTTACCTTGCTTTCGCATTACATGCCCTGCCCACGACCATTTCTTCTTAATTATATATTATTTATATAGGCAAATATATATGAGGTAAATACGCACACGCAAAAAGGAGTAAGTGTGGGGAAATTCGTGTTAGCTTCATAAAAATGCGATCCAGTTGGCATAAGTTATGTGGTTATAAAATATTCGACGAAAAAAAAGGTGGGCAGGGGGCGTATTGCAGGAGCTCATGCAGCGCGTCCTGCGTCGGCGGCGGACGGGCGGCAAGGGGTTGGTTCTTATGAGTCTCCACTCCAGCGTGGATTCGGGTGAAAAACCCATCCAACATGTATTCTTAAAACAACTCTGGTACTCTCGGTAATGTGGTACCTATGTTTTGCCTCAAGCATGCCTGAGGCTTCCTTGGCGCTGATTTACGTGGGGCTGAATGAACCATGGCAGCAGTTCATTTGCAGCGAAGGAAGCACCTGCGTAGGCAATTTTTTGGCCAGCAGCAAGTGGTTGTATCGGCTGACCGACCGACCGACCGACCGACCGACAGACAGACAGACAGACAGACAGACAGACAGACAGACAGACAGACAGACAGACAGACAGACCATGGAATTTTTGCCTTTAGGAAGCTCAAGAAAGGCTAGTGGCTATAAAATTATAGGACACGTTGGCGTTTCTAATGGCGTAGTGAATGCGAAAGCGGTTATGTTTAACTGCGGAATGATATGGCGCATTGGCGCCCTTCCCCGCGTCCAGCTACATTCGCTGCTTTTCGTGGGCGACCACTTCTCACAGCCGCTGTTGAGTAGGCGGTTCATCTTGACTGTTTATTCCCATCCCATCTTTCATTCTACCCGCGCTTGCCCATCTACTGTGGATCCCTCGGTGAAGGGGACATGCCAAGAAAAGATAGCGGAGTGGGGAGTAGGGCGGAGCGCTGGGCTGGGTTAGGGCGGAGGACACGACGCTGTGCGACGTTACTAAACTAAGCTTATTCTAGTAACGTTGACGCTGTGTGTGTGGCGCGTAGCGTGGTGCGGCGCTATCATTGACGACATGAGATTTATAGCAGAGCGGGGAAGCAGTCCCGGTACGGTACCCGGAAGGCGGCCGGCGCAACTGCGCGTGCGCACAACTGGCTCAGCCACCACGTAACTATTTTACGAGCGAACAGCTTTGCGAATCTTTGCCCAGGCTTCGAGCACTATCCTTGCGTGTGCGAGCGCACGCCGGTTTCCCAAAGTAACAGCAAGGCGACAACACGGGGTGGAAAGAAGACAAGGGGATTCTCAAGAAGTTGTGCGCGCTGAGCAAAGCGCAAACGGAGGCGGCAAGTTGCCACCTCTGCATCTAATATTAGCTTGATCGAGGATTCTTCGAAGAGCGCTTTTCGGGCGAACCTATCGTCGGATAGCTGTCATTCCTTCTGCGTAGTATACAGCGATGCGTACACCGTCGGGGGCAGTAGGGACATTCTCATCGCAACAGCCTGGAGCGCCCACCCGTCCGTCCGCCAGTGGTGGCAGAGGTAAACCTGACCAATGGGACCTTTTGGCTTTCTATGAGGTAGCATGTTCCGTTAGTACAATCAGTTAGACAGGTTCCGTACCTGTGGTTTCCGTATGTCTCCTTTCAAGACCATATAAGAAGTTTTGTCTCTTTTTCAGTTTCGTTTTCAGTTCGTTTGGAATAGAAGGGGCATGTCTGCAAAAAGTGGCCGGCGTTTCTCTGTGGACCTGCTGAAAATCGCCAGGACTTCACTTGGCATCAGCAGCCACACCTGACACATGGTCTGACACTGTACCCATCTTCCACGCAGGTGGGTTTTCTCGTTTTGCAAGATTGTTACCGAAATACTTTGTCGCTGCTGCTGCCATGTCTTCTCTTGCAATGCCACCTGAACTGACTAAACTACTGAAAGACCTTCGGGCAGATATGCGCGACATGCGATCTTCACTCGAAAAGGTACTCCGGCGTGAGTGCAAGGACCTTAAAAAGTTCATTCATTTTTTCAGCCAGCAATTCGACGTAATGGCTCAACGCCAAATAAAAATCGAAAAAGAAAACGCAGCCTTGAAAAAAGAAAGCGCCGCGCTTCCCGCTGAGTGCAGATCGCTAAGGGAAGTTGCGGCTATCACAGAGCTGCGGATAACGGACTTTGAACAATACTCAAGGCGGAAAAGTATTGAAATCAAAGGACTACCGTTCTCTGAGAATGAGAATTTGCCGCACATCTTGAAAAAAATTGGAGATGTCATTGGAGAACCAATCACTGAGAAGGATGTTGACGTTTGTCATCGTGTACCGAGGAATGACGATGGTTGCCCGAACATTGTTCAATTTAAAACAGAGGCAAAGCAGAATCTGCTCGTAACAAGGAAGATGTCTTGCTTACCCTGTTCTCGTGTTTCGATTTCCAATTCGATGTAATTATGATAACTGAGACATGGTACATGCAGCATGACGACGTGCTTAAGGTAGCTGGCTATACAACACACGATATTTGAATCGGCTGAATAAACAGGGTGGTGGTATACTCCTTATGACAAGAAAAACACTATGTTGCAGTGAAACAGTCCAATTTTCGAAAGTAACGGAGGATTTCGAGGTATTCACTGTGTGTTGTAATAACTACATTTATTCCGCCAAATACCGACCCCCTCGAGGGAGCACGTCGGCCTTCTTAGCGTTCCTAGATGAGTTCCTTGGATGGATAAATGACAATGGTATAACTCTGCTACTGAGAGGTGACGTTAATATTAACACGCTTGATCGTTTACCATTACGCTCGGATGTTATGTTAACCCTCGAGTCACATGGGTTCATGAATACCATTGCCACTCCCACGCGCTTTCAGAGTGGCTCTGAAACGCTAATAGACGTCTTTATCACAAACACTAACCCTTGTAAAACAGTTTTGGGAGTGATTGCCATGAACATTAGCGATCACCTACCCATTTTATTTTGTTGTAAAAGGAGGTAGCATCAAAACCGGCAAAACGAAGCCCTTGCGTTGCATTTCAGGACGTAAACCCGAACACTTAAGAACTATTCCGGAAATACCTCTCCTTAAACTGGAACCATTGTACGAGCAATCAAACCCAGACGCAGCATACGACACATTTTTTCAACTGTTCAATGAGTCGTACAGTAATTTTTTTGTCTTAAACAGGCACGAACTAAGGAAGGAAGGAATAAAGCTAAAGGAAAGGCAGGAAGGTCAACAAGGCTGTGGCCTAGTTTGCTATCCTACACGTGGGGAAGGAGAACAATGAGAAAAAAGATGAAAACAGTGAAAGAAATGGAAGGTAAAGAGAGAGGGTAAAGAGGTGCGGCCAGCGTAACGACAATATAGGCGATAAAGTTCATTGACTTCATAGAAAGTAGTCTCTCGTGCTACAGTCTGCTGTGCAAGTTCGTTGTTTTTAGGAAGCACAGGAGCGCTTTTGTGGCCTTGTGCGTAGATGACGGTGAAGGCCAGTGGCCCAGGATTTTCTCCTCAGAAAACGGCCGCCGAGAATCGAGCTTCCGTAAAGTTGAGGAGAGTTGCCTTTTTGCCGATGAAAAACGCGGACTTTCGCATAGAAGATGGCGTAGACTTCACACGCTTCACTGTCTGCCATTCAAATCAAATGGGAGTAAGCATTTGTGAAGGCGACTCCAAGCCACAGACGGTAAAGAACGGTTGCATCAGTCAGTGGGAGGCCTAATGGAAGAGGACGCTGAAAATGCGGGTCCAGGGCATGAATACGAGAACTCGTGAACTCTTGGGCAGTCTATTTGGCGATCGTGGTATCCCGGGCAAGTTTGCGGAGAGTCCTAGCGGCATCCGTCCTGGATAATGGAATAGATATGGTCTCCCACTTTTGCTGTGCCAAGCGGGCGGGAGCGTCCGCACTTTTATTGCCGACAATATCGCAGTGACTGGAAAGCCACTGGAAGGCAGTGTCATGACCCGCTTGAGCAGCATGGTCATACAGTAGCCTTATCTCGGCCAGCAGCTGTTCATGAGGTCCACCGCACAGGGGTGACGTGAGGTAATGCAGCGCAGGCTTGGAGTCACAGAAGAGCGCCCATCTTCGGCATGAGGCTTGCTCAATGGCGTAAAGGGCGAAACGGATGGCGGTAAGTTCGGTAGCCGTGGAAGTGGTGGGTTGGGCTATCTTGAATTCCGTGGTCATCGACAATCGTGGTATAACCACGGCTACGGCAGAACCAGAGGTTGTTACCGAGCCATCGGTGTAAATATGGGTGCGGTCACGCTATCGCGCGTGTAGTTAGATGAGAGTTAGCTGCTGTAGTGCTAGCGTCGGACAATCTCGCGTCTTCGTTAACCCTGGATTAGTAAGGCATGCTCGTGGCTGCAGCGTAAACCAAAATGGGACCTGCGGCCTCGTTGCAGGCGTATAGTTGGATGGCATGCTAGTGATGTGGGCAGCTACAACCTTTGGGAAGGATCTATAGGGGCGTTCCGATGGCGCATTCGCAAGGTGATGATCAGGCAGTCTGGTTAAGGCCAACTGCCCTCAAATTTTTCTTTGTCCAAATTTGATCCAGAAAAGTAGTCTATGCTCTTAAAGTCAACGTGGAGAAATCCTAAACTTCGTAAGCACACCGCACACTAGGTACCGTCGTTCAAAGTAGCTCCGTGCCGACGACGTTTGCACCTGGTGGAGAGTCGCCGAAACAAGTTCCGAGCCGCCTGTGACGGAGGTTGGGGAACCTGTCCCGTGGGGCTCGCGCTTCCGCGGCGACTTGCGCAGAGATACGACGCCCCGACGAACCCGGAACTCGAGGAAGACTGCATCTGACGTCAAGGTGTCCATCGACGGCTTTGACGTAGTCGCCCTCGTAGACACGGGAGCTGACTATTCGGTAATGAGCGGACCATTTGCGTCTAAACTGAAGAAAGTTATGACCAGATGGGACGGTCCGCACATACGCACAGCAGGAGGCCACCTCGTGACGCCAAGTGGAACGTGCACATCGCGCGTCCCCATAGACGGCACAACGTACCCTGCGGCGTTCGTCGTTCTGCCTAACTGCTCCCGCGACGTGATTCTCGGAATGGACTTTTTGACGGACAACGGCGCAATAATTGATCTGCAGACCAAGTCGATAACATTTTCCTCCGATCACTCCACGACGGCGCAGCCGAACCCCGATCACCGTGCTGCTGTCAGGATCACCGACGATCACATCACCCTGCCACCCCGCGCAAGCTTGATGATCGCCGTCTACTGTGAGGATGCTGCTTCTGACATCGACGCTATCGTAGAGAGTGATCGAAGGTTGCTTCTCGACCGCGGTGTCTCCGTCGCAAGAGGCATTGCGCACTTTAAGCAACGCCAATCTCACGTTTTGGTCACTAATTTCACCGAAGAGTACCAGCATTTAAACAAGGGAGCTGCAATTGCGTTCCTCGAAGAAACGCAAGAAGCAAGTGATGTGATCGCAGTCGCCGACTTTGAACGCACACCCGTAGAAACCTTCAAGCTCCCGCAGCCATTCGACGTGAATCCGGCGCTACCGCAAGAACAACGCAACAAATTACTGGCTTTGCTGCGTCGCTATAGCGAATGTTTTTCGTCGAGCGCAAAACTACGTCAGACCCCTCTATAGCGAAGCACCGAATAATAACCGAAGATGGAGCCCGACCTACCCGACAGTCACCGTACCGCGTCTCTTCACACGAACGGGAAGCCATCCGGACTCAAGTCGACGACATGCTGAGCGATGACATTATACAGCCATCGAAAAGCCCCTGGGCTGCGCCCGTCGTACTCGTAAATAAAAAAGACGGCACATTAAAGTTTTGCGTTGACTACCGGCGACTGAACAAAATCACGAAAAAGGACGTGTACCCCCTCCCCCGAATCGACGACGCCCTCGACCACCTCTGCCACGCGAAGTACTTCTCATCGATGGACCTGAAGACCGGCTACTGGCAAATTGAAGAGGACGAGAGAGACCGAGAGAAGACTGCATTTATAACCCCAGACGGCCTATACGAGTTCAAGGTGATGCCGTTTGGGCTGTGCACAGCACCAGCGACGTTTCAAAGAGTCATGGACACTGTGCTAGCTGGCCTTAAGTGGCACACCTGCGTCGTATACCTCGACGACGTAGTATTCGCCCGGACTTTCGACGAACACCTTGCAAGGTTGGAGTCTGTACTCGAGGCCATTCGTACGTCGGGGTTGACGCTGAAGCCTGAAAAGTGCCGTTTCGCATACGGGGAACTCAAGTTCTTGGGCCACGTCGTCAACGCCGCGGGAGTCCTACCTGACCCGGCAAAAACTTCAGCCATTGCGAATTTCCCAAGGCCGAAAGACAAGAAGGGCGTGCGAAGATTTCTCGGGCTGTGCGCATACTACCGGCGCTTCGTCGCAAACTTCGCACGCATTGCAGAGCCACTCACGCGCTTGACGAAAGATAGCACCCCTTTCAGCTGGGAAAACGACCAAGAAAAAGCATTCGGCGAGCTGCAAAAACGCCTGCAAAGCCCGCCCGTGCTCGCTCATTTCGACGAAAATGCCGAAACGGAAATGCACACGGACGCCAGTGATATAGGCTTGGGTGCCGTCCTTGTCCAAAAGCAAAGCGGCTGCGAAAGGGTAATCGCCTATGCCAGCCGTGGTCTGTCGAAGGAGTAGAAAAACTATTCTGCCTCTGAGAAAGAGTGCCTGGCTATTATATGGGCGATTTCAAAATTTCGCCCATACGTGTATGGAAGGCCATTCAAGGTTGTAACAGACCCCCATGCGCTGTGTTGGCTCGCCAATTTGAAGGACCCCTCTGGCCGCCTTGGGCGGTGGAGCTTGCGCCTGCAGGAGTTCGACGTTACAGTCGTTTATAAATCCGGCAGGAAACACTCCGACGCCGACTGCCTGTCCCGCGCCCCCGTCGACCCACCACCACAAGACTCTGATGAAGACAGCGCGTTCTTCGGGATCGTGACGGAGAGCGACCTAGCCGCCCAGCAGCGTGCCGACCCCGACTTACGCGTCATAATCGAGTACCTCGAGGGATGCAACGTTGCCGTTCCTAGGACCTTCAAACGCAGCTTACCAGCATTCAGCCTGAGAAACTCCGTCCTTGTGAAGAAGAATTTCAGCCCCGGAACAAGAGCGAATTACCTTCTCGTCATCCCCGCGGACCTTCGTGACGAAATTTTGGAAGCGTGCCACGACGACCCGTCTTCCGGACATCTGGGCACAGCCCGCACTATTGGAAAAATCAAGGCGAGGTACTTCTGGCCAGGCCTTACCTCTGATGTCACCCACTACGTCCGGAGCTGCCGTGACTGCCAGCGACGAAAAACGCCGCCGACCAGACCCGCCGGACTTCTGCAACCGATCGCCGTCCCATCGAGACCATTTCAACAGATTGCAATGGACCTTTTAGGCCCGTTCCCTACGTCACGATCACAGAACAAGTGGATTGTCGTAGCGACAGACTACATGACGCGCTACGCAGAGACCGCCGCTCTTCCGAGGGTGACTGCACACGAAGTGGCGAAGTTCTTTATAAGTCAAGTTGTGCTGCGACATGGAGCCCCGGAAGTCCTAATCACAGACCGCGGAACGGCATTTACTGCGGAGCTGATGCAAGGAGTATTACGCTACAGCAACACGGATCACCGAAGAACGACGGCGTACCACCCCCAAACGAACGGACTAACAGAACGTCTGAACAAGACAATCGCAGATATGCTGTCAATGTACGTTGACGTTGAACATAAGACTTGGGACGAAGTGCTCCCGTATGTCACGTTTGCGTACAACACGGCTATCCAGGAGACGGCACAGCTGACGCCGTTCGAGCTTGTCTACGGTAGAAGGCCGACTACGATGCTCGACGCCATGCTTCCGCACGTAGAAGACGACGACCTCAACGCCGACGTCCACGGATATCTTCAACGTGCGGAGGAGGCCCGCCAGCTCGCTCGAGTTCGTATAACGAACCAGCAGCTGGTGGATGCGGGCCGCTACAACCTCCGACGCCGAGACGCCGAGTACCAACCAGGGGATCGTGTGTGGGTTTGGACTCCCATCCGACGACGCGGACTCAGTGAGAAGCTCCTGCGACGGTATTTTGGACCATACCAGATTCTACGACGTGTTGGCCAACTTACCTACGAAGTGATCCCCGATGGTGACTCCGGCACATCACGACAACGCACGCGGTCTGAAGTCGTCCACGTGGTTCGCTTAAAACCTTTCTACGGACGATGACGAACTTTTATTTTCATTTGTTCGGACTGTCGCTTATGTTAGCATCGGGTCGATGCACTCTTAGAGGGGGGGTAATGCCGCGAACCATACATTGGGTTTGTTTATTTGTGTTTTGCTTTTACCGCCCGGCTGCACCGGTCTGTGTTATCTCTGCACCAAGGGAAGCGCGTGTTCCATTCTTTCTTTCTGTGCCGCATGTGTTATCTGTTGTGATAGGGAGAGCATTCCGATCTAACGTGAACAGCCCAGAATAATCTTCTTGGATCTACTATGTTCTCGATGCGAATCGACGTTTCGAGAACCACGCGCGCCAAAAGATAAAAAGCCTGCAGTGCGGACGCCGGGGCATTCGATTCGACGACACTCCCCTCTGCAAGTCACTTTGTTGACCGCTGCTTCGCCGCCTCTGTATTCTTTTGAGTCGTTAGGGGAGCACAAGTTCGCTCCAATAAACGTGTTTCTCATTCAAGACAACTGCATCGTCCTTGTCTTCGTGACAATATATATATATATATATATATATATATATATATATATATATATATATATATATATATATATATATATATATATATATATGTGTGTGTGTGTGTGTGTGTGTGTGTGTGTGTGTGTGTGTGTGTGTGTTTGTTTGTGTTTCTATGCATGCAGGAGGTATAAGTTATCATTGTGCTGATTCTTTAACGGTTGATCTATGCCCACGGTGTGTTATATATTTGTGGGCAAGAAGGGGCACAGGCCCCGTCAAGCCTCATCCTTGTGGCTTTTGGTCTGTGCCCCTGGTATTTGTAACGCCAATGTCAAATGAAGTTTTATTTTAATTTATTTGATTTAACCCGAGGGAGGGGGAGATGTTGTGAGGAGCGGAGGAAATGAGGAGAGAGGCGGACGTCGATTGATGCTGAGGTGACGTAAACCGCCTCCGAGTAGGGACCTTCGCTCCATGGCTTCGTATGTCGCAGAAACATGTGCCTGGCCCGGTCACGGGGACTCTTCCGTTAACTGACGTCCTTCATTAAGCTCATTCCGTCGCTGTTGTGTTCAGCGCCTATTTGTCACCATATACAGCCTGCAGTCTGCGATGACTTTTGATTGGCCGAAGTTATTCACCTCTTAGCTACTGGGTAACCTGTCGCTGATCGTACAGGGATTCATATCACACCAGCCATGTTGTCCGTTGTGTCCAATGAAAACCAGACCTACGAGGACAATGAACTCTAGCTTGGTTGTACTATGGTGCGCGATTACCACAAGGAGTGCAGCGTCATCAAATTCCTCATGCGGCGGTCTGCGTGACGTAGCCAAAACGGGTGTCTTGTCATCACGCCTCGCGCCACGTAAAACGTACGCTGCACCGACGCAAAGTAAGTTAAGCCAGCACGATTTTGTGCTTCATTCCTGTATGTTGCCAT
Organism: Haemaphysalis longicornis; assembly: GCF_048455015.1. Classification (NCBI taxonomy): domain Eukaryota; kingdom Metazoa; phylum Arthropoda; class Arachnida; order Ixodida; family Ixodidae; genus Haemaphysalis; species Haemaphysalis longicornis. Next base: position 336,257,640 of record NW_027526203.1, on the reverse strand, counting down.
GAGCCGCCTCGGAAGTGTTAAATTTGGACGACCGCTGATTCAGTGACGTCTCAGAGAAGGACTTCTGTGTTCTTCCTTGGGGGGGAGAGCGGGAAGAAAACTCGGTCATACGAGAAAAAAAAAAAAAAAAACAGGAATAAACCAGTAGCTTTACTCATAAGCACCGAATGCTTGCCGCCACAGTGCCGAATCAGCCGACCCTTGGCCTGGTGCGAACACGCCAATTACGATACAGGCACGAGCTACGCAAGTTCCAAAGGTGGAGGAAAAAATTGCGCCCACCTCCCCGCGAGGGGAACCCTGTGTAGATGCGACGCATCGTGGGGTTCACTTGGTGTTTCCGTTAGATTGATTCTGAAATCGCGTGAAACGTGTCGGGAACGCGTATGATTATTATGTTTTATGATTATTATTATGTTTTATTGGTCAATCTTGGTCAATCTCTCTAAGTGGTATGCTTGGGGCTTCGCTGTCGCAACGACCTTTACTCCATCATTGTTGCTGTAAGTGGGAGCTTCTTTTCTTTTATTGCAAGTGTTAATCATTGCCCCATCATCTGTTGTATCAGTAGCATCTTGACGTAGTTTGAATGACTCAAGGATATAAGGCGCGTTCGTAGCATTTGATTCTGTCTCGGTTTTGTGGCGCAGTGGGCAGAGCACCATGTACCTCCCGTTCCGCCCACAGGGTCGTGGGATCGAAACCGGGTGCCGCTAGCTATTATTTTTTTATACGCCTCGAGCGCGGCCTGTAGGGGCGCCACTGAAATCCCCCTAGCGGCCCGTTTCGAAAGCAGCCGCGGGAGTCCTCGTCCCGCTCCCCAGTGCCGCCGCTGCTTTTGCGGCACGTTCACGACTGAGATTTACCGTTTGCGGGCGTTTGAAATCCTTTTTTATGTGAAGCAGTCACTCTGTTCCCAAATGGGGTGTGTTTACAAGAGTGTAAATGTTTCTGACGCGATCTTAGTGTGGTATATTCGGTCTGTATAAGCGCCAGGTGTGTGTCACAGGCCAGCGTCGCGGAACCGGCGTATGGTGGAGCCGATTGTAGTTACACTGACCTGAATTTACTAGCAGTTTCTCCGTAACCACCGGTTCCTCAGATGTTCATTCTACGGCTATACACTACGATTTAAATCGGTTTTGTGCGCTTACGTAATCAGCGGAGCACTCATACCTGACAGCACGCCAGTTACGTTGGCCAATATACCTCAGATATTGGACACCACCATTTACAAGCCGGTCTGTGTTAATTTCGGGAAAAAATGAACAAAAGCACCATGGACAATGCATAATTATACTTGGGGATCAGCACACGACAGAGTCGTCTTGTCGTGAGGTGAGCGCCCGCAAACATTTATCTGCTACATATATTCTCTGCGAGCAGTACCGAGACGGGCTTAGAATGTAATCCACGTCCGCGACTAAATGCTTCTTCCAAATATCGTCATATGGCACAGGGAGCGCGCAGAATAAAGCAGAAACTGAATTTAGAGGGTCTTTCCACATACCACATCCTTCCAAAGACACCTTTCATTGCTTGTTGAACAGCCTACCCTGTATACTTCCAAAAATGAATCCGCCGTACGATCAGCTGTTCGTTGCGGTATAAAAACAAGGAAAGTGAACGCGAGATTTGTGTGTGTGATTACTAAAACGTAGTTGATTGATTCCGCTGCGCATTTGTACACAGCGTCCCCCTCCCCTCCCCCCCCCCCCCCTCCACCGATGTCTCGCGAAATAGCCGTGCATTTCGCGTATAGTTGTTCTAGTGAACCCTACCTGGCTTAAGTTTCGACAAACGTCTTTAGCATGTCAGAAGCTGCACGGTTTTTTTATTTCATTTCCTTTCGAGCTATTGCGTTTCTTAATTCCGCACTTGCACAGCATTTATTTTTCCGTGGTTTCATTAACTTGCCTTGGTTCTTGCTATATGGCGTGTGTGGGCACATATTTAACGACGCACAGGCTTGGAATATACTTAACCTTTTCGCATGGTTTATATTCTTATAAAATGCATAAGTTATTGTCCGGGATTGGGTAATCACATACCCGAAACATATTTTTCTGCGACGTATATATTCGAAACGAAGCCGCATTCGTTGTCCACACTGCAGAATGAAGCCAACCGCTCATTGTGCCAGTATCAGGTCTAAACGAGGCAGCAGTAGAATTCATTTGTGCATGATGTTTTGGAGGTGACAGGGGTGATATGTTGCTACCGTCGCCGACACCCGGAAGAGCGGCGACGAAGCGCGCTGAACCGCGTCCGCGGGTAGCTCTCGCAGGCGATCGCGTACTCTTCGAAGACGCAGCTGCTTTTTAAGTGACCTAAACGTACTCTTTGCCTAAAGACGTCACCATAACAAGTTTTTTTAGGGCGCATAAAGGCGAAAAAAAGCAAACAAACACTGCACGAGCCCCTATCAGCCACGCAGCGCAAATCCCGTCAACGCCGCGGAGAAACGGCGGCAGGCGGCGCAGCGATCGCGAAGCTCGAGGCGTATAGTGTAGGGGGAGGTGCGGACAACGCCGTATGGGGGGACAAGGTGAATGAGATGCAGTCGCATCTAAAAGCGCATCGCATTTGAGCGTCTCCGGTGACGCGGAGACACTCCACTGCGTACGCCTCGGCTAGTGATCGTTACGATTCCAAGCCGTTCTGGCAGGCTTATCTTACGCCTTTTACAGCCGACAACACGGCAGAAGCGCGGTATGCCGAGTACTGAGAAGAAGCGCGGTATGCCGAGTACTGAGATATCGAGAATTCCCAGCCAGTACCAAACATGCTGTTTCACAGAACCGAAACCGAAACTGGTTTGAATTCTAATCGTACGCATCGTCCAATCAACACCGCATCTTGTATGCGCGTCGCTGCTGTTTGTTTAGTACAGCATGTTGTTGGGCTAGTTGGTGCAGCATCATGAAAGTAGAAAAAACTGCGCGTAAAAGACAGGACCGTGACAAGTAGACAGGACAAGCGCCCTCTGCTGTTTGTTGTTGCGGTCGCCGCAAATGTCGCATGGTATTATTTCTTCTCTCAGGCTCTATAAATTAAATACTGCTTTATCAACCCGATAAACGATGAAAAGTGTGTTCATTGGAGCCAGCCAGGCAATGCAAACAAAAACAGAAATTTGGCAATATATCAAAAGTTTTAAAACAAAACAATTTATTTGCACAAAAACTAATAAATATTGAAACAAACCAAAATTTCGTGAATTACAGAATGAAGGAATTTAGAAAGGAAGGCAACAAAATTGAATTGTTCACTCATAAACGCTTTGCTAGCTAAACTTCAAAATTCTAAGAATTCGTCTGTAGCAAATTATAAAATAGCTTTCCCGTCTAGCAAATTACAAAGACTTTTGCCTTGCAGTCATACAAATTGCAAACAGCCAGAACAAAACCTGGAAGGAAATTTTTTTTTTAAACTTTTCTCGTTTAACCCGCCGAACATACACACCTAAGGCCATCCTTCGTCGAGGATCGCCTTATGCCTCAGTCAACAAGGCTGAGAAGAAGAAGCTGGATACCCTCTTGCGGATAGTATATAAACATTCCCTGGGTTTGCCCCCCTACATCTCCACGGATTGTTTGCTCAAGCTTGGTGTACACGACACTGTGGATGAGCTGAACGAGGGCCACGTCCTGAGTCGATGCTACTGGCTAGCAGGGACGGGGGCGGGTAGGGCCGTTCTGCTGAAATTGGACATGAACATCGCTGATCGCCCTCTGGAATCCGCGGAAGACATGGAATCCCTAGTGAAATACGCCGAAACATCAGAGTGGCTCCCTTGCCGAGAAACACGCATCCGCAGTTCCACGAGAGACGGAGAGAGGCGCGAGTGAGAGCCCTGGAGAAAAACTACGGCTCTAACGATAAGGTGTTCTACGCTGACGCCGCAGATTATGTAACCCGCGCAGCCATTGCAGCATCTGTAATGAAGATAATTGTAGCAGTTCCACTAAACGTGAAAGCTGTCGGAAGTTCAGAGCAGTGATGAATTGAGCCAATGGCTGAATTGATAAATTAAGCCATTGAGCCACCGTAAGGGGTAAATCTTGAAGGTAATGGCTCTTCATGCCGCTGGATAAACGTCGGGAATTATTTGAGTTAAATCGGGTGTTTTGAAGTCCATCCGGCATACGATTACTGCATTAGTCTCAGTTTTTACAGTTAGGGGTATCATTTTGCTTTTTTCATGTCCCGGACGCGGTGTGAGGGCAGAAAGAATTTGGTTGCGCCATTGTAATGCAAGTTATTTGGCAGTTCTCGCCCACGCAATACAGCCATAATGCAGCGTACAGACGCGAAGAAACTGGCTCAAGAAAAGATATCGGCAAAGCGCATTTCAATTTAGGGCACAGTTGAAATGTCTTTGGCTCCCCTCTTAGGCGACAGATGACTGGAATCATCAAGAGCCGAGAACACCCCTTTCACCCGCCCTTCTCATCCCATAAAAAAAAGAATGGTCGCCATCCCGCCCTGCGAAAGTGGATGTCCAGCGAAGGTGTTGGAAACCACTACACATGCTGATGGGGAAGCGCATGAAATGTTCCTCGTTTCCTCGGCGGGCTTGTCGCTTGCACTTGGCTTCTCTGGCGGCAAATGCTGGGTGCTGACGCATGCGCTAGGCGTCTTGGGTGAGAACTGCTGGGTCCTGTCTATCCTGACGCATGCGCTACCCCCGAATGACGCCAACCTCTCCCCCCTTTCGAGAACAGCTGCAAACCTAATCTTTCCGGGACACACTTGGGGGGAGAGAGGAGGGGAGGGAGAACCTCCCCCCCCCTCCCTAACAACCCATCCCTTGACCAGTCGGGACTGCTCTGACCAGCTCGGCATCGGAACTTAGGACGCCTTGGTGCCACGACCCCCTGGTTCGGGGCCGCACCCCGTCCTCCTGGACATGCGAGCGTTATCATATTTCCGTCGCAGTACTTGGTTCATGCAGTAAAGGTTTATTCCTCCTCCTCCTCCTTATGTCGATATCGCAAGAGAGGAAGCTTCAAGCGCGACGCCTAACGCCACACTCCCACCGGCGTCTACTCGGCGTTCGGCTCCGCCGCGACACCAGCTACGCGCTTGCACTTCCAGGCTTTTCGTGTTCACTGCCCGGAGGGCCGAGCGAGCGCGGGATTAGGCGGCGAACCATTCCCCCTCCGAAGCTGCGCAAACAGAACGCAGGGGATTTCGGAATTTCCTCGAGCACGGCGTCTACAAGAAGGCCATAAGAGACACTTAAGACCATGAGACCATAAGACACGGGTCGTCTGCACGGGGGATATCGATGATATGCGCTTCTCAACCGTATAACTTCCTTCTGCTACCACAACAACGTCTTTAGTACACAGGCTCCCAGCTGCTCTCGATCCGCGGTCAAGCTGGCGATACAAGTGACAAAGAGGGAGTGAATGGGAGGTGGGTGGGGGGGGGGGGTGCATAGGGGGGTGGGCTATAGTTGACCTTACAACAAAAAAGCAAATCACCGTTCCCTCTGCCCTTATGTGTACATCCGGTAAAACGCTTGTCTATAACAGCTAATTCAACTTCAACGAGCTACATCCGAAAACTGCCGAAACATACTCGTTCCAAACATGTCGGAGGCAAAAGCGAAGGGCTAAGATTTCAGAATTCCGCAGTAGTTTTATTCAAATCCCGCTCCGGCGGGGCAGGATAGGGCTGAGAGTACGAACGCTGTGTTATAGACAAGCCTTTTACCGGCTGTACGGCCCTAACTGGCTGCTTTTTCGGAACATGTGTGGTCGGATGTGGTTCATAGATCAACAGTAAGTGCAAGGGGAAGCGTGGGTGTTTTGTGTAATAGCTTATGTGGGGAAATCGAAACACTAAAAAAATCTGTTTCGGTTTTAAAACTTCAACAAAGTATAAACTAAGAGCAATATTGAGGGATACATCAAGGGCAGCCGTCTCACAGAAGAGACGTCGCAGAGGCAGTCGAAACGGCGCGTTTATTCCGAACGTCACACGTTAGAACGGGGCGTAGCCTCTTCTCTCGTCTTGCTGACCCCGGCGACAGACACGAGAAATGTGGCCCCTGATCCCACAATAGTAGCACAGTGGGCCATCTCCAGGAAATCGATGACGGCCCGGCCGCGTGGAGGTGAAATAATGCGGGGAAGCAGGTGCTGCAACAATCGCTGTCACATGGGCCTGCGGCGACGGTGGCTCAACCTGCAAGGGTGGTTTGGCCGCAATCGCAGAGTAGGACGGCGCGTAGACGGTGGCCAGGGGAGGGGTCGTGGGCGAGCAAGACTGCGTGCAGACGGTGGCAAGAGGAGGACGTGCGGGTGAATATCCCGTCATGGGTGTTAGCTCCTCTCTGACAATATCTCGGAGCTCAGGCGCGTTGGTGTGACAATGGTCACGCGACGAGCAAGGCGAGTCGTGGTGTTGCAGTTCTTCGCGCGCGCGAATGAGACTAGGTCAGAGTCCCCATATTGATGAGGGGCCCAAGACTCCTGGCGAAGGCGAATAGACTGCAGTTGGTCCAGCCGTCGACAAGTCTCGCTAACTCTTGCAGGATTTTCCACAGCCAGAGCGTTAAAGGCAAACGGAGCGATACCTTTCAATATATGACGCACCTTGTAAGCCTCTGGCATGGTTTCATTCACACGGCGACAAAGAGAGACGACGTCCTCAATGTACGAGGCGAATGTCTCATCAGGGCGTTGAATGCGAGAGGCAAGCTTTTGTCTGCCTACGTCGGCGCGAATGGACGGCGTGCCGAAAATTTTTCGTAGCTCCTGAGTAAAGCTGGTCCAGTCTGTGATAGTGCGTCCGTTAATACGGAACCACGTCTTGGCTGCCTCGTGCAGGGAGGAGGAGACGATTCGCAGCTTGAATGCGTCATCCCACCGATTAAAGCTGCTAACCCGATTATAACTATCCAACCACTCGTCGACATCCTCACCTGGAAGGCCAGAAAAAACTGGCGGATCGCGTTGGCGGCTGGCGATGGTAAACGCAGCAGGCATGGTAGCTGACTGTCCGGGGGGTTGTTCCCACTCTCGTGCTGCATCCTCAGAGGCAAGCGCCTACCGGAACGGAGCTCCAGGTGTTCGAATTGGAAAGACAGAGGACTGGACCGAGGTGCACCTCTACCACGTGAGGGAGACGTCAAGGGCAGCCGTAACACAGAAGAGACGTCGCAGAGGCAGTCGAAACGGCGCGTTTATTCCGAGTGGCAACCCAGAATCCGAGCCCGAGGAATGATGATGTGGATGGGTATGAGAAACAGATGAGGTATGACATGATGATGATAATGGTCGTGTGAAGCAGACGGAGTGCAAGGTGGATTGGACACGAAAGTACCGGGCACCTTCCATGTGTCCTAGAAGCAAGCACTATCGCACGCGCACACAAATGCTCACAATATTCATTACAGCTTGAAAGAACAACAATGTTAACATTTCAGCGGAGAAATAAAAAAGTTCTTTTCATCTCTGTTCGCTGCTCATCCTGGTGCACAAAGGACCGCCACTTTGCCCGAAAATTGCTAATGCTTCTTGGGATGGTAAAGACGGCAACTTCTGCACCGGCGACCATATCGAAAGGACAAAGATTAAAGCAAACAACCTCTTTAAACTCGACATATTGCCAAGTGAAAGACATCTAAATGGCATCACTACCTTGTAGCACTTAGTGCAATGCGCGCGAAACATAATTGGGTAACATTTATAGATGATCCCCTGCGTTGTAATGTGTGGCATTATACAGTGTCCCGAATTTCTTGTCCCTGTCCGTGCTCGACCATGGCCCGCCAAACGGCGCAAACGGTATTGTTGCCTTTTTAATGGTGGGCGGAAACGTAATTAGATGACATTTCAAAAAATAAAATGGGTTCGGATGGAGAGGTGGGGGCCGCTTTTAACCCTTTCTTTTTTCTCTCCCCCCCCCCCCCCCCTTCCCTTGCCGGGAAGGGGTTCCGCGGGGGCCGGAAGAGTCTCATCACCTTGCTCTTTGAGTTCGTGCATCAAATCACAATGACACCCGTAAGATAAGGCTGCGTGCGAATCCTCCCAACTAAAAGAAAGCCACCTCACTGACCTTCCAGTGAGCGGATGCGGATCCTATTGGGATGTCCAATATGATGAGCGGATGCCGAAAGCTTCGGGGTGGTTGTGGGCTAGCCCTCCTTGCGTGCAATGCCCCGCCTTCCAGCCTATTTGAAACGGCCCTGAAGATTCGCGGCACCTTCAGTGAATATTTGGTGGATCACAAACTACCGCCGCTCCGGAAAAGTAAAGGCTACCCACCGATACCCCTGTCTCCAATTTATCCTTCATTCAACGCAATACGAATACATTGTCGTCTGAATTTTTGCCGTGGGTTCCTTCAAGGGACCCTGCAACACTTTCAACTTTTTTGATATCTTAAATGCTTGCAGAACGTAGTCACCCAACACACCCAGTACTTAGATTAGTGGGTCGCAAAGTACCTCAGGCAAAAATTACTGTTCAATGCCCATCAGAGAGCTTTTAAACTCGCTCAAAAGATTTTTCTTTCTTTACCGGTCTTGACGTTCCTCGAAGGTTCGAATTACGACACTAAGGCCATGTAGCGGCTGTTGACCGGTTTTCCTTCAGTTGCAGCAATTAACGCGTTTCGATAGCAACTTAAAAAAAGCCACAAAAACAAAGCAGAAATGGAAGTCGTATCTGGTGCGACGAGCAAATCACGCAGTGCCGCTCCGTGCTGGCGATAACTATAGCTTTCGCAGGGGTTCCAGACGGGAAGGAAAGAGTGAAAGCGCTTATCGAAAGTGTTGCGGGGTTCCTTTCAAGCAATCACCACATACTATGCCGACCACGCGCGTTGTCCTTAATGTGGTTCAATAAAACGTTGTTAGCACTAAATTTAATTGTGATCTATAGTCCACCAAGCCGTATGCGTTTCGATTCTTGAATATTTCGGCGCGGAGAAGCCAGCTCCCGCTTTAGATGGGCTAACATTTCCAACAAAAAATTAACGAACCACTTCTCTACCGGAAGCAGGGGTGCCCGCGAAACACAATGAACCTCGTTCCTTCCGCTGAGCTTGACCCGAACTCAAATGTTTCGTATATGTTATCGTACGTCGTTCGGCTATTGCTATTTACCCGTCAGCCTCTCAAACCGCTGGATAGGCCCGCTGTCGTCGTTTGGGTTGTGCTTGCCAACCCCTTTTCATATTTCTTATCTTATGATTATTATATGTTCTTATTTTCCGCTCCAATTTTGGTTCATGTGGCAAAAATCGCTCAATTGGAATAATACACAGCAGTGCAGATAATTCGGAAATCCTGCTCTAAATTTAAAACCAATATAAGAAAGGCCACCTTGGAATTTTTTTAAAACTTTCACAAATCAAAGTTAAGGTTGTTCTTTATCGCATGTCTTAAAACATGTTACAATATTTGTGTGGTTTCGCAGCTACAAAGCACAAATTTGATCTTGTTAGTTGTATTGCGTTGACTTACTAGAGTGTAACAAATTTCTGACGTCTACGTAAAGACGAGAAATGGTCTGTACAGACTGGTGCGCCCTACGCGTCCTGACAGACGACAAACTACCGATTACACCAAGCATTATACGCTGCGATGACAAGTAAGGGACGTCCTTGTATTGTGCTTATTCAATGGACAATGGCAGCGAAAAAGAGCACAAATTATTCTTTATTAACTTTGTGCGGAATAATTTAAAATGAAGCGATGAGTCTCTTACTTTCCTGAGGGAACAACTTGCCAGAAAATATTGGCGCGTTTGATGCTTCGAAGCTATGCCTGTGCTATGAGCCGCCCCATATATTGCAGGGGGGCAGAAAAAATTTCACCATCTGGGAATGTCGAACGAACGTCGAATTATCGACACAGAGACGTTCTTGTTTTTCTTCTACATCGTAAAAACGGCCGCCGGGGGCGGAGATCGAACATGCATCCTTTCCCGCGGCTTAATCACTGAACCACTCCTGCGGATAACACACGTCAGATATTTGCACTTTCCAGGTGTTTAACCTTTTTAGGCTGTAGAACATGGAATAACGTTTAGGCTTTAGACCTTCGACGTTGCGCAGTGTTGCAATCTTGCAGCCTCAGTTCTGCGATAAAGTTGCAACAAAAGAAGGGAAAAAAATTTGGGCCATCTCTACTAACGGGAAACCTGAGGAGAGGCGAAGAATGCTGTGTATAAGTCTATTCTTGGCGCCTTGGCATTTTTGCCAACGGACATGACACTATGGGGGGAGGGGAGTTGAGGTATACAGCTTTGCTGTAAAAGTCTCTTGCCTTTGAAGCACAGAAGCTCTGTAGCGCGAGGCGTAAACGAGTGTAACCGGTGTATTTTTAGTACGTATTATGTTGTAGCGCGAAGCATAAACGAGTGTCCCGGTGTTTTTAGTAGGTGTCAGGAAGCGCTCCGGCGCGAGGAGTAAACGAGTGTCCCGGTGTAGTAGTAGTAGTAGTAGTAAACGTTTATTGGAGCAAAAGGGAAAGGGAAAAGGGTGGTGGTGAAGCGTCCCTAGTCCAGGATGCCTCTCGACCGGGCCGACTCAATGGCCCGAGAAACCAAGGCCCTCTGGCGGGCCGGGTCCGTGTGCCGGTGTTTTTTTAGTACGCGTTACGTTGTAGCGCGAGGCATAAACGAGTGTCCCGGTGTTTTTTAGTACGTGTTACGAAGCGCTCCAGCGCGGGGCGTAAATGAGTGTCCCGGTGTTTTTTTAGTACGCGTTACGTTGTAGCACGAGGCGTAAACGAGTTTCCTGGTGTTTTAGTACCGTGACTTCACGCGAAGCTGATTACGATGACGATGATTACGACGACGACGACAGGAGACGCCAACAGCCCCAGCTCCTATGGGGCATCGCCCCTTAAGTCACTGTTTTATATCGCTTCTAAGATGCCGGAAGTGTGTCATTTCTTTCGCTCAGACTTGCACTCTGCACGCGCGATTAGCAGCAACACCCATTTCAGGATTGGTGGGTATACCTTTCCCTATGTTGCGACTACGTGCAGAGCTTGGTAGTGCTGTGATTGCACTGATGGGGAAAAGTGCGTGAGAGGCTGCGAAGTTGACCTTGTAACATAAAATCCCGAATGAGACGGATGGCCCATTATCTATAATGGGTGCTCGAACCATTTCGTCGTAAACCGGTAACCGCTATTTATTTCGGTTCAGTTCCAGTTCGACAGTTCGACACCCTGATATATATATATATATATATATATATATATATATATATATATATATATATATATATATATATATATATATATATATATATATAGATATATATACACATATATATATATATCCTCGGGACAGCACAGCAGTTTGAGATTGGTGGCGAGGCAGTGGAAGTGGTAAGCAAATATATCTACTTAGGCCAAGTTGTGACCCCAGATCCCAGCCATGAGACAGAGATAATTAGAAGGATCAGAATGGAGTGGGGTGCATATGGCAGAGATTCTCAGATAATGAATAGCAGCCTACCATTGTCACTGAAGAAGAAAGTGTATGACAGCTGCATCTTACCGGTACTCACCTACGGGGCAGAAACTTGGAGGCTCACTAAGAGGGTTCAACTTAAATTGAGAACGACTCAGCGGGCAATGGAGCGGAAAATGATAGGTGTAACATTAAGGGACAAGAAGAGAGCGGAGTGGGTCAGGGAGCAAACTGGTGTTAAAGACATATTAGTAGAAATTAAGAAGAAGAAATGGACGTGGGCAGGGCATGTAATGCGAAGGCGAGATAACCGCTGGTCATGAAGGGTAACAGAGTGGATCCCTAGAGAAGGCAAGCGTTGCAGGGGGCGGCAGAAAGTTACATGGGCAGATGAGATCAAGAAGTTTGCGGGGATAAATTGGTCACAGTTGGCACAGGACCGAGGTAATTGGAGAATAATGGGAGAGGCCTTTGCCCTGCAGTGGGCGTAGATAGGCTGGTGATGATCTGGTGATGATGATGATATATATATATATATATATATATATATATATATATATATATATATATATATATATATATATAACACAGAAATAAGGGTTGGCAGTCGAGAAAACCTCGGAAAGCAAAGGGGAGGATGTGGTAGATCATTGAAACAGATTAAGAATTTGGAAAGAAAGAAAGAAAGTGAAGAAAAAATGCCCGCCAGGTGGGATCCGAACCCACGACCTCCAGAATACCGGTCTGGTGCGATAACCACTACGCTACCGGCGGGGCGATTTTCCCATTCACTTTCTGGGGTATTTATGTTAGGTATGTTTGTTTCCTGTGCTTGGGGGTGGTAGCCAGCGCCATTCGGACTAATCGGGGTGAAGGGGACCTTCTTTTTAACCCCCGGGTCGTGACTCGAGTGTCTACGACATGTCCAGAGTGGTCGACCAGCTTTGAACCCTCTCAAGCTCCCTTTGGCAACAAGACTGCCAGAACAGAGGCCCTCGCTATGCATGTAGCGAATCAGAATAGGAAATGAGGGGCTCGTTGAAAAAATAACACAGAAATAAGGGTTGGCAGTCGAGAAAACCTCGGAAAGCAAAGGGGAGGATGTGGTAGATCATTGAAACAGATTAAGAATTTGGAAAGAAAGAAAGAAAGTGAAGAAAAAATGCCCGCCAGGTGGGATCCGAACCCACGACCGGATCCCACCTGGCGGGCATTTTTTCTTCACTTTCTTTCTTTCTTTCCAAATTCTTAATCTGTTTCAATGATCTACCACATCCTCCCCTTTGCTTTCCGAGGTTTTCTCGACTGCCAACCCTTATTTCTGTGTTATTTTCAACGAGCCCCTCATTTCCTATTCTGATTCGCTACATGCATAGCGAGGGCCTCTGTTCTGGCAGTCTTGTTGCCAAAGGGAGCTTAAGAGGGTTCAAAGCTGGTCGACCACTCTGGACATGTCGTAGACACTCGAGTCACGACCCGGGGGTTAAAAAGAAGGTCCCCTTCACCCCGATTAGTCCGAATGGCGCTGGCTACCACCCCCAAGCACAGGAAACAAACATACCTAACATAAATACCCCAGAAAGTGAATGGGAAAATCGCCCCGCCGGTAGCGTAGTGGTTATCGCACCAGACCGGTATTCTGGAGGTCGTGGGTTCGGATCCCACCTGGCGGGCATTTTTTTCTTCACTTTCTTTCTTTCTTTCCAAATTCTTAATCTGTTTCAATGATCTACCACATCCTCCCCTTTGCTTTCCGAGGTTTTCTCGACTGCCAACCCTTATTTCTGTGTTATTTTTTCAACGAGCCCCTCATTTCCTATATATATATATATATATATATATATGGGTATGCGCCCGATGCCGACGAGGAAGAGGACGCTCTCGTTCAAGCTCAGCCTCGCGTAAAGCTGGTAGTTTCGGCTCGCCCCTCCTGCCTTGACGCCTCGTTTACGAATAAACGAGCCCATCCTTCTGCAGGAACAATTTTTGGTGGAGGTTGCGGTGCTGCTCCGGTCCTCATTTGTCTACCCTGGAGCTGCGCAGTCGGACACTTCCCTCGGCGACGTCTCACAGTAACCACCACGAGTCCACACCTCCTGTAGCACCTATCATCTGCCCTGGCACGGTCCGTCAACGGGATCCCCCCCTTCTTCAACGGCGCTGATGACAGGACGCTGAGGACTGGCTCACCACCTTCGAACGGTTGAGCACCCATAACAATTGGGACGATAAACTAAAGCAGAACAACGTCAGTATCTGCTTGACCGGTGTTGCAGAGAAGTGGTATTAGAACCACGGGTCTGATCTCCGCACATGGTCAGACTTCAAGACCGAATTTACCAAAGTGTTCGGGCGCCCAGCAGTTCGGAAACTGCGCGCTGAACAGCGTTTGCGCGAACGCACTCAGCGCACGAACGAAACCTTTACCTCTTACATCGAGGACATCCTTGACTTATGTACAAGGGCAAACAACGCTATGACCGAAGAGGGAAAGATCAAGCATATCTTTAAAGGCATAGACGACGATGCCTTCCTGATGTTGCTCGCGAAAAACCCTCGCACTGTTGCTGAATTTATCAACGCTTGCCAAGAGTTCAATGAACTCCGCAGAGAGAGGGTTCTCACTCGTAAACCCACGGAACAAGACCATTCGCTTTGCAGCTTAGCCTCTGATGATAGGGGTGCCCCCTTCGCCCGGATTCAGCAGTTTGTTCGCGAAAAAGTGGCTCGTCAGCTTTCCCTCGTTAGCGACGTAGCAAAGCCACCTCAGTACGATTTAGCCCCAACCCTCAAGAGTGCGATACAACAAGTCGCTGACGCGCTTCCATGCACCCGGCAGTTCAATCTCGCGGTAGCTCCAGTGGCTTACGCCGACATCACGCCGCAAACGCCGATCGCCGCTCCTTTGACTTTCGCCGACGCAGTACCACATATGCCTCTAACATATGCCGACACCGTGGCACGGCCTTTCACTGGAACCGTAACGGGACCCTACCTTGCGACTGCTGCAAGCTCTGGGAGCCATGCCACCGCCGGGGTTCAACGCATCCGGTCCACAAGTGTCGTGCCGCATCGGGCGTCTCCATCCGCAAATCCTTGGCGCACGCCCGATAATCGGCCTATCTGCTATTCGTGTGGGACTGCGGGGCATGTGGCACGCTACTGCCGCCGTGGCATAACGGGTACGCGCAACTCATCGCGGTCCTTTCCCTATGCGCCCTCACCGCCAATGATGCACGCTCCAGCCCGTTTTCGACGACACCTATCCCGTCCGATGACCATGACGTCGCCAGCCGTCGCTCGCCGTCTCCACGACGCCGATCACTCTCTCCGATGCGCCGTCTCCCTACGACTAGTCAGACGGAAAACTAGACGCCGCAGTTCCGGAGGCAAAAACTGCGTCACCCTCGAAATGCTGAAGTCCTCCTTCTTCACCGCCTAATCTAATCAAATCGTATGTTGATGGTGTTTCTACCTTGGCGCTCATTGATACTGGAGCTGCGGTTTCTGTTATTGACGATAAATTTTGCCGATCGTTACGAGAGGTGACGACGCCTATATGTGGTGTTACTCTGCGCACCGCTAATGCGCAACCTCTGGAACCGCTGGCCGCATGCACTGCTCGAGTTACAATTCAAGGGGTCGTCTACATCATCGAGTTGATCGTCCTGTCATCGTGCTCTCACAATCTCATTATCGGATGGAACTTCTTGTCACGCCATTACGCCATCATTGACTGCGTACGCACTGAAGTAGAGTTGTTTCTGACATAGAGTTTCTTACAATATACACTGGAGAAGAATCTGGCGCTAGCGTCTATGCGGCTCACATCAAGGCCGTCTGTGTCGCCATGGACAGCCATTAGATCATGCGCTCGCCTAAGTTTCATCATTGGCTTGGATTGAAACGTTTTAGTGACCGCAAATTTAAACAAAGTGCCACAAAAATTCGAAGAATAGTGTGCAATTTCGAAAGCCGAAAATAAAACAGCCTGTTTTAAACCTAAGAAAAAAGGAAGTAAAGCGTACTTTTTGCCGAAACATTTGTGCCTGATATTTATTTATTTATTTATTTTATTTATTTATACTTACTGCAGCCCAATTGGGCTATCGCAGGAGTGGGTTGGTACATAGAATGCAAAACGCTTTTCTGCACAGAATAACAGATAAAAACACAACACATTTAAATTCACTTATTCATAAAGTTTAGACATAATAGATAACAAGTACAGCAAGACATTGAAATTATGCAAAACTGACATAACACAATCAAGTTAAATTCTGCAAAAATTTTTCCAAAGGCAATGACCTAATTTCACTTGGTTGTAGATTCCATTTTTCAATTGTTCGCGGGAAGAAGCTGTACTTAAATAGAATAGTTCGTGGATGAAAAGTTGCAAGGTTGAGTTTGTGGCTATTTCTAGTAGATTTAAGTTTATCTGGCGACAAATAGCTGTTCTGAAAGTAGTAGCGCGGAGTATTCGTAAGAATATGTAAAAGTCTAAGACATTCGCGTTCACGGCGCTCGGGCAGTGGTTGTAATTCTAGTGTAGCAAGGTGGGATGACGGCGAAAAGCTCCAATCGAATTGGTGGAAAATAAAACGAATGGATTTTTTCTGAACAGATTCGAGAGTGTTAATTTTAGATACTTTATAAGGGTTCCAGATGGTACAGGCGCATTCTAAGATGGGTCGGATGAGCGTTTTATATGTTAGCAATTTCGTTTGGAGTGGAGCTGCAGGCCAAGGTGGTAGTGCAGGCCAAGGTGGTAGTCACGAACAATGTTAATGTTTGGGGGGTGGGGGGACTGATTACAGACTCTTATTTTATTAATTTTACCATTATTTCAAATAATAAGTTGTTTGAAGAGTTTGGAAAGTTTTTTGAGCGTGCCTATGAAAACGTCACCTTCGTTTAACAAGAAAAAAGAAAACCTGGCGTTAAACAGTCGTGGACGATGACAAGAGAGAACGGATTCAGGCGCCCGTAGCTGTCGTATCTTGTCTTCGTCGAAGTACGTTTTTGTTTTTTCGTCGGCTACAAATTTTGCGGCGGCATATTACCCGCTCGGTCATACGTCCTTCGACTGCGGCGTGGCCAACGTCAGGTGCGATCACGCTCCGCCTGCTGTTTCGCCGAACACGCCTACACAGAACAGAAAGGATTTCGGCTTCCTCGTAACTCGTAGACGTGTTAATATGCATAGTGAAGAAAGCAAATCCCCAAAACCTCCAAATTCAGCCAAGCCCAAGCCAAAAAGGGGGGTCTTCCCATAAACCCCCACGACGACATGGATTACCAGGCGCAGTTTCCTCTCTAGTATACTTACTAAGAAACTCTATGGTTTCCGGTACTTGAAAACGATTGTGAGAAAGCCGCCGCAAAGTTGCTTCTTGCTGACAACACTGACATTCCACCGGATTCATCTGTGCTTGTGCCATTGTCGTGCAGCAGTGTTTCGGACGCCACAGTCATATTCGCTCTTTCTGGTCTCTTTTCGCTTTGCAAATTCTTTCCGCTGCCGTCCGCTGTCCTCGACATCAAATCCGGTTCCTGTTCTGTGCCTGTCTCAAACCCTAATCCCTGCCCCATTAAACTCCTTCGCAGTGAATGCCTTGGCCTTATAGAAGAAGTTGACCCTTCCGTTCTTATCGACGTAGCCGATGTCGTTCGGCTACGACATCGCGCTTACCTCCGGCTGCTTACGTGATATCTCGCCTGATGCTACTATGTTGCTCAACGCCATTGACGACGCCCTTACTTCGACACAACGTGACCAACTTTTGACTGTTCTACAACGCTTCAGTACATCATCCGACTGTCATCACACTCCTTTGGGCCGCACGTCAACTGTTTCGCATCAGATCAGCATGGTGAATTTTATAAACTGGGAATCAGCATTTACAGCAAATGCAGGGAAAGGGTAGGGAGTAGGCGAAAAAAGACCAATGAAAGTAGAAGTAAACAACAAAAATATCTAAACCACATCAAAAAATATAAATAGGTCTGTAGTCAGATGGAACAAACAAAATGTG
Source organism: Haemaphysalis longicornis (assembly GCF_048455015.1). Classification (NCBI taxonomy): domain Eukaryota; kingdom Metazoa; phylum Arthropoda; class Arachnida; order Ixodida; family Ixodidae; genus Haemaphysalis; species Haemaphysalis longicornis. The sequence continues at coordinate 336,240,158 of NW_027526203.1, read as the reverse complement.
AAGCAGATCTCCCGATTTGTAATCAAAATGGCGACAAGAAACGAGCGTTGAAAACGTTGAAAAGCAACGAAAAATGAGGAGAAAAAGAAAGAAAAAAAAGGGGTGGGGGGTTCCAAACCAGAGCAAGTGAAGAAAATAAAGGAAGCCTGAAAGTTGGGGAAGAAAAAAAGAAAAAAATAGGGAATGAAACCGAGAAGAAGAAGAATAAAAAAAAAATAAAGAGGGAGAAGAGTAAACCAAATAAACACGCACACGCATATACACACTATGAACACGCAAATCCGCCCCAATATGCCATGAAACGAAGTAAAATGGCCAGTGACTCGGCCGATTCACTCAAAAAACGAAATCGACCCAGTGGCCGGTAATAGAAGTAAAATAAACAGTGACAAGACAAATTTCTTGCTCGGAATGAAATGGGTTTGTATGGGGCGACACGAAACACTATCAATGGGGTCATGAAGAATGACGTTAGAAACAATTATGTGCGCAAATTAAGTGTTTTTCGAGACGGAAGTTTTTTCGAGATGCATCATTACCAACTCGCCCAACTCTCAACCGTTTTACAATTATGTGCATATACAAACATACGTATAGATGCACAACTCCTAAGATATACAATGTCTATACATAGTTACAATGACCATATTTTGTAACATCACCACCACCAACCTGCTCTTAGGGTGTATGTATCAGTAGAAAAGCAGCAGTTGTGTGCTTTACGGGGACAAAAAATGAAAAAAATGTGACGGTTCTTCACAAAGGTGGTCCAAAAGATGATTTAAATAACTATCGTCCAATTTCGATTCTTAACGTTTTTTCCAAAATTATAGAACGAGTAATTTTTACCCGAATAAATGAATACTTAGAAAGTTTGCAAGTGATAGCTCCTCAACAATTTGGTTTCCGAAAGAAAAAGTCGACTGAGTTAGCGTTATTAGGAGTTAAGGAAAAGCTGATAGAAAACATTGAGAAGAAACTGTATACGGTGGCACTTTTTCTTGATATACGGAAGGCGTTCGACTCAGTGAAACACGACATCTTATTGGACAATATAGTTCCATACGACATTAGAGGAGTTGCACAAAAACTAATCAAAAGCTATTTGACAGATCGTAAGCAGTTTGTATTGCTAGGTGCCACGTCGTCCGATTTTCGTTCGATACAAGTGGAGTACCCCAAGGATCGATACTCGGTCCTCTCCTTTTCTTGCTTTATATTAATGATATTCCTAATATTCCTCACACGCAAGAAATAGTTTTGTACGCAGATGACAAAAATGTTTTCTTTTCTGGAAGTGACCTAATGAAACTACAAATAGATGCGAATTGTTGGCTAGGAGAACTCTCTCATTGGCTTTACGCTAATGAATTGCAGTTAAATATAAACAAAACAAAGTAAGTTATGTTCAGAGCCCGAAATACACCCCTGTCAGAAAATTTTCAACTTTGCTTCCGCAATAACGTAATTCAATCCACAAGCACTATTAAATTCTTAGGAGTGTTTTTAAGGAATATTTATCCTGGAATGAACATATCGATCATATAAAAATAAAATTGTCACGCATAATAGGCGCATTGTGGAAGGTAAGGAACCAAATTCCTGCAAGGTTTAGAACCAGTATATATTCCGCCATGATTCAGTCACATGTGCAGTATTGTCTACTAATTTGGGGCACTACAACAGATTCCAATTGGCGTGCACTGTCTCAACTTCAAAAAAGATCTATTAGAGCATTAGAAAACTTAAGATATACGGATAGTGTTGGAGATGTTTGCGCCAAATATGATATGATGGATGTGTTCCAGCTTCACAAGCGCAAGCTTGCGATGTACATGTATTCACACATAAAGGAAAGTCGGGAGGAGTTTGAACATGCATATCTAACCAGAAATCAGTTTTTCGAATTTAGAACTAGTAAGTACAAAACGCCGAAGATCCGAACCAATTACGGCTTTCAATGTTTACACCACCTAATTCCTAGCCTCTTGAATAAAAACAAGGACTTAATGGACATAATTGATCAGTGCCCATCTCTTAGTTGCTTCAAGAAATCATTGACTTCGTTTGTATTTTCTGTGTGATGCTGTCTGCTTACGTTTTTGTTTTGCAATGTAACCGCGGTTTTGTATATCATTTACGTTTTTTTCTATATATATAATTTCTAGTACCTATTCATACTCTGTGTACTTTTTCTATGTTTCTATTGTAGTTGAGCTTGTTTCTGTTTCCCTGTTATGCAGAATGCATGGAGTCAGGAACCCAGAAAGGTGCAGTTTGGCACCTTTTGTTCCTGTTCCTTTAGTTTGCTGTATGTAAGAAAGTGAGAATGCTAATAAAACAAAAGAAGGAAGCTCTCACTAACGCATGACCTGAAGGTAGCGAAGCTTTACGCAACCTTCACGACCATCACGACGGTTGAAGTCTACGATTGCAGCGGATTTACTTCTTCGCTGCCGCAACGACCTTTACTCCATCATTGTTGCTATAGGGGCCCGAACGTGGGACAGGTGCCGCTGCTGGCGCCGTTCAACAGCGCCACCCGCGGAAGAAAATCGCAAAAATGAACTGGGTATTCCCTGGCGTGTGAATATGGAGCACGCGTGTTTCTGTGTTGTTAAAAAGTGCAACTGCTCGTTACCCTGATAAAATTAGTCATATGACACACACATTTTTGTGTCAGAAATTAGGTGCGGGCGACGCTTGTTATTTTATTAATTACCTAATTCATGTTATTTATTAATTATTCATTATTCATTGATTGGGTTAAAAGTCAAATTGATGCGACTAGGGCTTCTGAGGTATCAAATTAAAGGTCTCGATGAGGGGAATTACGTGGGAGAAATTAAAAACTGCTTCCTTGTAATAGTCATGAGATAGTCACGTGAGTCATAGATTGGGTTAAAAATCAATGTGATGCCACTAGGGCTTGTGAGGTATCAAATTAAAGGTCTCGATGAGGGGAATCACGTGGGAGAAATTAAAACTTGTTTACTGGTTATGGTCACGAGATAGTGACGTGAGTCATAAATTGGATTAAATGTCAAAGTGGTGCCACTAGGGCGTGTGAGGTATCAAATTAAAGGTCTCGATGAGGGGAATTACGTGGGAGAAATTAAAAACTGCTTCCTTGTAATAGTCATGAGATAGTCACGTGAGTCATAGATTGGGTTAAAAATCAATGTGATGCCACTAGGGCTTGTGAGGTATCAAATTAAAGGTCTCGATGAGGGGAATCACGTGGGAGAAATTAAAACTTGTTTACTGGTTATGGTCACGAGATAGTGACGTGAGTCATAAATTGGATTAAATGTCAAAGTGGTGCCACTAGGGCGTGTGAGGTATCAAATTAAAGGTCTCGATGAGGGGAATCACGTGAGACACATTAAGAATTGCTTTCTGGTTATAGTCACGAGATAGTCACGTGAGTCACAAATTTGGTTAAAAGTCGATGATGATGATAGTTGGGTTTTATTGGCGCAAGGCCGACTATGGGCAAAGAGCGCCAAAGAAGAAGTTACTGAATTGTGATGCGACCGTACATACTAAAACATGTGACTAAAAGTAAAAGTGATGCAAAAAAAAAGACAATGGAGATGGCTGGTGTATAGGGCCAGGATGATTACACGTGATATGACAAGAGCTGCAGAAAGTTCGCCTCAGCTAAAAACTTAAAAACACGCTGACTAGAAAACATTGGTTCGTCGGCTAAAAAGTATGATGGGTGCAAAGGAATGTGTCGTCTGTATAATTCAGGGAAATGTTTGTGTCGTGTTGTGTCAAGTGCCTTGTGATGTGATTAGTATGTGGACTACAGATAGGCCCTTTCCACACCTGCTACACGTGGGTCCCGAAGTTCCAGTGAGCAGGTGGGAGTGTGTCGCATGTGTGTGGCCTATCCGCAGCCTACCCAGGCCGACTTCGGTGTATCTGTTGTGTGAGTCAGTTATGTAGCGTCCCAGTTGTGGTTTTATTACGTGTAATTTGTTGTCTGTTTGTTGACTCCAGTGTAATTGCCATGTGTTACGAAGCTGTCGTCTGATGTGTGTCTTTAGGTCGGTGTAAGGTACTGTTGTAATGTCAACTGTAGTCATGAGAGCAGCGTCACCAGCCATTTGATCGGCGGCCTCATTGCCAGGGATTCCACAATGCCCTGGTACCCAGCATATAGTTATTTCAAGATTTGAGGCATATGCACACATTAGTACCTTGAAAAGAGCATTTATCACATAGTTTTTAGATGACCTTCCTAATGACAGTGCCTGTACAACGCTTTGAGAGTCTGTGTACACAATGGACTTGGGAATTTTATGTTTGATGATGTGGTTTGAAACTAGTAAAATGCCATATGCTTCTGCCGTGTAAATACTGTTATGAAAATTCATTGTTTTGCTTACTCTAAAATTTGGTCCGTGCGCTGCACAAGATACCGTAGAACCAGTTTTCGACGCGTCCCTATAGAATTCTGCGCACCTGTACTTGTCCTGCAGGAAAGGAAGTGCTGCAGAATTGCATTCCTGGGTACCCTATTTTTTTCTACAAGAGTGAATGACAGGTCGCATGATACAGAACGAAGATGCCATGGTGCGATGAAATTATGAATGGGTGTCATGTGCGTGTCTGAAAGGGGGACATTGAGTGCAGAAGCCTCCTCCCTAACTCTGAGAGAGAACGGTAAGGGAATAGATGGCCTGTTTAAAAAGAGTTGTAAATTTGATGTATCGTTCATGGTGGGATTAAAAGGATGGTTGGTCAGAGACACGATCTTGGATGCATACAACAAGTCAACATACTCCCGCTGATGCCCTAGGCTCCATTTGTCGCACTCGACATAAAGACTTTCAACAGGCCTAGTGCGGAATGCGCCACATGAGAGGCGAAGGCCAAGATGCAGCACTGGGTCAAGCATTTTCAGTGCTGTTTTTGTAGCTGACCCATACACGACACTGCCATAGTCGAGCCAAGACCCCACCAAGGCCGTGTAAAGGCGCAGCAGGAGTTGTTTGTCGGCCCCATAAGATTAATGTGAGAGGACCTTAAGAATATTCATTGTTTTTAAGCATTTGCATTTGAGCTGTCTGATATGCGGGATGAATGTAAGCTTTTCGTCAAATAAAATGCCTAAAAACTTGTGTTCCTTGTTCACAGGAATCGACACGCTGTTAAGAGTGATGTCTGGGTCTGGGTGGACCCCACGCTTCCTGGAGCTTTTTCCGGGATAAATTTTCAAACCATTTTTGTCTGCCCAGCCGGCAGGCTTCTTGGCGCCGAGCTGGACTTAACATTCGCAGATGGACATGTTACATGATTTAAAGGATATCTGGACGTCGTCTACATACATGGAATAAGAGATTGTGGGTGGCAATGCCTTTATAAGAGAGTTCATCTTAACTATGAAGAGCGTGCAGCTCAACACTCCACCTTGCGGCACGCCATTTTGTTGCACATGTACCTTTGACAGTGCAGAACCAACTCTGACGCGAAAGGTTCTCTCCGACAGATAACTAGCAAGCGTGTTAAACATATTACCAGAAACACCGAATGACTTGAGGTCAGCAAGGATTCCATAACGCCAAGCGGTGTCATAAGCCTTTTCGAGGTCAAAAAACACAGTTACGCAGTACTGTTTATGCACGAAGGCATCCTTAATATACGATTCAAGAGCTACGAGTTGATCATTCGTGGATCGCCCCGCCCTAAAGCCTGCCTGGCAGCTCTCGAGAAGGCCGTTGTACTCCAAAAAGTACACGAGCCTCCGGTTTATCATCTTCTCGAGAAGCTTGCACAGGCAGCTGGTCAGGGCAACGGGTCGATAGCTAGCGGGAGAAGAAGGGTCCCTCCCTCCTTTCAAGAATGCTACAACTATGGCATCCCTCCAAGACTTTGGAATGTGCCCCGAAAGCCATATCTTGTTGAAAAGGAGAAGTGTTACAAGAGTGTCTGTGTGTAAGTTCTGTATCATTGTATATGTAATGTTGTCTGGGCCTGGAGCTGAGGGTTTACACGTGCTCAGAGCACCCCTCAACTCATGAAGCGTGAACTCCGAGTTATAAGAAGTGGCTGACCTGTCATTGTCATGTAAAGGCTTTTCGGCCCCGAGTTTGTGTTTCATGAAAGTGTTTGTGTAGTGTGCTGAACTGGAAACGTGTTGGAAGTGTTGTGCGAGTGTTTCAGCCTGGTCTTCGAGTGTGTCCCCTGTTGTACTGACCAGAGGCAGGCTGTGTGTTTGATGTCCCTTGAGTTTGCGTATTTGGGTCCATACTTTCCGTGTGTTTGTGTAGGAGTTAATTGATGTTATGAATGTACGCCAACTATCGCGTTTTGCCTCACGGCGCACGCGTTTTCCTAACGCCTTGGCCCGTTTGAACAAAATGAGGTTACCCGACGTGGGGTACCGACGAAGGACACCCCACGCCTTGTTCTGGGCCTCTCGCGCCCGCCTACAGTCCTCATTCCACCACGGCCTCCGCTGGTTGCGCGGGGCACCAGACGCGTGGGGAATGGACTTTTCGGCGGCGTCGAGGATGTGCGCCGTGAGCAGTTGGGTAGCTTCTTCAACGTGTAGGTGTCCTATGGATGTGTGGTGTAGTTGGGATGTCTCTGTAAATGTATTCCAGTTAGCTCTTGCTTCATTAAACCTTTTATGGGAAGATGGACTGCTCGGGCCTGTACCTATATACGTTAATGAAGTGGGGAAATGGTCACTACCATATGGGTCCGTGCCCACACCCCACTCAAGACATGGAAAGAGAATTGCAGAACCAATAGCCAGGTCAAGATGTGAGTATGTGTTGTGACCTATGTTATGGTATGTAGGCTGTTTATTGTTGAAAAGGCATGCTCCAGATGATGTAAGAAATTTCTCTATCAGGCGACCTCGGGCATCCGTTCTGGAAGAGCCCCAAAGAGAGTTGTGAGCATTAAGGTCGCCTGTAAGGATGTATGGTTCGGGCAGCTGGTCAACCAGCGCTTCGAAGTCGGAGCTCGTAAGCGCAACATCAGGAGGAATGTATATGGAGAATACCGTTATCAGCCTATTAAATATTATTGTGCGAACGGCTACAGCCTCAAGGACGGTGTTGAAGGTGACAGGGTGGCATGCTAAGGATTTGCGGGCGATTATGGCCACACCGCCAGAAGAGTGTGTGCAGCCATCCCTGTCTTTCCTGTATACCAGGTAACTATTCAAGAAGGTTGTGTTCTTGGAATTCAGGTGTGTTTCCTGGACACACATTAAACTTGGCTGATTGGCATGCAGAATCCCATACACGTCGTCAAGATTATTTAGAAGGCCTCTGCAGTTCCATTGAACGATATTTTCTCTTCCCATTATGATGTGTTAGAGCTACTGGAGTGTGACTATTTATGTAGGGTCTTTCGGGGCTTGGACTCTTGGACGGGTTTTCTTTACCTCCTCTGGAGGTTTAGATGGAGGGACCCGCTCCTCCCGCTGCAAAGCAGACAGGAAGGGTCCCACATCCACCTCATCATCTGATTTGGAAGGGGTACCCGGCGTACCGGACCCCCGGGACTTGGCACCCTTTGCGGTGCCCTTCGTTTTGGCCGCGACCGCCGAGGGTGTCAGGAGCGCCCCGGGTGGCACAGGCAGTGCGGCGGAGGTGGGAACTGCTGCGGTTTCCTCCGTCTCCATCTCCTCCGGGCCCTCGCGTGTGCTTTGGGCAGGTGGAGAGGACGAAAAAGAGGGTGCAGCATCCCCAACGGACGTGGATGCCCCCACAGCCGCTGCTGGTCCAGCGAGCGGTGCGGAGGCGGGTTGGGCTGCCTGAGGCAACCCAGAAGGGGGCGGGGGCGGGACCAAGTCCGACTCGCGGTACTGGGTCCCCGCCGAAACAAGATGCCGCTCCGCCCCCCGGCGAGCTGCGTCGGCGTACCTCCCCGGAGGGAAAGAGGCGAACTTCTTTCGCGCCTCAGGGAAGGAGATGTTCTCGGTTACTTTCACGTGGATTATCTTCTTCTCCTGTTGAAACTTCTCACAGCTGCGGGACTATGCCGCATGCGGCCCCTGACAGCTTGCGCAGGTGAAGGTGGTGGAGTCACACTTTTCAGTGGGGTGGTCGTGTGTGGCGCATTTTGCGGAGGTCTGTTTGCCGCGGCAAGAAGTCGTAGCATGCCCGAACCGCTGGCACTTGTAGCAGCAGCGCGGGTTAGGTATGTACGGACGTACACCACACCTAATGAAACCTGCATTGATGTGTTCAGGAAGTTTTGAACTGCTGAATGTTAAGATTACGTGCTTTGTTGGTATTTCTACATTGTCGGGACGGATGGTGATTCTCCTGACAGCTGTTACGCCCTGATCCTTCAGGCCTTCCAGAAGGTCGGTCTCTGTTTCACTTAGCAAATCTGTCTGAGATATCACCCCCTGCGAGCTGTTGAGGTTGCGGTGGGGTGTGACAGTGATGTCCAGATCTGCCATGCGGGTTTGGGTCAGGAGATTTGTGGCTTGCTGCTGCGTCTTGACTTCAACCAACACTTCGCCTGTTCGTAGGTTTTTTGCCTCGAAAGATTTCCCAATGATTCCTTCAAGGAACTTGGAGACGAGGAATACAGATTGGGAGGAGACGGGTTTGGATTTGTCTATTGATTCAAGGACCAAAAAAATTGCGCCAATCGACCCCGTGAATGTGGTTGGAAAGCAAAGCTGTAAACGGCACCCATAACGATTACCCATGCGACGTCACTTAAATTCACTCACATCGCTCTACAAATAGCAAAACCAGAGAGAAGTGAAATGCACTTAACCACACCATTTATTACTTCAAAGAGATATTCTTCTTAAGGTTAAATCAATGCATGAAGCATGAACGGTGGACAGCAGCATCTCCCATTGCTGTTGTTGGGTAGTTGACGGAAAGAGAGGAGGGTGCTCAGGGCTAAAGTCGAACACCCTGATTACGGGGCGGAGTGTTCCTACTTCTGAGCAAAATTTACATTCAGCGTCGTAGCGATTCGGATACATTAGGTGAAGACGCGTAGGCTGTGGGAAGGAGCCCGGATTGTATGAGCCTTAGGGTAGTTTGCTGTTCTATGCAAAGGTCAGGATAAGGCGAAGGTACAGTCTGTCTCAGAAGGCGATAATGCTGGGTTATCTCCCTGAACGTGACAGGCGGGTGACTGTCCTCATGCAGCTCCATAGCACGGGAAGTAAAAGCGCAGGCTTGTTGGGTGGGCGTATTTGTTGCCCTTCATTGAAGCGTGAAGGGGTGTCTAGATGAGTTGAAGGAACCGTTTAGGGAGCGGTTTTTAGCACGCGCAGTGCAGGTCAGGACACCCAACCCTACTGGTAATTCCAGTAGGCTTGCTGGGAATCGATGACTATACCTCCGAACTCCTGGTTGAGCGAGAGCCAAGGTGATGGCTGCCTCTTCTGCTGCCGTCATTTCTTGGGTTCTAAGCGAGGTACACGCAAGGAGGTTGGTTCTGGAGGTAGCCACGATGATGGCGTATTGCTGCCCTCGATGTTCGGAGGCGTCTGTGTAGATAACTGCATGATCCCCACCGAGGGTGGTGGTTAGCGCTTGAGCCCGTGCTTTTCGGTGACCCTCGTTATGTGAGGGGTTCATATTTCTAAGCAAAGGGAGCATCTTTGGTTTTAGTCGCCAAGAGTCTGGGTGTACGCCAAGCGGAGTGACATTCTGGGCTGCCCAGCAAATCTGGTGAAGCATGCGGTTACCCATCGCAGTTCTGAGTCGGACCTTCTGGTTAGAAAGATGGCCTTCCATCAGCTCTTCCACCGTGTTGTGGAGAGCCGTGCTAAGCAGCTTCTATGTGGACGCACTCATTAGAAGACCAATGGCCTGCTCGACCGCCTTTCTAATCATTATATAAAGCATCTCTATGTCTTCGTGGTCGAGAAGAAGACAGGGGGTTGACGTAAGTAACTCTCGAGATGACAAAAGCTTCAATTAATCGAAAGGTACCGGATTCCTTTAGGCCTCGCTTCTTGGTGGCAACTCGCCTGATCATGTGTCTGATTTGGTTAATGCTGTTTTTGAGGCGCTGCAAGGAGACGTCACTCTTGGTGTTAGCCTTGAGATGTAGACCCAGGATCTTTATGCTGGTGTTTGGAGTGATTGCCTGGCCATCAAAGAGTATTTCATTGTATTCCTTGGTTTGGCGTGAGGGCGGACGACAAGGAGCTGTGATTGTTTACATGAACACTGGAGGCCACAGGCTTTAGCACAATGGCGTACTAGAAGTGAGATGCCATGCATTGGTGTGAGCTTCCTTTAATTTTTGTAACTCTTAGCACATGAGCAAGGTGCGCACAGGGCCGCTAGACGGGCGTGAGTGGTCGCGTGACGCTTTCAAGTCACATTCAGAGAGAACGCACGGGGTAAACCCGTCGATGTGCTTGGTGAGTACACCACCTGTCTTCCCAGTCTTCGCGTGGGCTCGTAGCTAAATCGGTAAGACAACGGGCTCTCGCTCTGTTGGTCTATTAGTTCCAGGTTCGATTCCCAGCGGTGCCAGTAAATTCTTTTATTTGTTCGCTGGAGTTTTCTGGTGACACCAACGGTCGCGAAAGAACCCTTGGGGGGTAGAGGTAGAAAGCTTTGCTTTAAAAACGGGGATAGTTGTCATGTTTGGGAACGTTGATAGTTGGTAGGGGTGGAAAGGAAACTTCGGTGCGGCCCCTTTTCGGGGGACGATCACGTCTGGGGGGGGGGGTTGAAGATGCCATATGATACATTGGAAAGCAGGGAGACGGGGGTACTTTCTCCTTTGACCTTACCCTGGTAGTCAAAGAGGTCCCGGAGCTCCCTGCCTGGTAGACAGGCAGGGAGCCCATCGGCCGGAGCTTGACCAAGGCTCCGACGGCCACCGTTAGAGGTTTCTACCCTTCACCTTAAAAACACATCACCATGGTAGGTCACAGCTTATGTTGGGGGGCTCGGGGTCCACGGTATCGCCAGTACCGTCACCAAGATTACTCAAGGATTTGGTTAAAAGTCAAAGTGGCGCCACTAGGGCTTGTGAGGTATCAAATTAAAGGTCTCGATGAGGGGAATCACGTGGGACAAATTAAAAATTGCTTTCTGGTTATAGCCACGAGATGGTCACGTGAGTCATAGATTCGGTTAAAAGTGAAAGTGGTGCCACTAGGGCTTGCGAGGTATCAAATTAAAGGTCTCGATGAGGGGAATCACGTGGGACAAATTAAAAATTGCTTTCTGGTTATGGTCACGAGATAGTCACGTGAGTCACAAATTGGGTTAAAAGACAAAGTGGTGCCACAAGGGCTTGTGAGGTATCAAATTAAACGTCTCTATGAAGGCAATCACGTGGGACAATGAAAAATTGCTTTGAAATGAAAAAGTGTGTATTAGGGTAGAGCGCACATTGTGGGCGCGATTTTCTCCTTACATAGTACTTGTTTGCCTTTCTTTATTTTAAAAACAATATGAAGGGGAAATATTGCCGCGAACCATGTACGGGTTTGTTTATTTATTGTTTGTTGTTAATGCCCGGCCGCGCCCGGCTCTGTTATCTGTGTCCCATGCGAAGCGCGTGTTCCATTCTTAATTTTTATGCCGTACGGGCTATCTCATTCAGATAAGCAGAGTGTTTCGCCCTAACGCCGCTAGCGCAGAATAATCTCCTGTGATCTACAATGTTCTGGATGTGAATCGACGGTTCCAGAAACTCTCGCGCCGAAAGATAAAAGCCTGCACAGCAGACGCCGCGGCATTCGATTCTGCGACGCTCGCCGACGCAAGTCGCTTTGTTGACCGCTGCTTCGCCGCCTCTGTATTCTTTTGAGTTGTTAGGGGAGCACAAGTTCGCTCCAATAAACTTGTTTCTCCTTTAAGACAACTGCGTCGTCCTTATCTTCGTGACATCTGGTAGAGGTGCTGGGTACTCACCCTTTATGCTCCCTACGGCATCTGGAAGCCGCCAAGCCAGTCCACCCAGAGAAAGCCGCCGGCTGAAAGGATTGCTACCCGAGTTCGGTCTTATGCCAGAAGGGCCCAAGAGAAGAAACGCTGCAACCAACACCATGGTGCAAGAAACAACGTCGCCAATCGTCCTGCAGCAGCCCCGGGAACCGCCATCGTTCCGGGGAGCCCCCGCTGAAGACCCCGAGGAATGGTTGGAGAGGCTGGAGCGCGTGCGGACCTTCAACAGGTGGGACGATGAAGAAACTTTCCGGCCTGCTTTCTTTTACTTGGATGATGCAGCTCGAACTTGGTTCGAGAACCACGAGAGCGCCCTGACCGACTGGACGCAATTCAAAAGCGAGTTTCTTACGACCTTCACGACCGTGGTGAGAAAACAACGAGCTGCGCTTTTACTGGAAACTCGAACGCAACACCCGAACGAAGGAGTCGTAATCTTCTTTGAGGAAATGAAGCGACTATTTCGTCGCGCGGACCCGGATATGACGGAAGAAAAGAAACTGAGGTTTCTGATGCCAGGAGTAAAGCAAGAACTTTTTGCTTGCCTTGTCCGCAGCCCCCCCAAATCGGTGGCCGAATTCGCATCCGAGGCGGCCGCCATGGAGAAGACGTTGGAAATGCGCACGAGGCAGTACGACCGTCCCATCAATGCGCTGGTTGCGGACACGATCGATGCCAGGGCTCTTAGCTCTAACACACTACGTGATACAATCCGCGCTATCGTCAGGGAAGGACTGCGGAAACTCTTCCCAACAACGCCGCAACCCCAAGTCACCTCTATGAGCGACGTGATTCGGGAAGAAATTAAACTCGCTTTGGGGACTTCTACGCCTCCCGAAGTACCACGTGAGCCTCAAGCTATGACCTACTCCGCGGCTGTTCGACGACCCCGCCCTGCTCCAACCCGTCTTCAAGAAGTCCCGCCGTACCGCCGTCCACTGTCGCCCGCCCGACCCCCTGCACGCCAAAACCAGGCGCCGAGAAAGACGGACGTATGGCGAACCGCCGATAATCGTCCGCTGTGCTACCACTGCGGAGAGGCCGATCACACCTACCGTCGCTGCCCGTACAGGAGACTTGGACTGCGTGGTTTCTCCGTCGACGCCCCACACCCCACGCCCCCGACCCGGCCAGCGCCCTAGTGAGATCGACGAATACCTGTCCAACACTAACCGAGGCCCAGCCCGCTTCAACCGATCACCGTCGCCCTACCCATACCAGTCGCCCAACCGCCGTAGCAGTGCCGATTTCGCACGTGGAAGGTCCCCCAGCCCACGGGGGGAAACTAAAAGCTGCAACTTCTGGAGGTAAAGTTGCACGATCGCGGAAAAATGAAAACCCTCCAACGACGCAACGACTCACGGAAGACAGTGATTCACGACATGCCAACATCCCGACGACCCGACCTAACCCTGACGAGACTCCCGAACACGACGACAGCTACACGGCGCGACGCGTACCTGACCTGACCGAGACGTCCGCTGAGAAGACGACGACAACGACGACGCACAGTGCCCGACCGTCAACACACACAAGCCGAGATGCGACGCCCCGACGAACCCGGAACTCGAGGAAGGCGGCATCCGACGTCAAGGTGTCCATCGACGGCTTTGACGTAGTCGCCCTCGTAGACGCGGGAGCCGACTACTCAGTAATGAGCGGACCATTTGTGTCTAAGCTGAAGAAAGTTATGACCAGATGGGATGGTCCGCACATACGCACAGCGGGAGGACACCTCGTGACGCCAAGTGGAACGTGCACATCCCGCGTCACCATAGACGGCACGGCGTACCCTGCCGCGTTCGTCATCTTGCCTAACTGCTCCCGCGACGTAATTCTCGGAATGGACTTTTTGACGGACAACGGCGCAATAATTGATCTGAAGACGAAGTCGATAACTTTTTCCTCCGATCACTCCATGACGCCGGAACCGAACCCCGAACACCGTGCAGCTGTAAGGATCGCCGATGATCATGTCACCCTGCCACCCCGCGCAAGTTTGATGATCACCGTCTACTGGGAAGGTGCTGCTTCTGACGTTGACGCTATCGTGGAGAGTGACCAAATTTTGCTTCTCGACCGCGGTGTGTCTGTCGCAAGAGGCATTGCGCGGTTTAAGCAGCGCAAATCCAACGTTTTGGTCACCAATTTCACTGGGGAGTACCAGCATTTAAACAAGGCCGCTTCAATTGCGTTCCTCGAAGAAACGCAACAAGCAAGTGACGTGATCGCGGTTGCCGAATTTGAACGCGCACCGAATTTGAACAAGATACCTTCAAGCTTACGAATCCCTTCGACGTGAATCCGACGTTACCGCAAGCACAACGAAACAAATTATTGGCTTTTCTGCGTCGCTACAGGGAGTGTTTTTCGCCGAACTCAAAACTACGTCAGACACCTCTAGCGAAGCACCGAATAATAACCGAAGATGGAGCCCGACCTACCCGACAGCAACCGTACCGCGTCTCTTCCCACGAGCGGGAAGCCATCCGAACTCAAGTCGACGACATGCTCAGCGACGATATTATACAGCCATCGAAAAGCCCCTGGGCTGCGCCGGTTGTACTGGTGAAGAAAAAAGACTGCACATTAAGTTTTGTGTTGACTACCGGCGACTGAACAAAGTCAACAAAAAGGACGTATACCCCCTGCCACGAATCGGCGACGCCCTCGACCACCTCTGCCATGCGAAGTACTTCTCATCAATGGATCTGAAGACCGGCTACTGGCAAATTGAGGTGGACGAGAGAGACCGAGAGAAGACCGCATTTATAACTCCGGACGGCCTATACGAGTTCAAGGTGATGCCGTTTGGGCTGTGCACGGCGCCAGCAACGTTTCAAAGAGTCATGGACACTGTGCTAGCTGGCCTGAAGTGGCACACCTGCCTCGTATACCTCGACGACGTTGTGGTATTGGCCCGGACTTTCGACGAACGCCTTGCAAGGTTGGAATCTGTACTCGAGGCCATCCGTACGTCGGGGTTAACGCTGAAGCCCGAAAAGTGCCGCTTTGCTTACGAGGAACTCAAGTTTTTGGGACACGTCGTCAACGCCGCGGGAGTCCTGCCTGACCCAGCGAAAACATCAGCCATAGCGAACTTCCCAAGACCGAAAGACAAAAAGAGCGTGCGAAGATTTCTCGTACTGTGCGCATACTACCGGCGCTTCGTCGCAAGCTTCGCACGCATCGCAGAGCCACTCACGCGCCTGACAAAAGATAGCACCCCTTTCGCCTGGGAAAACGCACAAGAAAAAGCATTCTGCGAGCTGAAACAACGCCTGCAAAACCCGCCTGTGCTCGCTCATTTCGACGAAAACGCCGAAACAGAAATGCACACGGAAGCCAGCGATATACGTTTGGGGGCCGTCCTCGTCCAAAAGCAAAGCGGGTGCGAAAAGGTAATCGCCTATGCAAGCCGTGGTCTGTCGAAGGAGGAGAAAAACTACTCTGCCTCCGAAAAAGAGTGCCTGGCAATCATATGAGCCATTTGAAAATTTCGCCCATACATGTATGGTAGACCATTCAAGGTTGTGACAGACCACCATGCGCTGTGTTGGCTCGCCAATTTGAAGGACCCCTCTGGCCGTCTTGGGCGGTGGAGTTTGCGCCTGCAAGAGTTCGACGTTACAATCGTCTACAAATCCGGCAGGAAACACTCCGACGCCGACTGCTTGTCCCGCGCCCCTGTCGACCCACCACCGCAAGACTCCCATGAAGACAGCGCGTTCTTCGGAGTTGTTACGGAGAGCGACCTTGCCGCCCAGCAGCGTGCCGACCCCGACCTGCGCGTAATGATCGACTACCTCGAAGGACGAAACGTCGCCGTGCCTAGAGCGTTCAAGCGGAACTTACCAGCATTCAGCCTCAAAAACTCCGTCCTCGTGAAGAAGAATTTTAGCCCCGGAACGAGAACGAATTATCTACTTGTCATCCCCGCAGACCTTCGTGACGAAATTTTGGAAGCGTCCCACGACGACCCGTCTTCCGGACATCTCGGCACAGCTCGCACTATTGCAAAAATTAAGGCGAAGTACTTCTGGCCCCGCCTTACATCTGACGTCACCCACTACGTTCGGAGTTGCCGTGACTGCCAGCGACGAAAAACGCCGCCGACAAGACCCGCCGGACTTCTGCAACCGATCGCCGTTCCGTCGAGACCCTTTCAACAGATTGGAATGGACCTTCTAGGCCCGTTCCCTACGTCACGATCAGAGAACAAGTGGATTGTCGTAGCGACAGACTACATGACGCGCTACGCAGAGACCGCCGCTCTTCCGAGGGGGACAGCACAAGAAGTCGCCAAGTTCTTTATAAACCAGGTTCTGCTGCGGTATGGAGCCCCTGAAGTCCTAATTACGGACCGCGGAACGGCGTTTACCGCGGAGCTGATGCAGGTAATCTTACGCTACAGCAACACGGATCACCGAAGAACGACGGCGTACCACCCCCAAACGAACGGACTACCGGAACGTCTGAACAAGACGATTGCGGATATGCTGTCCATGTACGTCGACGTTGAACATAAGACTTGGGACGAAGTCCTCCCGTATGTCACGTTTGCGTACAATACAGCGACGCACGAAACTACGCAGATGACACCGTTTGAGCTTGTCTACGGAAGACGGCCGACTACGATGCTCGACGCCATGTTTCCACATGTAGAAGACGACGACCTCAACGCCGACGTCCAAGGATACCTTCAACGTGCGGAGGAGGCCCGCCAGCTCGCTCGAGTTCGTATAACGGACCAGCAGCTGGTGAATGCCGGCCGCTAAACCTCCGACGCCGAGACGCCGAGTACCAACCAGGGGATCGTGTGTGGGTTTGGACGCCCATTCGACGACGCGGACTCAGCGAGAAGCTTCTGCGACGGTATTTCGGACCCTACCAGATTCTACGACGTGTAGGCCAATTAACCTACGAAGTGATCCCCAGTGGTGATTCCGGCACATCACGACGACGCACGCGACCCGAAGTCGTCCACGTGGTTCGCCCCAAACCGTACTTCGCAAGATGACGAACTCTTTTTGCTGTTGTTTTGTTGTGGCTGTTTGTTCGGACTGTCGTTTTTTTTTAGCATCGGGTCGATGCACTCTTAGAGGGGGGGTAATGCCGCGAACCATGTACGGGTTTGTTTATTTATTGTTTGTTTTTAATGCCCGGCCGCGCCCGGCTCTGTTATCTGTGTCCCATGCGAAGCGCGTGTTCCATTCTTTATTTTTATGCCGCACGGGCTATCTCATTCAGATAAGCAGAGTGTTGCGCCCTAACGCCGCTAGCCCAGAATAATCTTCTGTGATCTACAATTTTCTGGATGTGAATCGACGGTTCCAGAAACTCTCGCGCCGAGAGATAAAAGCCTGCACAGCAGACGCCGCCGCATTCGATTCTGCGACGCTCGCCGACGCTAGTCGCTTTGTTGACCGCTGCTTCGCCGCCTCTGTATTCTTTTGAGTTGTTAGGGGAGCACAAGTTCGCTCCAATAAACTTGTTTCTCCTTCAAGACAACTGCGTCGTCCTTGTCTTCGTGACAATATGTTTGCTGACAGTATTTAGAAACCATATTTTTTTGGTGTATTAGTGAACTTTCTTCCCTGTTGATGCGGCACTGCTGTCGCGGCCACTCTATTCGCCGCTGAATGAGCTCCCGAACTTCGCTTCGCCGATAAATATCATTCACCTCAAACGTCCTTCGGTGTTGTTGTGTAGCGCTGAAACATTGACATTTAAAGCAAATGTCATTCACTCGAAAGATAATTTGATCTGCCGTCTGAGAGTTGTATAACATGTGCTACGCAGTTTTGATCGTAATCCATATTATTGCTCTTCAAATAAAATAATATTGATAAGGTGAAGCATTTCTATGGCAGCCGCTTGTGTACACAAGGTAATGCGGCCTTCGCAGAACACTCCGTGCCAATATATGGCTTGCACACCGTTCCCGCTGGCCGCTTACATAATGTATTTGGACCAAGCGGGCGCGATGGTGAAGTAACACAAGGGCGAGGAGGGAACGCAGTGAGAACTTCACATGTGTTGCTGTCAGCCCACCCCGGAAAATATTTGTACGGGGTTCTTTCTAAATACGGGCTGATTTTTCGGAGCCACTGCAAAAACCGTTACTCGGAGTTGGACGTATATACTGTAACAGTCGAATGAAGTGAGCCTCAAAGCTAAGCTATGTGATGAGGTACAAGATGTCTAGTGGAGCTGCAGGAGGACGATCGTTACAATGATAATCATAGCCACTTCTTTGTCTACGCCTCGAATTCAAACGATATTGGAATTAAAGTGGGCGGATGAGTATTCATGTTCTGGAACCACACATGTGGCAAAAATGGATCCTAGGGCCCTATTCTCGACTGCACAAATTGCCGGCAATTCAGGCAATTTTCCGGAAGTCTTTTCTCATTGGCTTTCAATTTTGGTCACGTGCTTCCGGTTGACAAAGCGGTTGTGTGTGCTGTCGTCATTTTGACGTTTCATGACGTTTACGGACACCAGGGGCCCTATTCTCGACTGCACAAATTGCCGGCATTTCGCCCATGTTTTTTTGCGTAAGCACGACGTAAGCAACCAGTGACGTGCTGCACCTATAGCTATGACGACATGCAGTGTAATTTGACGAGTCACTCGTAAAGATCGCTACCAAGGTATCAAATATTGTGCAAGAAAGAAATAAAAACACTTGGCATGTACTATAAAAATTAAGACGGTAGCTGAGGCTGACAAGAAAAACACATTTCTGGAGGTCAAATTTGGCGCCAACACCACAAGGCGATCGAGTAACGTTGATCCAAAAGCGAGCGAAAGGCGGATGTCGAGCTAAAGAGCATCAGACAATTTTTTTACCGTATCTATTTATTTCTTTCAGTCGCTTTTATTAACATAGCTAGGCTCTCTGCTTCAATGCAAGCTTTGTTGCGTTATCACCTTCCCTGCCGCCACCGCCGCCACGCCATCGTCTGCTGCAATGTTACAAGTTTATGGCGTGATCACAGAAAAAGACGGCCGCGACCATCGCATAGAGAAAGAAATACTGGTAAGAGTGGACACTCCCATAGAGCCCTGCGGCCGAATGACTGTACTGTAGTGTAGCGCACCGAGCGGACGGAGAGCCAAACTACTAACCATACTTTCGTACGTTCACTTTCGGTTTCGGTTTCGTGGACATCGATTTTGGCGGGTAGTTTGAAGGACTGGAAAGCGCTGCTCACAGCGACGGGCATCGGTACGGTATTCGGACGCTTTCATGCAATAATTAGTGTTTATTTGAATATATCATTCTCAGGCTTAGTGCCCGTATACTTTTACAAAAAAAAACTTTTTTCTGAAAACGTGAAATTGCAATTTACAGTACCACTCACACTTGGTTAAGAATTCTGTCGCGTGTTTACAGGTTGCCGAGCCACATAAAAGGACACACCATAAATGAAGAAATATTTATTGCATGGCACTAAACGGAACAAGTTCAAATTGTCACCATTCTTTGCAACACACATATAATAATAAACAGTGAGTAATACACAACAGAGACAATACACCGTAGTGAGAGGAAAATACGTTTCCAGGAATGAAAAAAAAAATGCACAAGTAAAGGTATCACAACCACACAAAGGATTTTTTCTCCACGGTAATTGAAAATGCAGAAAACCCAGAAACTCAGCCATCCACAGGTTTACTTGTATCTACGACACTCTCAGACTGTGTGTGCTGTTGCAGTCATACAAAAATATCAACAATAACATAATCTAGACACTCGGATACTTGCAACTGTTTACAACCCCTATCTCCGCAGATAATTTTCTTAGTCTGGCAATTTCTCCAGTTAGGATGTGGAAGAAGGGAAAAACTTTGGCTTTGATGGCCTCGCTTATTTGATGAACGCTAATGAGATCTATTGCCTCGGGGCAACTTCAAATCAGTATCAGTAATTGAACAGAAATCCCATTTATGTGGAGATGCACACGCAAAAGGTTAAGAGGAAAAAAATCACCTTACTATTGGTTTCTTGCAAGGGTGCATTTTCCCAAGAAGCCGGGTTACCTTACGAAAGCGTTGCCTTCCCAGTAAAGGCAAAGGGCCAGGCGGGGATATTTTAGGTACGTGCACGTAGTCAACCGACAGGTTCCAGGCTCGATTAAGGCACACAAATTCATGCCTTCCGCTGTCAATACGAACAGTTTAATATAAGAAACAGGGAAGCAGTATATGCTTCTCGTGTATGAGACAATGGTGGCACATTACAGAATCCCATAAGCATTTGACAACGTAGGTCCCAGCATGGTTCTCTTCATCTAGGCCAGTCCGACAACAGGCAGCACGTATGGTGACAAACGACATTTAGCATGACCTCTTACCCTGGCAGTCTTCATAATGTAAAAGGGTTTTTCTGAATGTACTGTTTTCACAATATTACAACTAGCAGCAACAATAACTTGCGAGTGGAGTTTGGAGACTGTATACGCTGTTGTTAGTGGTTTTAATGATATGAGGCATGTCAGTGATAAAAAACCGTTTGTTCCTTGAGTCAACGATAGTCTTTTCAGTGGTCACGCCTTATTGAGTGCCGAGACTTGCGTTAGATTTTAGGTGCTAATGGCAAGGTTCAATAGATGGAATACAGTTGCGGTATCCATCAAAAGCATCAATGAGGTAGCAAGAAGCATTGCAGGCAGTCATCAATACAACTGAATAACTCTGGGAGAACAGTTGGCACGGCCACTTCTGTGAGTCCTGTGAGGGAACGATTCATGAAGTGCTTGCACCATGTTTGGTATGACGAATGCAGCTGGCTGGTTGGCTCTGTCTTGAGGGCACCTGTAGACCTGCACAGGTGATAGGTGATATAGTACACAAACTGCTTGCAATGACAGATGATATGCGAATAGTCTGTAAATTTCACTGCAACTAGTATTCAAGTATTGCCTCCAGTGCATGCCACCTATTTAAAACACAAGTTCTCTTATTCTATTCAGCAATCATGCGGTCAAGCTATTAGCAACACTTAAAATATGGGTCTTTGTAATTTCGCAACACTGGTTAGGCACATTCTTAATGCAATTCACCTATTGTTTGGGTTAACAAGAATGATAACGCTGCTCACATAGCCTGAATCCCTTTGTCTTTTTTGTAAAATCAGGACGAAGAGCGAGAGCGAGCTGAACGTTAAACAAACCTGTTGCCCCACGGGCTCGCGAAAGAAACGCATCCCGAGAACGGGCACCTGGCGAAAGTATATTTGGGCGCTGTGTGGGCACCATGGCAAGCAGCAGTGAGCGTCGTACTGAGTACTACTGACCGCCAAAGGCCATGCCTTAAAAAGATATGACAAGAAACACAGTTCCGACTGAATAGGTGCAATCTGCGCAATACGTGTTTAATGAAACTAGCCAAAATATGGCCAGAGAAAAGAGAGCAAACGCTTGAAAAAACGGCAAGTGTGGAACAGTTGTATGCAATGCCTGCGATACCGGAATTGATATACGATGTAGAACGAAGACCAAATTTGATGGTTTCAATGCACTGCGCACTCACCCCGCCTCGAGCAAAGCTGTTATCTGCCGACGAAAGACGCGTTTTTACCGTACCTGGCGCGCCAAAGCGAAGCGACGAGCGCGCGTTATCGGCGTCGGCGAGCGGGTTCGCTTTGTACGCAGGCAGCTTGGTATGCACCCATGTGTAAAACTTACGATGAGTGTACGGCTACTGGTTTTGCCCAGATAAGCCAAATTAATGCAGATACGGCTACTTCGCCGTGTACGTTAGCCCGGACGGCTTTGCAGCGCATCACGGCCCAATAGCAGTAACAGTTGGCCAAGCTAGCAATGACTAGCTAGTATAATACAACGCAGCCTGCGGCTCACGTAATTCAGTGCAGCGACAGCGCACAACGCCTGCTTCGCCTACGGACCGCCGGCCGGCCGGCCACTTCCGCAACTCACAGCCGTCGTTTGCGGCACGTAAACGCTACGTGCGACGACGGGCGCGTACCGCTGGCATCCCTCAGCGCTAGATAAAACTGCACAACCAGCCTAAAATACCGTTACGTCCAGCTAAAAAATGGTGTCTTACGCCTTTCCGGGGCGTTTCCAAAGCGCTTATCTTAAAGACGCAGCACTAGCTATGCCTCATTCCCTGAGGTTACTCAGTGCTCGCAGCGTTTGCAGTACAAGGAAACGTAAATATGATACGCCACACGAGCACTTTAAAAAAGAAAGTCTCACCTTTCGTTCAGGATGCAAAACCGATGTCGCAAATAAAGCGCTAGGCGTTTCCTTCTCAACAACAGAGGTTAGCACGAGGCTGCAGAAACGCACGTGCAAACGCTGCCGGAAGAGCCAAATGGCGGCTTGCGCTTGCGGCTTGGCCAGGCTTGGCGCAAAGAAGCCACAAAAATTTACATTGACAGCCATTCAACTTATTACACAAATAAAAAAGTGTAGTCTAATGTGTAACAAAATTTTAAAAGTATAATATTGTGTGTTAGTTTATTTTAAATATATAATTTTTTACAACTTGCGCCGACTGCCGGACGGCGCGCGAGTCAGGCCACTCGGCCGCGATAAGCCCGTGTGTCCACTCTTCTAATTTTTTATTTCTCTATGACCATCGCTTCTATCACACATAAGAGCAGCGAAGCGCTACGCCTGATAACCGCGGAGCGCACCGATGTCGCCGATTCACTCATTCGTCAAGCTCGAGCATGCAACCAGCGCTGTAATGAACTAAATAGTCACTTTTCATTGTTATTTTTCTCTTGAGTTCGATCATGTGACCCAACAGCTTACTAGGACAAGTATGGACAAATGCCATGCATTGGGTTCTCTTTGTCATGGAGAGGCTTGTACTGCCCTCTTATGTTGCGGCTACGCCAAACAAATAGTTTTTATTTCATTGCCAAACATAAAAGCAAAATACTGCGTGTTATTTGTATATTGTATGATCGCTGACTTGGAAGCAGTTGAAACTATAATTTGTTTCGGTAGGAAACATGCTTTAAACAGCGCGCATGCGAAACTGCGCCTGCTGCAAATTGCCGCACATTTCGCGGCGCCGTAAGCCGGGGCAATATTGTGCCCTATTTTGCTTGTATTTTGCGACAAAAACTGCCGCCATTTTCAAGATGTTACTTAGCATTACGTCACTTTTACGCAGGCTGAAGTTGCCAATGCATGACGTAATCGTTCCCGCCAACTGTTTAAATTACGTCACGCCTTCTCAGCCAATCACAGATGGGGTGTGTATTACAAGCAGTATTGTTGTTGAATAGCAAAGACAGGCTTACGTTGTCATGTCCGCTGCATTTAGTCTGGTTTTTAATTGCCGGCCAAGAATTATGCGCTTTTAGTAACGAGAAATAAGGCAAACTTTAGAACTGGTGTCCGTAGACGACATGAAACGTCAAAATGACGACAGCACACACAACCGCTTTGTCAACCGGAAGCACGTGACCAAAATTGAAAGCCAATCAAAAAAGACTTCCGGAAAATTGCCTGAATTGCCGGCAGTTTGTGCAGTCGAGAATAGGGCCCCAGTTCTAAAGTTTGCCTTATTTCTCGTTACTAAAGGCGCATAATTCTTGGCCGGCAATGAAAAACCAGACTAAATTCAATGGACATGACAACGTAAGCCTGCCTTTGCTATTCAACAACAGTACTGCTTTTAATACACACCGCCTCTGTGATTGGCTGAGAAGGCGTGACGTAATTTAAACAGTTGGCGGGAACGATTACGTCATGCATTGGCAACTTCAGCCTGCGTAAAAGTGACGTAATGCTACGTAACAGCTTGAAAATGGCGGCTGTTCTTGTCGCAAAATACAAACAAAATAGAGCAAAAAATCACGCCGGCTTAGGGCGCCGCGAAATGTGCGGCAATTTGCAGCAGGCGCAGTTTCGCATGCGCGCTGTTTAAAGCATGTTTCCTATCGAAACAAATTATAGTTTCAGCTGCTTCCAAGTCAGCGATCATGGAACATACAAATAACATGCAGTATTTTGCTTTTATTTTTGGCAATAAAATAAAAATTATTTGTTTGGCTTAACCGCAACATAAGAGGGCAGTACTAGCCTCTCCATGACAAAGAGAACCCAATGCATGGAATTTGTCCATACTTGTCCTAGTAAGCTGTTGGGTCACATGATCGAACTCAAGAGAAAAATAACAATGAAAAGTGACTATTGAGTTCATTACAGCGCTGATTGCAGTCGAGCTTGACGATTGATTGATTGATTGAAGACACGTTTATTCCATTTTCTTGCGCTTGCGCGCTGCTATGGATAGATGGGTCGGTAGGGGATTGGTAGGGAAGGGGAAGTGGGAAAGGATAATGCCGCCATTCACTGCGTCAGCGGCCTGGACGCAACACTATGGTCGCCTGGAGTCATAGCCACCGTACTGTCCTGCGCGTCGCCACAAAGCCGGTCGCCAACGACTGGTGCTGCGGGGTCCAACAGAAAAAGCAGCAGGGCGCGCCACAAGCTAGTAGCGTACCCAGCAGGAGCTTTTGGTGGCGGACAGGACCAGGACTGGAGAGACGTGGGCCAGGGTCCAAGTCGCACGTTGGTGAGGGCACGGTACCGAGGAATACTGTAGCGGGGGCAGTCCCACACTAGATGTTGTAGGTCTGCCCTGGTATGGCAAGTGCTGCAGGTGCTCGGGACACTGGGAGCGGCCCCACGGCGATGAAAACGGTGGAGCAAAAACGGTGTGAGCAGTGTTCCCGTCTGAATCCGTCGGATGATCACAGTTTCCCGCCGGGAGAACTCACGGGAAGGAACTGCAGGGATCTGGAGGGGGTTGGCCATGGCTACGAGGTAAGCTGTCCGGCGCGTTTGACTAAGCTGCCGTTCAGCCGTGGGATCGGCTTCTTCTTGAGGAACGGGCAAGGACCTCGTAGCCACGAGTGGGGAGGGGCTCCGAGCTAGCACGGAGAGTAAATGTGCGCGTGCTAGTCGGTGCACTTTCTCATTTCCAGGGATGCCGCAGTGTGCTGGAACCCAGTGAAGTGTGAAGCCGTTACCCGATGCCCGGAGTTTCATAACGTTGCGGCGAATGACTTCGGTGACGGGGCTGGTGAACTGCACATTGGCACAGGCTCGATACGCTGCCTGTGAGTCTGTGTACACATGGTGATGTACAGGTGAGCTTGTTAGGTCTTCCTGGAGAGCTGCGTCGAGATAGTCACAGATAGCTTGCAGTTCAGCTTGTGTGCTGTGGGCCGGAGTGACACCGACGTGGTGACGGCGACCTTGAAGTCCAGTAGTTTCGTTGAACCAGGCTGTGGCGTACACAATGTGTGAGTCTACCGTAGTGGGCATGGCCACGTCCGTGTAGATGACACGCTCGTGCCTAAATGCCGCCTGTGTGGAGCGGGCGTGACGTTTCGCATGGGCTGCTCTTCGACCGCCGTGATGAGGTCCCATGTGGACGGGTAGTGGCTTGCCATCTGTAATGGTAATGTACTCCCACGGAGGTGTGCGTCGCGGGAGTAATGGTAGACCACTAGTGTTATAGCCCAAACGGCGAAGGGTGTCACGGCCAGCCTCTGTCGAACGAAGCCGGACTTCTTGCGTGTGCCGGTGCGTGTCTGTTATCTCGGACAAGTAATTAATAAGGCTGCAGCTCTTCAGCGCTTCGAGGCGGGTGTAGCGGGGAAGCCCCGTGACTATTCGTCGTGCTTCGTTGAGCAGCCTTTCGAGTGCAAGCTTCTGGGTGCGATTGACCGGGTGGTAAGGAAGTCCGTAGACAATACGCGAGACTAGCAATGCTTGCACAATCTGCCGCATCTCCCTTTCCTTGACACCTCTCGTACGGTTTGAAATACGTCTGAGAACGTGAAGAATTTGCTTGCACGTCTTTAATGTCCTTTGGAACCAGGTAGAGGCGGTACAGTTATCGTCCAGGTGCATGCCCAGAATTCTGATCGACTGTTTTCTTGAAATCTCTTGGCTTCCAATGCGCAATCTGTATGCCTCCTTCTCCGCCTGTTTCACCGCTGTACGCCTGCCCCCGTGAATGACCACGAATTCGGTCTTATCTGGTGCAATAGTGAGGCCGACATCGCACATGTGATCATGTATGATGTCCAGAGCCTGTTGGAGCGTGGCCTCTTGTTCACCGACGGAACCCTGGTGCGTCCACACGGTGACGTCGTCGGCATAAATGGCGTATTTAAGCCCAGCTACCGCTTCCAGCTTGCACGGGAGGCCGTGCATGGCAATGTTGAACAGGGTGGGCGCAATAACTGAGCCTTGAGGCACTCCGATGTTGTTGTGATAAATAGCACTAGTCGCCTGGCCTATGTGGACCTGATAGGTGCGGTCTTGCAAGAAGGCTGCGATGAAGTTATAAAGCCTCCCGCGTATGCGGAGCTCTCGGGTCTTGGTCAGCACGGTGTGATGCGGAACCGAATCGAAAGCCTTCCTGATGTCAACGGCGACCACGGCACGAGGCTGGTTAGAGTACTTGTCAAGCACGTCTTCTCGAAGGCGAAGTAGCACGTCTTGAGTAGACAGCCCAGATCGAAATCCATACTGCGTTGATGGCAACAGCTGGCGCTCCTCCAGATACCAGATTAATCGTGTATTTACCATGCTCTCCATAATTTTGCACACGCACGATGTTAAGGAGATTGGTCGAAGGTTGGACAGAGAAAGAGGTGGCTTGCCTGGCTTCGGGATGGGTTTTACGATTGAGAACTTCCAGGTCTCAGGTATCTCGCCACTGTCCCAGATGTGGTTTAGTTCATCAAGAAGGGCTTGCTTGTGGCTATCCGGCAGGTTTCGCAGGTGAGCAACGCATACTTTGTCGGCCCCTGGCATGCTGCGAGTGTTCGCTCGTTCGAGGGCATGGTGTAATTCTGTCATTGTGAAGGGGACGTTGTAAGCTTCCTCGTCGGCAGATGTATCGTCCCGATTGTAAGTAGTTGCAGAAGGGTGAGACGTCTGAGGGAAAAAGGCGGCGGCAGCTTCTTCGGCCAGCTCGTTTACGCTCACACCTCCGCGAAGTGCGACTCGTGCGGCACTGTTGTTCGTTTTGCGCTGTCCAAGAAGAGATCGGAGAAAAGCCCAGACTTTCGAAGTGTGCGTGTGCCCATTTATGGCCTCGCACACATCCATCCAACGCTCGGTGGCTAATGCGTTAGTGTGACTCTCGATTTTCTTCTGAACCTCGAGAAGGCGTCGCTTGAGATGTGGCGCACGACCAGACTTTTTGTATTGACGGAAAATTCGCAACCGGCGGTTCCACAGCGTCACCAAGTGTCTGTCTGGCTCCGGGTGATCTGGAGGGACGCGCAATTTCTTGGTAGATTGTTCTTTCGCTATGCACAGCTGGTGTGTGAGATTTTGAATTCCGGCGGCTGGTGGCTGTTCCATTAAAATGCACCGATACTTGTCCCAGCGCGTAATGTACGCCGTCTTCGCGTAAGACCCAGCGCTAGTTCGTTGTGGGCGTTGTCCGCCAGTGCGGAGATGGATTAGAATGGGCAGGTGGTCACTCCCTAACGTATCCTCGTAGGTTTCCCACCGGGCCAGCTTCGGATGCGACACCCACGAGAGATCCGGCGTTGTGTCAGCTTGCTTTTGTGTTTGGCCTAATCGAGTGTGCGTCAGTGGTGCGTTTAGCAACGTCAGGCCGTATGCCGTCGCGTCTGCCATGATGTGCTTGCCCCGGGCGCTGGTCTTCTCGTAACCCCAAGCAACATGCTGAGCGTTAAAATCGCCGCACATAACTG
The DNA here is from genome assembly GCF_048455015.1 of Haemaphysalis longicornis. NCBI lineage: Eukaryota > Metazoa > Arthropoda > Arachnida > Ixodida > Ixodidae > Haemaphysalis > Haemaphysalis longicornis. The sequence goes on along the minus strand of NW_027526203.1, from coordinate 336,212,495 downwards.
TAACGTCCTTCGGGTACAGCTTCTGGAAGTGCTGGACGAAGCTGAGGTCTATGTGCGATAATTGCGATTTCTTACGCGCGCCTTCTGGACATATATACACAGAAAACACCAAAATTGTTCGGTGTGGTGATATTTCGACTCGACACCCCGCTACTTCGGTGAAAGCGTTGCACCACGGATGAGTGTCGAGTTCTACGTGCGTAAACCCCCTGTGGATGAACAGTGCCGCTTTGACAGGTTGTGTGGCATCGTCGCGGGGTGCATATCCTTCGTATGACGGGATCCTCACGAGTGGTCCGTTAACCTCCTGAAGTGCAATAATAGCTGGAGTGTTTCTTCCCTGAATTAACTGAAATCTGTCGATGAAGTCGGCTTTTCTCCTCCTAAAAGACCGGCAGTTCCACTGTAATACGGTCGTCCACGGATGGTAACCCGTGAAGTTGAAGCCATTATTGCGTGTCATGATGGGTGGCTTTAGGACGCACTGCGGCTGCCGAAGGTGTAGCAAGGGAGCAGGCTTGCAAGGGGAGGATTCCCGCAATTACCAGTTTGTCCAGGATTGTTCGCACACACGTCTCGACGATATGGTCTGTTGTGACCTGGCCTTGCAGCGAAGCTTGCACCACGCTGGGTGGCGAGATCACCATGGGTGTCGCGGCGCGCTCCGCGCGACTGCTCCGTAGGCGTGCCTGGAGCTCCTTGCGCCGCGCAGCTTTCTCAGCAATGCGGGCGTTGACTTCTGCCAGTGCCCGTTCCATCTCACGCCGAATTTCTTGTACCTGGTTATGCAAGTCTCGCTCCTCTTCTCGGAGAGCCGCGATCATAGCTCCTAGATCGTCGTCTGTTGCAGGAGTCAAAGCGGGTGAATCTTGAGTGGAGGACGGTTGTACCGATCGTTGGATAGGAGGCATGATTGACGCGGTGGCAGTAGCATACGTGACCTTTTTATTGGTTGACTCTTTAGCGATTTGCGATCCGGGAGAAGCGGCGGCCCTGTCCAATTGTGAAGCAGCGGGGGCACCAACACTACGGCTCCTGCTGCGGCTGGGACTGGTTTCGGAGAGTGGCATGAAGCGATTGCCGTGGTTCCAACTGGACGAGCGACGCCTGCTTCTACGTCGATTGCGACTACGCGAGCGGCGATCTTTTGCCCGCTCCTTGCTTCGTTCTTCAAATCGGCGACGCGAGGGGCACTCGGCGTCAGTACCTAGGTGTCCAGACTGCTTGCAGTTTCGGCAGTATGGTGTCTGATCCATGCACTGGACATCAGCAGAGTGCTGCCTTCCGCATTTGGCACAGGTGCTAGGGTGCGGGCAAATGTCTTTCTTGTGTCCAAGGCCTTGACAATTGTGGCAAACCAGACTGCGCGCCTCGTACGTGGAAACCTTCGTGAGTACACTCCAGTACCTGATCGTCCGTGGCGGTCTGGTTCCCTCGAACGTCACGAGGCAGGCTCCTCGCTTCCCCATCAGCCGTGCGGCAATGATGTGGTGGCTCTCCGAGTACAGGGCTCTTCTTAGGGACTCCGCCGTCTCCGACGGGTCAACTCGGTAGATGACACCACGACACATGCCCTTTCCAGGGGTTTGGTGTGCAGTAATCGGAATCGTTTGGTTCGGCGATATTCGGATGGACGTGAGTCGCAAGAGGCCTTTGGCGTGCTGGGCGTCGTAAGTCTCGATTGTCACTGTATTCGATGCGCTGTTCGTGCGGATGGCTACGTGATGCTGAAGCTCTGACGGTGGAGCAGCTGCCATAACCGTAGTGTGAAGCAGACGCTGTGAAACGCTCGCCAGCGCAACACGCGTTGTTGGTCGAAGGGTGATTAGGTAGCTTGGAAGCTTAGAGCGAGAAATTTCTTCCGTCGGCGCTCCAGGCTCCGCCTTCCTCGCGAATCGTGGGCGACGCTTTGGTCCCTGGATAGTCCACAGGCCGAACCGTTCGTCATTATCCTGCGCTGACGGGTCTCTTGCCGACCATTCAGCCTGGTAGTCCGAGACCCGGGTGCGGTCAATGGGGCTCCTGGAGTGATGCGGTGATCTCGAAGCGAAAGAGGAGTCGGTGTCGGTGTCTTCTATTTCCATGAAGTGTCCTGCACTTCTGCGTGCGCGATGGTGCGTTGCTCGGCTTTTGCGGCGTTCTTCCCGTTGGTGATCAAGCAGGGTGTCTCGGTCGTTGGGGCTTCCTTTTCTGCGGCGCTCTCGAGAGCGCGCGCGAGGGCCGCGCAAAGCATCTCGGCCTGAGTAGTCATCCAGTGTCCTGCGGTTCTTCTCGCCTGGTTCTATCGCGTAGCAAGAAACGGGCGCGATAAGCGATTCCGGAGCGCTGGTCGTTGCATCAGACGCTGGAGCGCCGACCGTCACCGACTGAGCTGGCGGGGAAGCACGAGCGCCGGGGTCGATGACGCCGGCAGCCGCAGGTTGAGCTGGCGGTGATGCACGTGCACCGTGCTCCGCCATGCCGGCGCTCCGAAGAGCTCCCGGCGTTAGGCTTATGCAAACGGCACAGTTCGAACGAGGTTCACTCTGTAGGGCACGAAGTACTGACCGTGTCTCACTTCACCAGAGACAGCGCTTCCGTTGGCGATCCCGACGGCGTAGGTTGTGTCGCAGTTCTTGGCGTGGTGTAGACGTTCGCAGAGGTAAAGCAGACAGCCGAAAGCATACACAGCCGTTCCCTCTGGCCACCTAGCGGCCGTCCCGAGCTTGACGAATGAGTGAATCGGCGACATCGGTGCGCTCCGCGGTTATCAGGCCTAGCGCTCCGCTGCTCTTATGTGTCGTAGAAGCGATGGTCGCGGCCGTCTTTTTCTGTGATCACGCCATAAACTTGTAACATAGCAGCAGACGATGGCGTGGCGGCGGTGGCGGCAGGGAAGGTGATAACGCAAAAAAGCTTGCATTGAAGCAGAGAGCCCAGCTATGTTAATAAAAGCGATTGAAAGAAATAAATAGATACGGTAAAAAATTGTGTGATGTTCTTTCTCTCGACATCCGCCTTTCGCTCGCTTTTACTCGATCGCCTTGTTACTCGATCGTTACTCGATCGCCTTGTGGTGTTGGCGCCAAATTTGACCACCAGAAATGTGTTTTTCTTGTCAGCCTCAGCTACCGTCTTAATTTTTATAGTACATGCCAAGTGTTTTTATATCTTTCTTGCACAATATTTGATACCTTGGTAGCGATCTTTATGAGTGACTCGTCAAATTACACTGCATGTCGTCATAGCTATAGGTGCAGTACGTCACTGATTGCTTACGTCGTGCTTACGCAAAAAAACATGGGCGAAATGCCGGCAATTTGTGCAGTCGAGAATAGGGCCCCTAAGTGTAAATGCAAGTAGGGTGCCATAAGCCCGCTCTATATGGTACGAATTTACAAACGAATTCGCAGCTGCGGCGTCGCTAGTGCGGCAATATGGCGGTTTGCTGCCCAAGCTAAAACAATCCAAGCGATCTATTTTAGTTGCTGCCGAAGCTACAAAATTTCTTCCACGGGTTCAGAAGCACAGTTGGAGAAGACGATGCGAGAAGCGACTTAAGGAGAAACAAAGGGAAAATGGGCTCAAAATACAAGTACAAGTGAACACTCCTAAGATGGAGTTAGCGGTTGCACGAAAGACGTGGTCACAGCCTCTCCTAAACTTTCCTTATTTTCATGGTGGAATAGTTTACAAATGGTGGTGCCAGTATTCAGATAGTTGTGAATAGTTGTACCGAGACCACACAAACAGGTATCTGTATATTGGAATACATGCATGTCGATTTATTAATTGCACTCTTAAGGAGCATAAAAGACAGTATAATGCTGTCTCGTTAAAAGAGTAACCCTGCGAAACGTCTTGCAGGGCGCATCATGGCGCTGTTGCGCCGCGCATTTCATAAGAAAAGAGTGACGTCGCCACGAGTATTCTTGGGGACAGTCATCCTGGACCGCGCATCACGTGACTGGCGTTACTCGTTCCGTCGGTGGCTTGCAACATGCTCTCTAGAGCATGAAGTCGTTTATAACAAATTTCACTACAGGAAAGTCTGGCACTGCAATCAGGTGCCGTCATGGGACTGCTGGAAAAGATTATATTTTTACTTCACCGGCCTTTCAAGTTCCTCAGCTTCGTGATTGACAATTCTTTTCCCGACGGTGGGTCGAGTTTCTTTTCCCCCTAGCAGCACGAGGCTCCCTATCCACTACTTTGGAGCAAGCACTGCTTTCTTTCTTGAGGCGATGTGTGTTGCTTTTTTTGGGGCTGTTAATTCGCTGCAAAGAGCCATTGAAAAAAGAGCTTTGAACAGATGGAGCGAACGCAGGAGAGTCGGATCGAATTGAGCAAACTTCGACTGCATCTATGGTGGTGGAGGGGGAGCGGAAGAGACCAGAGTGGGGGGGGGGACACAAGGGGGTTTTACAGGCTCGGATGGCAGGCGACTACTGTCTTTCGATGGCATTTGCAGCAAAGGACGGAGATATAGGGCCTTTTTATTATTTCAGTTCTAAATTCAAATTATGGGAGTTTACGCGCCGCGACTGTGCACCTGGGCCACGAGGGCTCTGGATTACTTTTGAGCACCAGGGCACCTTTAACGCGCGACGAAATCTCGTCATACGATCGTCTTTTTTTTATCCTCCATATGAAAAACAGAGATCGTGAACGGGATCAAACCCACGTCCTTGGGCTCAGCAGCATAACTGAGCCACTGCAGCGGGTGCTATTTTCAGTTACTGTTGTAAGACTGACAAGGGATATACAACGACTTCCGAAGTGCGCTGGTTCGCCATGTGTATATTTGTTTACTGCCATAAAAACGTAAAGCACAATAGATATGTTTTCCATCCTGGTACATTATTTTGTTGGTGCTACGTACGTTGCTCCACATGGCATATCAGCCACAAGTAACAAAGTATCATTAACGAAACAAAACAAATGAATATATTTTTTATATATAAGACAAAAGCGTCATTTCGAATTGCAAGGAGATGCCACCTCAGTAGAGTTGTAAGTTTCTCAATAGTGAAGGGCGTGAAAAAAATTTTCCTTTCATGTTTTTTTAGAAAAATATCGAAAATAGAAAAAACACGATTCCAAACATATTAAAAGCTCGACATGCTTTTAAAGGGCTGCTGAAGAGCTTTTCAAAACATTTGTTGGTGGCATTCCTTTATAGTTTTCTTGACACTTAATCAGGAAAAGGTGTTTATTGCTTGTGAAAATACACCCAAACAGCCTTTTTTTTTCGCGAAAGCAAACGAACCCTGCCCATTGTGCGGTAAGAGCAGTGGCTGCCTTTCGAGATCGGGCCCCAGTAGGTAACGTCCTATTCGGAAGCTCCGGAGCTGCGTCGACCACTCAGCATGCAGGGCTCATTCTGTTCTCATTCAGAAACGGGTCAGAAAGTCTCCAGTAAAATTGAAGACGCACAAAATCTTCCCTTAGAATAGGGGAGCTTGAAGGAAGCACAAACTGAACAAGTCTGCTCGCGGCGAGCTTAAAAAACGAATTTTTCCCGAACGACTCATGGCCGACTTTGGATTTTGGGATGCACGGATCTTGTGCAGATATGGGATTGTCGCTTTCACTACCAGCGCGAACACACATTCCTAGCACAATTTTCAACACCCCATCAGCCCCTTTCTCGCATGTGCAACTTTCTTTTTACATTCGGGCCATAACAAGCTCTAGGGCATCACTTTGACTTTTAACCCAATCTATGACTCACGTCACTATCTCATGACTATGAGCAGGAAGCAATATTTAATTTGTCCCACGTAATTCTCCTAATCGACACCTTTAATTTGATACCTCACAAGCCCTAGTGGCTCCACTTTTACATTAACCCAATATATGACTCACGTGACTAGCTCATGACTATAACCAGGATGCAATTTCTAATTTGTCCCATGTGATTCCCCTCGTCAAGACCTTTAATTTGAAACCTCACAAGCCGAGTGGCATCAATTTGACTTTTGACCCAATCTATGACTTACGTGACCATCTCATGCCTATAGCCAGGAAGCAATATTTAATTTATTCTACGTGATTCTCCTAATCGACACCTTTAATTTGATACCTCACAAGCCCTAGTGGCACCACTTTGACTTTTAACCCTATAACGAGGACGCCACTTTTCATTTGCCCCACGTGATTTCCCTTGTTGAGACCTTTAATTTGATGCCTTAGAAGCCTTAGTGGCATCAATTTCACTTTTAACCCAATCTATGACTCCATGACTATCTCATGACTATAACCAGGAAGCAGTTTTTAATTTCTCCCACGTAATTCCCCTCATCGAGACCTTTAATTTGATACCTCACAAGCGCTAGTCGCTTCACTTTGACTTTAAACCCAATCTATGACTCACGTGACTATCTCATGACTATAACCAGGAAGCGATTTCTAATTTGTCCACCATGATTCCCCTCCGAGAGACCTTTAATTTGATACCTCACAAGCCCTAGTGGCATCACATTGATTTTTAACCCAATCTATGACTCACGTGACTATCTCATGACTATTAGCAGGAAGCAGTTTTTAATTTCTCCCACGTAATTCCCCTCATCGAGACCTTTAATTTGATACCTCAGAAGCCCTAGTCGCACCAATTTGACTTTTAACCCAATCTATGACTCACGTGACTATATCATGCCTATAGCCAGGAAGCAATATTTAATTGGTTCTACGTGATTCCCCTAATCGATACTTTTAATTTGATACCTCACAAGCCCTAGTGGCACCACTTTGACTTTTAATCCAATCTATGACTCAGGTAACTATCTCATGACTATAACGAGGACGCCACTTTTCATTTGCCCCGCGTGATTTCCCTCGTTGAGACCTTTAATTTTATGTTTTAGAAGCCCTAGTGGCATCAATTTCACTTTTAACCCAATCTATGACTCCGTGGCTATCTCATGACTATAACCAGGAAGCAGTTTTCAATTTCTCCCACGTAATTCCCCTCATCGGGACCTTTAATTTGATACCTCACAAGCCCTAGTGGCATCACATTGATTTTTAACCCAATCTATGACTCACGTGACTATCTCATGACTATAACCAGAAAGCGATTTTTAATTTGTCCCCCATGATTCCCCTCCGCGAGACCTTTAATTCGATACCTCACATGCCCTAGTCGCATAAATTTGACTTTTAACCCAATCTATGACTCACGTGACTATATCATGCCTATAGCCAGGAAGCAATATTTAATTTGTTCTACGTGATTCTCCTAAACGACACCTTTAATTTGATACCTCACAAGCTCTAGTGGCACCACTTTGACTTTTAACCCAATCTATGACTCAGGTAACTATCTCATGACTATAACGAGGACGCCACTTTTCCCCCACGTGATTTCCCTCGTTGAGAAGCCCTAGTGGCATCAATTTCACTTTTAACCCAATCTATGACTCCGTGACTATCTCATGACTATAACCAGGAAGCACTTTTTAATTTCTCCCACGTAATTCCCCTCATCGAGACCTTTAATTTGATACCTCACAAGCCCTAGTCGCATCACTTTGACTTTTAACCCAGTCTATGACTCACGTGACTATCTCATGACTATAACCAGGATGCAGTTTTAAATGCAGAGCATTTCTTAGGCTCGCCTTGTCCTGCGTCATTGATGGTGGCGCCGTCCACACGTTCACTGCGCATGCGCAACTCTCCTCCTTACACCCACAGCTCCGCGATACTACACTATAAAAAAAAGAAATAGTTAGCGGCGCCCGGTTTCGATCCCACGACTCTCTGGCCGCAACGGGAGGTACGCGGTGCCCTTCCCACTACGCTACAAATCGGGGACAGGAGAAAGTGCTACGAACGCGCCTTATGTCCTTGACTCATTCAAACTACGTCAAGAAGCTACTGATACAACGAAGGCACGCGAAGCTGAACGACAACGGTAACGACGAACTGAAAACTTTAGAGGGGGATCCTGAATTTCCCGTGGGAAAGCTGTGGCGGGAAGCGCCACGCGCCTTGCAGCTCAACCAGCCCCGTCCGCAGCGCCTCTGATGCTGATTGTGGCAGGATGCCCCTAGGGATTGGCCAACCAAAGAATTCATCACGAGATAGGCTCGCGTTCAACCACCGTTGTCATCTTCCCGTAGGGGAACCGCCGAAGAAGAAGAAGGACGAGAAGACAAAGCTGCGGATTTTTTTTCCCTTTTTCCTCAAAAATTTTTCCAACCGGTCTAAATTGTCTTTCCTAAACGTCTCGTGATTACATAAGAATTCTATTCATTTTAACCATCCTCTGTTGATTGGCCGATCCCCTGATTGGGTATGTGCCATACCTAAAGGCGCAACAACAACAACAACAACAACAAAGCTGCGAAGAGGAGGGCGTGTACATTGCTCTCAGCCGGTGCACCAATGTCAACAACCTTTACCTCACCAAAGCTGACGGAGACTACCGATTTTACCACAGAGACAACATCGACAAGAACATGATGGACGAGTTTCGGCGCCTCGAGAACCACCGCCTACTCACCGTAACACAACAGCACTTGCGTGCCTTTGCCACCGGTGTGGACCCGGACGCGGAATTCCCTCTGGCGCTAGTAAAAACCAGATAACTCAACATAACGGCAACACAATGGAACCACACTGAACCGCCACCATGCTTCGCATCCTCATCAGGGTTCCCCACGGGAAGATGGTGTAATTTTTTAATTTCTCCCACGTAATTGCCCTCATCGAGACCTTTAATTTGATACCTCACAAGCCCTAGTCGCATCACTTTGAATTTTAACCCAATCTATGACTCACGTGGCTATCTCATGACTATAACCAGAAGGCGATTTCTAATTTCTCCCCTGATTCCCCTCCGCGAGACCTTTAAATTGATACCTCACAAGCCCTAGTCGCATCACTTTGACTTTTAACCCAACCTATGACTCGCGTGACTATGTCATGACTATAACCAGGAAGCGATTTTTAATGTGTCCCCCATGATTCCCCACATCGAGACCTTTAATTTGATGCCTCACAAGCCTAGTGGCATCACATTGAGTTTTAACCCAATCTATGACTCACGTGACTATCTCATGACTATTACCAGGAAGCAGTTTTAGTTTTTAATTTCTCCCACGTGATTCCCCTCATCGAGACCTTTAATTTGATACCTCACAACCCCTATTGACATGACTTTGACTTTTAAGCCAATTTGACTAATATATAATTAACTAATTAACCTAAATTAGGTAATTAACGTTCGGGCCCTACTGCCTGGGGAAAAACTGGCGGCAAGAAAAAACAGCGCTTGCGCTCAAAAAAAAAAAAATAAATAACAACGTGGCGCTGCTGTACGTGGGCATCGCGCCCACAGCTGCGGCACGTTCTTTTTTTTTGTTTTTTTTTCGTCCATAACTTCCGTTTTCCGCCACTACGGCAAAAAAATGGCGCTAGTGTCGCGGGGCAAACTCCAGGTTCCCGTCCCTATAAGTGTGAGCTTCCTTCATTTTTTTGGACGTGATAATCATTGGAAATAAAGTTGGAGGGGCGTACGCTATGACGCATCTTTCCCGTTCCGAGCAAGTGTTGCCACGATTACGACGAACGCTGTAGCTTTTTTTTTGGCCAATCTTTCTAAGTGGGTCTGCTTGGCTTGACAAACGTGCGCCGGGGATGCTTGGCAGTCACCGCGAGGCACGCACAGATGAGCGGTCCGCATTTTCTTGTTTTTTAACTGCCCGGCGGTCGCCGTGAGGTACGCGCTTACGTGCGCTCGGCATTTTCTTGGTATTTTTAACTGCGGACACGAATCTCTAACGATTTTCTAAGCAGCTTCACTGTTAAAAGCGAAAACTTGCCCTTTTGTTTGTTTATTGTGCCGGCAACCATGTTGAATTTGTAGATTAAAAAGGATTCGAACATCTATCTTTCGTGGTGCGTTTTATTCTTCGATTTTAGCACGGTCACCGGGCATTTGTCAGAGGTGTGGCCGAGGCAGGTGACGTGCTTTAAGGCAGGGAGATGAACCAGCGTTTTGGTGTGGGATCTGTGGCTATTATTTTTACTCGCAGTAGTGTTTCCGTCTGACCTGGCTACTGTGGGCTGCATGCAGTGCACTTAAGAGGGTACGAAACATTAGCCCTGCCACAATCGAAGGTTCCGCGTATTTGAAAGGAGAAGCTAAAAGGAGTGCTTTGAGCAACAAGCGTTTTCAGCATCATAGGGCGTAGCTTGCAGGGGGATTTTTTACATGGCCCAGAGCCTAGAAATGGGTAAGTTTGGGTTTTTGAAGTTACGATGTCTTTCAGGTTTCTTGCTCGCCTGTATACAAAGCGGGGCGGTTCGGGGAGGACACGTCGCATTCCACTGCTTTCCAGAATGTTTGTGATGTTTATGCAGGATTGTTTTTTACCAGCGGAGCTGTTGTACAAGCCGTAAGTTCGGTGTTTCGGGAAAAAAAATACCAAAAAATATTCGGAGCACTCGTGAGTGCGTGCCTCGCGTCGACCGCCGAATCCCTGGCTCGCGCAGTGACTTTAGAAAAAAAAAACAACGACAACAAAAAGACTCCAGCGCTGTTGTCAAGCGCTGCCGCTCGTGTAATGCTTGGCATGATGAACACGACAATATCGATGCATATTCCGATGACTCCTACTAGCACAGTGTAAAGCAGTGGCGGAACACATAAATAAACAATTTTTGTACAAATGCGTGGTGATGTGTCCTTCAGTGCTCACGTATAAAGAAATCCTGCAGCCTGGCTATGGTTCAAGCCTTGCGCGACTTCGTGCAAGCTCCGCCAGTTGCGCAGGTGGAAGTCTACAATGCTGAGGATGACTTTGCATCTACCCCTCGCCGCGAAGAAGACGACGCGATACATATGACGACGATTGCTAGCACCGCAACTATGCAAATAAACAATGATAGTGAAACTTAACCATTTGTCCCGCAATACTCACCCACAGCCGCTTTGTCATTCAAGTCTTACGCGTGAGTGCAAGCTACCCTGAATTTTTTACTCTCGAAGCGGAAGGCCGAATATGTTAAAATCAAGTTAGTCTGAGGTTTATCAACTCCACCCTTGCTGCGGTTTATTGGTTTGCGTCTGTCCAGGGTTTTCGATTTTTCAATGGCATCGTCTTTTAGAGAATGCGTTTGAGAATTTAGTTATAAGGGCCGGCGGCTTGGCGATGTTTGTGGAGCATCACGTCCCTTTTGAGATCAAATGCAAATATAATATATATATATATATATATATATATATATATATATATATATATATATATATATATATATATATATATATATATATATATATATATATATATATATATATATATATATATATACCCACACACGTGTGTCTCTGTGTGTGTGTGTGTGTGTTATTTAGGTGGGATCGAAGGTGGCCACACATCAGACCCTGAAGTTGACTCTGCATTACATTAGCGTATAACTCATATAGCACAACACTGGGGACACAAATTTCCGAGTACAAGGCAAATTAAGCATCTTTTCAATGTTGTGTTGCTTTTGCTTTAAATATTTTGATTTTATGTGTTCAATACAGCCACCTATCTACAGCGACAACTAACAATACGGCACACCAGAGACGTGCTCTACACGGACGCCGAGAAATATCCACAGCGAAACAGCTACGCCATCAGTGTGATTAATTCCCGTGGTGAAGAGGTCACAGCAGCATCTACCCGAGCCCGCAACTCCACGGCGGCGGAGGAGCTGGCTATTGCAATAGCGATGACGACTGCGACTAAACCAGTGACAAGTGTAACAGACTCGCAACAAGCCTGCCGCAATTAAAAAAAAAGGGATCATCAGCAGCGCCGAACTGCATGGACTCAGCTCGCATCAACAGCCGCTATAAGACACCCACATCGTCGGGACGCTAGGACATGCGGCGGTACAGGGGAATCAAGTGGCCCACACCGCAGCCCACGGGCACTCCCTGCCGCCGGTTTTCCAGTCCCAGCAACTCAACGCACAGAGACAATACCTAGCACATATCGGCACCTCCTCGAAGACTACCGGAAAGAACGACAGCAATACCGTGCTCCAGATCACAAGCTCGACCGCGAACAATCTACCACCTTGCGCCGCTTACAAACCAACACGAATAAACATGGAACTTTACTGCATGCGATGCACAGCGGACTCTACCAGCGTCATTGCCAGTGCTGCAAAGGCGAACCTAACACGCTGCAACACATGGTGCTGAACTGCCACCACGCGCCCAGGCCAGCTCCCTGGCCACTACAAACACCTCAACCACCCTGGCAAGCCCTACTGTCTAACCCGACCCTAGATGTCCAGCTCTGGCTAACAACCAGGGCGGAGCGGGCAGCTGAAGATCACGGCTTTTTGGACTAAGGAAGCCGATCAGGACTGCAATGACCCTTTTTAAACAAATGTTTATTCCTCCTCACTTGTGCCATGAAACCCATAAATGAATGCATGAAACTTTATTGACACAAGGATGGCTACTCGGCCTATGTGGGGGCGGGTGGGGAGGGTGGTGTCAATTCGGGAAAACTTTACATTCTTAGATGAACGCCAGTAGCGAGAGCGAAGTCCCACAAGGAGGCGAACACCTGCTTGGCTGTGGCTGCGGGTGGGTAGAGCCAGTCCGTCAAACACGTAACGCTGCTGTGTTTGGAAGACGTGCGCTCCGCTAGCAGTCCCGGACACGTCCAAAGGAGACGTTCAATGCTCGGTGTGGCTCCTAAAGAGCACGTCACGCACGTGGGTGGTGTCATGGCCGGCGTAGGTGAATTGCTTGCGGTAGCGCCTGGGAGAACGGGTGGCCGCCCTTTTTTGGTATGTAAGAACGCCACTTGAAAAGGATGTCCTCTGTAAGCGCCGCCCTAGCACGAGCCTTGTGGATGAGAGCCTGAAGGCCACGTGGCAGTCCTGTAGGTAACGGGTAGTCATTGGCAGGGATGTGGCTGCGGAGTCGAGCTCTAGCACATCGCTGGTAGGTGGCACGGGCTTCAAAGGGGTCCAAGTTGGGGTCGTGATGAGGCAAAACTGGGTGGGAGCGGGTGGAAAGAACATCGCTCGCCAGAGCGCGCGCGGCCTCCTTGGTGGAGTTAACGCAGTGCCCTGGAACCCAGTCTAGCCGAATTTGTAGTCCTGTTGTACAATGTAGCCTTCGGGCAAGCATCTTGATGGATGCACAGATAGAATTCTGATAAGGCACCCGGCGCAATGCGCGGAATGCCTCCTGGCTGGCTGTGAAGATAGTGGCATGAGGCTGGTTGGTAGGCCAGTGAGAAATTTGAAGTTGTCGGACAGCCAGTAATATCGCTTCGAGTTGGAGGTGGGTAGAAGATGGCGCTGTTGGATATTCTTGTTGACAGGCGGCTTGAAACTGTCGGGTGAATGGCCGCTAATCCGGCAGTATTCGTGGTGGGGTCCCAAGTGGAGTCGGTATAAACAGCGCTATGTTGAAACCACTCGGTCATTTCAGCTGTGCGTCTGTGTTTGTTGGAGTGGCGAAGCGTAGGACCGGTGACTGGGAGTGGCTTTGGGTTTACGACGATGAAGTCGTCCCATGGTGGAAGCGGCAAAGGGATGGGATGTTGTGGTGCCGCGCATTGTGGCAGTAGCGCGAGTAGCGCACGGCCGGCGAGAGTGGATGCTCGTCGGAAGTCGTGGCCTTCCTGACGGGTTCGGATGATTTCTGTGAGAGGGGGGAGTTGAGCGTGCTTGTAGAGCTCCTCGAGTTTGGCATGTTTGAAACCCGTTTGAAACCCATAAACAAGACACAACAATACCCATAAATAAACAGTCATTTATGAATTTTTTAGTAAAAAACCTGAAAATTGCGTTTTTTGTGCGTGTGTGCGCGCACTAAGAGACAGGCTCTGCGTTAGAAAGATTAACCTCCATACGTTTACATAGGGTTATCACGGCAGCCGATATTTCAGCAATAATCAAGTGGAGTAACTTCATTCACATCGCTGTTTTGTCGAAATTGCAGCACAACGTTTTCTCTCCCCTTTTCACTATTCTAAGGCCCAACGACGCTAATATTACTTCCTAACTTGAACGTAAATGACACCTGATTGCTATCTTCCTGCCTAGGAAATGACGAGACGCCCTTCGTACATTGATCCCTATAGGGTTCTCCGTCGCGTCGATGGAGAGCGGCTAGTTAGCCGCCCACGCTCGCAGGAAAATTGCTACGGAACGCTGGGCCGGGAACGAGCAGCTACGTCGCCTTCGGCCCAAGTAGTGTCGAGTTAATGGTGCCACTTCAAACTGCCACCGCGTCATAGTGCAGAGAACAAGATCGCTCGCATGAGCGCATCGGTGGGTGAAGAGAGAGAAAGATGCCAGAAGCGATCCTCATAAATAAGGGCCTGCTACGAAGTCATTATGTGTATTTTGCACCAGACGCGACAACTCTGCGGACGCTGCAGCGCAAGCCCGGGAGCGACTTTAGAGTTCAGCCCGAAGCAAGCAAAAGAGGGAGAAGCAATGAAAGAAAAAGAGAGCGGCTGGCTCCCCACGCGAGCCGACGCAGAGCCCACAGACATCCCTAATGGACTTCCGCAATCAGGCTCCTTGTAATGGCACGCTTCATGGTTCCCGCAAAGGCCGCAGTTTGTAGCGCACACCTCCTAATGCATCACGTACAACACGTGGCCACAGGACCCGAGGCAATGCCGCATCCCGGTGGCTTGACTGTTACGTTTCTCTTTACAGATCGTTGCTTTTCTGTGTAGTGGTAAACAGGAAAAAATATAGTGCACCCAAGACGAGTGCGTGTGCTGCGGATAGCGCAAAAAATTATTGTCATCTCGGAAGAGAAAATTATTCCCCAAATTACGGTGTAGTGGGGATCATTTAGCAACTCCCAACCATTGTGAAGAATGGAAGCCGGGAACTCTGAAAAGGCTAAGGTGGATTGAAGCTTCGCGAGTTTGTAGTTCACAATGGAACAAAGCCGGGACACGGGCTGCGCACAGAGAAGATATGTTACAAAGGACAATAATGTCTCTTGTGCTCTCCACTCCTTTGTGTCGCTTTCTTGTCCTGGTTTCTATTAGTGATAAAAGGGTCTTCGCTTGGGAAGTGACTCTGCGTCCGTTGCGGGGAAGGCCTAGCAAAAATTATAGAGCGGCGGTGTCTTAACTACGTGAATTTGAAGCTTCAGCATGGATAGTTACCCCGCCGTGAAACATCAGCTCGGGAATCGCGCTCATCATATTGCTACGCGCGATTACGATCGTCCAAAGTGCAAAAAAAAAAAAGAAGGAAAGACAACACGCTGCACGTAGACGCACTTCCACCCACTGCTTCCAGACGGATAGAAATGAGTGTTTCTTAGTTTTTATTAAGTGTGTAATGATGGCCATTTAAACGTGGCTGCAGAGTTTTGAAGAACAGGGGTTAGATCTCAGCCGTACTGTATGCTGAATTCGCATCTTATATTTGCGACATCGTTTTATGATCCATACGCCGGGCCATTATGCGCTATCGAAGAGGTAAAAATCCACAAAAAAGAGCCAACTAGAATCTCAACCTCTTCGAATTCAGTTGCGTAACTTCGGCTTACGGTGGTATTCTTGCTCACACTTCAGGACAAGCTACCGGACAGCTTCCTCATAGTATGATCCACTGCCGAGTCGTAACCCTCCGAGTTTCGGCGGCGGAAGGTTGTGCTTTCGTCCGGCACCACCGCTGTCGTGTTTGGAGGCGCGCTCATTGTGGTGGAATCATGTTACCTTCATATAAACCCCGCTCTGCGAATGAAATGGGGCGACCGAAGACGACGCCCGAGCAAGAAGAGCGTACAGGGTACGCCAACGTGTTCGAAATCTCCAAAAGCGTCCACAAATCTCCAAGAACCGATTAACGGTGAGAACCCGGCTGAAAAGGGTTACTTGGCGGACACAGCGACGCCTCTACGTGAAATTGTTCGAGCCTGTGAACCTCACCGTGCAGGTGTGCATGCCGACGTAGCTAATTCGGCAATAAGTCGTAAAATAGCACAGCCGCAAGATCGCTATTCGTAAGTTAGAAAATCCCACTGTCGTCAAATCGCAACTGTAGTCGTCGGTCGGGATATCGCACAGCAGCATGAATACGACAGATTTTCGATAGTAAAATTGGACCTGCCAGCCTCCCCCATCGGTGATTTCGGAACACCTTATTTTGCACCTCGTTGCGTGATCGCCCCCACATTTTAATGCGCAAGCATTATTTGCCGAGTACCCCGATGCGAACAGCATAATGTTTTTTTTTATCTGCAGAAACATGCGCAATTGGTGAAGTTATTGCATTGAAGTGTTTTTGGAGTAAGTGTTATTGTAAAAAAAATGAAGGGCACCTAAGCACTCCTTCATCTGTAGGGAATGCGTAAGCACTAGTGTTGAACTGTGGAAAGGATATTTCGATATTGTGTGCACCCTCACGTTGCATGGAATGCCGTCGTGGCGTGTTTGATTCGCCTTTTAAATGGTGCTGCTTGCGTGCACTGTTTAGACAGTGCCGTACGATCGCAGCTTTTTCGCAACTGCGGATGAGGTATTACGCCCCGCAGACCATCGCTGTAGCTTCAACTTCTTTGCTGTCGCACCTCCTAGGTGTCTCTTCCCGTCGTCTCCGCTCTCAGATTCCACGTCAAACGTTCCAGGTCTGGCGCTTGATCCTGTCAATTAAAAAAAAAAATTGTTGTTCATTACCGATTCCCGGAAAAGCCCTGGTTGTAATTTGGAGTGCGAAAAATTTTTCTTCAACGCAACATCCCTTTAAATATGCGGCGCCTGTGAAAACTGCGCCAACTTAGTATATTCATTTAAAATATTCGGGATAAGATGGAAAGGTAAAACTTCGGTTGTGGCACGTGCGTTTCCTGGTCTCTTCAGTCAATTCCAATTGAATGTCATTAAAGGTATGTTACCCTCGTTTTTGGTGGAAGAATGAAGCTAAAATGTTGCTTTTTCTGCAATTTAATAAAAATACCTCTTGTAATGTGGAGCGAACCAAACATGTTTTTGAAGTGAGACCCTTTGATGTAAATTGGCTCAAAAACATTTTCGGAGCATTCAAGTGAAGCAGTTTTTGGAAAATAGACTCTAAAATGTGCAAAAAAGCATTTTTGTCGTACATTCAGACGCACATTTGGCCTTGTGGCAATCCCAGTAAATATATCTGGGCTACCTAGTTTGGTAGGCATTATGTTCGACTTTAACGAAGGGAGAAGTTTTTTTTTTTGAAGATTGGTTTTTCCCGCCTATGGCTGCTTCCCTACCAACTGCACCGTCAACGATAATTTTTATGGGCATGCTGCGAGCGCTCCGGCTCAAGCAGGAATCCTGCCCTTTACCAAGTGCGGTTGTAGGAATACAATATCAAAAGCTGAAACTGCTGCCGCTTCTGCAGGTATCACATCTGTTGCCGTATCAAAGCGCAATACAGTAGCCGACCGTTTTGTCGGACTCCAAAAATTCGGGCTTGGTGGATATTCTGATATTCCGGATTTCCCCGAGGAGGCGCCAGTTGTCCCATGGATGGGAGTAATGTACGCAAACAACGGATATTTAGGACAAAATAAAGCTGAAAGTTCGATTTTCTGGACAAAATATTTCGCGACAGCACCACGTTGCTACTCTAGGACGACGCCATTTTGAATCCTAAGCAACCTGGCTAGCTTCGGATTAGATCCAGATTAGCTTGCCTCCCACCGGGTTAACAAACTTTGATCTTGGAGGCCATACGTTTGCATATAGTCTACGGCGGAAGCCATCTCGAAAGGCGGAATGGAGTCATACGCGGCGAGTTTTTTTAGAGACCACTTTTTTTAGGCACCAGGTGATCCTGACTGTAAGCAACATCATCACCAGGTTTGTCCTATGTCGCGTGTCGTGCACGTTGTTGTCGTGCCTGGATTTGTTTAAGTTCAGCACCAAGAGGTGATGGGAACGAGCTTTAGGACAGAGCATCTGTGCCCAGCTCACCTACGGCGATGACGGGTCTCTTCGCCTTAAGGTGCTCCGCCGCCTTCCTCGGGACTTCAAGCGTGACCGAGATCTCAAAGTGACCCGCCGCGGTGGTTCAGTGGCTAAAGCGTTGCGCTGGTGATCACGAGGTCGCAGGTTTGAATCCCCGCCACGGCGGCAGCCTTTCTGATGGAGGTGAAAAGCAAAAACGCCCGTGTGTACGAGATTTTGGCGCACGTTAAAGATCCCCAGGTGGTCGAAATTAATCCGGAGCCCTGCACTACGGCGCGCCTCATCGCCTGCGTTGCGTCGGCGCGTTAAACCTTCCAATCAATCAATCAGATCAAAAATTGCGGCGCCCCTTGCCCTGGGACAGGCATCGATGGCTCCGAGATCTGGATTGGGATCGGGATGGGGATGAGTGGTCACCCTTCTGGCGAGGGGGCGCTCTCGACCTTCACTCGGTGTTAGGCTTCCCCAGTTTCCTCTGGCTGACGGGGGGCAAGAAGGGCTTGGGCCAGGTCTTACTAGCCTTCGGGGGGTCGCCGCCGCATAGGGCGCATTTTGGTTAGCACTCGTGAGGTTCCGAGGTGAGTCGGGTTCCACAGTCCTTGCAACAGCAGGCGGATGAGGGCATATGTCCATGCGGTGGCCTGTTTTGTGACGTACGCTGCAGTGCGCGACGGTGCGTTTGTAGAGGTAACATCTCGTCCCACTCCACCAACGTATATTGTGAAAGGCACTTTCTTGCCCATGAAGGTGATGAGGATGGTGCTTGAGTCCCCAAGACGGCGGCACGGGAGGGTTTCATATCCCGGGGCTGCGCCTCCATTATTTCTTCAGGGGTGGCTTCCTTGTGAATATTGGGTATCACGCCCTTACAGGAGTTGTCGGGGTAGATGCCATGCGACGCAGTGGCATAGGTGGTTTCCCCAATAGTCAGCTTCTTTATTTTGCTCAGCGCCGAGTTTGCGGACTGGTAAGGTGTGCCTGCTACAAGGATGTTCTGGTCCTCATTGACGCGAATTTTCATGGCTGAATCTTGGGAGCGTAGCTTGGCTTTTCGCAGTATGCAAGTTGAAAGAACCATCGGGCTCACCTTGCTCAGCACGAGACCATTGGGAGGTCGGGTAGCCAATTTGAAGTCGTCAGACGGGAGAGGTGGAGGTTTCGGCTTGCGCGCCTGGCGGCTTGGTCGTACAGCCGACTTTGGCGGCGTTACGTTTTGGGTGCGGGCTGCGAGGCTTGCTGACCTCTTGCGGCGAATGGCTCGGTTGGTGTATTGAATCCAAGGTCCCGTGTCGCTTTCGTCCTCTTCTGTGGCATTTGGAAGGTCCTGCGGCGTGCGCACGTCCATTGGTTCGCCGTCAGCGTTGCCGGGTCGCGGCGGGTATGGTTGAATGACGCTAGACAGAGTGGCCACGGATCCATAATGCCTGATTCGTGGCTAGGCCCTTCCAGCGGCGTTAGGGTTAGCGGAAAATCTCCACCTCGCAACTCACAGTGGCCGCAAACAAAGTTTTTGCACTTACGGCCAAAAGTTCATTGTTCAGGGAGCCGATGTAGCTACCATCTCAAAGCCTCAAATGCTGATGATCTCCTTTTGGGATAAATGTGAAAGCCTTCCGACAAAACGATCCGGTCCCGCCAGTCATGCACGAGGGAGACGACGATAAAGAAGGATATGGCGATGACTACTACTACCCCAGTTTTCCCATTGTGCCACCAAGAAAAACCCACCCTCTACCACACCACATGGGAATGCCAAAGCACAACGGCTGTCTCCAAAATCAGAAACCCTAATGCAGAGCAATGGGAGGCACTGCTGGCCAGCGCCTACTGTGAAGACCAGATCGGTCTGATTTAGCGACCACGCAAAGCAGCAGAGGCCGTTGGAGCCCTGGACCAACGGCACCACTCTTGCTGACCCCGTCGGGAACTGTCGCACGGGGCACAAGCCCTCGGCGGAGTGCCGGCCAACCACTAAAAATATAAATAAACATTTTCCCTCTCTCCCTCCAGTGAAAAGCGATGTCGGAACAAGGAAATAACTACAAACCTTATGGAGTGCGTGGTGGTGTGTCCTTCAGTGCTTAAGAGAAACAAACCTTGCAGCTCCGATATTGTTCCAGATTTGTGCGACTTAGTGCAAGCTTCGCCAATTTATTTCTCTAAAGCCACTGCGCGTACCGGGGACGCTCGGCGGTCGCCGAGAGGCACGCGCACACGCGCGCTCGGCATTTTCTCGGTATTGGTAACGCGTTACGCGTCACACATTACGGCCAGCTACGACTGCAGCTCCTCTGTTAAAGCAATTTCTCCCCGCTGCAGTCACCTTGCGAAGCCGTTATAGCGGAATTGTAAGGGCAGGGAAAACGGAATATACTTGCAGAGCTAGAACAATGGGAGAGACATACGCCGAGGGCCGTAATGTCGATATGCTGCTTTGAACTCCTCCAGACGCTGTGGTGAGGGCTGTGCCTAGTTTGTGGGTTTGGCTGAAACCATGACAAAATGAGAACAGCAGCCTATTGCAAGGACAACTTTGCATCGTTATGCATGGGTTGATTGTTTCGAGCTCCGTAACTCTCTTTTGACACGGTTCTAGCTTCAACCAGTTGCTGCCTCCAATATTTTTATAGTAGCCCTTTCGCGTGCGATGCGCGTGAAATCAACTTTAATGAGCCGTTTGGGTTAGGAACACGCATGCTTCATCGCATTTACGTTACCTGTTACTGCAACTCCGTCCTCGAAACAAATGAATAAATTACCCCTTCAAATATTGCAAACTTTTAGTCGATCGTTCCCTTGCAATGCTTTCCACTACCAGAGCTCGAACGTGACCATTAAACAATTACTTTTATGCGCAATAGTTAGTTATTCAAGTGCCGTGAAAATTGCTTTTGTGCTCTGAGGGAGATCTTTTTCGTACTAAATGATACGATCAGTTTCTTATTCTAACTTTCGGCCATTTAACCATAGCGCTTAGCGAGCACGCTTTAAAAATTCGTAGGGCACCTGTAATGTTCACACTGGGGTAAAATTGCAAGAAGATATCTTATTCAGATTCACAAAGTCCCCTACGCAAAAGCAAAAGTATAGCCACACGAGGTGAAGTTATTAGTGAGATTATTTCTCGATTCAAAATCAATGGCCAGCCATCCGCTTTCACCTCGTGTTCTGAGGGCTTACTAACCTGAATGTTTGATCGCTGGAATGCATGCAGGCACGCCTAAAGCGCTTTGTTCACATCGGTATAATCCCCTTGCTCAAAGCGCGAACAGCTATATTGAATTCTATTCTGGTGCCGGCAGGCGATCGCTTGAATATTTTATCCAGCTTAAACTACCGGTTCTTTTACCCACGTTCATTTTTATACTAGCTTTTCTTTTTGGTATTTCGCTGAGACTGGGACACGCTAAGGCGATTACATGTTTGAATATTGTGGAAATTAGAGGCCACTTTCAAAGCAAGAGGATGAGGAGGATGAATAAATCGGTATTTAACGAACTTTGGTTCTGTTATTAGGGCACCCACCCGGTAGGGGGCGCCTCTAGTTCCGGATGCCGTGACATTTTCTAGCAGTTCGGGTTCTCTTCATCAGGTTACCCTGGATCACGGAGCATGAATATACAGGAGGCGAAACAGCCCATTGCGGCAAGTGCTGGCGAGCGACCAGATAATGTCGTAATGAAAACCAAGGCGGACTGCCAAGCTTCGTAGCTGCGACGGCGAAGGAGAGGGTAGCGGCACCTGATGGACGAAATGATAGCGGCTGCAATTAATTCCGTGACTGCGCAGTGCTATGCCGATCGCGGTGGCCGCGCAGTTTCTTCACCCGTGGCAGATGCCGCTAGCTTAACCTCTGCTGAGCACTTGTGACATGATCTGGCCGCGCTTGGAAGCTTCGTTTCCCCTCCTATTTTATTCTTGCTCCGTGCCCTGGGTCCAAGGGTTCGGACTTCTCAGGCTAGCGGCCCACTGATAGTAAGATGGGAAGGGGTCGGGAGTGGGTTTAGAATTTGTTGCCACTGTCATACCTGACGGCACAGGGGCCCGGCCAAGGGGCAGAAATTACAAGTGGCGGCGTATTTGGTAGCTTAGGGGTTACGAAAAAGAGTGCGATGGGGTTATGAGTTGGTCTGCGATATTCAGAGGGTGGTAGTGTCTTTTCTGGGTAGCTGAGGATTAGGAACCAGAAATTGAGAAAAAAATGATGACACCGGACACCGAAATTATGTTTCTTTTTATTCGTGCCTCCAAAGATTCACAGTAATAAAAAAATTGGCGCAGCTTGCTGTAGTGGGGCAAGGCTGGAGAAACAGCCGAGCTGGCGGCCCCTCTCCCTTCGTCGGAGACCTGGCTGTTACACCTCACATGAATTTTCGAACTTGCCGCTGTAAGTTCTCCAAGATTGGCAGGCCCGGATCGTTTTGTCCTCAGGCTTTCAGATCTCTGCCAAAGTGGACCGCGCTAGAACCAGCTGCAACCGGCCTCGTGAACTCGGCGTCTGCACCACGAACTCCGCGTCTGTGCTCCTCACTTCAGGCGAAAACGCACGTGAACTGGCGAGGAGAACAGCACGCGAGAGATCACGCCACGAACGCCAGCGGAGCCAGCTCGCGAAGAACGTGCCTCACCCAGCCAACGCTGCCAGCCGCGGCGTAGCTGCACACTGCATCCACTTTGAGCCGTCCACTAAGGCGCGCTACCCCACGCCCCTTCTTCGGGTGGCGCTGCAGGAGGAAGCGTTGAAGGCTCGTCGTCGGCCCTCCTCGCCCCTCTCCCACTGGCTTCCGCACCCTGGCCCAGTGGGGCCACGAGCCGCCGCGCGCCGTCGGTCGCCACTCGCACCACCTCCGCTGCCTCCACTCCGGTCGCCGCGCAAGATGGCGGTGCTCAGGACAAAAAGAAACCGCCTAGCGGGCCGCTTACCATGGAGATCGCTACCTGTGACGTCCCTTCTGGTGGCTCCTCGGCCTCGCAACTTGGTCCCGAGCAACGCGAGGGCCCGTGAACCCCCAAACAGTGCAAGGCGAGGCAGCGGAAGGCCAGGAAACTTGCCGTGCGGCTCCCCATCGTGCAGCCGGCCGCAGGCACCTGCCTGTTCCGTCCGGCGAACCGAGCTGCCACCTTCCTCACTGCATCGAAGGAGGTCATCGCTCGTGAGCTCGCCGCCACTCCTGGTGTCTCCCAAGGGAGGGTGAATACCCGACTGAATGTGGTTGCGGTCGACGCCGAGACGGACGAGTGCCTGGCTGCCCTCCTGGCCACTCAGAGGGTGGCTGGCATTGCTATTCGCGCCGGACGTCCCGCCAGTCGGGGTACTAGCCGCGGACTTGTTTTTGGCGTGGACCCTCAACTCACCGTCGAGGAGATACAGGCGAACATTTACTGTGAGGTAGCGGTTAGTGGTGGGGCACGAAAGGCTGATGGGTCTGTGGTACTCACGTTTGCTGCCCCTTGCCCTCCCCCGTTTGTGGCTGTGTACAAGTTGCTGCTGACTGTGCGGGGATATCGGCCGCGGCCCACGCAGTGTGAGCGCTGTGGTCGCCTGGACCACGTGACTGCCTGCTGCAGGGACAAACAGAGGTGTGCTCGCTGCGGTGGAGGCCACACCGCACAGCAGTGCCCTGCCTCTACCCCCCGCTGCACCAACTGCCGTGGCTCCCACCCAGTCACCGACCCCCGCTGTCTCCGCTGGCAGCACGAACGCAAGATTGTCACAGCTATGGCACGTGCACCGCAACAAGTGACCCGAGCTGAGGCCGCAGCGTCGGTCCGAACTCAGCAGCGACCAAGCTACGCGGAGGTGGCGAGGCGATGCTCCAGCCAGCAGCAGGCCAGCCGCCAGCTGCAGCAGCCTCTCGCCACCCAGGGATGTCCGCAGCAGCAACCTGGAGCTACCCAGGGGCGCCAACAGCAGCCATGCCAGCCAGCGAGGCGCCCATGTTCCCAGCCGCCTGCACAGCCAGTGGTGGAGCAGCTGCCCGCGACCTCAGCTGCAACCCGTCAAGACCAGCTGGCGCCCGCCCTGCTGGCCCTGGTGCACAGCCTGGTGGGTCGCCTGCCTGCTGATAACCCCGCACGCCAGGCGGCCACTGCCGCCCTGGCACACCTGAGCCTCCCCGCCCCCAAGCATGGCTAACAGATTCTGCAGGACAGGCCAGCGGCCGCACATCCTGCAGTGGAACTGCAACCACCTGGGGCCACGCCATGTGGAGCTGGCGGAGCAGCTGCTGCGGGAGCACTACGATGTGCTGGCGCTGCAGGAGACTGTCTGTGGCAGCTCCCTGCGCCTGCCGGGGTACGTGTGCCACGCCAGCGCAACTAGCTGCACCCTACGCTCCTGCACCAGCCATCCGTGCCAAGACGCCAGCCACCCACCAGGAAAGTCCCAGGCAGCCGTCTACGTAAGGGCCGTGCTCAACAGTGCTCCAGTGGACCTGACCTCGGTCGTGGATGGCCCCATGGAATGTGCCGCCGTCACGGTGCGCATGGGTTTCACGGACACCACTGTGGCCAGCGTCTACGTTCGGCACTGCCTGACCTGGAGGTCCTGAGACTCCGGGCCAGGCGCAACCAGCTGCAACGGCGGGCCATCCGGAGCAGGCGTCTGGAAGACTGGACAGCGTACCGGCAGGTGGATGCGCAGTGCAGAAGGAGAGCCAAGCAGCGGTGGAGGCAGAGCTGGGAGTCGCTCTGCTCCTCCACGGACTCGCGTAGGGATCCAGCCAAAGCCTGGAGAGTCTTCCGGGCCTTGTTTCAGCCTGCTGTCACCCACCGGCAGCCTCTGCTGGCCTCCGCCATTTCCTTGGGCATCACCGAGGAGGCCTTGGCAGAGCGGCTAGCCGACCAGTTCACTCCGGCTTCACCTGCAACTGCGGCCCAGCTACACCTGCGGCCGGAGTCCCCCCAGGACCCGCAGGTGGTGGCCATTTGCGGTGCCGACATCACATTCCGAGAGCTGCGAGCAGCCTTGGATCGATGCGCCAAGCGGCGGAGCGCCCCTGGCATTGACGGGGTGATGTATCAGATGCTCCGGAGCCTGGATGTCACCCAGCTGGAGCCGCTTCTGCAGCTCATCAGCCGAGTATGGAGGGAGGGAAGCCTTCCGCCTTCTTGGCGGGTCGCACTTGTCAGGCCGATGCTGAAGGTCGGTAAGCCGCCCACCGAGCCTGCATCGTGCCGGCCGGTTTCCCTGACGTCCGCAGCAGGGAAGATGAGGGAGAGCACTGTCCTGGCCCGCCTCCAGTGGGTTGCTGATCGTCGGGGCGTCTTCCAGGAGCAGCAAAGTGGCTTCAGGCGCCACCGCTGCACGGCGGACTCACTGGGGGATGTGGTGTCTATGCTACAGCAGGCCCGCCATGACAAGGAGGTGGCCTTCTTGCTCCTGCTGGACATGAAGTCGGCCTTCGGCTCCGTCCCCCACACGGCCATCCTGGATGCTCTCGACAGCATGGGCGTTGAGGGGTACTTCCGGAGTTACGTGAAGGAGTTCCTGGCCAACCGGACCCTTCGAGTCAAGGTTGGCCGAGCAACCAGCAGCCCACGTGACGTCAGCTCTGGGGTTCCCCAGGGGAGTGTGCTCAGCCAATTCCTCTTCATCCTCGTCCTGGCTCCACTCCCGGACAGCATCCCGGCTGGGCTTGCCTTTCCAGTGGCCATGGCAGTCTATGCCGACGACATCGCCATCTGGGCACACGGACCAACCAGACTACTCTCCAAGGTGAAGGCGTGCCTTCAAGGGGTGCTGTGGGCAGTCGTCGCCTTCCTGAATAGCCGTGGCCTGCAGCTGTCCGAGTCGAAAACGCAGGCCTTGGTCTTCCACCCGAGGGGCAGCAGGGCACGCAGGTCGACACCTCTGCTCCCGTTGAATGGCCAGTCCCTTCCGTGGTGCACCACGGCTAAGTATCTGGGGCTCCTGGTCGACTGCCAGTTGTCATGGATACCTGCTTTGAAGGCGCTCCGGCAACGCACAATGAGGGTCCACCAGGGCGTGCGGAGGTTGTTGGCGCATGGTCAGGGCTGCACACACACCGTGGCCCTGTGGGTGTTCCACGGCATGGCGTCGTCCGCGGTCCGCTATGCTCTGCCTCTGGTGCAACTCAGGCCGCGCCGGTGGGAGGAGCTGGAGGTGGATCAGCGCCGGGCTATCCGCCTTTGCCTGGGCCTTCCGAGCACATCCCCGGTGGCGGCGACGTACACGGAGGCAGGTTCCTGGCCTATCCAGATGCGGGCACTGCAAGTGGGGCTCCACCACATCCACCGCCTGCAGGGCACACCGGACGGCGCGGCACTCCTCCAGCGCTACCGCAGCCGGCCCAACCGCATGGGCATGCTGCTTAGTACCTACGGGAGCCATATCGAGCTTCCGCATCGGCCCCGCCTGGAGCCACCACCACCAGGCACGGGGCAGGCTCTACGCATCGCCACCACATTGCCGGGGGTTCGTGGCAAGAGGTCCACTCCGCCCCAGGCCACCTACCAAGAGGTGGCCGCCCTGCTACAGGATGACGCTGCCGTACTTCTGCAGGTGTACACGGATGGCTCCATGCAACAGTTGACGGGCAGAGCTGGAGCTGCCTGTACGGCCCTGGAACTTGGCACCAGCCGGTTGTGCAGCCTCCCCTTCCCGGCCACATCCACCTACGCAGAGCTGGCTGGACTCCACTTGGCCGCGGATCTTCTTCTAGAGCAGGGGGCCCATGACTGGGGGTCTATCATCCTGACTGACGCTCGGTCTGCCCTCCTCCGTCTAAGAGCTGCCGACCAGCCAGCCAGCTCCAGCGGCTATGTGGTGCGGTCGCTGGCGGCCAAGCTCTATGCAGTGGAGTCCCAGGGGTGTCCACTGCGACTTCACTGGCTACCATCGCATGTGGGCATCACGGGCAACGAGGTTGCAGACGCCCTGGCCAAGGGCGCTGCTCGCCAGGCAGGGGTACCAGCCTCTCAGGATGTGGTGTCATTCGACGCTGCAAGGACTATCCTGGCCCGAGTGGTGGAAGGTCAACATCCAGATGCTCGAGTGGTCAGTCGTCAGGCCCCACGGGTCCTGCCCGGCCGCATCAGTGGAGACGCCCGGTCGCTCCTGCTTCGCCTGCGGCTTAATTGCTGCAACGTGGGAGCCCGCCTGCACCACCAGGGCCGCCGGGCGTCCCCCACCTGCGCCGACTGCCCAGAGCCCGAGACGCTCGAGCACTTTCTGTGCTCTTGCCGCCAGTACGACACCGCGAGAAAGGAACTCTGGACCGCATTCCAGCGACTCGGGGTACCAAGCCACAAGCTGGAAGACTTCCTGTTCCCCACGGGATCGGACGCTTTGCGACGGGAGGTCTTCCAGCACCTACTCAACTTCTAGTTGTGACCGGACTAGTTCAGCGCTTGTAGCCGTCGCGCCTTGGACGAAACGAACGCTACATAGACTGTGCCCCACTCTCTTCCTTCCTTCCTCTTTCTCTCTTCCTATCCTTTGAAACCCCCTTCCCTTCCCTGGACTGGGTTGTATGAGGGTGAACTCCCAGACTGAGTTCAACAATATCCCCAGCTCTTTTAAATGCAGAGCATTTCAGTAACTCACGATGTCACCCGCGTTGTCCCGTCGTAGTCCGCACCGTCGTTGTCCGCACCCCTCCCCCTACACTATATAACAGAAAATACTATCCGGCGCCTGGTTTCGATCCCTCGACCCTGCGGGCGGAACGCAATGTACATGGTGCTCTACCCACTGCGCCACAAAGCCGACACAGAATGGGACGCTACGAACGCGCCTTATATCGTTGACTCATTCAAATTACTGCTGACGAGCGCTCTCTCGTCAGCAGTTGCCACAAGTGCAACAACATTAACGTAACGCAAACTACTTAACGTCGTGCGCCCCCGGAAATGCTCTGCATTTGATCGTGCCCCTCGCGAGGGGTATGTTTCCTTCGCGAGCTTCCCACAGCGCATCGCGTCTTGGCCGCGACGAATTGCCCAATTGGCGACCCGCGGCGCCATCGCCCGGCGGGCCGTCCGCACCCCTCAACGGCTTATAGAGCGCGCGGCGTACAGTGCAGTGCGGAAGGAGTCGTCTCGAGTGTCGGCAGATGAGATCTTGCGCAGCCCTGCGAGTGCCGAGTGATTAGATGGGTGTAGCCGCGGCGCTGTTGTTCCCTTCCTTTCTTTCTTAATAAATCACCACCACCACCCCCACGAACGCTAGGCAGAGTGTTCTCGAAGGTAGAGCTGGCCGACACCGAGCGCTCCTAACGAGGCGCGTGCGCTCGGTCTTTCTTTCTTTATAATTTTTCATGGTGTCATTTAACAGCGGAACTAAACGCTTAAACAGCTCTGCTGTTAAAATAGCTACAGTAGTGCCGGGGTGGATTATGTTGTGGTTCAGAGCATACAGAACCTCTATATGTATATAATCTCCGCAGAGGAATCTTTTAAGTGAAATAATCATAGGTCGCGATTCCAGGACGTGTGCCTGCGAAGCTATAGATACAGCTATGGAAATGTAGACAAGTAGGGGCAGGCCAGAATCGCGTCACATCGTGAGAAAGCCTTGTACAAAACATGCCATTGATGCACACTGGCTTTGGTAGGGCACCCATTGGTCGATTAATCAAACTCTGAGAAGCAAGAACGCTCGCGATTAGGATTTCTTTGGAGTGTTTTGCGCACACTTAAGTGTTTAAAAACCCGTATAGACAGAGTGTAATCAGCTAAATCACAAAATACGCGCCCCTCAAAAAGATTAGAAACAGATACAGCACCCGCCCTTGTGGCTTGGTGACCCCGCCATGCAAGCTGACACGCCAAGCACGTTCGCTTGCGTGAGAACTCATACAGGTCGGTGAGTTTTATTGAATTTCCCCTTTTCATTAAGCAATGCGCACCGAGCGCTGCCAATAGCGTTTGAGCTTGTACAGCGCGCAAAGTCTACTGAATTGTTGCGCTTTGTATGCATTTCCAAATTTACCTTGAAACAGTTACTCAAAGCAATTTGCTCTCCACTTCGAACCAATAAGCCGCTGTTCGCACGTGCCGTCTCTCAAGTAGAACCAGCAATTCGTCATGCTAGTTCCCTTCCTTTTTATTTTTATTGGGATCCCAATTCGCTCTATTGAATCGCGCTTCACGCCGGACGAGAACCAGCTGCAGTTAAGCCTGCGCCGCGGCGCGTCACTTTCATACAACGAAAGGAGTCATGTTTGAATGTCGGAAGTAGATTTTTTAAAACCTTTGTAGCTTAAGAAGAACGAATGAATGAAATACCTTATCGAAGCAGGAGGCCAGCGTCGCTAAGGGGGGGGGGGGGGGGGGCAGGGAGGGAGGGGATAAAGATATGATGTATTAGTCAAAGAAGAAAAAAAAACAAGCTGAAAGAAACTTAACCCACGAATTCGATTTCTTGGCCGCGTAAAATAATTGTCCGCAGTCCCCGGCTCCAGGAGTTCCGAGAATAATTCGTTCGCTATCAGCTTTATTTAGCGCTCTGCTAGCCGCTGTAATATGGCTCTAATCACCGACGCGTATTTTGAGATACCATCACCGATGAGTGGATATTTCTGAATACGTGTCTGTTCAGCCTGATACCTGCCACCACGTCTTCCGCTATCATGCGTAACCCTTGCAACGAGGGATAATGTGGTTACTAACCGAATGAGGTAAACCAGCGCTAGGTGCAGGGAACGAATGCCTTGTGGGAAAGAGGGTCTTTCCTAGTCGAGCGCGCCCACTGTGGAACGGAACTTGCAGCTGAATTGCATGTTTGTCCGGTCAGGAACTTAGCCCCCCCCCCCCCCCCCCCCGAGAAGAGAGCTGCGCTAAACCAAATGAAACAGAAAAAGGCAGATGGGACGAGCACTGGATAATTATGACAGCGCCCGTCCAGCCTAGTTTAGCGCTCCATTTTGTTCAAAGAAGAAACATGTAGTTCCTGCTAATTCCGGGGGCAGGTTTTAAGGTAATTTCATATGGGGAAAAACTGCGCCCAATTCTCTGACAGTATTTAGTGCTATATGTATTATCATTATTTGGCTCCGTGCGCAGATGTGTGCGCTTCAGACGTCCTGAAAAACCGATGCGTAGACAAAAAGCCAAGGGGGCAGGCCATATTTGTGCAATGATGCCATGCCTGCTAACGCGAAAGGCCAAACAAAACAAATTGATGGTTAGAGCAAGGTTGCGGGCTTATACGATGGTCAGTATCAGTGAAATACAACAGAGTTAATTCCGATTCGGTCACCATGCGTATTATTTTTTAACTACGCGCACGGTATTTAATTTTTCTTTCATCGGAAGCATACTGTCCCAGCGTTCATAATTTAAGGCGCGTGAACTTTTCACGACGAATTATGAAATCCACCACATAAGCCCTTTTAGGGTGCGTTGTTATCGAAAGGAGAAGGAAGGAGGGATACCTTTATTGATACGGACAAGTCAGCCTGTTAGCGAGCTTCGCTTCTACTTCACATGAGAATGAAAAGGGCGATAATTGGTTAAACGCGCGAGTATGCAAAAGAGCACACAAACACTAATGGACGCAGAAACGCACACAAACGCTGATTGACACATGAACGCATGCACAACATACGCATGGACGCGCCGGGGTATGGTTAAGGCAAACTTTAACAGAATAATGTCCAAGCTGCCTTCATAGGGAAATAACATCAGTGCCCTCCTAGCCCGTGTCGCAGTGGCAGTCGAGTGCCAGGGCCAATGATGTCGCTACGTTTTAGGCATGCACCAGGGTGCAGTCGTATAGTCGTCTTCATGGTGAGCTTTTGGGAAGCAAAGCAGAGACAAGCACAGAAGATTTCATGGAGCGCACATTCCACGAATACGTGTAAATGGACAAGGTCTGAGCCATTTGAGAGTTGGAGAGGATATCGCGTTGTTCGGTGAGTGCGGAGTAGACGTTCAAAGGATTATTCTTTAAAAAGCGCAGTGATAGGGGTTTAAGTTGAGCAAGAAGAAATCAAAAGTAATGTAAGCAGACACCCCGAAAGAGTCCCCTGTAAGTAATCAAAGATTTGAAGAAGTAGATGAACAGAATTGTCTTGGACAACTTGCCCGTGATTATACAAACAACGACAATCGGACGTGGAATCAGTGTGGGTTAGGCCGCTCTGCAACCCACTCTCAAGAAGTGAACAGTAAGCTACCTCTACCAATAAAAAGATTTGTGTACAGCGAATACGTTCTTCCGGTGACAAGTTGTGGGACGGAAAATTGGACGCTTTCTGAACACTTTGAAGGGAAACCTAGGGCAGACAGGTTATCCATGAGTGTCTACTAGCATCACGCTCTTCTTTTATTCTGCCATCTACTAGGAGTCTCTTAATCAATACATATAGCTACATCCAGCACCACCTATGCCCTCCGAATGAGAACTTCCGCTCCTGTTCTGCCCTGGGCTGGTCTAGCCTCTAGGTTCTCCCACAACAACAGAGTACACTGCATAGTGTCAGAAGCAAAACGGATCCGGCTTTCATGGCCGCTGCATTCATTGCACCTCATGCAAGCTCAGACCTAGGCGATAACCCAGAATAAATGTACGAAAACTGGAAAGACGAATGCAACATCGGTGAGCAAGCATGCGAGTACGTCACTACAAAGGCGCCATCATGTCGGCGCACCGAGTTGACGTTTCCTCCTCAGTCTCCGGGTCCGACCACGGCCAGCTTCAGTATCAGGTAATGTACCTCCTCCACTAGTTCAACGTGCTTTACAAATCACACCAGAACGTAATGCACAAGTCGGCGGAGCCCTATACTTCATAGTGCGTGGCACAAAAAAAAAAAAAAAAAAAAACAAAGCTTCGACGATTTTCTAATTAGTATTTATTAGCTGACAAGCATCGTAATGCGACCTTGCAAATAAAACGGAAGGGCTCATTGGTGACCCAATTGTAGCAGAAATAAACGACATAGCTCTGAGAGGTTGGCTACTCCGCGAGACGTTACGCTCGACAAATTCTGGCTATGGGCAAGGCGGGGGAAGAAGCACGTACGAGAACTAAATTATTCTAACTGTTCCGGTGTCCGGAGACCGTGAAAAGCAGGTGTTGCAAGTACCCGTGTTTAGTGGAAAGCTTCACTGGTGATTCGTGAGTACCTGGTGCGGGACAGTTGATCGAGGACGTTAGTACGCATCGGCCGCAGAGCTGGGGGTCGCGGGGTGGGGGGGGGGGGGGGCCCGACCGTCGCCACTAAATAGGGTACTTCCTGTCTCCGAGCCCAGTTATCGGACCCTATGGGTGAGCGGTAACCCGTGGCAGGGGCCGCATATTTGGCAATTGGCACTGTCTGATGCCCTCGCTGAGCAATCAGTCTTGGAAGAGAGTCAGACAAAATGATTGGAGCAAAATTGCTTCCCTCATTCCCACCCTTTTTCCCATAACCCATCTCGATGTCCAAGTTTCCGTTCCCAGCAACCCACCCTTTCCGGCTTTTTCCTAGGGGGGACAAGAGGGGTCCCCCCGGGCTCGTCCCCCTGGCGGTGGGTCGCAAGAAAGTCTTTCCCGTTAATTTCTCTCCACCTTCGTGTGGACAAAATTCTCTTTGCCGGTTGGCCTGTTTTTGTACTGTTGCAATTGGGTATAACCAATTGTACTTCGTGTGGTACCGGGGAGCTATTGAAAGCTCCATTTACTCGATGTACGTACCAGCCACACAAAGGCAATGAATGTTGGAGCCCCAACAATAACAAACTATTGCTATAAGACTAGTAAACAGCTGAAGTCACAGCAAAAGTGCTCGTACAGTGGAACAGCGCAAAGACTACTCGAAAGTCTAGCCCATGGGTACATATCCTACAATTGCGATAGGGGAATAATTTTTAGCCTGTATAGACAGAGCCAGTGAGAAAACGATGCATCACGCCAATGTATGGGACTACGGCAAGAGCCTCAGTAGCCCCACAAGTAAGGAGATTTGTTTTAAAGAGCTTGGATGCCCTGAACGTAAATCAGACATCACAGCTATTTAGAGAAAATTTCTGTAATGTCCCTAACGTGCAATTTAAACTCGACACCATCTCTAACGCGAATAAAGGTCTTACGTGTCTCATTAACCGATGAGAGATACAACTAAAAAAATTAAAGCCGTCCCACTAAACGTGAAAGCTGTCAGAAGTGTAGAGCAGTGATACGCCATAATGGGCTGTGGGGCCGTATCCGCTCACTGCTACCACCCATCATGCATGTCTCACTCCTCTCTTGATGAATAGAATGGAGGTTTGCTCAATGTAATTTAAAGCTCCCGTCTTCGCAGTGCTCGCACGTCCGCTTCCTGGAACAGCGCGGGCGGGAGTTCTGTTCTTTTTGTGCTTGCTTTCATCCCGCACGTACCGGCGCCTTACTGCGCAGTTTAAAACGCGTCGTTTTTGGCGGGCACTTTTTTTTCGCTTACTATCGTAAAAACCAACCCAACGGGCGTTCCTAACTAAATGGACGTGGGGGCTGCCGGTTGTATACGCAGATTTTGCCTCAAATGTACCTGAAGTTTTCTTTGCTCTAAACAACGTGGTGACGTATGACAAGCGCCAGCAGTTCAGGAGTTTCGAACGGTTGTGACTATATAAACCTCTTGTTTTTCGAAGCCTCTGTTTGGGTCCGTTGCGGCGTAACCCGTGGGGCTTTACTAGGGTCCGTTATCTCGCTGCGCCGTCTGATTCCGGCAGTCGCTAGGCACTGTGACAGCGAACGAGCTACGACCACAAGGCGATCCCCTAAAGTGCTCTGCACCTAAAACTAAAAGAACAAGTGTGAAAATAGCTGTATACACCGGACAGTACACCTTCCAGTTGATGTTGAGCGCGAACGAAACTGCTCGAATGAAGCTACCTCATGTATTTTGGAGTTTATGGCAGCCAAACAACCTCTCAAGCCAATGTTCAGCGTCTGTGGCTTGAAAAGTGTTAAACCTTGTCACGAGTTTTCAGCCTGAGCGAACGACCGTAGCTTCGAGCTCAGGAACAAACGCGCACAAGAGATTGCTTTAAGCGATTTCCAAGATGTGTCCGCAGACATTGGGGAACTGCTTGGAGTAGTTGTATACAATCCAAAGAAGGACCCGCTTCTACAATTTTAGCGCCGTTACGAGTACTGAGCCCTTTATAAAGCGAAGCGAAGGCGTAAACGCAACGTATACCACAAAAAGGCCTCGCCAATAAAGTCATAGAGCCGGCCTAGTGGATTAATCCAATCGTATCAATTGATTGATGGTAGGGTTTAAGGCGCCGACGTAACGCAGGCGATGAGGCGCGCCGTAATGGAGGGCTTCGGATTAATTTTGACCACCTGGGGATCTTGAACCTCCACCGAGATCTCGAACACACGGGCGTTTTTGCTTTTCGCCTCTATCAGAAAAACGGCCGCCGCGGCCGGGAATCAAACCCGCGACCTGGTGCTCAGCAGCACAACGGCTTAGCCACTGAGCCACCGTGGCGGGTCTATCGTCTCAATCGCCAAGTAAGATGGAACGGTTGTGACGTGCACATACCCTGGCTATTTAAACTCAGCTATGAAAAGGCAACATTATCAATTCCTAGTCGGTGAAGAATTGCTTGCAGCATTAAATTTCGCAACTGTTTTTCCCGGTGGTGACTGGCGTCCCACGAGTGGGGAAAAACCCGGACGACGGCGCAGAGCAGGTGCCTCGAGAGGAAGAAGAAGATGGAGACCGGGCCAATTTCCCTTAGAGGGTGTGTGCCAGCGAGGGAAGGATCATCATCATGGAGGACCGGCCTGGAAAGCGGAGCGAGCGGCGAAGGTTCCGCAGGGCAGCTGGACAAAAAAGACGGGCAGGCGGTTCGAGGCTTTCGTGGCTTTCGAGGTTTCGAGGTTCGTGGTCGCTCCAGCGGGGTGATGTCCACGGGCCTGTGACAAGGAAGAGCGACGTCGCCGTTCGGGAAGCTGTTGGATCGTCGCGACGTCCCTGGGAGCCGCAGTTCCGAGGCAAGGCCTAGCGAGCGCAGCCAGCGGCGTGTGACTCAGCGGAACCGCGACCGATCCGCCGTCTTCCAAAACCCTGCCGCGAGGACGTCGACGCCGTGGCGACTGAGCGCCATCACTGTGGGACAGAGCCGTGAGCGTGGCGTTGTCTATTTTTTTCCCCCGCTTCTCTCCCGAACTCTAGTGGGTCGGACCTGTTTATATTTTTTTTATTTCGCTTGTGTGCGCGTTCCGTCCCCAACATATACAGAGTTGAATTATCTGTTCAAGAGCATGGCGTCAATCTGCTTGTGATCTTCCTCTGCGAGTCACACACCCGTCTGCTTAACCCCAACGTCCTCACAATTTTGGCGTCCGCGACAGGACATTGCTCTACTTCCATCTGAATAGCTTAAGCAGGAAAGTGGGTGTGACGAACGAGGATGGATCTCGAGAAGTTGATGCTCATCGGCAAAGAATTAAGGCTGCCAGGTCAGGATCTCAGAGAATGGATCGACGCTGAACCCGCGAAAGAAACAGAGAAGCGTGCGACTGAACGCGAGGCGGCTAAAGAAGCCGCAAGGCTAGCACAGCAGACGGAGACCGAGACCAGAGCTCGAATTGAAGCTGAACGCGCCATGCTAGAACTGAGGCTACAACTTGAGGAACTGTCGCAGGGTGCCAACGCGAGTTCGGACGCCGTGGGAAGTGACACCGCGACTAATGCGGCATAAAGCTTCTACAGCCCTCACAAGCTGATTCCCGCTTTTAATGAGGAACGAGACGAGCTCGACGCTTATATACAGCGGTTCTAGAGAGTGGCAACAAGCCAAGGTTGGCCTTCGGACAAGTGGGTGCTCTCATTACACTTGTGCTTTACAGGTGAGGCGCTCAGTGCCGTTGGCCGCATGTTGTCCGACGATGCAATGGACTACACGAAACTGAAGACGACCCTTTTACAGAGGTTTAGGTACACCGAAGAAGGGTACCGGTGCAAGTTTAGGGAATCCAGGCCGCAGAACTTAGAGAAACAGGTCGTCAGTTTGTTGGTCGTCTTCTCGGCTACTTCGACAGCTGGCAGGAAATGGCGAAAACGGAGCAGTCGTACTCCGCGCTCCGAGACAAAATGGTGTCCGAGCAATTCCTGAGCCAGTGCGACGAGAAGCTCGCCGTTTTCCTCAAAGAAAGGGGCTGCAAGAGCCTGGACCAGCTTGCTGAGACGGCTGACCAACACCTTGAAGCTCAAGGCTTAGTCAACCTGGGCAGAGGAAGGGAAGAAAAGAAAGACAGTGGCAAGCCAGCTGGACTTCCGCGGGCTCCTGATCATCAGGAGCACGAGGTCAAGCTTCGTTACCTTTTATGTAACAATCCAGGCCATCGTCCGTCTGACGATGTGCGAAGTCACGGGGTTTCAGCCAGCCCAGCAAGAAGAACGCCTTCTGCCTGAGGGGCCCCAAGCACGGACACCGATACCTGGCTGAAGCTTGCTGCAACCTGCCAGAGAACGTGAGACAGGTACCCTCCGCAATGACCGGACCCAAAAACTCTCGAGTAGAGGCATCCAGCAAGTCTCGACGACGCCAAGCTGTGCCAGTGTCTCCAGCAAGCAGCACGCCGACAACCGAGCTGGAGAGGATGCCAACGTCGGGAGGACTTTTGGAAGGCCAACCCGTGGTCGTCCTGCGAGACACTGGCTGTAATACGGTCATCGTGAACCGCTCTCTCGTTGCTGACACCAAGCTTACAGGAGGCATGAGCACCGTCCACCTATTAAATCGAACGGGTCTGTCCCTACCGGAGGCAGACGTGGAAATCGATTCCCCGTTCTATGCCGCGTACTAGCGTCCTGCATGGACAACCCCCTGTGCGACGTCGTTATAGGGAACATTGAGGGGACTGGTGATGCCAATACGAAAGACAATCGGAACATCAGACGAGAGGAGCCTCACAAAAAGGAAGCAGTGATTGCAAGCACGGTGCTTGGACAAGGCAGCGTCCGCGTCCCAGAAGACCTGCGCGGTCGGAACCTGCCATCGTCTTCCCCAGCTGCAGCGGGGTTGAAGACCCACATGCGCGCCAACGCAGCAAAAAGCGAGGCTCCGAGAACAATGCCGCAGGTACCTGCCGTTGATGACAGCCCCTGCATTATCACCTCTGCTGACTTATGTGCGCTACAGCAGCAAGACCCTTCTCTCCGAAAGTTTTTCGGCGAGGTCGGCGGAAAGGTGACATTCAACGCAGCGGTGATCGAGTTCGTGAAGACTGCTGGTATTCTTTATCGACGGCATCAGTTGCCCTCCGGAAAAGGAAGAAAGCAACTTGTCGTCCCCCAGGAACTACCAGGCATCGTCTTGGACAAGGCCCATCAAAGAACCCTCGGCAGTCACAGGGGTATCAGGCGAACCATGGAGCGCGTCGGCAAGGACTTCTACTGGCCTGGGATGCAAGCTGACACTGCGCGCTTCGTAAAGTTGTGTCGCATGTGTCAGAGGGCTGCGCCTAAGCACCGAGTAGCCACGGGAGATAGTGGCGGAGATCGAGGCGTTTCGGCGTGTTTCCAACGATCTGGTCGTCCACCTCTCGCCCAGCGCCTAGAAGAGAAACCCCTCCACAGGGTTCAAGATGCCACTCGCACCCAGCGACGAAGTTGCGGGTGTGTCATTCCCTCTAACTCCTGCTCTATTACCGACTGCTCGTGCCGATTAACCTTTCCCAGCCACTGACAGAGTAGGCACGAAAGAGGGCACCGCTGTCCGACTTTTTTACGTAGGCAGTTTATTTTATGGAGTGGATTTAAGAGTGGCAAATGCTGTTTCTTTTGTTGGTTTCCCTTCCATTGGGTTACAGACTGTTTTGTACTGTTTCGGACTGTACTCTTGTGCTGGTGCTAGTGGTGCTTGAACGTCTGACACGACAGAACGTGCTTCAGCTCCATACGTCTCGTTGCGGCCGTGATAACATTTTTGTGTGCCGAGTTTTGTTTCCCCAAACAAACCTCTCGAGCACGGGGGTGAATGTGGTGACTGGCGTCCCACGAGTGGGGAAAAACCCGGACGACGGCGCAGAGCAGGTGCCTCGAGAGGAAGAAGATGGAGATCGGGCCAATTTCCCTTAGAGGGTGTGTGCCAGCGAGGGGAGGATCGTCATGATGGAGGGTCGGCCTGGAAAGCGGAGCGAGCGGCGGAGGTTCCGCAGGGCAGCTGGACAAAAACGACGGGCAGGCGGTTCGAGGCTTTCGTGGCTTTCGATGTTCGAAGTTCGTGGTCGCTCCAGCGGAGTGATGTCCACGGGCCTGTGACACGGAAGACCGACGTCACCGTTCGGGAAGCTGTTGGGTCGTCGCGACGTCCCTGGGAGCCGCAGTTCCGAGGCAAGGCCTAGCGAGCGGAGCCAGCGGCGCGTGACTCAGCGGAACCGCGACCAGTCCGTCGTCTGCCAAAACCCTGTGGCGAGGACGTCGACGCCGTGGCGACTGAGCGCCATCACTGTGGGACAGAGCCGTGAGCGTGGCGTTGTCTATTTTTTTTCCCGCTTCTTTCCCAAACTCTAGTGGGTCGGACCTGTTATATTTTTTTTATTTCGCTTGTGTGCGCGTTCCGTCCCCAATATATACAGTGTTGAATTATCTGTTCAAGACCATGGCGTCAATTTCCTTGGGATTTTCATCTGCGAGTCACAAACCCG
The DNA here is from genome assembly GCF_048455015.1 of Haemaphysalis longicornis. Taxonomy (NCBI): domain Eukaryota; kingdom Metazoa; phylum Arthropoda; class Arachnida; order Ixodida; family Ixodidae; genus Haemaphysalis; species Haemaphysalis longicornis. Next base: position 336,173,966 of record NW_027526203.1, on the reverse strand, counting down.
TCTGCTTAACCCCAACGTCCTCACATTCCCGTTCCAGGTGGAATTAAGGATCAAAGATAAATTAAAAATGAGTTAAAAATAGGAATAAGGATGAATACGAAGAAATCAAAAGTAATGTTAAACAGACACACAGAAAGTTCCACCTTTAGAGCAGGTAATGAAATACTTAATGTGGATAATTATAACTATCTTTCACCAGTTGTCAGTGCTGATCGCTGTCACAAAAAAAAGAAATCCGACGTCGAATGTATATGTTATTGGGGCATTCAGCAAGAATGCCCAAGTAATCAACACTGCGCTCCCTCTATCCCTAGAAAGAAAGGTATATAACCCAGGCCCCCTGCCATTGATGACTTAAGAGGAAGTAATTTGGCACCTCACTGAGCGCCTTGAAGGGATGCTAGGGCTAGCCCAGCGAGCAATAGAAAAGAAGGACGACAGGAGTGACGTTCAAGGAAAGGAAACGAGCCTCCGATATCACAGAGAATACTTGAAGGGGAGACACCATACCTGAAATTCTGAGCACGAGGTCGCGGGTTCGATTCCCGGCCGCGGCGGCCGCTTTTCTGATGGAGGCGAAAAGCAAAAACGCACGTGTGTTCGAGATTTCGGCGCACGTTAAAGATCCCCAGGTGGTCAAAATTAATCCGGAGCCCTTCACTACAACGCGCCTTATCGCCTGCGTTGCGTCGGCGCGTTAAACCTTACAATCAATCAGTCAAAGCAACCATACTTGAAATTAAAAGGAAGAAGTGGGCTTGGGCGGTATGTGCAACGCGGATAACTGACAAGCGGTGGCCATTATTAAGGGTAACAGAGTGGCTTCGAACACACGGGATTGGAAGCGAAGAAATGCAATTAACTCGATGGAGGGGATGGAATCAGAAAATTCGGAAACAGATTGTACTAAGGCATCGCAAGGCAGGAAAGGCTGGAGGCACATGGGAGAGGCCTTCGCCCTGCAGTGTATACACAAGCGGGCTGATAATGATGACGATGAAACACGACAGGTTCCTCAGATAAAGTGGTTTTGGAGCAGCCAAGTTCAAGATTATGCAACTTCACGACAACCTCGGGACTCTTTCGTTTCCTTCGGCTCCGTTTCGGCCCCGCCACGGCACCAGAGCTTTTCCAAGCCTTCGATAGGGTTTTTAGAGGTCAGATCACTGTAATACCCTATTTTGACGACTGTCTAGGCGCATCTAGAAATATCTAAGATCATGCAAGGCACTTCAGAAAAGTTCTTATTGATGCGCTCGGCAACAACTTGAAATTCAGCAAACTTGGCTTGACATCGAAGGACATGCAATTTAAACAAGCTATCACGGCAAGCCGTTGCTAAATTAATGGTCAAAATTAATCCGTAGCCCTCCACAATGGCTCGCCCCATAGGCCAGGTGTAGCTTCGGCGCGTTAAACCCCATAATTTGAAGAAACGTTGCCAGGATTCAATTGAACAAAGCTTGGATTTGCTGCTTGAGCGCCCAATTGCGACTGGCTTCCGTGATAGCGTTCTAACGGCGGTTCAGACCGAAACAAACTTGAACGGGACTGAAAAAAAGAAACAAAAGGCAGGGAACACGCGTGTATAAATGTGGGCCTTAAGCCAGTGGAAGTTATTTATTATTGTCACAAACTTCCCCACGATGTAAAAAATGTTGCAACGACGCTTGGCATTCGCGTCGTGTTCTCGGCCATGTAAGCTCGGCTCCATGTAAACTGTCAAGTCAAGAACGAAAATAGCAAAATAAAAAGCATGTTCACTACAACCCATCGTCACTACATTTATAAAATGCACTAAAATGTAGTTGGCTGCATACTTTAGTCGTTCGGTAGGGTGAATACAAGGTAGACGGGACACTATTAATGTTCGCTTAAATAAAACACCTATGACATCAGGTGGAAAAGAAACCTTGCCTGTTCTCTGTCCAGCCTGTGGATGCTCGGTCGCTTCAGATGGTGACCAGATTATTGTCAGGGGGAAATAAAATGCCAGAGAGAGAGAGAGAGAGAGAGAGAGAGGAGAGAGAGAGAGAGAGAGAGAGAGAGAGAGAGAGAGAGAGAGAGAGAGAGAGAGAGACGAGAGAGAGAGAGAGAGAGAGAGGAGGGGGTCTTTAACAAAACTGACGAGGTTATTTTTTTTTTTTCATTCTATTTACAAAATACTGCAGGCCTTTTTGAGGCCCAAGCAGGAGTGGGGTACAGATACAATAATATTCTGATACACATTAACATTGCAAACAAAAAAGTAAAGAATAACTAATAAAATCAGCGCAAGGGAAAAATGCAAGTGTATAGTAAAGCCGAGGTTTGGCATACAAGGCATGCACGAAAAACATGAAGAACCGGAAAAAAAGAAGACCAATTATTACGCCATACAACAAGCAACTGAAATGGGGAGAACACAAGACAGCTAAAATTTTGCATGATAAGGAAATTTTCAATTGAACGGGGTACATCATTTGAAAGAAATATGTGGCTGGGGAGGGCATTCCAATCTATTATGGTTCTTGGAAAGAAGGAATGCTTAAACTTCTCTGTACGTGCAAAAATGGGAGTTAATCTACAAGAATGGTGATGTTGTGTGGGTCTAGTGGTTGAAGGCTGAAGGTAGGTAGAGGAGTCGAGCTTTAAGTCCTGATGCCAGAGATGAAAAAGAAATTTTAGCCTAGCAAGCTTTCTCCGACATTCTAAGGAGCTAATTCCATTTGCGTTCATTAGTTCGGTAGGAGAATCAGACATTTATAACGATTATACGAACTGAAAGTAGGTTAATCTGATCAAGTTTGTTAATATCTTTCTTATAGAAGGGGTCCCAAACAATACATGCATATTCTAGTCTAGACCTAATTAACGAGTTGTAAGCCAACAGTTTAACATGCGGGGGCGAGTATTTGAGCCTGTGTCTGACGAGACCAAGTTTGCGACGAGCAGATGCGCAGACAGCATCGATATTTTTGGGCCATGTTAGGTGACTAGTGAGTGTTACGCCCAGGTACTTAAAGGTTTCAGTTTGAGCAATTACAACGCCATTAATGCGGTATTGGAATTCAGCGGGACATTTTTTGTTGGTAACGCGCATGAACACTCTTTTCTCGAGATTAAGTTTCATGTGCCACTTATCGCACCAGTCAGAAATAGCCCTTATACTACCATTTAAAACAACTTGGTCATTGTTATTTTAATTTCCTTGTAAACTAAGCAATCGTCGGCAAATAATCTAATAGTAACGCTCTCATCAATACAGGCTGTTAGATCATTAATGTAAATTTAAAAAAAATCAACGGGCCTAGGACGCTTCCTTGCGGGACGACAGAATTAACGGGAAGGAAGTCAGAGTAGTGGCCATCTACATCGACGAACTGACGGCGCGTGTTTAAGTAGGACGATATCCATTTAACTAGGTTGGAAGGAAAGTGTAATCGGTTAAGTTTCAATATCAGACCAGAATGAGAAACCCGATCAAATGCTTTGCTGAAGTCCATAAATATTATATCCGTTTGACCAGATTTATCGAGAGTGGACGCGAGTGTATGAACGGTAGAAATGAGTTGGGTGGTGGTCGAGAAGCCTTTATGAAAGCCGTGTTGAAACGGAGATAAAAGATTATTGGCTTCTAGAAATGTAATCATAAAATTTGCAGTACAGTGCTCCAACAGCTTGTAGGATGTACACGTGAGTGATATCGGACGATAGTTTTCGATTTTTGTCCGATCACCTTTTTTAAATACAGCGTCAACACGAGCGATTAGCCAGTCCAGGGGCACAGTACCACGCGAAAAAGACAACCGAAAAAGGATTACAAGGAAACGTGCAAGTGATTCAGCATAGCGGCGAAGAAATGTGTTTGGAATGCAGTCAGGGCCGCATGGCGATTTCGGTTTTAGATTCAACAGCATCGAAAAGATACCCTCATAGGTTATGAAATCAGAGCTAAGGTCGTCCGTTTTATTGTGATATGTGTCACATGGGCTGGTTTTTGAAAAGACGGAATGAAAGTAACGGTTAAAATGCGACGCAAGTTCTTTGCGGTCGTCAATTTTTTCTCCGTCGATCGAAACGTGATCAATCGATGTTTTGCCATTTTCTTTAAGATGGTGCCAAAACTTTGCAGGGTCAGCCTTTAAGATTAACCGTTTCAGAATAATAGAATTGTTTACTGGCACGTATACTTGCTGTCAACCTTCGTCGCAAGGTTTGCAAGTTTACTTTGTTATTACTTTTTGTGTTTTCTATGTCGCTTTATTTTGCGTATTTGGTGAATTCTGTCGCGGTTTATCCAGAGATTTCTGCGGTGTACTATCTTGGCGTGGTTTGGAATAAAGTTATCGAGGCAGAATTGACAGACTGATTTAAATTTGTCCCAAAGGATATTAACATCGGTATGAGTGAAACCATTCAATGCCAATTCAAGGTAGTCGAGAACAGACTTATCGTTTGCTCTGGAGTAATTTTTAACCAATTTTCGTTTTTCTGAAACGGGGGGGGGGGGGGGGGGGTGAGAATTACCCAAATGACATGAAAAATATACTAGTTTGTGGTCAGAGATGCCTTCTTCGACACTAACCTGAACATGAGATAATGACCGGCTGTGAAATACAAGATCAAGTGTAGTGGACGAAGTTCCCTGAATGCGCGTTGGAACGTTTACCGCTTGGCAAAGGTCGGAGGCGAGCATTATATCGAAGATAATTTCGTCAGATGGAGAGGGAGATGATAACTTAAACCAGTCAATATGTGGAAGGTTAAAATCACCGGCAATGATTATGCAGTTTTTAGGAAGCCTGACTGTGTGATCCTGAAGCTTTGTCAGAAAGTCCGGGTCAGCGGACGGTGAACGATAAACTGCAATAAGGTTAAACGCACATCCGTAGCAATATACTCTGAGGCACAAGCTTTCGTGGTCAGGTATCTGTTCAAGCAAAGTGACAGACAGGTTTCTGTCTACAATAATGGCTACGCCACCACCACGAGAGGCTCTGTCTCTTCTATAAACCTTGTGGAGAGGAGGAACTATATCGTCATGACTAATGCCTTCCCTAAGCCACGTTTCGGTTAGTACAACTACATGGGGGTTATGGCACAACAAAACGCTTTCTAATTCAACACTTTTGTTCAATACCCTTCTGGCGTTTATATTTAAAAGGCGTAGTTGCCGTGGTGTAAAGCACGGAACCCGTCATGCGCTTTCCGTGGTGCTTTCAGTTGGAAGTGTTTCGACGTCATGCACTTTTAGGGTGGGAGAAACTTTTACCCTCTCGTTGTTATCTTCATCCCATACAAACGTGCCGTCATCAATGTGTAGTTTATCGTGGATGAGGTAGACGTTCTTCCCATTCGCGTTATCAGTTTTTGCGCTTTCCCACAGCAACTTACGCCTTCGAAGTGTGCGCTGAGAGTAGTCATTTGAAATAAAGATGTTAGTTCCTTTACGTTTTTTGGAATTTTTCAGAATTGTCTCTTTTTCATTAAAGTCCTGCAGGTATAGAATTGTAGGGCGGTTTCCGCCACTACGGCCAAGCCTATGAATTCTGCCAACCAATTTACACGAGACTTTTAGTTTCTTTTCAAACACTTCATTCACCACTTTTTCTTTGAGGATGCTTTCGTTTTCATCAGCAGCCTCAGGTATACCATACACAATCAGATTTGAACGACGGCTACGATCCTCGAGATCAACTAGTTTCCCGGACTGCTGATTAATATACGAGCGAATCAAACCCAAAGATGTGCCAAGGCCGTCAATTTTGCATGTTGCTTGCGTCATTTCATTCATACGCCTGTCAACTTCGGAGACTGTGGCGCTTATTTCAGCTAATGCGGCGTTTGTAGCACCTAGTTGCAATTTCAATTCATCAATTGCCTTAAGAATTACAGATTGACCATCGAAAATAGTTTTTAGCGTAACCTCGGGGCCAGGGTTTGACTCGAAGTCTCCGCATAAGAGAAGTTTGAGAGCTAACATACACTCGTACATAATACATAAACATGTGCGTGGGCATGGCAAGATGACAAGACACCTGTTACTAGATTTCACAGAGCAGTATGAATGACTAACCTGGATTACAAAGGGGACACGTGTATTTAGTATTGTTGGTGCGTTCTTTTCGCCATGCCCACTGATTCCGAAGCGTTGAAGCGGGTGCTTTATAGGTCCTCTTGCAGATGACGCCGGTGATCGAGGCGCCACGGCGGGCACCAGGGGATACGGCAGGCAAGGAAAAATTGCAGAGCAGCCGGATGAGGGCTGGGATGACGGGGCTTGGTCCGGGCAGAAAGGCAGCAACGATTGTCCCGAAGACGAGATCGTGCCAGCAAGCATCAGAGCCTGGATTACAAAGGGGACACGTGTATTTAGCATTGTTGGTGCGTTCTTTTCGCCATGCCCACTTTTAGCCTGGCAGAGACGCCTAGTTTGCTACTCCAGGTGATTAAAAAACTGATCATAATAGAACTGACTGAATCATACCAGATGAGATAGCACGGTCATAAGCATGCACTCTAAGAAAAAAGGGTAGAAAAAGGGAGGAAATCGAGGGTTTTCTCCCACGGACCAGCGAGCTTCTCCCTTTAGCTAATTACACTTAGCGCTCTCTGTACGGCCTCTACGAAACACCAAAACGGGGGAGGAAATATTCTCCCCGGTCGTCTGCAATCTGCTGTCGGCGCCGACGCCGAAAACGAAACTGTTCATCGTTGCAGTGTGGATTTCGCCGATCGGGCGCTTACGACCGACGACTATGAGCAACACCTCCCCTGCGGTGTGCTGCTTGATTGATTGATTGATTGTAGGGTTTAACGCGCCGACGCAACGCAGGCGATGAGGCGCGCCGTAGTGGAGGGCTCCGGATTAATTTTGACCACCTGGGGATCTTTATCGTGCGCCGAAATCTCGTACACACGGGCGTTTTTGCTTTTCGCCTCCATCAGAAAAGCGGCCGCCGCGGCCGGGAACCGAACCCGCGACCTTGTGCTCAGCAGCGCAACGCCTTAGCCACTGAGCCACCGCGGCGGGTCGGTGTGCTGCTTGCTTGTTTTCTCGCTGTCTTTCTTTTTTATTATTACCATGTGCCCGCCACGCTAACGCACGGCTCGCCAGCTGTGTGTTTGAAGCACATTCTGTGGGCACCGCTGCAGGCTTGCTGTGGACGACTCACCTGCGCCCTGTTCAACGTTACCACGGCATTTGTGGACGTTTTATACTGACGCCCAAGGGTAAAAGGGGTCAGCGATGATAGCAAACTGCCTCTTTTTTCGTCAACGAGCACGGACCGCAGCATATTGACGCATCAGTTACCAACAACAAAAGGCCCCCATCACATTCGGTAACATCTTGGCTGAATGGTTGCCAGACCAGCGGTGCGCTCTACGCTAAAAGAGCGAAGGCGAGGCAATGAGTGTCATTACCCAAACATACCTGCCGTCCTGTTTCGTGAAACGTTTTTTCTTCTTTGAGCTATTTTACTGTTTCTTACAAAACCTAAAATTAATAAAAGTTTGCAATTGCACGGGTTACATTTGATGAAATAACAAAACCCACCTAAGGCTTACGCACTGCCGTGTGTTATCGAAACAAGCAACGATCTCAGCAACGATTCTCGGCGATCAGGGTTATAAATACTTTGTCGCCGTTTCAATGTTTAGTTGTGGCTTGTGATCATGCGGACATGTGTAAAGTGTTGTGGTGTATACGTGTATTATGCTTGCGATGTTGTGTGTTGCGTGTATTGTGCGTTAGCAGCGCCTTTAATAAAGTGTATGTCGCTGTGTTGTGCTTTGTTTCTTCCCAATATGTACCCGCCAACATGCGGCCTCCGTGATGTTGGCTATAATAATATGCGTTATCCATAAAGGAAACCAAGGAAACGCCTTGATGTAATTAGCCCAGTGATGCTTAGTAGCTGCCCCTCGCCACCCTACGTTTTTTTGCGTCATCTATCGGTCACTTTAAAACGTTTACGATTGCTTTACTTCGAGCACGCTAGAGGGTGTCGAGGATGCGACAGCGACGGATACGTTTTGCGTGTTGCCTGCATTGCCTTTGCGCTGAGATTTACGATTGCAGACGATCCGCGTCTTGATGCATCGGTTGTAGCAAGGTAACACGACTAACAACAACTGGTTGTTCTCAAACGGCCGCTGTGGATGCTTGTGATCTCGTGTGCGGTGAACGGCGGGGTTACGAGCCTTTCGGAAATGAAGGCGGCATTTTGAAAGCAATCGATATGACTTCTGCTGTGTTTACGGCGGCACGTTCGCTCTGAACGCGTAGGCGGGGCGCGCAGCGAGACGAATGCAAGAAGTCGTGCATATACGGTTGGCGACATCGCTTGCTAACCGCAGTTCTGGTGCTTGGTAGGTAATTTCTTGGTTATTTTAGCGCATTTTAAAGGGACACTGAAGTGAATTTGTCAAGCTCCCGTTTTTACTTGCACTGCGTAGACTGGCTCAAATTAGCACACTTTTCATCGTTTATCCGGTTGACAAATCGGTAATTATTTTACAAAGCGCGAAAGAAGAAAAACTACCATGCGCGGTTTGCGGCGGCCGCACCAACTAAGGCTGTGACGTTGGGAGGAGGGGCGCCGTGATTGGACGATGCCCAAGGTTAGCAATCACACAAGTTTCGGTTTCGGTTTCGGTTCTGTAAAACATAACCACTGGCGTTGTTGGATGGGCATTCTCAATATCTCAGTAATCATCGTACCGCGCTTCTGCCATGTTGTCGGCTGTAACATGCACAAGATAAGCTTCCCAGGACGGCTTGTAGTCCTAGCATTCACTAGCCGAGACCTACGCAGTGTATGAACGCCCTCCGCGTAACCGCAGACGCCCAAATGTCATGCGCTTTTCCCCCATATTTGGAGCTTGCCTCCCTCATGCCTGTATCGTAAAAAGCGCGTTCGCACCAGGCCAAGGATATGTTCATTCTGGCGTGTGCCCACTGCCTGCAAGCAGTCGGTGCTTATGGCAACAGCACGCCAACGAGAACTCGCTAGCGCGCCAGTGCCAGCCTGCGAGCGGTTTGTGAACTAGTTCGTGTAGCCATGAACGCTGCGGCCCAAAAAAAGGTGAACTCAATATAGAAAACATCAGCGGAAAACAAAAAAGTTAACTTACAAAAAAAAAAGCACGTACCCGCGGGGATTCGAACTCGTGACTTGCAAAACATTTGCGGTGACATACCTGGCGCCCCAGACCACTGGGCCACGAAGCGGGACGCGAAGGTCTTGCTAATATAGGGTATATATTGTACAACCGGTTTACACTTTTATTTAGTTTTGGCATTTCAAGCAGCTTAGGTGACTATTTGTTGTACTGCGATCGTGCAGTAAGCGTCGCCCGAGTTTCCACAGTAGCTCACGTCTAGCAATTGCATCTCGTAGACGGATAAGCGTTCGCAGATGCGTAGTCGTGCTGCTGACCGCTGTGCTTGTCCGCCCAGCGCAAAAAAGCGCTTCCCGCGCCCTAGTTTTACGCTGTACGGTACAAATATCAGTTGATTTTATTTCCTTAGTATCTATATTGACTTCGCTGACTCTTCTCCCGCCTTCAAGAGGCCTTATATTTTCCTACTGGCGTACCAGTCAGCGAAGCGTCGCATGTGCGCTTGTGCAGAGCTTGTGTGAAGCGACCTTGACTTGGAGCTAGATACAGTGTACAAACGAACCAAGTGAAGAAAGGCACATTCTTCCATTCACAAACGTGTCCTGGCTTCGTTTCAATTAAGCGAACGAATTGCGACCAAGCAATTTTTTTTTAACCTCCTTGATTGCGACGACCCGCCGGCGGCCGGCGGACGAAACGCTGGGCCGACTGACTCTGTCGGCCGGGGAGCCGTGCAGTAGCGCAGCCGTGGCGCAGCCAATTGCCAGCTCATCCCCTCCTGACGTCACACGAAAACGCCACAGAAAATGGGCGAGCGTAAAGAGAGGAGGACAGCATTTTCGAATTAGTTTTTCTACTAAATAAAATCGCGTAAACGCGCCTAGAGTGGTCGAAACATGGCCTGGGGACTCCGGACTACAATTTGCGCTAGTAATCCCGCAATGTTTATATATCACTTCAGTGTCCCTTTAAGCGCACACAACCACAGTAACCTACGTATTTGTACTTCGTCGATCCTCAAACCGATCAGCTCGCTAGGCCTATCTTGCATGACAAGCCTTGCTTGGGTGACGCTGCCAGGGGAGGAACGCTCCTCCATTAGCTCACGAAAGGGGGAATTCTTCCTCCACTCCTAGGGGTAGAAACGCGCTCCTCCCTCTTAAAGGGTGAATCTTTCTACCTCTTAGGGAGCAATATATGATACATTCCTGTTTCACCCTCAAGGGAGAAGCTACCACACCCTTTTTTCTTAGAGTGTGTGTTAGCGTACCCTCACTATCAGGAGAAGAGGTAAAATTACTTGAAAAAAAATACTGTTGCTAGAACGTGTCAATTACTACTGCTTTATGTTTAATGGTTATGAATGGCGCATGCGCTCTTGGTTTTCCTTCGGCCCCTGTGTTTCACTGAGCTATGTTTCTATAGTCCCAGAATGTGTGTTTGTGCGTATTCTTGTGTAAGCTTCCTCAAATCTGGGTTCCATCGTTTTTCACAAAAATGTTTTGAAGAGTAAATAAATGAAGATACTGCAGATGGATCAACATTTGGGCGAGTTGGTACTGGTTATGTATCATCTTGACGAAACAGCGTAAAAAACGGGGACACTAGGAGAGAAAGACGACAGGACGACGCTGTCGTCCTGTCGTCTTTCTCACCTAGTGTCCCCGTTTTTTACGCTGTTTCGTCAAGATGATAGATAAATGAAGGATAGTCATACTTTACAATGCATGACAGTCTAAAATCAAAGGGCATGGATACATGGCTACAAAAAAAAACACACAGATACCACGGTGGCCAAAGAAATAAGAAATGGTGCGAGGTGTTTCGAAAAGCGTAATGACTTCGGACTCACATTTTCAAACACAGTACTCTCTTTAAAGTTTGACACCCTATCTACGATATAAGTAAACGAAAGAACGATAGGCTGCTTGGCATATAGGCACTCATTGCAAAACCGCGAACGAAGCAGTACAGAGAGGAGAGGGGGTGTCATTTTAAGTCACAAAAGTGCATAAGAAAATGTGCTTTGAGGGAGATTAGAACTAGGCATGGTCATAAGTGACAGCTAGCGTGTCACTTCTGTCACTTCTACACGAAAAGCGCAGACACGTAGGGGGGAGAAAGGGCTCAAAGGCTGACTTGAGGTATGTGAACATCCGTTAAACAGAAACGACAGCCACGACATTAAGGAATATCTTGGGGGGTGAAAATGGAACTGCAATTGGGGTTGGAGATGAACCAACCGGCGATGTATGATATCAGAAGAGAAAATTTCTGCAACTCCAAGGGTAGAGCCTAAATTTTAGAATATAGAGTAGGTTGTTTCCAATACGAAAATCCTTATACACATACGCAAAACGATGCGACAAGCACGGTCGTTGGAAATGAAACAGGGACGATCAGACCTGTCCTGTTATAATGTGATTGGGTTTATCCAAATCCGTGTGAGTGAAATTTCCGACTTCCTGACGCCCTGATGGGTACAGATAATAGGGAGAAAGTAAAATTTGAAGCCGCAGAGTCGAATAAACGAAGTTTAGAAACGTAGTGCAGAAAAATCTTAGCGGGAGATAAGATGAGGCAGCTGCCTCCTTTTTCGAACAAAGACTGCCTTCCTTATGATAGCTGTTAGTGGCTGCGCTAAAATGAGTGCGATAGCCTATACGCAGTTGTGCTAGAACCAATGGCTTGGTAGAACATGGCACCACCCCTACACAAAGGAGCAAAAATAATCAGCATCATCAGCAACAGGCGACCGTGAGCCACCAAAGTCGATTTCGATTGATCTCACCTTTGTTTTGCATTTGCACGGCGTCTGCGCCACACCCACTGGTCTTATTACAAGCATCACCTTTCTCCAGGCTACCATTTTCGAAGCGGAATTAACGGCGCTCGCACCAGCCGTAGCCCAGACCTGAGCCAAGATCACCATTACGGACTCGCAAGCGGCATGTAGAAAGTACACAGCCGGAATAATTTTTAAGAAAGCACTATGAATCCTGGCCCAAAATCCTCTTGAAAGAACAGTCACGATAACTTAGACGCCTTCCCCCTAATTCCTTCAAGGCAATGCAGCGGCTTGAACACGTTCACGCTTCAAGATGTGAGTAGAACAATGGTGATGAATGATATCCTCCAATATGTTTAATTGGGCTGCTGTTCGTAGCGTTGGTGTCGGGGTTATGCGAGGGAGTCCAGTGACGGTACACCTGGTGGCCGAGCCGAGTGCCTTGAGCTGAACCCTATTCCTTTGCGTCATGTGTTGAAACTGGGAACGATACACAAGCTGTGGTTGCGGTACGGAGTGGACGAACAGACGCGTAATCATCCGGCAGGCTTCACCACACTTGTGCAAGATGCGGTGAATGACGTGTAGCACCTGTCCGTCGTTTTGCAAACAGTTTTGCAAGCTGGCGACCCTGAAACCGATATTTCTACACCCAGGACAAGAAGAAGGTCATCAAAGTGAATAGCGTTCCAACTGTGATGCAGCGCGATGGAGGACACTGAGGTGCAGTGGCGGCTGGCAATAACTTTCGCCATGCTGCCAGGTACAAAGGAAAGAGTGAAAGAGTAAGAACCTGTGAGAAAATGGGAGAACCTGTTGACTTTCCCAGGTTTAGGTCATTAATCACTTCTTTCACTTCCTCCACCATGATGGGGGATTATAATAGTAACTTTGCTTCTTTATCGATTTTTGGCAGCAGAGAGAGAAATTCAGTTTGAACTTCTCAAGTTGAATAGGGCTTCGCGAAAACAAGGTACTGTAGTGCTAAAAAAAAGCACGTCCTATGTCTATGTTTCCGCCGCTGACTACGCCTTTGTACTCAATTTCTGTAATTTCATTGCGGCGAGCGAATCTGTTTTCTGTCCCCAGTGCTCTCTTGGTGGGCATTTCGCCCGCTACCAATCATTCCGCTCTCGCTCTGACGAGCGCTGCGTGATGACGTTCGGCATCTATCAGCTCAAGGTTTGCTTTTGTGGCCCCTATCTCGTCTTTAAAAATCTCCGGGGCTCGGTTTTCTTCTTCGACCATCGTCTGCATCGTCTACAACCCCCCATCGTCTGCAAGCTCGCAAGAGGCTTTCTTGCTTTTGTCTTTCCTTCATAATAGCGGTTCCTCTTTCGATTGCTTGCATTTTTGTTTCTTATTACCCACAAGCAAAGTGTCCAACCAAGAAAGAGGAAGAAAAAGAGAGAGAAAAAAAAAACGATAAAACTCATGCAATCACTGATCATGACCACAATATTGTAGAGCCTGTTGTTCCACAAATTTACCCGCACCAAAGACAGTGCAAGAAACACCATCATTAGGATAGCAAACAAGGCAGTTCTCAACCTCGAAATTTTGTCCATGAGACGAACTAACAAAGACTAGACCATGAGCGTAACAGAATGAACATGCATAGACGGGTCTAGAGAAATGGACCTCCATTTACTGAATGGAGCGATGAAATAACAGTATTCGTAATAAAGAACGCACTCGGGAAGCGCAGATATTATCTTAGAACTCTGCTGAAATACGGAAAACATCTACCCTCTTGAGCGCAACCTAGCCATGTCCAAGGGTATGGCCAGGGCGGAACAACTCAAACATAACATATTCCATTTCTTCAAAGCATGGAAGGCAAATTCGACCAGCTCGTTACCTCAAGATCAGCGTGAGCTGACTAAGAGGGCAAGGGAAGGAGCTGCTGCATCTGATGCCGTAGACTCAGCTTCCACCTTTCAGCTACCGGCCATTTCTTTACCTTATTCTCGTAACCCACAACTATTTCTTCCTGAAATAAGATCTCTCTCTCTCTCTCTCTCTCTCTCTCTCTCTCTCTCTCTCTCTCTCTCTCTCTCTCTCTCAATCTCTCTCTCTCGCTCTGAAAAAAAAAACAAAATTGTTCAGCCCGGCGCAGACATCACAAAATAAATATTTTGATACAATGACGCTGAATCCTCCTTGCTCACCGGCCGCGATGGCTCAGAGGCTAAGGCGTTGCGCTGCTGAGCACGAGGTCGCGGGTTCGATTCCCGGCCGAGGCGCCCGCTTTTCTGGTGGAGGCGAGAAGCAAAAACGCCCGTGTGTACGAGATTTAGGCGCACGTTAAAAATCCCCAGGTGGTCAAAATTATTCCGGAGCCCCCCACTACGGCGCGCCTCATTGCCTGCATTGCGTCGGCGCGTTAAACCCTACAATCAATCGACTCCTCCTCGCTCAAACAGAGCAACACCTCGTATTTGCAACCTTACACACTCACATTTTAAGCCGCAGAAGCGCAGAGAGCCTTTGTCTCTACTGAGACACGGTGATTAAAAACCTTGGTTGCTAGTCTTTCTCTTTTCGATAATCTTTCATGCTCGTGAAGCATAGATACGAAATGCAGCAGCTGCGTACGGAAACGCTCCGTAGGAGACGAAGCATCGCTATCGCGCCTCACATCTTAGGATACAAACGTAGATGTAGATACAAACGTAGACGTAGACACATGCAACAGGCATCATTATCAGCATGTCTACTCCCACTGCAGGGCAAAGGCCCCTCCCATAAATCTCCAATTAACCCGGTTCTGTGCTAACTGCAAACAAATTTATCCCCGCAAACTTATTGATCCCATCTGCCCAACTAACTTTCTGCCGCCCCCTGCCACGCTTGCCTTCTCTAAGGATCCACTCTGTTGACCTTCATGACAAACGATTATCTTGCCTTCGCATTACATGCCCTTCCCCCGCACATTTGTTATTCTTAATTTCTACTAATATGTCCTTGACACGCGTTTGCTCCGTGAACCACTCCGCTCTCTTCTTGTCCTTCAACGTTACACCTATCCTATCACCTTCCGGTAAATTGCTCGCTGAGTCGTCCTCAATTTAAGGTGAACCCTTTTAGTGAGCCTCCAAGTTTCTGCCCCGGGGGCGAGTACCGGTAAGATGCAGCTGTCATACACTTTCTTCTTCAGAGACAATGGTAAGCTGCCATTCATTATCTGAGAATGCCTACCGAATGCACTCCACCCCATTCTTATCCTTCTAATTATCTCTGCGTCATGGTTGGGATCAGGGTGCACTACCTGGCCTAAGTAGATATAATCGCTTACTACTTCCACTGCCTCGCCACTGTTACGAATCGACCGGCCGCCGTACTTTCCCGCATCACTCCTCGGCTGTGCGGCGAAGCCACTGCGTGTGCGCTTTTGAAAACAGGCATCATCGTGTCGGTGAATCATACTTTCACGCCTCGACAAGCCCGGGCCAGACGCTTGGCTTTCGGCGCGTTTCAAACTTCGGCAGTTGGCGACGAGGCGCGCCGAGACTTGTTCAAGGACACAGAGGCCCCGCGATCGCAGCGGAGTCCTCCTCTCTCCCCTATCTCGGACTCAACGTGCGCCGAGGCTACCAACTGCTTACGAACTCTGGAAAGAGCGTTGTGTGTGTCTGTGAAGTGCGTAGCGTGTGCAAAATGTAGAGGGAAGGCTGTTTTGACCGTTACTGCTTTTGGGTATAAATAGAAGCCCCGCAAGCGCTATAACCCATTCCTGTTAGAGCAGCGAATTCATGCTGTCACTCTGCTCGAGTCCTGTATTGTAACCTCGCCCGTCGGGGCATTGTTCTTTGGCTTCGGCTCACCTCTCGCTATGAAGTAAACAGTTACGTTAGCGTACGGCTTCTGGACTTCTTCACGGCTGCAACAGCGGCTGGCCGCTCGCTCTACACCACGCTACCGCACGTATGTCGGAGGCCACGGAGCTCGGTTCGGGTCGGCCCACCCGGTCGCAACAACTGGTTGGCAGCGGTCGGATGGCAACTTGGTAACACCTGGAGCCAGCGGTGCGAGACCCCACACCACGGACGTCAAGCCGGCTTCGGACTTCGCAGAATTCCCGGCGGTCAATGGTTTGTGCGGGACTTTTCTTCACTGAGTTTTACCAGGCTTCTGAGGATAGCTGGTAGGGCGTGTGTTTTTGTCGCGTGGGTTATTCGCGCAAAACATTTTTGGAGCAGTGGGGAAGCAGTACTCCAGATCGGCCATGAATTTGAAGGCGTTGAAAAAACCGCAGTTGTTGGAGCTTGCAAAAGAGTTGCGCTTGGATGTTACGAACGCGCTGAGAAAGCCATAGCTGATACAGGCTATACTCGCTGTTGGGGCTGACGAGGAGGAGCTGTCGGAATGCATTGAGCGGATCAATGGCAGGGAGACCGCGAAACGACAGGCTGCAGAGGCAGAGGCTGAGCGCCAGCGTGAGAACGCGAGGAAAGAAACCGAGAACAGGAAAAAGAGAGAGAGAACATAAGCTCCTACTTGAACGAGAAAGACAGGAACACGAGGAAAAGATACGAGAGTACGACCTCGAGCTCAGGCAAATCCGAAGGGAAAGAAGGAGGCTTGAGCTAGAGAGACGCCAATGGGAGGGTAAGGCACTAGAGCACGAGATTCAACTCTTGCGAGGAAAAGCGAAGCTCAGAAAGCCAGAGTTAGAATTGTTGCTCGAAAAAGACCTCGTTTTAGAGGAAAACACCGTGCCAGCGCTGCCAGTAGAAGACGCTCGGGAACGCGAGTCGGAAGCGACGGTTGCGGCCCAAGAGCGCGGTGAGGTGGCTGAGAGAGATAGCGGAGATAGCGCATTTCCGGAGGCTCACGACAGAGTGCAATGTAAGTCCACTGAGAGCGGAAATGTCTCTGTGTTGGTTTCGGAGATGTCGGCAGGGTGTTCAGATGGTTCAAATTTGCGGGAGGCCTTGGGAGCGGCTACCGATCTGAACATGAACATTTCGCGAGATAGCGAGGTTCCTCTGGAGTGCGTAAACCATGAGGCTACCGAAAGGCAACACGAGTCAGCTGAAACGGAGGTTGTGTCTTCGGGCGGCAGTTCAGAAGAGACCGATGTTGTGGCAAAGCCTGCAGTCGAGGCAACGAACGGTTTGCACGGTTCAGTTGGGAGAAATGACGATCTCGCCACTGAGCAAGCCGATTCCGTCCCGCCACCAGCTCAGGTAACCCGACCTTGAGCAACGGTCTGCGGAGCTCGTTGAGATTCCGGTGACACGGGCTGCTGAGCCGTCTTTTGAGACAGGGCAGCTTGGATCTAGCGTAGCCTTGACAGCCGCAAAACAGAATGGAAACACCCTTCGGTGTTCGCTTACTGAGGGTGTTGCGGAAAAAGCGAGGGACGCCGAGATAGGGTGAGTTGGATGCTACGAGGCGTCTAATGAGCACATCGTGCCCTTGTCACTCCCAGCTGATGCTCCCGATGATAGGCCAACATCGGCTGAGCTAGTTGAGAATCAGGTGTCGCCTGCGGCTGAGCCAAAGTCGGGAACCGACCAGCCTAGAGAAGAGAACGTAAACGCGTTCCGATGTTCGCTTGCCGAACGCGCTCGCGAAAAGGTAAGCAACGAGGAGAGAGGGAAACTTTCGCGTACTTGCGGCGCGTGTTTCAGTTCGGGCACGCCAAGGGGCAAAGCCGTGAGCTCGCATCGCGCCAAGGGAACGCCGCCTCCAAGAAGAAGTGCGCGCCTAACGTATGAACGCTCGAAAATCTCGCTCGCTGCTCCGCGCACTCGACCTTTGTCGAAAAGAACGGCCGGTGTCCTTTCACGCGGTCGCTGCAGCTTTCAGAGAATAGGCACACCTAAAGTGCGGTACAAATGGGGGAAATCTCAGTTGTCGGGCGCTTCGACGCACCAACTGGCGTGGGCCGTGGGACGAGCAGCGCACAAATGAAACGCACGTGTCGCGCGGCGCCTTGAAACGCCGCGCATTCCGAGGAAGTCCGCGCCTGCTCGCACCAGATGTCTTAACCGCCACCACATGGGATGGCCACCGACGAAGACGACTGGCTCTTCCTTCTCCCCCGGCCGTCAGCGGCAGGAGGAAGGGAAGATGAGACAAGAGAGACGCGGTCCGGGCGCAGGAGAGCTCGGCCCGTCGTCTTCGGGCTCCGCGCGAGTACTGTTTTTTAGCCGCCCACCGGGCTGTAAATAAATGTACAGTTTTGTATCGGAGGCTGCGTTTATCGGTTGAGGATACCCGGGGTCAGATCCTCAGCGCTACTGCGGCTTGGAGGAGAAGCCCCGGGGAAAAGAACATCGAGGAAGATAACTTCAGTGCAATGACGAGAGCTCAAATCGCAGCTCTCGGCGCGAGAAGTGGCCTGTAGGCGCCTGACTTTCTCGAATTCATTGTTTTTTCCCGACGCAGGTTTCGCCCTTCACGATTACGCTTCTTTTTGTGGGACATTTCCAATCACGCGAAAAGTCACCTTTCAAGTTTGTGCACTTGTCTAAAGTACTGCTGGGCTAAAATATAACTAGAGTAGTTAGTTATTCGCGTATTTTTTCGCAACTAAAAGCCTGGTAGATCTTCAGTGTGGATTTGTCTTCGCACTTGCCGGAGATGCGGCTGTGTCTTCTTGTGTTGTTCTGTTGCTTGCCTGACCAAGCCAGAGACGTTCTTGGGGAGCCACTACTCGTCCAGTCACCGACCCGGTGAAGCTCCAGCACGGTGTCGTACAGCCCAGGACTGGAGTCGATCGTCTGCCGAGCACTTCACTTCGAAAGCATATCTCCGGACAACAGTTCAAGACCCTTATCCATCGGGATCTCGGACCCCCGGCGGAGAAGCTGTTACGAATCGACCGGCCGCCGTACATTCCCGCATCACTCCTCGGCTGTGCGGCGAAGCCACTGCGTGCGCATTTGAAAACAGGCATCATCCCGTCGGTGAATGATACTTTCACGCCTCGACAAGCCCGGGCCAGACGCTTCGCTTTCGGCGGGTTTCAAACTTCGGCAGTTGGCGACGAGGCGCGCCGAGACTTGTTCAAGGACACAGAGGCCCCGCGATCGCAGCGGAGCCCTCCTCTCTCCCCTCTCTCGGACTCAACGTGCGCCGAGGCTACCGACTGCTTACGAACTCTGTAAAGAGCGTTGTGTGTGTCTGTGAAGTGCGTAGCGTGCGCAAAATGTAGAGGGAAGGCTGTTTTGACCGTTACCGCTTTTGGGTATAAATAGAAGCCCCGCAAGCGCTATAACCCATTCCTGTTAGAGCAGCGAATCCATGCTGTCACTCTGCTCGAGTCCTGTATTGTAACCGCGCCCGTCGGGGCATTGTTCTTTGGCTTCGGCTCACCTCTCGCTATGAAGTAAAGAGTTACGTTAGCGTACGGCTTCTGGACTTCTTCACGGCTGCAACAGCGGCTGGCCGCTCACTCTACACCACGCTACCACACGTATGCCGGAGGCGACAGAGCTCGGCCCGGGTCGGCCCACACGGTCGCAACAACTGGTGTCAGCGCTGGGATGACATGGTTGCAACACCACCTATCTATCTCAAACGGCTGTGCTCTGCCGAGGTTATTGTGCATTACTTTAGTTTTCTGCAGATTAATTTTCAGGCTCACGATTTTACTATGCGTGTCGAGTGCGGTAATCATGCTTTGCATTTCGTATCCCGAGTTATTTAGCAATGCAACGCAATCAGCAAATCTGAGTTTACAGAGGAACTTTTCCATTAGCTCTTACACCCACCTGTTCCAAATCCAATGTTCTGAATAGCTCTTGTAAACATGTTGTGAATAACATTGGAGATATTGTGTCTCCTTGCCTGACGTCCTTCCTTATATGTACTTTACTGCTCTCCTTATGGAGCAGTATGGTACCTGTGGACCCATTGTAGATATCCTCCAGTATTCTTACATAATGCTCATCTCCACTTTGATTCCACAATGACTGAGTGACTGCTGATATTTCGACCGATTCAAATGCTTTCTCATAATATATGAAGGCCATATATAGGGGTGGAGTATACTCCGCGCATTTTTCTATCACCTGATTGATCGCGTGAATATGGTCCATTGTTGAATAACCTTTACGAAACCCTGCTTGTTCATTAGGTTGACTGAAGTATAAGGCAGCAGAAATTCTGTTAGCGATTACCTTGGTAAGTACCTTGTTGATGACTAACAGTAAGCTCATAGGCCTGTAATTTTTAAAGTCCTTCATGTCACCTTTCTTATGGATTAAGATGATGTTCGCATTCTTCCAAGATTCCAAAAAACATAACGCGTTCGCGTTATGTTTGTTGCTTCTTGGAAGAACGCAACAGACATAGCGGTGCCTATCTCGGTACCATGTCAATCAATCAATCAATCAATCAATCAATCAATCAATCAATCAATCAATCAATCAATCAATCAATCAATCAATCAATCAATCAATCAATCAATCAATCAATTAACAATTTTAGTATTTTCTGAAAATTATACATGCGGGTTATATACAGAAAGAGGTCTCAAAGTCGGAAACTGTAGTGGGACCTCCTGCGTCGTTGTACGGGTTCCTTTCTTCGACGTAGTTTATTTGTGCTGTTGTTAACCAAAATGGGTTTAACGCCCCACACGGTAGCTGTAAGGAAACGCCGCAATGCAATAGCGACAACCAAGGACCTCGGCGATTTCAGCATCGCGGTACCGTTCCCGAAGGAATGCTACCTTCACCCTTAAACAGTAACCCTCATAAGAAAAAACACGCACACTCACGCACACACACACACACACACACACACACACACACACACACACACACACACACACACACACACACACACACACACACACATGCGCGCACACACACAACGCACAGACACACGCACGCACGCACACATACACACACGCACGCACGCACACAGGATCGGAGAATTTGTTAGGACAGCGGAGAGTAGCTTCTCCGGTGGGCCCATATTCTGATCGAACGAGTCATATTGCACTGCAGTGTGGATGCGGGTTGCGTTTACACGGCACGTGCGGGGCAATCAATAGATGAAACCAGGGGAACGTGTGCAAGGAAACGGACACCAAAGTGGATGACTGTGAGAGAAAGCCGGGATCACAAATGCGACTGATGCACAGGTACCCTGGCTGGGTGCTCTGAAGTCGACTAATCAAGCCATGGGAAAGGGCAAAAATTAGGACTGGATTTTTGGGATGCCTTCTGTTGACTGTGAGAGCGTGTTGATTCCCGTGTAGATATATTGTTATTACTAGGGACGAAATTTTTAGGCATTAAGAAGCGCATTTTTGGCTCCAAGAACAGGCAGGCAAAACAGCGTTTTAGCCTTCTAACGTCGGAAATATAGACACCGTAAATTTTTGCCTGAATGCAAAAAATATCAAACGAAGACGGTCGCGGCCTGTATTTAGGAAAGGAAAACGAAAATTGTTATTATTTATGGTGACACAAATGCGCCAACAGTTGTGCGTAGTCGTTCAATTATACCATAAAACTGCTAAAGTAATAGCAATCCATTGGTTCAATTCAACAAGCGTAGTGCTTCTATTCATGTTCAATGGCCGCTGTTGCTTCCGCGGGGGTCGGATATAGTTAAACAGGCATGAAAAGGAATTCATGACACTTGGAATACTGATTGAAAAAAGCGCTACACACACTCGGGTACAATTATTAACGGTAATAGCTCATGCAGTGTAACGCTCCGCAGAAGCGACGGCCTCGGATGTCAGCGCGGACCCGTGTATTGAAAGGAGATTTCGATTAAGGCGTTGACACCGCCGGCTGTTTCTCACGTAGCTTGTTTTCCGTCTCTGCTGTAATTTATAAGCATATGCAGGCTGAAAATCTCTGAATCTCTCGCGTTATGTGCAAAACTCTCGCAGTAAGGCCTGCTTTGTGCCGCGCAGAGGAAAAGCCGGATGAGGGGTTGAGGCGCAGTGCCAACTTACTTCCTTTGTCGTTTTGAAGTTATACCCGCGTAGAATTGATGTCTGCATGACGCATTTTTAATCATGGGGCAACAGAAACAGACACAAACAATAAAAACAAGAGAGGCCGCTAGTTATCAAGATATTATTGCGCTCTTACATGAGGACTGTTAGATAGAACTCTAGTAATTTTCTCATTTACAGGGAAAGCCGAATTGAACAATGGAGACGTCCCAACACTGCCAAATACACTTCAACACATTTCAAGAGCCTTTTTTAAAAGGTGTTTAGCAGCGGAACAGACTTTTGATGGAAAAGTGAGTTTTAGAGCACGTCGGCAGTGGGAACTTTAAGGCGTACGGAAATGCTGCTCCGCAGTGATGTTTCGTCGTTGGCTCATCAATATTGGAGTTATCTGCTAACAAAGGCGTGTTGGATGCTGAACCGCTGCGTTGAAAATAGAGTTGTATTTGAGTATGCTTTTAGAAACGAGGATGCGACTGCACATATTTAAAGAAACCTGTTTGGAGAGCACGCGGAACACAGTTTAATAATCACCGTGAAAATTCCGGAAATGATAGAAAACTACCACAATCTCCAGATTTTCGTATTCACAATTGTGCCTCTTGTCACTTAGAATGAGTATCCTATTACGCTGATGCTAGCGGTTGTTTTCTGGGAGCTGGTTGAACTAGTGCACTAGGCTGAATCCTATAGAGCTCTGAACAGTTAATGTTGCTCTGTTACGTCAATAACGAACTCAAACTGCACCCGAAAGCGAAACTTCAGGTTGAATTGTGCTCATAGGGTAGATATTGTCTAAGGCATTGATAATAGGCATTTATAGGCATTTGCAAGCATTTAGGCACACACATCAAAATAGACATTTATAGGCACTATAAAACTACCATAGAGGTCCTCCTTAACCTCTAAGTCGCGCTCATATATAAAAAGGGCGCTATAGGAGCGCAAGGAACAGTATAGGCATTTGCCCAAAAACCGGTCTGTAGTTATTACCTAAAGATGACAAAAACGCTGTAATCAAGTATATTAGGGTCCGAATACAAAGCCTCCTGGCCCCATTGTTGGCTTACACCGCCACGACCAGGGTAATTGCAAGTGGAAAAGCATTACTTGCATGGAACTGCTTCTTTTTATGCATACAAACTATATAGAGCTTAGAAATCATGAATCATTTTTTTAACATTGAGCATGAATGTGGTGGGTGAAATTGCTTGTTCACTTGTGCAGCACAGAAAGCCAGCCTTCTGAAATGATAATTTTTTGCTAAAACACCAATTTGGTACTAAAGTACTTTTGGTAATAAAACACCGAGACACTCGTTTTCTAACGTCTCGCGCTAGAACATAACGCGTTTTAAAAGAAAATTGTATAATGGATAAAACGAGTTAAAATTAGACTAACATAACTTAAAGATTTGTGGAACGCCCCCTGCCCGCTTCAACAATCGTCAAGAACAAGCGGAAGCTGTTTGTACACGGGTTATAATTTGTGTTACACTCAAGTACCCGCCGGCTCTCGACGCTTGGCCTGATCGGGTCTGGTGGTCGGGGGAAGGAAGAAAAGGCACGCTTACCTGGTAGGAAGAAAATGCACGCTTACCAGGGCGAGGCGCGGGCATTGCACTGCGCTCGCATTGACCCCTGCCACTACCCAAACTGGGGCAGAAGGGGCGGCAAATTGCTTGTCAATCAATCAATCAATCAATCAATCAATCAATCAATCAATCAATCAATCAATCAATCAATCAATCAATCAATCAGTCAGTCAATCAATCAATCAATCAATCAATCAATCAATCAATCAATCAATCAATCAATCAATCAATCAATCAGCTTTGCATAGCGTGATTCTTCAGTTAAAACTAAAAGTCATTCAGCGCTTAGTGTCCGTTGCGCCTGCTCTTACACCCACCTGTTCCAAATCCAATGTTCTGAATAGCTCTTGTAAACATGTTGTGAATAACATTGGAGATATTGTGTCTCCTTGCCTGACGTCCTTCCTTATATGTACTTTACTGCTCTCTTTATGGAGCAGTATGGTACCTGTGGACCCATTGTAGATATCCTCTAGTATTCTTACATAATGCTCATCTCCACTTTGATTCCACAATGACTGCGTGACTGCTGATATTTCGACCGATTCAAATGCTTTCTCATAATTAGAGGTTAGAGTGGCATATTAGGATTTCAGCGGCAGATTTTAGAGCAAAGCTTGAGTGTCCTTACTGATGACGTTGTACGCCAATACGCCCTGCAGGAAAACCAACTTTCTCTGACGGTGATGACGAACCATTATGGGTAAAGTGAAAGAACAAAAACGCTTCCCGGGGCCGGAAAAGAGCCTGGGTCCATCGCGTTATGAAGCGGGCGTCTACCCGATTTCTCTATTTCGACATGGTCGAAGGGAACGCCAAGCAGCAGGTACAGCAGGTACAGTTCGCCTCATGGTCAAAATTGCGAGGTTGAGAACTGCCTTGTTTGCGATCCTAATGATGGTGTTTTTTTTTCACTTTCTTAGTGCGGGTAGGCTCTACAATATTCTGGTAATGATCAGTGATTGCATGAGTCTTATCGTTTCTTTTCTCTTTTTCTTGCTCTTTCTTGGTTGGACGCTTTGCTTGTGGGTAATAATTGGTTAAGGCTTTCTGTTTTCGACGATTGGGAGTTGGTAACTACCCGCTTGTCCAGAACCCCGCCGAGCATTCTTGCGGGGCTGTTCTCTAGGAGGATATTCGTACCTATTTTTGGGGTGATTTTTAACTTGGCCGCGCGGCGCTATCTGTCGTTTACCAAACCGAGCTTTCAGTGTAGACATAACCATGGGAACATCGAAAAGTATTTTGAAAACTTATGTGACTACACTATATAATTGGCTTTATTTTAGCTATTTTCGGCTTATAATCTATGCTTTCCTTGATTTCTGAGAGACCGACGACAATCCTTTGTCGCCTGTTTTAGTTAGGTCACCCACTGTTGGTGCCGGCATGATCACTTTGGAAAACAGAGCGCGGTGGCTCAGTAGGTAAAGCCTGTTCTACACGGTGCGTTTTTCGTCTGGGAATTCGGAGGAACGAACATTCATGCTTGCGAAGTTCGCAATGCCTGGAAATGTCGTCTACATGGCCTGCGAACGTCACGATCTTTGCATTTCAGAGGCACATTGTTTGCAGACTGAATTAACTCTGCCGCGAACAAAGCTTGTTGTGATATAAAAAAGAAAAGGATTTATTTTACTTTCTGAGCAGTTGTTTCAGACTGTTTTGCAATAAATATAAGTTTTTCTGCGGTTTCATGCAACAATCGCCAATTCTTTATCAATATACGCACGCATAGCAATGAAGACCAACACAGCAAGCTGCCCTGGGTTCACTTGTTGTACGCTCCTAGCACACCTCGGTTTACAGCGGCCGGTTCTTCTTGGGTTCTTCCTTACTTGTTCTCTGCTATGATGCCCGCCACTTGCGCAGATACCGATTAAGCATTCGGTAAAAACGGCACTCGACAATGCGTTGTGAACGCGAGTGCGTTTGTTTTGGTGCACCCGGGCTCGCCCGCACTTACGCCGCGCGTATACAAGCAACGCCATCTGGTTGCTGAGCGTGCAGATGGTGATGCCGTGACGTTCACCTAGCTGTGTTCCTATTGGCTGCTGGTCCGGCCCCTCTACGCCACACGAGCCGCACGAGCGGCGTTCGCGGGGATGCTCGACCGTTCCAAACATTTGGCACTTTGCCGCAGCAACGGAAAAAAGGTTGTTTTGCAGCCCGAGCGGCGCCGCATCTGCGAATTCGCAGGAAAAATCGCACCATGTAGAACGGGCTTAAGGCGTGAGCCCAAGGCCGCTGGTTGAATTCCCGGCCGCGGCGGTCGTTTTCTGATGGAAGCAGAAAACAAAAACGCGAGTGTGTCGAGATTTCGGCGAATGTTAAATATTCTAAAGTGGTCAAAGTTCTTCTGGGTGCTTGCTCTACGACATGCCTCGTAGCACACGAAGAGCCTGGGGGGATGAATTACCGGAAATGTGTATTTTTGATCTTCTGGTGTGAACCCGCTTTGGTGTGATGACGCAAGTTACGGGCACGGCTGGAGACCGTGTCTGCCCAGCATGCTACCACCGACCGGGCATAGAACAAACTTCACCGTGCAGGCGCGGCACCTGGTGAAATCGCGTGTCATTTCTTTTGTATCCGACGTTGTATCATTGTCCTCCTTTCTAATCTTCTGCTGCCGTAGCGCCATATTACAGGATCAGCGGAGCCCTCGAATCTTGCTGCCTCAGTGGCAGCTACCGGGTAGCAGCGGTGACGTACTTCCGTGGACGCCTGATGAGCACGGCTGATAGCGGACGGCTAGGGGCCACGGAAGAATCGAAAAATGAGCCGAATAACGCTATGGCGTTAAAAAAACTCCCGCTAGCGCTGTTTCTGGCAAGCACCGAGAAGGCGGGAAATTTGAAATGCGTTGGACAAACCTCCGTTCAATTTATCCGGAGAGGATTGAGACAGGGCGGCGAAAAGCGTGATGGATGGTACCAGTGACGGATAACGGCGCCCAACTCCAGCTTTCCCGTTGAATGGAACAGCTTTGATTTTCTTTTCAGGTTCGAAGCCATAGTTACTGCATTGGTTACTGCATTTTAAAAGCAAAAAAAGCAAGCAGATTACGTGCTGCTGTGAAATATGAGCAGGTGGGTATAAGGTTGATTAGCATGCTGTAAATACGCATAAGTGCGCAGTATATCTGTTCATAACGAGGACGCTCAAACGCAGTTACCACAGCGTAGTTTATGACCCAGCGGCCCCACTATGTTGTTCATCTATTATTTCACGGGGTTATCGACGTATTTAATACAGAGAACCACATGTGGTGTACACTCTTTAGGCGTTGATGTTTCTAAATGCCTGTTCAGGTTTTGGTTATCATAACATACCATTGGCTTTTCTTTTAAAACAATGTATGCAAGGCTGTCGTCTAATGCACTGAACGACTAAGAAAAATACAGATAACATTGGAAATATGCAAAACGTAGTACCAAATGTTCGTATTACAACTATTTTTTTTCAGAAAAGCTTTTGCTGCACATCAGCTGGAAGGTAATAAAAGCGATACAGTTACTTTCTAACTGAGTTCTCATGCCAAAGATGTTAGTGCAGAGCAAAAAATATCGCCAAATATGAATATTCTAAAATATTTCAATATGCTTATACGCAGGTTCAATTGAGCAACTCCATCGTCGTTTGCTTGGACTGTGTGGCAGAGTTAATGTTGAATAGCGCAATTTATTTTAAATATAATAGGGGTGACAAATATGATTCACCGGGTGCGGCGAAAAATGGCAGCATCTCCACTACGTGGATAATGCTGACGAGTGTGCGGAGTACGGGGACTCGAAATGACATCCAAGCTGCGCCCTGAGTGACATCCGATTTGCGCCCCGACCGTCATTCAATTTGAGCCGTGAGTTGCACCTTGATTTTTCCCTAAATGAAACTGCAACTCACGGCTCAAATCCAATTTCGCTTGATTTTCGCTTGATGGTGGCGTGCGCACGGATGGACGCGGACGGACATTGAGAGGTCCTAAGGTACTCCGCACCGTTACAGGCGATGGAGTAAGCCGTTTGACTCTCAGGTACTGACTCACGGTCGTAGCCCACTGGGTAGGACGACTGAAACTAACTCTGTATGGTCTATCAGACACAGGCTCGAATCCTGCCGGTGGGTGTGTGATTTTCTGCGATTGTAAATGCTATGCGCACGGACGCGGGCGGACATTGTGCGGTCCTAAGGTACTCCGCACCTAAAAGGATTGCACACTAGTCACGAACGTGCTGGCGCGCGTTGTCCGACCCAGTGTTGCACGCATCTGCCGATGGCGGCACTGGGTGCCGATGGCTCCGTGTCGTCGTCTGGGCAGTGAGCGGGGCCTGTAGTAACGACACATTAGCTACGTACTAATTCGACTGTTAGACCCCACAGAACCATTATTCCTCCGCAGGGGCTGCAGAGGGAGAGGCTATGTTTAAAAAAAAAAAAACGCCCTTGAATCAAGGCTTGGCCGCTGCAATAAGGGGCCACAAATACAAAACGCAAGTTCGTTTGATTTGAAAGAACTTGAATTTGGTAACTTACTCAACTTCATTACAATCACGACCGACGTTTTATAACCGAAAAAGAAACGACAATACCGCAAAACTTCCAGGGTTCGTGCTAGACGGTGCCAGCAGCGACGTAATTGGGGGAATATACCCGCCGCGGTGGCTCAGTGGCTGAGGCGTTGCGCTGCTGGGCACGAGGTTGCGGGTTCGATTCTCGGCCGCGGCGGCCGCTTTTCTGATGGAAGCTAAAAGCAAAAACACCCGTGCGTACGAGATTTCGGTGCATGTTAAAGATTCCCAGGTGGTCACAATTAATCCGGAGCCCTCCACTACGGCGTGTCTCATCGCCTGCGTTGCGTCGGGCGCGTTAAATCCTACAATCAAGGAATCAGTAATAGGGGGAATAAAAACAGTTATTGGGGCGTTAACTGCCCGTTAGCATTCAAGTGATACGATCAAACCGCTGCACAATCTTAATCTCACACTCATATTTCTTGGCGGGGACTTTAGCCGCTGGCCACCAATCTCACAAACAAGCCCCTGTGACTTCCTAAGGACCTGGCAAGAAAAAGTCTGGTGAGTGGTCGATTTTTTAAGTGGTCGATTATTTGGTTGATTTTCCTTAATACGTAGCCTGATTGCGGCGAGTTTGCGTTAAAACTGGCTTTCTTGTTACTGGAGCGAAACAGTCTATTCAATGAATTAAACGTGTTTTTTTTTTTCATCCTGGACCCTTTAAGCCTGTGATCACCGGTGCACTTTCGCCAAGAACCATCGCTAGTGTGTTGGTGTGAATTCGCTTCGCTTCACCTGACACATGCCATCGCGTATTTCGCTATAATCGGAATCCAACTTGCGAGTCTGCGATCACAAATTTACAGGAGCAAATCAGCGGCCCAAGCAGCAAGCAGAGGGCTTTTTTGCCAGCGAACTCTTTAATTGGTCGCTAACAACTCTGCCATTCCGGAACGAGAGTCGTAACAGATTTCCGAGTTGGGCGAGTAATTAGCTTCGAATCTCCAAACTTAAAGGAGCGGCAAAGCAAGCGAAAAAGCGTGTCGGCCCTTTCGCGTTTCGTCTAGGTTAGCGCTGTATTATTTTGGATTGCGAAATACGCAGTGCCTGCGAGGGGTAGAGGAAACGATTTGCGGTTACAACTGCGCGCGCTCCGTCTGGTGGCAGTTTTGTGCGCTTTAGGTTTCTTCATTATTTAGACAAAACGTATAATATTCCGCTTAACACGCACCAAAAACACGTCGAATATTCTAGTTCTCGGTACATTCGCGGTAACTACTCCTCCTGTTAGGTCGGGGGAAAGAAATGATGTCTATAGAGCAAAATCTAGGTTTTGGTTTTGCGCCTATTTAGAGATTGCAGCCAGTTAAGAAGAGCAGAAACTTTCGCGCTCGTTAACCACATGCATTATTTTAAAGACCATGTGCACGGCATTGCCGTTCTTTTTTCCCCACAGTAAGATAATTCTTCACCGTTCCTGCAGTTTCCAAGTGGGCGAGCTCCCTTTAACGATTAATAAAATGTAATAACAAGTGGGTACTTTTTAGGCTGTGGGCACTCGGCGATGCCCATGCAGCCAGCTTGTGGCCTGCTTGCGCTTGCACTACACGAGTGAGAACTATGACTGGGAAGGGCGAAGCCGGTTTTTCGTACTGCCCGTAGGCTCACCAGACTGTGATAGTTCGGTCGGCCAGCATTGCGCCCTGCGCGCTGCCAACGGTATTATGAGCTTGCAATTGTGATGGGCATCTTTTGCCCCGTGCAGTGAACGATAAGCAGAGCGTCTATTTTCTTGTGATTGAACGGAGGAGGCAATTTCTAAATATAAGAACTGTTACAAGTTTTCTGTTACTGAACAAGAAAAGAAGTGGCATCCGCCACTCATTATCAACACGTAAAACCGAACATTTTCGTCGTTAACCGGCAACCGTTGCTTTTTCTTCTTTTTTTTTTGTCCAACTTAGGTTCAAGTTCCGTGGGTAAAAGAAATAACGGTTCGAGTTTAGGCTTAGATCTGAAAGAAAAAGTTACAGCCGTTCCACTCTACGTGAAAACTGTCGGAAATGCAGAGCACTGATTCCCCATAATGGGCTGTAGCGCCGTTATCCGCTCACTGCTACACCCGACGCATTTCAAATTTCCCGCCTTCGCAGTGCTGGCGCGTCCCCTGCCTGAAACTGCGCCAGCAGGAATTCTGTTCTTTTTGTGCTTGTTTTCCCTCCCGCATCGCCGCCCGAATTAACTCTATGCCGCCCGACGTTCACGAATGGCTGCGGCTTCTCGCTGGCGAAGTTCGGCGTCGGCGGCTCGCTTGCGGCGCTTGCGGCGCTTGCGCTCAGCGTCCGCAGCACGCCGCCGCGCCGCCTTCTCTTCCAGCGTAGACATTGTCGATTAAGTCGATGGTGAAACGTGAAACGTGCCGTGAACCCCCTGCCGCGGCTATGACGCAACGTGGAGCGGCTATGACGCAACGTGGCGCGGATATGATGCAACACAATCCAACACAATCCACTTTAATCCAATCCAATCCAAATCCAAACCAAACCAATCCAAGCCAAGCCAAGCCAAGCCAATCCAAGCCAATCCAATCGAATCCAATCCAATGCCAGACCGACGGAGAGCGATGCGGACTACGACTACGGGCGTCAACGCGGGTGACATCGTGAGTTACTTAAATGCTCTGCATTTAACAATGCCCGTTCAGTTCCGGTTTTTAGTTATCTGTCGGTTCGACACCCTGGGCGGCAGCAAAGAAAAATCTGGGCCCCTAGCTCCAGTGGGCTATGAGGTGTGCTGTAGTGAAATGCTACGGATCAATTTAGTCGAGCCAGGACCTTAACTGCATCTGTGAACTCATTGTTTGCAAATACGGGATTGAGTTTCTCTTCCACCAGATATCCAGCTGTCGTAACCGAAAATGTAATGTAAAAAATTGACCACATTTTTCCGCGGGGGGAAACCATGGGGTGATGCGACGCATCTGGGCGGTGCTTGTTACGGTTGCGCCGACCATCACGGTAGCAGACCTGTTAGTCTCCATTCAAATCATCGGTGGTCATCGGATGTCATCGGAGCGGCGGCGGTGGAGCGACTGAGCGGAGCGGCGCAGTTATCGCGTTTATGTGTACCGCGCGTTAACGGTGAGGGGAATGAGAGAGAGCAGCGCATGCGCACGTGTTAACCGAGCGCTAACGCGCGCTGACGCACAGTTGGCGTTGCGGTGGGAGCGGGCGCTAACACACAGATGGCGCTGCGGTGAGAGCGGCGTTACCGCGCAGCTGGCATGGCGAGGAGAATGGGGGAGGGATGCGGACTACGGATGGACGCCGGAGGGACAAGGCGAGTCAAAGAGATGCGTCGCATCTAAAATGCGGCAGAATAACCTTGTCACTGTGGCTCCACGGAGGGCAACAAGAGGCACGAGCTTTAATTGCGCCCCCAACACATAAAGCAAATGTCGTCATCGGCCTAAACTCACCGGTGATGGCACAAAAGCTGCAGATGCTTCTGTGAAACGTACTTCAAGTAACAGTGGGTGGCTGTTCAGGTATTCCTGATCAAGCATCATGTCTAGAGACCGGGACTTTCGGCACGAAAAATTACGGTTTTACGCGCCTATAATAGGCACTGACAAGTTCCATTTAGGCATTTATAGGCAACAAATATTGTCGTTTAGGCACATATAGGCTCAATTCGTATTTACTTGAGCAGCATATTTTGCGACAAATTTATGACTTGCAGTAAAAACTGCGCACAAGTATTGTAGTGTGGGAAAGTAATTTTATTATATTCGTGAAAATCACCCACACAAGAGTTGCTATTTTAACAGATTTAGGTGAAATGCAGGGTGATTTGACAACAAAATTAAAGCTTAAAAGCAATGGCAAGCCACACCCATCCCAATTATTTGCGGCTTGAAGTTGTACCTCATTACGGTCGATAATTGGGTGCAAAAAAATCACGCAACGTCAACTGAAGTTGTAGGAGCGTGCTTGTTCTTAGGGACACTTCATGACCTGATTACATCTCAAATATCATTATGTTTGGTGCTCAGAACCCTCGTCAGCTCCATTAGCCCAGGGAATCCAGGAATTTTATGTCAGACAGAATGGCAGATTGTCAGACAGGAATGGCTCTATCAGGAACCGGTACTTTGGGGATTGTCCCGGGTGAGTCCACGGGATCTCCAAAATCAGCTCAACATTCTTAGTCAGAGTGACACACAAGATCTCTGCTGCGGAAATGCTTTTTGCTAAGAGTGTGAAATAAGCACACAAATGTGCTAAGTCACGTTCAAGTGTACCGTGGTGTAAACAATTTCGGCTGCGATGGTTTTGTCGTCTGCAATGCTGTTGGTAACACCGGCGAGGGTATTTGTGGTAGTTTTCCGCCATTAGCCGAGCTTTTAAGTCGTAGCAATGGGCTGTGGTGGAATAGAGACAATCGGTAACTGCTGCTTGAAGACAACTGCAAAGCGAAGGAAGATCCTAACTGCAGGTATTTACTCATTGACAAAGCAGAACCACCTGCCCAGCTCTTCGCAGCACCGTTGAGTCTTATAGATTCATCGGTGCCGTGGTTTTTATTGCGTTAGTGATGGATGGGGCACATGGGCAAAAGTTCTCGCCGTTGGTCTGCGGACACAGCGCGTCAGAAGGACGTAGAACTAAACAGCTCATGTGGACAATGGTGACGTCGGTGATGTTGGCTTCGGTTCGCTGCGTACGGGCCTCTGGCGGCTCGGCCGATGTGACGAGGTCTATGTGGCGCTGGCTTGTGGACGGTTTGCGTTTCTGAGCTTGTTTGGCATGGTTTGCGGATTTTTTTTTTTTTGCAAACGGGGTGCGACAAACACTCCATTGCGGGCCTTTGAAGCGAGAATAGTCCGTGTAGACCAACGACTCAAAAAACAAACAACAACAACAACAACAAAAAACAAACATATATAACACAAAAAAGGCATTTTTAGGGGTAAAAAGCCCATATAGTGAAAATAGGCATTATAGGCACAATAAAGTATTGCTTAAAATATTCCCCTTCCCTTAGTTCATGCTTATATGGTAAATAGGCTTGATACGGACTCAAAGAAAAAAATAGGCATTTTCCCTAAAGTTCCGGTCTCTAGTCATGTCTCAACTGCCATTTTTTTTCTGATTACCAAACGCCGTTTGTCACATCAACCTCTGGTGTACATCGTTCGTGTTTCAGTGACTCAAGTGCCAGAAACCTATGACTGCTAATGACCAAGTACGGGGAAATGTCTAGCGAACACCACTTAACTCCACGGTTTCTGTGTACATGCCATCACGATCAAACGTGTATATGATGTCATATTTGGAGCATCTGTGTGACCATTGACCAGTTCATGAATAATTTGTGGCGACTTCAATCAGCATTATTTTTAGTAGCCAGAAAAATGTGTATACCTGCGTGTAGCAGTCAACCACATTGAGTTATGCCTTGGAAATGACAGATCCGCTTCTTTCTTCCGGCCTCTTATACATCTACAAGCACCGTAGCATTAACATTTTATACCAATGGTGAGCACACCACCTGCAGCAACGGGCCAGATTGGATCAGCATCGACCATTCTCCCATTTTTATGTGTTGCTGGTTTCAATCTTGGGCGGGCGTAAGGTCGGTAGCATTCTCCCCTACGAGTCAGGATTAGTAAGGGAGAAAACTAAGCACTTTTACTTAGTGGGAATGCTTACTGGAAAGACAGCACCGATAGCGAGGCTTGGGCTACCGACCCAATTACCAGCGCTGGAAATTGAGCACAGAAACTTGTATTCCCGCGCGCCGAAAGGCTGGGCGTCAGCACACACGGAATAGGACTACCAGGTTCTATTGTGCGACAAGGCGGCGCACAAAAACTTTTGGCGATCGCGATGGGCTGGATTTTGGGCTTATTTAAGCTTTTTTGCACTTGCACTATACATTCGGAGCGTTTCATGTCAGCCGAGCTTCGGAAACCGGCGTCCATTCAAGTCATTTGTCGCTCTTTCCCTTCACAAGCACGCCATGCCTTGGCTAAGAACTTAGCTTGCACGCATGGATCTGGAAAGTCACAAAGCCGACCCGGTCTTCAACCTTCCTTGTCTGCCTCTGATGAGGATTTTCCTTCACCTTACTGGGGTTTCTAACCACCTAAGCAGTAACTGCCAAGATTGCGCAGCAGGTACAATTGCCCACAAAAGTAAACGGAGCATGGTTTGGAGATTTTGAAAGGATTTCTCCGCGACGTGCCCAGCCAGGAACCTCTAAGTTACTTTTCAAGAAAGTTATTCAGGCAGTACTAAACCCCTGTTTTGTTTTACGTACACGTAACTCCCGCGTGCTAAGTCTACCGTAAGAGGAATACAAACCGGTTCTTAGTGCTTGTCCCCTGCACTAGAGTGAACTAGAACACAGAGTGGTTTAAACGAGCTGCCAAAAATGAAGCAACAACAGGGTAATGACAGGGGAATCCCCTGAAGCCTTGCGATCGTCTCGCCGCCACACGGTTGTCAGTGGCAACTTGAGCTTCTGCTTGGATAATTTAAATACAAACAAACAAATCAATAATTACAAAGTTTTGAATTATTATAACTAAGTAAATAATTATTTACATAAACAATTGCACTTTATTATTACTAGAAAGTGAAGAAGAATTTCGTGTATTCTTGCGATGGCGGCGCCGCCATGCAGCGGCCACCAACAACTCTCGCGTCGTCTGCTACGTGAACTTCTGCGACGGGGAGCCGTTGTACGGAAGATAATGCACCCCGTGGCTCGAAGACAGCGCATACGTGTTGAAAACCGGGCGTGAAGCGAGTAGTCCTCTAGACTAAAATGTGCACCGGTAGTGCATCAGTTCACCATATACATGTTTCTTCGCCTAATCCACCCTCGGTTTTCAACGTTTGGTGACAAACGCTGCCGGGCTCTGACTAGCACCTCGCTGCATGAACACGCACTTATGAGGAGAAGATTCATCAATTGTGACGTTGCATAGAACAAAAGCATGTGTAGGCATAGAGTTTCATACAATAATATTTGTATGAAACTCTATGTGAATAGGTAAGCGTAAATATGTATATCGCGTATTCGGCGCTAAGAAAATTTGGGTGCTGATTCTGCATAATCGCAAACTACAAATTTGCCCGTGATTGTCTGTTCTAAAGAAGCACGAATATTTATTTCACTTTCAGAGTATGACTCTTGTATGTCGTGCAGAAAGAAAATAAATACTGATGATGATGATGGTTTAAGTTTAATGGCGCAAGCCCGACATGGGCAAAGAGCGCCAAATACAAGGTTATTTTATGAGGAGGGAAAACATAAAATCAGTTAATGACTATGAGCACGGCTGGTGTATAGGGCCAGGGTGAAGAACATGAGTGGTTAACAGATAAATAAGGTGGCTGGTATATAGGACCACGGGTAAAATTATTGGTGGTATGAGATGAGTTGTAAGAAATGAACTTCAGATAGGAACTTAAAGGTGCACTGAACAGAGAACAAGGCATCATCTCCTAAGAAGTATGACGGGTGTGGTGGAATATGTCGTGTGTGTAGTTGTGGGACGTGTTTGCGTCGTGTAATGTCGAGTGCCTCACATTGTATGCGGATGTGGATCACGGATAGGGCCTCTCCGCACCTGCTG